>NC_044245.1:107301795-108015545 GCF_003957555.1 Calypte anna
TGTTTTATACAGTATGTGGAAAATACTTTTCACCATTTATTTGCACATAAAAACTAAACCTGTGTATACAGTAAAAAATTTTATATCTCAGACATTTAAGAAGAAAAAAGTCCTTTTTCCAGATAAGCTTATATGAACTGTGTTTCTAATATACACATTTTGACTGGGTGTTGTATACTGATTTAGGTATTCAGTATGCAAATAAGCTTAAAAAAATCTATTGAGGCAAATGTACTGATACTGAAATTGAACTCTCATTGCCAGTACCTTTAAAAAGAGTAGAAATGCTTCCTAACCTCTCAGTAAAATTAATTCATGAATAAGGTAAAATGTCATCAAATACCTTGAAACTGGCATTCAGTATTTTATTAATGCTTTGGACTGGTTCAGACTTACAGAAAGAAAACAATGGGCTCCACTAGCCTCACCAGCTGATGGCCAATGGAGGCCAAAACATTTATATCAACTTATTCAATTGTTGATATTCATGGTGCTTGAATTCCTCACCTTTATCTATCATCATCTTTACTCTCCAGCCCTCCAGTCTTTCTACATCCTTCATGCTCCACCCAATGGCTTTGGGGAAGTCCTCTTTCATGTTTTCATTCTTCAGGGAACCACCATTCCTCCAAGGCTCTCATTATCCTAGGAAAGGAGGTTGCTACTCAGTGTGGTGTACAGTGAGTCAGTCAAACTGTGTTTACAGACTTTGCAAAGATAGCATTTTTTTTCCTGTAGGATGACAGTGGATTCAAGTCAGCCTCCTTCCTCATTTTCTCTCCTCCCAGTCCTCTCCCTTCCCATCCCCAGGGCCTGAAAGGCTGAGCAAGCCATAAGGGAGACTGCTTGAGAATAATGAAAAAATTACCACCGAGGAATCAGAGGAAGGATAACAAGAGTAAAAGAGGGAAGAGGTTAATTGAAAGATGGGAAAGAAATTCAGAAAGGGAAGGAAAAGAATGAGTGGAGGAAATTGGGTAATAAGATTGGTCAAGTAAAAGAAAATAATAAAATAAGAAAATAATAAAGCAAAATATATGGGAATATTACAGTAATTACAAAGCAGGAAAAACAAACCAAAGAAAAATAAAGATACATTGAAAAGACAGCTTTAGAAAAAAAAATTTCATTTTTAGTGCTGGAGAGGAAATAAACAATACTTTGAGGAATGTTGCAGCATTAGCTAAGAGGATGATTCACAAAAACAGAGAAGCAGAGATAGGAAAAAAAAGAGGAAAGTTGCAAGGGGTAGCCAAAGAAAAAAAGGTAACATGTAAGGTAGAGGAGTGTCTTAGGCTTTTTTCATTCTTACCCTTGCCTGCTTTCCTTACTAATGAGCTGTCGCTGAGCAGGGAGTGTTTGGCTAATGAAGTCTCAGCCCTGGGGCAGGCAGGAGTGCCTCACCTCACCCAGTAGCCAGCACCTCTCCTCATTTGGGAGTGGTATTCACAGGCTGGAGAGAAGCTCCAGAAGGATCCCAGTGTGTGTCCAGCAAAGAGAAGATGTGGAAAACTCTGTGCCAAAACTCAAGCCCCTCTCCTCTTCCAAACAAGGGGGGGGAAAAAAATGTGGCTTAGTGTTGGTGGTACAGCTCAAGAGACTGTAAGCACTTCCCTCCTGTGTGATGACTATAGGCTCCTGGAGCTTTGTTATAACTGGAATGGGGAAGCCCTGTTTGCTTCATCAGCTTGTGCTGTTGTCAACTGATATAAAACTACTGGCCTCATGGCAGCACCTACCATTTTGCCCCATTGTAAATTACAAGTGAGTTGAATTCCTCTAACGGGGCACCATGAAATTAGACCAACGCAGTGGCTGTGAATTATTCAGCAGCCCGACTGATTTAGACCTAAGCAGTTTCCAGTCTGTAAGCAGGTAAGTAGACCCTGAGGAAAACAAAATTCAAGTTAAACTTGTTGACCTGTCTGTAGAAGGCAAATTCAAGGGTCTATACCCTGATCTGGTACGTGCAGACCTTCTTATGAATTTGGCTAGGTAAACACAGACAAAGCAAAACCAAAATGAAAACAAAAACACAAAAGAAGAAGTTATACTAAATGGGTTTTCTCATGTTTTCCTCAATTTTCATGAGAAGTTTAGTCACGTGACAGTGCCAAACTCCCCACATAATTCAGGCACATGTATGCAAGTGAACCTGTTGTCTCACTTACTAGAACTGGGCAAATACGGAGTGGTGAAAATTAAACTCCTTAACAGCAGAACACCTTGACATTTTGTAAGTGTACAGCAGCATTTATTCAAATGCATTCTAAAACAGTAATTTTAAAACTCCGGGATATGTTGTGTGTGAATACTTTCTATTGGTGAAGAGGTGTTTTGAACCAATTTAAGAAAATTGCAGCAAGTGATATCGTTTCTGATGAGTTCAGCAAGGCAAGCTCAGTCATGCCAGTTTGGTGAGAAAGCTGAACCTCACCCAGCTGGGAGATTTTTCACTGGAACCTCAAAGCATTGTGAGCAATTACTTCTGAATGTGGGCAATGATAATAGCTAAAACAGCAAAATATTTGGTATGAGTGGAAAACAATCTACATGGAGTTCGCTTAAGTGTTGTGGTTAAAGTTGTCTTTTTTTTCTTTCCAAGCAAGTAATTTCTGTGCACATGAACCATGCCCAGTTTTTGCAGGGGTGTACAAGAGGAGATGGGGGTTGTTTTCCAACCAGAGAGCCTTCCCTGGCTGGCCCTGCCTTGGGAGGCAGCAGAGCTGCCAGCACAGCTGGTGGTGATGGAGACAAAGCTGTGGGGCGAGAACAGCACTGACTGCTTTCAAGAGACCCTGTTTGCACATGAACACAGTCTGCACCACTAAGAGTTTTAAGGGCTTGCCTTCTACATGAGCTGTCAGAAGGCAGAGCTGCCAAGTTTCCCTGTTTTCAAGGCTGATTCTGATGCAGATCGACAGTAAAGTATTCCTCCAGAAAAAGATGAGACTTCTATTGCTGGGATTTATGGCACTTAGAAGTAAAGTTTAGAAGAGACTTCCTGTGCAATGCACAGTAATGGGTCAAAAGCAGATCTTTGAGGGATGCCACATTTCCAGTGATTAATGTTTTCAACTAAGTGATTACCTACCATAATCAGGAAAGTCCTTCCTTCAAGGTGCAGCTAGAATATTTGTGGGAAATTCCCAAACACCTGTAATACACTTGGGTTTCTCCCAGAGCAATCATGTCAATACCCAACAGAAATGTTTACTGGTCACCATCAACATAGTAATCAAGTAATGGTAATATGAAAAGTAAGAGCAAAATATTTATAATTTTGACTTCTATAGTTATGAAGAGTGAAAAGAATTTTTAAAACTGTCTCAGTACATACTTCATTTATACAACTCTCGTAGCTTTAACTTCCTTGGCTCATCTTTCACATCCTTGGGTCATCATCTTTTCTTTCTTGTTTCCCCCATCAAAAAACTAATATTCAGACATATCTGTCTGAAAATAAACTCCATTTATTTTTTAATAAGAAACATTCATTAAGACTTAAATAAATTAGGTAAATCAAATTCCTGCAACAGTATTTCACAGTATTATCACAAATGAGATAAAATCACAACTGTGAGATGCCAGCTATACATAAAAATCTCAAATGTAACTTCAAAATTATAAACTATTTCCATGGTTTAAATTGCAGAATTGCAGGAGGAAGGCAAACACACATGCTTAAAGATGAGGATTATAACAGAATCTACATCTGAAAACATATTTTTTTTCTTTCCACACAGTGTCATAATTTTAAAGGTGTGTTATGCAGTGTAGGAGAACAGCAGAGGAGAAAGCCTGTGTGGGATAGAGGAGTGCTGTGGATTCCCTGGCACTCACTGACCCTGAATAAGAACAAAGAGCTGTAAATAACTTAGGGAATTTGCCATCTGGACAATGTTATGTCCTGGTACCGGATGCCTCCACTGGTAAAAGGTAGATGAGGTTTTATGTTAGAAAGAGCACTTTGAGGTGTAAATTGTAGATCAATCAATAGATACTGGGATACTATATTAGTGTAACAAACCACACAATAAACAATTCTGATTGTGCACAGCAACCAGAGTCCGTGCCTTCGTGTCTTCCATCAGTGCAGTAGTACTTGGCAGTAATATGCTTCAGTGCAAAAGTCAGACTTTCCATTACCAATTTTTTGGAAGAAGTCTTCTATGTTTAGTATGTATACATGTTCCATTAGGTGTCATTATAATATTCATGCATCTTTTGATGCTTTTGCTTAAGTATAGTTTCTTCTTGCATTAAATTATAAATTATAAATTACCTTTCAGTGAAAGGAAAAATTACACATCCATTTTAGCATATATATAGGAAGGGGATAGTTAAAATCTGATACTGAAGAGAACATATACCTCTCAACTCTTCTAACACTGAGTAGGTTCCCATTGCTAAAAAAAAGCCTCAAAATTTTTTCAGCTTACAAAAAAAATAAGCTTCACTTTTCCCAAAACCCAACTCTAAATGAATATAGCTATTTGTAAGAAAAATGTAGCCATTTGGAAGTGTTTGATATTAAAAGGGCATATTTATCCTAGAGATAGAACAGTAAAGAAGAAAAGCAGATTAAATACACTTGGTAAGTCTTTTTTTTAAAAAAAATAAGTCAATATTATTAGTCTTGCTATTGTCCATTATCATATCTACAGAATTTTTAAATTTTTATCTTGTAATTATGATATCAGGAACTGTACCAAAACAAATCTGTGTTATAATAATACTCCATGATAAGTGGGTGATGAAGAAATAGTACATGATTTTCTCTGTTATTTCAATATAATATATATCAATATATATATCAGTATATCAGTATAATGCAAACTTCTGATTTATTTTTTATCATATTAGTAGGTAATTAATAGTCAGCTTTCTCCAAATACATTTAGTTTATGCTTGCAAATTAAATGGCTTACCTTTAATATTCTGAAAATGTTAGTGTCTTGAAAATAATTTATCTGAGAGCTAAATTTATTAGTTTTGCATGTCCTCATAAGAGTTTTCTATTTATGCATCATTAAAACAAGCAAGCAAGCAAACAAATAAACAAGCTTTTTATGAAAGCTTGGCTTTCATATTCAGTATTTCTGAGAACAAAATTGCAAATTATTATTATTATTGGACACCAAGAAAACAGATCAAAATATTTATACCAAGCCACAACTAAAGTTGCTGACGATGTTATAAATTTCAAGAAGCATACACCTTCTGAAGTCATACTATAGCTTTCAAAGGCAACAAACAGCTTTAATTTTTACAAGGGAATATTTTTCAATCTTGTATCAAAGGTACTAAAAGAATTTGCCGTGGAGTGTTCGAACCAGTAGCGCTGATCTATAACATACAGAAGGACCAAGGACTTTGAATTTATCAATTTTTACTAGTCTGACTTAGATAGATGACTATTGAGCTTGTTCTTCTCCAGCACTGCCAGGTCCATCATGCCAAGATGAACTTTAGAGCTGGTGCTGCTCAATGGAAGACCTGAGCAGGGCTGAATACACACAGTGCCCGCAGCAGAAGACCAAGGCCAGAAGTCATGTACTTAACTAAAATAGTAGAGGATCCTAAATCAATGCCTTGCTCAGCCTTAGCAGAATCAAGACCATATTTTTTTATTTCTTCTGCATCTGCCCTAAATATCAGGTTGATTGGGGTGGAGCTGCCTTTTCTACTGAGGCTGGGCCCTATTTCGACAGGAATGGGCAAAGTAAGGAGTCAGGAAGGAGCTTAGTGGTTAAAGCACTCTGAGTGCCCTAGTCCTAATAGCCAGAATCTTCTGTGCTTTTGAATTACAGATTATTTGGCACTATCATCTTTGAAATAGTATTTATGGGCTTAATGCAGATTATAGGTCTTGGCCTTTGTGAGATAATTGTCCCTTCTGACTTTAAAATCTATGATAGGCTGATGCCTTTGAATGACATTCATGTTCCTAAAACTTTTTTTTTTTTTTTTTTTTAAAGAGTAAGATGAAAATGTAGTGTAATAATTCCTGTTTTACTCTAACAAACCACATTGCTGGGACTGTACTTGATTGAAGTGGGTCTGAGATCAAAGACTGATTGTTGCTTTCTTCCTATTTATTTGCATTTTTAAATTGCAATGTAAATAGCAAAGGAGTTTTAGAAAATTTTTCCTCTAGTCAGCAAGTCCCCATTTGTTATATATTCCTTTTATTGAAAGGTGCTCAGCAACTGGGTTTTATGTATTGAATCCACCATTACAAGACAATTTTAGCTGCTATTTATGTCCTTAAAAATTCACAAATTAAAGAAATAAAAATAAAAAACCTTAGGTTGGGTTTCTTTCTGCCAATGTATAATAAAAATTCATTAAAGTTTTAGACAACTGAAATTTCTTTGGTGTTCTGTGAGTTTATTGTTGAAAGGCAAGAGTGAAGACTTTATGTAGAATATCTAATGTGGAAAAAAAAATGCATTTTACTGGCTAATAAGAAGCTCTATTCTATAATGACATGCTTGTACAAACCACCTTCTTGCTTTAAAAGATTGTTCCAGTGTCAGTGAATAGTTAGAAGAATCACAGTAAGGTGAAGCTGTTTTCTTGCAAGGAGCAAGCTCTATGGTATGGAAATAAGTTTGATGACATTTCACACAGGCTGCAAGCCTGTACACATGCAAGCTCATACATAGTCCATTTTATAATTTACACTTTTTGTATATTATATGCTATGAATATTAATGTAATTTAAATTCAAGCACACTCTGGTCCTCTAGTTGTGAAAGCACTTCTTCACATGCTAAACTGTCAGTCATTTTGATTACTGGTAGTTGTTATGCACATCATTGAATGTTTTCAAGATCAGAACAAATTTCTGGTTAGGGAATTCAAGAGATTTATTTACATATACTTAACAAACAGTCTTATGTTGTGTAACATACAAAGCTACATAAGAGATTAGCAGAACATATGTACCTAGTGACAGAGAGAAGCCATGCTGAAATATCTGCTTTTCCCATCATCACCTTCATTAGCTGTCATTAAAAATCAGTGGGGATTTTTTGGAACACATGACCAGAGTACCTGAAAGTCAGAGAGGAACTGATGAATTTTGAAAATACTGGTGTTTGACATTCAAAGGACTGGTGATAACAAAAGTAAAGGAAAGAAAAATACTCTGAAGTGCCTTGAAATTAGGCACACACAACTCTAGGCCCTGACTCTGTCTCTTCTCACTGTTAGAGAAATGTGAATATGTTAAGCACCATGCTACAGTCATTTGTAAATTAGAGTTTACAGACAAGAAGTTATAAGTGTTAATAGAGTTTCATTTTTAGAATAGGCAAGTGGTTATAATTTCAGTGTAATGCTGAGGAGTATTTGATGGATAAACTGTCTTATTGGACAGGTAAAAAAACCCACTAGTGTCACATTATCCAATTACTGCAAATTAAACAATAGTTTTACTCTAAATGTAAACCAGGTAGTTGGAGATATGTTATGCACAGCACAAAAATTAGAACTTCCTTTTGTCTACAGAAAAAATGGGAAAAATCTGTAGTGGGAAAATAATCTCGTTCTCCGTGTTAACCCACACTTGCATTTCATTTAGAGGAAGCACTGGAGTTCAGAAATTGAAGTCAGATTACTATTATTTTGTTGCTTTTTATAACATTCATCTGTTTATATACTTGGTTGTAAGTCTTTGCTTTTTAATACACTTAAATTTTTACCTTTCTCCAAAAAGGACATATATTCTTACACAAAATTCATCTCATACTCTCCATGTTCCCTGCATGATAAGAAGTAAAAGTTGCCTTTAGGTTCTTCACTCACCAAGGGAAGGGAAGAAATACTTGTATCCAGTACTGAAATCAGAGGACTACATACAGTATGTTGAAATTTTTTGGTTAACTGTCTTCTGTGATCAGGCAGGAGATAGAGCCCCCCAGGAATAGCTACCATGGGAAAATGTCATTTATTCTCTGTCTTTGAAACAATATTAAAGAACTTAGTTCTTATTAAGCAATGTAACATATCAGACATTTATATGGCTAACATTGTATTCTGTAGATGTACTTCAGGGTCAGATTGCTCTCTATCTATTCAGCTGTATGTGGCTATGTTTAAAAAGAACACCTTTGAGAAGGGTGTCCTATACTTGAAAAAGACAGCCTTCAAGACAATAGAAATATCCACCTGTGACCCTCATGAAAATAAATATTTTTATTGTACATTCACACTACATCTGTTTATTTTGGCAAGTAAAAAAGGTATTGTAACTGTAATCTATAGTAGTCCATTTATGTTAACACTCACATATGCAGATCAACATACCCACGCACACTGAACTTACTTGCACATATGCAACAGAGTGGTTAGGAGTTGGTATATGAAGCTATGCCTGTTACATTATACATCAGCATGCATATTAGGACATTTTAAAACACAGATGCAGTTTATGGCATGTCTACCAGGTTTTCTAAATGTCCATTTTATCCAAAGTGTTACAAATCCTCATGAGAAGTGCAAAATTTTTTTAAACAGGATTTGGTTAGTAATTATCTCAGATTGACAGATAAATGGTCTTGTGAATTTTGAATCTTAAGGACAATAGAGATGCTTTTTCACTTCTGTTCTATGGGCCAAGTCTGATAGATATTCAATAAGAATTTTGCCTAAGAATGAGATAAAAGTGAAATTTCAGGATCTGCCCTATTACTCGGTTTTGCTGTTTGTGGTTGGTTCCTATGTATGTTCTCCTAGTCATATATTTAGCTTTAGTTAACTGTGCAAATCTATCTCATCTGGAACTGGTATTTTTCAAAGTAAATAGGATTGTAGCATTAAATTCAGAAAACATAGCCTGTTCTTTCAATTTTATTAACGCCTATTAATAAAGGTTCTGTTTATAAAACATATAATCTCATCTGTTTCAAAATGTACAATTCCCTGTCTCCCTGACTTGTGTCTCATTCCCCATTTCTGCGCTGATTTTTTTACACTTCTTACATCTTTTCATTAAGTCTAATATGCTCAGTGCTCCATGTCCTTGAAGGTCTGTAAGCAGTAGACTCAGCAATTTTCTGTTTTAATAAACTTAACCTGACACCCATGAAAGCAGATGAGGCTAAGGCAAATAAAAGGCTACACTATTCTAGCAAATACTTTGTCTCTCTAAATTTTTAGTGGGGAAAGATTGCTTGTGTTTTGTCCAAGACATTGGCTCTCTGGAGATTTCTTGGAGATCTCACTTTGTTGAAGTTTATTGGGTTTGCCTTGAAGTCAGGAAGTGTGTGGCCTTCTTTGTTTGGAGAAGGAGTATTCAAGTGCTCTTTCTGCTTGGTAATAGATCTGATTTTTCCTTTCACTGGCAAACTGAGATGCCACTTCTGTAGCCATTTCATCCCCAGCTGCCTTCCTTGCTGCAGGACCAGAGCTGTGAACTGTGTTAGAGTCACTGCATCACGTGTTTAGTGAGACTAATTATAGCTCAAATAAACTGTTTTGGAATGCTCCTGTGCTATCTCAGAATTCAGTTCTGTACCATTCCCCCAAAGGAATTTTGTACCAGCAGTTTGATCTAGTTATAACTCAGCTCATTAATTAAATCAGACCACATCAATGCTTTTATTTTGTAAAAAAATGAAGGCAGGAGCCACACCTTCACCTGGGTAACAGTGCATCTCCTCCAGTCTCTGTCCTAGGGAACAGGCAGTAGGGTGAAATCTTAACATTATTCAAGTGCTCTTGCAATGAGATTATTTAATGTAGGTGTAGTCATTGTACAGAAGTTTGCCTTGCATCTCATTTCGTCAAGACCCGATTTTGAAATGGTAATAGTAGCATGTACATGCCAGAAATATTTTATCAGATATCTCAGATTAATGAGGAAATTTCATCTGTTGTAGTATCTCCCAAATAGGTTTAATATGCTAAAGCTTTTGATCTTTTTGTTTCATATAAAGGCCCAGAAAGACATTTGGAAAAATCCTGTATGATTTCAAATATTTGATCTTCAGATGCTCATGTATCTTTACTAAAAGGAACAATTTAAAAAGCAAGATCAGTGACTCCTGTATTGCTTTATTTTCTCTCAGAGATCCAATTTTATTCACAGATTTGTAGGGTCTAGCTTGAGCTACTTCCACAGAGCTACAAATATAACATTGCCCTCTTAATTTGGACTGACAATTTTGAACCAACTACAAGATTTTTACAATATATGCGTAAGAACAATAAAGATACATGTGCTGGAAAAACTGTAATGGAATTCCCATTTAAATTGCAATCTTATTTCCTAGTTACTAACCATGAAGTCACTACTCACTAATCTGTAGAAGTAAACAACCTGGTAAATAGCCTGTGCAAAAAGATTCTTTTCAGGAAAACATACCTTCTGGCAACACAGATTCTTTAAGATAGAAATCCTTTTGAAAATTTTATATATGTTTTGTTAATAAAGTAGGACTCTTAAACCATCTTCCAGTCATACACATTTGATAATGCACATTCAATAATTTGAAAATAACAGGTGGCTCTAGCCATTTTCAAGGAAATGTGATATTACAGGTTTTATTTTTAAGATGTTTTCTAGCTTCTGACTCTCATTGTCTTACTGCTTTCAACTTTAGAATTTACATCCTAATTCCATATCTCTCAGACACAGAGGCATGCCTTCGATGCTTTGGCTTTGTGAAGAAGCCTCAGAGTCAGCTTCAGACAGAGATGCAAATTAAATATATTTTATAAGAACCCTTAAGAAGACATATTCTTTCTATTTTTACACATCTGGTTTGAAATGCCAACAGACATAATTTCAAAAACTGTGATTTTTTTGTTTTCATAATTTTCCAGGCTTTCCCCCAAACTAAACCCAGCGTTCCCATGTTGCTACAAATTGCAAAGAGAAAAAAATAGTAAGAAATCTCTGAGTTTCTTTCTGTAAGACTGTTTACAGTCTTTCTGTCCCTCATCTTCCTCCCCACTTGCAGAGTTTTGTTTTCACCTGCTTCTTCAGCCCCCTGTGCCCCTAGAATCATAGAATCATAGAATTGGCTGGGTTGGAAGGGACCTCAGAGATCATCGAGTCCAACCCTTGAACCACCGTTGCCGTTGCTAGACCATGGCACTGAGTGCCACATCCAGTCTCTTTTTAAATATCTCCAGGGATGGAGAATCCACTACTTCCCTGGGCAGCCCATTCCAATGCTTGATCACTCTCTCCGTAAAGAAATTCTTTCTAATATCCAACCTAAACTTCCCCTGGCACAACTTAAGACCATGCCCTCTTGTCTTGTTGAAAGTCGTCTGGCAAAAGAGACCAACCCCCCCCTGGCTACACCCTCCTTTCAGGTAGCTGTAGAGAGTGATGAGGTCTCCCCTGAGCCGCCTCTTCTTTAGGCTGAACAGCCCCAGCTCCCTCAGCCTCTCCTCATAGAGTCTGTGCTTGAGTCCCTTCACCAGCCTGGCTGCCCTCCTTTGGACCTGCTCCAGGACCTCGATATCCTTCCTGAACTGAGGGGCCCAGAACTGGACACAGTACTCAAAGTGTACCCTGCCCCCAAGTTTCCTGGAAATCCATCCCAGGATCGCCATGTTGACTGGAATCAGACTCTCCTCTAGTGAACTAGGAAAGAGGTGTCAGAAAGTGATGCCATCCTCTGGCTTTCTCCCGTGGCAATTATCCTCGGTCCAAAGGTCATGGTGATGGAAACTACAACTCTCTGTCTCTCTCTCTCTCTGCCTATTGGGTGTGCTTAAAAAAAAGAAAAAAAAAGAAAAAAGAAAAAAGAAAAAAGAAAAAAAAAAAAAAAAAAAAAAAAAAAAAAAAAAAAAAAAGGTGAAGGTGCAGCATGGAAAAAGATAGAGAGCAACACAGCAATATGGGAAAGCCCTAGAAATCTGGGCACTCACCATGCTCAGTCTTTTGCATTGCTGGAGAGAGCTCAGCCTTGCAGGGTTTATTCAGATCTGTAGCGATAGACCCCAGCTATGGAGATGTGACATTTCCTTTGTTAGAGAAACAGTCCCAGTTCCACAATTGGGAATTAAGAGACAGTCTCTGCAGGATCACATGAAGCATGTTATTTACATATAAGATCAGAGGTCTGGCTGGGCTAGAAAGTGACTGGGAGAAAGTGAACGTGCAGTCAAGCAATGTGTTTCTTAGCACTGGAGCTGAGCTCAGTGTAGATGATGATGATGATGGTTCCATTGGTGGTTTTTGGTTTTATTAATTGCATAAATGGGAAATAGGTTCGAGACCACTTAACTCTGTTTTTAAAGCAGTTTGTGTGGTTAAACTAAAAACAGATTATCTGCTTTTATGGTTACTTTGTAGAGAGAGTAATTTATTAGTCCATTTGCTCCTGCTTTTCTACTTCAGACTTGCAGAAAAGGCTTCAGTTCTTAAGGAAGAGCTGGGTCAGAGTGCACTAAGGATGTTTCAGGCCACTTCTCAGAACTGGGACCTATGCTGCAGCTGTGCTTGCTCCTCCTTAGCCCTGTGTTTGAAGCAACATCTCTGCCAGGTCCGTAGCTTCACAGGATTATGTCTTGGCTTGTTTTGTTTTGCTAAGGAGAAGAGACTGTACTTGTCATTTGGCAATGTGGGTATTGCTGTCTTCTTTTCCAGAAACCTTAATGGAGTCCTGAATATTCTTCAGTATTTATTCTTCACTTTTTATTGTCTTTCTATTTTTACTGATCTGGTTTGAAATACCAACAGAAATAATTTCTAAAACTGTAGAAAAATTAATAATTTCCACTTCACAATTCCTCTTTTTTTTTTCTACAGACACAGTATATTGTGGGAAATTCAAATTTTTACTGGGTTATATTCTTCTCATTGGCTGCAGTTTGAATTAAACACATTTTCTATGTGCTTTTGTGTATCTTCTGAAGTATATAGACTGAGTGATGTGCTGTTGGTCATTCTAAATTATTTCTTTGTTGCTTTGTTTTTCACATGAATACCAAACTATAACAAAGAATAAATCTCCATAATTACTAGCTGAAATAATCAACTTTCCAACCAGGGAAGCACAATTTCTGAAGCATTTTTGTAATTTTTACTTCTTTTCTTCTTCTGTTTTCACAGATTAATTTTTTTGTCCTTTTCATCTGCATCCTTTTGAAGACAGCTGTGTTAAAACGCTTAATTTGACAGGTTACTGCTTGTTTTTATGATACTAACTGCATCTCAGTCATGGCAGCTTTTTGTAAGGATTAAGCTTTATACTGATGTCCAGTTGCGATTTAGAGTTACACTATTTCATAATGGGTTTTCCTCAAATTATCTAAGGAAAACAATACAATACTGAAAATCAAAACCAAAGATTGTAAATGTAGCTTGCAATCTAGTAGACTGTAGAGCACTGCACACTCTTCACCAAATTTGTACATGTAGCTCATTAACATGATAGTTATGTGCTGCCTCATGCACTGGTTCCATTTCTCATGTTTCCAGCAAAATACATTTCATGAGATAGTTATAGTTCAATATTTCTCTTAAGTAGGAGATTTCCTTCCTTAATTATGTCTGTACACCTTTAAAATTAACCTAAGTGACTCATATAAAACTAGTTTGCTAATAAAAAAAAATGAAATGGGAAAAGATACTGTCAAACTACCGAGCTGTATATTTTTCTTCTGATGTTACACCACACTTCTGGCACTGATTCACCTGACATGTTCATTTTTGCTACTGCAAGTATCGTCCAAGTTTCTAAAAGAAAAAAAAACCAAAAAGAAAAGTAAGTCCATTGCTAATAATGAAAAGGCAGGAGACTGTACCCAGAAAAAAACCACACAGGTTTTGATGGTTTTCTTAAATTGGTTTATTATACAAAATTATAAAACAAACCTAAACCAATACTCAAATCAAATGTTGTGACAAAAAAAAAAAAAAAAAGGAATTTGATCAGCATTATATTTTGCAGTGAAAAAGTGATCCATAGATTCATAAGCTAACAGTGCTTTAGATTTTTAGGAACAAATTGTAACTGGCCCAACAGAGAACTCGTGGCTTTGCATGTCGTGGCTGCAACCGGGTGGCCGAGGGGGCACGTGCAGTTTTGCAGAGTCCCATGTCTGAGCTGTTCAGATCCTCTCTGACAAAACCCAATATTACTGAAGCATCACAAGACCCCTGGGAAGAGGTTATGCCCTTGAATGCTCTCCAGTGTGCCATGCCAGCCACCAAACACAGCCTACCCTTGCTGAGTGAGTGCAGAGAATGACTCCACAGAGCACAGAGAGCTAAGAAAAGGGCTGGTGAGCATGCCAGCTCCATTCTGTATTTGTTGAGGAAAGAGCTGGATTAGGACTGTCCCATAATTTCAGTCTTCCCTTTCTGAGAGGAAGGGATAGAAAAGTGTGGTTTCACTGCAATACACCCATTTGGCCAGCAGGTTGTAAACAGGATTGGAGTGAATTTTAACTCTAATTGTGCAATCCTTTCTATTTTGCAGCATGGCACAAGCTATAACATCAGAAACTAATTTGCGAGCAAAAATGAAAGAAATTTGGTTTACTGGATGTCATTTCACATTAGACTTTTTCTTTTTGGAACAAGTTTGCTCCTCCTGTGAATCAAATCTTCTCTTAAATCCCCCCTCCTTCAACTAGCATTTTTTACCTCTTCTGTCTCTTGGCACCTATTTCTGTGACTAATCCTTAAATTGTCAGTGTTGCTGTTGTTCAAAATAGGGTGCAAATTCCTCAGGGTGGGAACCCTGTCTAGATTTCTTTTTGTAAAGCACCATCCACACGCTTTGCACCTGAGGCACTATATGGGTAGCAAATGATCATAAATCTTCTTAGTGAATAACAAATATATCTAGAACTCTTTCAGTATACTCATTTGAAAAAACCACCAAATTTTGAAGTTTACAATAAAAGTTGTGATTTGAAAATGAACATTGCTGATACTGTAGATGTTTGAAAGTCATCCATTTTATCAATAAATGGAATTCAAATTTAATAACAGTAAGCACGCTCCACTGTAATTATAATCTGTCTTTCAAAAGCTTTTGTTTTCCTAATTATGTTACTGCTACCACAAAGAAGGAGGTGTTGTCATAAAAATGTCATGTTTTTAAACATAAGTTGAACTTCACAAGGAAAGGAAGATATTTAAATCAATTGTTCAACCTGGGCCTACAGAAAAAAAATATACACCTACTGTTGTTAGTTCTATACCCTTATAGCTCCACAAAATTTCAATGCAATTACTCTTGATTTGCACTCCACTGTAAGAAACAAGCATGTCATGTTTTTCCTCAGGAAATTACTGCACCAAAGATTGCTGTAGGCTTTGTAAGCTCACTAGGAACGTGCCACTGTGTACCTGCCTTGTTCACACACCCTTTCTGGGTCCATTTATGGCCACTATCCCCATGAGGGAACTGGGCAAACTGTGGGGTTTTTTTAGTTGCTTTTACAGCTTTAGATGTCCGTGAAGGACATAAGCTCATCTTATAAGATGCAGCCAAAACTGGTAAAATTAAGGCAATGCAACCCTTGTTTAATAATAATTCCTGATACTTTTGCAAGAACCAACATGATTTAGAAGACTTGTTTCCATAGACAAAAGCCTGGAGATACTCTTTCAGTCTTATCTGACCTTCTGCAGCAAACGTCATTGCATTTGATTGCAATCTCACTTTGCAAATGAGAAGCAAACTTCAGGGAAATGAATGGAATGTCATAAAACTGGATTTCAAATTAAAATTAGGCCAATAATGCTTTTTTAGAGAAGGGTAACACACGTCACTTCAAAGAGGTCTCTATGACCTAAATGTGAAGAGAAAAGGAAACTTGTTTTATTCACTTTGTATGAGACTTTAGCTTGAAATTACTCAGAATTTAGATTCTTATTCTTACTGCAGATTTTAATGCAATCTGGTTACACTTCTATAAAGATGTGCAAAATCTGATGAAAAGCACAGAAGTGGATTGAACATGCAAACACAGAGGGAAAGCCAAATTTCTCCAGCGCTACTAAAAGGCATATATCTCTTATTTTGTGGAATTTACCAGCTTGAACAGTTTGGCAAAGTTTATGTAGCCCTGGTGAACATTTGCTGTGAGCTGTACTCTGGGGACAATGTGACTGCCAGAGCTCAATTTCCAACTTGTCCTGAGGCCTTTTTATGCTTTTATATGCCCCACCTACAAATGTGCTTCACCAAAAAGCCAGTAGTTATGAGTGACGTTCCGTCAGCGTTTTCACACGATTAACTTGCCAATTAAAAATGGGCTTGGTAGAGATTTTAGAAGTTAACTTAGATACTCCTAGCTTGGGCAGAGAGTTGCTTTCAGGCAGGGCGAGGCCAAGTCTGATTTTGTTGGAGATGTCACGCCTCCTTGGAGAGAGACGCCGTGACTCGCTGGGGAGCTGGCGTGGCCTGGGCTGGAGCACTGGTTCCCTTGGGCCCTTTTCCCTGGATGGTGGCCAGAGGCACAAGCATCACAGCAAGATAGGAGAGTGATTTCCATCCAGCAAGTGGCTGCAACTGTGCCCAGTGCCTCTGCATTGTTTACTGTGGTTCCTTTGACACCCTCGGTATTACTGCTGTGCTTTGGCACACTCTACTACAGATGATGGTTTCAGAAAAAAAAAAAAATCAATCCGGCATGGATTTAAATTCTTTAAAATAATTACTCAGGGCATAGTCTAATTACAAATTGTTTCCATTGTAAGAGGAAAGCCATATGTGTCTGGAATTTGATGACTGTAAAGTGCAAGAAAGAAGATTTACAGTCTTTAAAGTGGATTCATTATATGTGTTTTATGCTAAGAGAGAAGGCAGAAGATATCACAAAGATGAACAGACAGGACAAAACAACACCTATTTCTCTTCGGAAATGTAACTCTGGAGGGGGGGAGTTGAGAGAGAATGCTTTTCCAGGAAATCAAAAACATGAAAATGTCTGTAAAATAAATTATTCAGATGTGGTGCTGCACATGGAAAACGCACACTTCAGACTGGAGGCGAATTGGTTACTGAATGTATCCCATTACACATACATGTATGTGGCATTATTCAATTTGTGCAAATAATTGTGATAACTGAGTACAAATTATATGTCTGTCACGTACACATATTGTGTCTGATATTTAGCTTATGTATTTATGCATTAACCTGTAAAATGTTGCGACATAAGGGATTAGCCTCTTCTTAACATTCCTATGTAATAAACACAAAAACATTTGGATAATCAGAAAATGGAGCTTGATTATTTCAAACAATTGCAACAATTACTTTTGGTCTGAACTAATATACAGAATTAGTCTGAATAATAATAGAAAAAAATGTATTTCCCTATCTCTGTCCAAATCAGATAGCAATACAAGTTCTCCCAGTGGTACTCATGTAGATATTGTTCGTCAACACCTCCTACTGCTGATCACTTCAAGGGCCTTATCTTCTGTACAAGATGAAACTTGACTCATTTACATTTTCCTTTTTCAAAGCAACAAGTAAAAAAAGCCAGAAACTCTCCAAGCCCTACATTTTCCATGTTCCTTTTCATTGTCATTCTGACCCTCTTACTTAGGTTAAATATACAAAGCATATTTTCCAAAAGAAATAAATAGCACACTAGAGGAAATCCCCACTGAATTGTCTCTGACCATCCCACTACCTTTGCATTGCTTAGCAACATGCTGCAGAGCTTTTCAGTGGAGGTCTTAATGTTTTTATGGTGCAACAGCATTTTCTGCATTGTTGGTGCTTCTGTAATTAAAAAGAAACCAAAACCCAATAACATAAATGAGATTCAAATGCCAGTAGACACATTCCACTATGTATCCTGACTGGTATTTTTTTTTATTATTCTCTTAAGATCATAAGCTTTTTTATTTTTTTTCCTCCAAAGATACTTGTTATTCTTAATGTACAGAAAAGGTCTATAACACTGAGAGCTAAAGTTTCATTTTGACTTCTGGGGAAAATTATTCATCTTTTGTTTAAAAGAGATTTTCATTTTACATATCCTACCTGAAAGTTTTGCCATATTTGCCATTTCAAAATAATGCAAATAACTGATAGAGACAGCAAGTAGCATTTAGTGTCAATTCATACAGATTAACTGGTGTAGTCAGAAAAAAATAATGAAAAAGGTAAGGCTATGGTAAGGTATCCTCCCTGCATATCATAATTCTCAGCTCTGAAGTTCATATGATGAGATAAGCAAAACCAAGATGCTATAGGGTTTTTTTCTTTGTTGATAATGAAATTTGGGAGCTAAATTCTGTCTATGTGTTGCATTGACTGTGTTCAGTAAACTACAGAAGACAAATTCACCCCATCAAATGCAAAATCTGGAGGTAGCAGCTATTGGGAAGTGTCTCTGAAGTGAGGAGCACTGTGCCTGATGTGTCACCATAAGCACTACCAACCGTCTTCAACACAGAAAGATTTTAATTGTGGAATGGTGAATTTTCCATCTCTTCACAAAGCACCATTCTCCTTTTTTCAATATTTGTGATGCTATGTTTCTTCAGTCATTCTCACTCCACAAAACGCATTCACAGACCAAAGTCAATCCCACATGTTTGATTTATGTATCCAATTATGTATCCAAGGCTGTGCTGGCTTCAATATTTTATTGGTTTGCAAGACCAGTGCTGATTAATGTCTTTGTAGGTGATATGGGCAGTGGTCAACAACGCCAAGCTGTGTGGTGCCATCAAAACACTGGAGGGAAGAAGGGTGGCAATCCAGAGGGATCTTGGCAGGCTTGAGAAATGGGCCTCATAAAGTTCAACAAGGCCAAGTGCAAGGTGCTTCAAAAGGGTCAGGGAAATCCCAAGCACAATTACAGCCTGGGTGGAGAATGGATTGAGAACAGCCCTGAGGACAAGGACTAGGAGGAGTTGGTTGATGAAAAGCTCAACATGAGCCAGCAATGTGGACTTGCAGCCCAGAAAGCCCACCATACCCTAGGCTTCATCAAAAGAAGTGTGGCCAACAGGTTGAGAGATGTGATTCTCCCCTTATACTCTCTTGTCAAACCCCATCTGAAGTACTGTGTCCAGTTCTGAAGTCTGCAGCACAGGAAGGACATGGAGCTGTAGGAGGGAGTCCAGAGGAGGACCATAAAGATGATCAGAGGGCTAGAACACCTCTCCTATGAGAATAGGATGAAACCATTGAGATTCCTCAATCTAGAGAAGACAATGTTCTGGGGAGACCTTACTGTGGCCTTCTGGTACTTTAAGGGAGCCTACAGAAAAGCTGGGAAGGGACTTTTTCAGGAGTGTGTAGTAAAAGGGTGAGGGATAATGGCTTTAAGGTGAAAGAGGGTAGATTTAGATTACATATTAGGAGAAAATTTTTTAATTTGAGGGTGGTGAAACACTTGGCACAGGTTGCCTAGAGAAGTTGTGGTTATCCCATCCCTGGAAGTGTTCAAGGCCAGGCTGGATGGGGCTTTGGGCAACCTGGTTTAGAGGGAGGTATCCTTCCCCATTCAGAGGTGTTGGAACTAGATGGTTTCTTATGGTCCTTGATGTCTTAAACATATCCTGATTAGGAATGATACTTAAGTTGGCTTGTAGTTCATGGTTTTAAAACTTTTAAAACACTTTAGTCACATAAAACCTCATACACTTGCTACAGACCACTGGCTCACTCCAAAGGAGAAGCAGTTGTAACCCTTCCATGTATAGCAAATGTGGGTTGATGATCATACAATTTCAGCTTCTAATGTTTTTTTATAAAATGTATTAATAATAGGCCTGAAATTGAGCTTTGCCGGAGGAAAACAGATCACAATGCATTTAAGGTAAATATAGGATAACTGTTATATTTTCAGTGACTAAATAGCCTGAAAAAACTACTGAATTATTTTTCTAAGAGCCAAAGAGTGCTGGGGACTTAATAAGCATTTAGGATCTGCTTGACATTCAAAAGGCTGACCCATTCAAACAAATATTGGTCCTCATTGTCTCCAGTCTGACTAAATGGGGATAAAATGATCAGCCCAGGTGACTTTTGTAAAATAAGGTTATAAAAGACATTTACAGGGTCACTGAGTCCAGCTCCTTGTTGTAAGCAAAACGTCAGAGACATCCTTTTCCCAGTTATCAAGTTCCCATCTCCTAATGATTAGATGTGACCTTCAATTACAGTCTCAGTGACACTGCACTGATCCCTTTTTTGTTTACATTGCTTTAATACATTGAAAAGTAGTACCCCTTTGGGTGGAACATGCATGGGTTCTTCTCCTTCAGTTGCAGTAATAAACCTTTCCTGTTACTTACTGTAACAAGATGCAGTTACAGTGTGGATGACAAAGCCATAATATTTCTTCTAGAACTTGTTGGAGCTGTCTCAGTAATTAAAATATTTTTTGTAACAAGACACTGATTAATTGTAATAAAGCTTTGTAAAGAAATACAAACAAGAAGATAAAATAATTATTTTTATTTTATTTTTATCTTTTTATTTATTCTTAATATTAAATAATTTGTTCAGAAATCACTAGAGCTTTTTATAAGACAAAACCATAAAATTGTCATTGACCCCAGATATAAATATAAAATTCTCATCTGTAAAGGAAGACTGCATGTCCAGGAGAGAGGAAGGTGATGATCAGAGTATGTCTGTCACATGGGTAGGCATAGCAGTTCTTGAAAAACTTCAGTCCTCCTAGGTTAACATTGGGGAAAAGCAAGATTTAAGATATATTCACAATTTTTGTTTGTCTATTTCATTTGCCTTAAAAAAAAAAAAAAAAAAAAAAAAAAAGTGGTGAATAGAAACTTGAGTTTAAGAAATAGAAGATTCTTAAAGAAATACTTCCGATTTTAATGAGACTGATTTGCTAGGTTTGTTGTATACTGAGGATTAGACTGGAGTAGCAGACTTGCAGTTTCTACTTTGTGATGGAAATGACATACTGTGAGGTATGACAGCTGTGAGGTACCTCAAAGTAACCAGAGGGGAACAGAGGCAAAGATTTCCCATTTCAGGCTTCCATGATTTGGTGGTGTTTCAGGGATCTTTCTGCAATAGAAATTCAATGATCTTGCTTCTTTGCCATTATCCCTCTTTTTTTGATTTTCGCTCTTCCTTTTTTCTTTAGTTAATCTGATTTTAATCTGAGGTGGAAGGAGAGTCCTCATCCCAGTGTTAGCTTTTTATACAATCGAACATATTTATTCTCCACTTCGACCTTTCAGGCCAGTTTGGTCACCCATTTCCCTATTTTCCAAAGTCTTCTTCCTGAATTGTTCTTGCTATTATCATTTCAATGGCCATCATTCCATGGCTCCCTTTTCCATAATATGTTAAACTCAGGCTCCTTTGGTGGTAGTATGATTTAAACATCCATTTTCAGGTCTGATTCCTTTCACACACATCCTTCCACACACTTTCTCTGCTTCACTTAATCATCTGTTTCTGATCTGTATGATCGCTTCATCTCTTTGTGCCATTGTCAGTCTGAGCACTTTAGGTTTGTACTTAAAACTGAGTGTTTTTCCATCTGCCAGATAAATAAAGCAGATCCACAGGAAACTAAAAAATACTTCTTCAACCAATGCTTCATTGAGGTTTGCCAATGTCATATTCAAATTTTGAATCTGGTATCACATAATTGTCAAGCAAAATACACACTTAACTGTCATATTTTGTGATTCACTCCCTGTTCAATTGCAGAGTAAATTGCACTGCATTTTCAGCAAGATAATAGTGTAAGGAAATCCATTTTTAAAAAAGAAAAACAATACTACCTGAATTACAGGTCATATTCTCCAATAAATAATTTTCTGCCTTTCCAGTCATTATTACATATTTTGTGCACCTCCTTTCAGTTTTAAATGGGTAAGTGTACTATTATAAGCAGGTGTTTTAAAATATATTTTAGCACTTAATTTCATCAATGGTGAAAGATTATCCTATAATGTATTGTCACTGCAATGTTAGCATCTCTTAAATCTTTTCTACCATAATGGAAGACTTGGTAAAAATATCAATCTCTATTTAAGCTACAAATATGGGGATTAGTATTTTATTATTTCTTTCATCTTAAATGCACATCAGACTGTATTACTTCGGATTTTAGTTATATTCCAACAGATGCTGCAGTGTTCTTCAAGAACTAAACTCAAGGGACATGCTTATAACTTACCACCTTGTGTATAAATATTCTATTAATGATGGTCAGCTAGTAAACAAAGAAGATGAGAATAACTGTTCTGGATCAGACCAAGATGATGGATAAAACAAGATACCATGTGAAAAATTGTAAAAACAGGTCCAGCAAGAAGTGATGCTTCCCCCAAGCATTGCAACAGACTGATTGTTTGCAAACTGGGGAGATCATGAGCACTATTCTGTAGATTTTTCTTCCTCATCAACATCCCCAGCTTGTCCTTCAAGCTGTGCAAACTTTACCTTTCACAAAAACCTTTCACAAGTGATAGGTTAATACTTTCTGTGTGAAAAAAACACCTCATGTTGTTTGCTTTGAACCAACCACCTATAGATTCATCTGATGTCACTACTTCTTCTGTTGAGAGAGACAATGAACAAGTGCTGCCTGTTCACCCTTCCCATGCCACTCCCCATTTTTTATGACTTTATCATATATCCCCTCAATTGTCAGTTTTCTAAGGTGAAGTATCCTAACTTGCACTATTTTTCCTTTCATGGAAGTCATTTATGCCTGTGATCATCACTATTGCTCTTCTCTGGATCTGTTACAGCTCTTACATACCCTTTTCCTGAGGTGGGAGGGTCAGAAGTGCACAGAACATTCGGTGTGCAGGGACAAAGCAGGACCCTGATAATCAGAAGAAATATTTCTCAAATAATTTTAGTGTTTACGTTCATTAAAACTTTCAATTATCTCAATTTCCTATGACAAGCCAGGATTTGAAATTCAAGATTGACTGATGAATACTACTTTTAGCATGGCAAATTCAAGTCTGTTTTTAAGAGATACAGCTCCAGGCAAGCATGTGTTGTTTGCAAGCTGATTTTGACTACGCTGAAACCAGACAACATAGATCCAGTTCTACCTTTGAATGTTTAGATAATAATGAGTCATGCTAATATAGGCTGTCTAGAACAGTTCAACTCCAGCTCACTGAAGAATTTATTATTAAATATATTCAACAGGGGCATAGACACAAGTGACTCATAGATGTTAGCAGGACAGAGCAGTCCAACATACTAACAAGAAGTGCAAGTGAGATCTGTATTCCTAAAGGTGCCCATGCTCTGGTGATAGCCTTGCAACCACTTGTCACATGGTATAAAAGAGCCAGGTTCTGAAAATACGGTATAAAAGAATACGTTCACTCTGAAAAAGGGACCAGTCCTGTCCCTTTCCCATATGCTGGTACAATTGTATAAAAATTATTTAGTGGAATTTCATCCCAAGCTTCTGACACGGCATTTATAAATTTAGGCAGGGAATAAACTGGCCTGAATCATCTCTTTCTATATGTAAGCTATAGAATGTTACTCCATTTTTATTGACCTTGCAATAATTGTATTAGCATTACAACTTGCAGACGGAGTTTATAATTTGTGTGAGTGCTACAATTATAATTCTCTTACAGTTTTAATTTAAGGAACAGATATTTCTCCTATAATTTACAATATCTTTTAAAAATTAAATATTTCATCAAGTTTTTCTTAACATGGTACTTTATTCAACTTATTCAATTCATTTCTGATCATAGTATCACTTGACCTACTCAGCAATGCAGAGAAGTTGCAACAGATAATCATGTTTTTCTTGGCTGAAAAAAAAATCCGGTTATATCTTGCAAGTGTGTTTTTATTTTAGGCATTACTGGGTTTCTTGGATTTCTTACTATAAATAAAATTATGGTAAGCAATTTTTTACTATTTTTCCTGTAATTATGCATAAGTTTTATTTCTATAACAAGCTTAAAAATGCATTTAGGAAGTTGAAAATAAATACATGTTTTAATGAGGATTCATTTCTTTCTATGCATTACATAGAAAATGAAAGCAATAAAAAAATGTTGTCAGTTTAGCATTATTACTGAAAATCTGAATAACACAATGCAAAGATGCCTGAGGTTCACATTTCTTGTCATATGAAGAGTTTGTACTATTTGTGTCTTATCATACTGCTGTGACAACTAAAATAGTTCTCCCAGCCATTTAGCAAGAAGTAAATTAACTAAACAATACAGCAAAAACTTGAATTTCCTTGTTCTGGATTTGTGAATTAACTACATGCAACAATCTCAGTATGATTGCTTCTTTCCTTAAGAAAACATTACCAAATTGGTACATTTCTTCAAAAATATCTAACCTCAGCTAGCAAGTTTTCTCCAAATAAAAGTTTAATGGAAAATTACTGAAAGACTCTTGAAGTAACTCAGAAAGTCCAGAACACATTGCCACTTAAAATTTTTAAATGCTTTATGGAGATCTACACATCTTCTGTGCAGTAGTTTCTTTCTTGCTGAACAGGTTTGAGTTGCCTTGAGCACTCCACCCATGCTCATATTAGCAATGAAAAGAATTGTTGAAAAATATAAGCTAGGAATGAACTAGTAAGCGCATGTCATACCAGTCTACTTTGCTTTGGGAGAAAACAATGGAAAATACTTGGTATTAAATCAGAAAAAAAGAAACTATTGAATTTTTCCCATGCACTGTGAGGATGGGGCTAGTGTTACACAAAGTTCAGTAGTTTCTCCTCTCAGGCATGTCTGGCCTCCCAAGATACACATAATTTGACTACATGGAGTCAAGATTATATTTACTTCCCAACTCACATATGAGCAGCATCTGTTTAGAGGAACATAAATGACACTGCCATAAGAGAAGCTGCTGAATGTGTTGCAAGCAAATTTTGCAAGATATGGGAATTGTTCTGGAAAAGCCTGTGATAAGGCAGGACCTACGCAAAGGGATGTTCCCAGGGAAGAGCTGATAAGAGCTGCAGCTGCATGTGACGCACGGGAGCAACAAAGAGAGAGGCCGCCTCGCCATGCTCCAAAACTTGGGACATCACCACGAGGGGACAGGCAGGGAGGGTGCCAAAAGGGTGAGCGATTCTTTACTCAGCACATGTGACTTGACAGGTCTGGACAAGCTGTAGATGATTCCTTCAAAACTGTAACTTCATTGGTAAGGACTGAACAAGTCATAATGAATGTATGGGAGGGACCATGTTGAAATCTCCCATCTTTTCCTTGCAATCAGTTCACTGCAGTGTGGCCCAGGAAAGGGCTAACCACAACCTTGTTTTATCTAGCCAGTGACTAGACATTTTCTCTTGAAGTTACACAGCTGTGTATAGCATGGGGGCCATGAGGATATTTCCAATTAAATCTGTAGCAGCACAGCAATAATTAGATGACATGCTACTGTTGCACATGGGGCCCAAACCAAAGTAATGTTTCATTCAGATCAGCTATGATCATCCAGTAGCAAGAATGTTAGTGGTGCCAATACCATAACAGAAGAACTGATGAGATGAGCTGAAGTGGGGCAATAAAAAAGCTTCAGAAGTCTGTAGCTTGCAGTGTTTATGGACCTCTGGCCTGTGTCACAGGGGAGGTGATGGCACTGTGATGTCTACTAAAAGTGAACCAGAGCTGATCAGGCCTTTGAAGTCTTCTATCCCATTAAGCTGGCCTGTGGGAAACTGAATTTTTTATCAAGAGTCAGTGATTTAATGGTGCCTTCTCATTACAAAATTAAAATGTGTTCCATAAAATATTTAACTTTATTGTACTTTTTTTGGTCTCCTCTGCCTACTATAATATAGTGATTGATGTTCTGCTTACTCTGCTATTACTTCCTCAGGAAGGGACCATTTTATATTTCAGCACAGATTTCTGTAGTCAGCAATCACAGCAATTTATATGAAATTAAATAGAAGACCTTGCTTTCCGTCTGGTTGTTATAGCTAGTGCACAAGCTGTAATAAAGTTTTTGGTAAAATGGGGTTCCACTAGCCCTCTCATTAGAAAGGAGCACTTGATGAGTTAATTTAATTTGTTCTTTCTTTACTTTGTAATCTGTGTTGGCTAAATCCTCAAGACTTGTCAGGTCCAGACCCCTCTGTTCCTATTCTTCTGGCACATGCGCTCCATGAAAGTACCTCCCACCTCAAGACATGCTCCATTAATGAAGAACACTTAGTACTGTGACACCGTGACTTGACTCGGCACCTCTGAAGTCAGTGTGGATTCAACAGCTGACTTCAGCGAAGTTAGGAACTGTTCTTAACTTCTAGTAGAAGGAGAAATATGCTCAGGTAACACAAATTGTGTGAAAGGTGCTAATGCTATTTTTAGCCACTTCACCCACAAAAGACCACACAGTCCCTAAATGCGATGTTGAATCTTCCTGTAGCATGTAGAGACAAAGCTTGAGATCATATGTGAGGATCCTGTAGAACTGGAGAGCAACCTAAACTGAGTCCTCAGTAGTATTTGGGAGGGAAATTTAGCAGTTAATCCATGGCTGTAAAGAAGATTAAGAAGCCAACTATTTGTTATTTGATTCTTCTGTTAGATGCTCATCTAACTCATCTTCAAATTAGATGCTTAAAGCATTCCTTTCTCATAAAACATGGGAAGATAGAGTTTAAGCCACCCATCTGTAGTGCTCAAGCTATAGTGTTTACTCTACTTATGGAGCATATGCATTTTAAAGTCATCCTCTGCTTCATTTCTCCACTATTCATGGGAGTTTCCGAGGGTATTAGGTATTAACCATCTGCAGAGAGAAGTTGAGAATGGCTCTTGAGGAGCCTGCTGGTTTCCCCACTAGGCTGGGAGTGGGTAGCTTAGCTTTGAATCCTCATTCTAAATCACACAACATAATATACTTAATGTTTACTGGTAAATGGAGACTACTCACTCCTCCTCCAAATCTACATTTTGTGCCAAGAAATCTCCTATAGAGGCCTCAAATAGGACCTCACATAGTCAGCTCAGGGTTTCTCAATGCTGGGTCCTGACATAATAACTTTTCTTTCCTTATCCAGACTACCTTCCCTCAAACCCAAGTGAAAACAACTGGTGGGGGTGTAAAAAACTTTTCTTCACATATATTGTTAGATTTGAAACACTGTAGACTGAATACTTCAAAAATATTGACCTATCCACAATCACTTATTTTTCCTAAATGATTTCCTGGGCCCTGTGGATATGAAGGCTCTTGTACTGTTGCTGGTGCTTCACAAGCTGCTGAATAAATACAGACCTCATCAGGAGTGCTTACAGTGTAATCTAAACCATGGTGCAGCTAAACAGCTTGGGGAAAAGAAAGCAATAGCACAGCTATGCTGTTTCTGCTCTTTGAGTTCACACATCAGGCCCATTGGAAGACAGCAAACAAGAAAAGAAAAAGGGAAGGACAGTGAAAACAATAAAAAATGCTGCTGTTGTGGTTTTTCTAGTTATCACACAACTCAGCATGACTGAGTACTTCTAAGACATTTGAAATTTTTGAATCTTCTTTCGTTTTCCATTCCATCATGTCTTTAAGGGCATGTAGTCCTGCCCCAATAAGAAAAGACTTCGCTGATTACAGCTTATGTCAGATGAGACACTGTCTAAACCCTAGGGAGCTTCCTTTGGAAAGAAGATTCATCCAGTGTGTCTCCCCATACCTCCCAGAGAACTCAAGCCTGACCATAGCAATTCATTTAAACGGGACGTATGGAAACCCATGACTTCTTAGCCTTTTACCCTCCAGTGCATGATGTAATGAATGCTGTGAGAAGGATGGATTCAAGTCCACATTGAAACTTGGACTTGACTCTGAAGGGCAGGTATCACTTGGGCCAAGCCACAGGAGCTGCCTGTCCCTTTTATCTTATCTAGAAAGCAGTCTCATCTCCTCAACTTTGCTCCTCATGAAAAACAGAAACAGAAACAGATGTTAGTGTATTAGGAAAGAGAGTGAAGAAGTCTGTCAAAGAAAGTGATGGATTGCTGAGGGGGATTTCCTATGTTTTAGGTGTGTCCTTGCAATGATACCTTTGAGCTCTGCAGCACACACTGAAATTCACTATGGTTTTTAAGCTCAAACTGGATGGTTGTTAGAGTGAGAAGGAGGAGAAAAAGCTGATGGGTTTTTTTAACTATTAAAGGTACATGCAGCATGTCTGTGTTTGGGCATTGATGCAAAGCCAGTAAAACTTTTTTTTCTGGTCATATACAATATAGAACTCATTAGGAAGAATTTGTTTTCAGTCCTCTCCTTTTTCTGTCTGTTGGTCAATTATTTATCAATAAGATTCAAACATCTACAAATATTTACTATGATTTAATAGGTGTTTATAGTCGTTTTCCATTCAGCTGAAGCTGGATTTGGTGTACTCAGTACCAATGCTTTTTAGATGAAGCTAAGTGCACCCTAAACACACTAGAAAGTTGCTCACAACTACAGCCAGAAAAGGACATAGGGAAATAATTGATACTGTAGGTATGTATGTACACAGGCTCTGCAAAGCCTCCATCACTTGCTGTCTCCACTGATGGCAGCTGCATTCCTCCATCATTATGTTACCACCAGTAAAGAGCCATCGGCACCCAGAAGTCTGATGCGAGGGCTGCTTGTAATGCCACTGAGCTTTTGTCATACCTGTGCCTCCCGCTGTTTGCCATGATGGGAATGTGGATCCAGGGCTGGCTTTAGGCTTAGGCAAAACAGGAAACCTAGGTCTGTAGGCTGGTGGAAGCATTACTGCCAGCAGCAGCTTTGTGTGGGCGCCAGGGGAAGGGCATCAGCTTTTCCAGAGCCTGGGATGGCTACAGTTGCCCATCCCTGACTTTTTCTTTGGAGTATTTCATACTGCTCCTCCAACTGACTTCAAGACAGCTTAAAAGGAGAGCAGTTGACATCTCCTCGCTCCAGGAGCCATGAAGCTTAACTAATGAACCCCATTATTTTTTTCTCAGCTTTTTGCTGGGTAAGAGAGAAAGACTGCAACAAAATATAGTAGCCACGTGTGCATCAGAGACATTGTATAGGGAAATTGAATTTGTGGGGAGTAACAGTAAAGAGCAAAAGACCTATAAAGGAATGGTAAGAACTGAAATAGAAAGTATACAACTAATTCATTGGATGAAGAATATTGTAGGAAAGTGCTTTCACTATGTGGTAGGTTCTTTTTACCTTTTGAGTCCTTTTTGGACAGTCTGGTAATGTTCGCCATGACTTGGTAGATAAGATGGAGTAGATTATAGAACATTCACTGTTATATAAAAGACAAGAAACAGTGACTTGAGCATTCAATTGAGATGGCAAAAGACACACCAGCTAAGTGATTTTGGCAGATTTCAAGCTCATTGCCACACCAAGAGAAGACTGAGAACAGTATCAAGATCAAAGGGCTTTTGATTATTACCAGTGTTGAATAAAAATTGTCCATCATAGAATTCTTAGCAGGAGATAAGTTGGAAAGCAACCAATGGGTCATGTTTGCAGAGCAAAAAATACACTGCCAGAAATAATATTTGTATTTAATTTCACAGATCTTAATAATACAAAAGTGAGACTCTACACACTACCTACCAAACTATTGACCTCAGATCATACAGGCTGTATTGTACAATTTTTTTTACTTAAGATATTCTACGTATAATGAAAAAATAAATCAAAACAGTTTTCACATGTTCTAAATGTCTGGTGTTAAATGTGCCCGTCCTACCCACCCTTTTTTTCTTTGTCCCCTAAATAAATATAACTCTAAAGAAATAACATAGGTTGTTATAGGACAAGCAGCACTGTGATCATTTTTTTTAAAATAGTTTTTCTAATGCTGCCCCTTTTTTTCAAATTCCTTTTGGAATTACTGAGCAATTTCATTTTAAAGAAAATAACATTCATCTTTCTTCTCAACATTTCTACAGAAATTAACTACTTCTGAATGTATGTATGCACGCAAATGTTTAAAAGGACATAAGTTGCTCCTGGCAAGATTCCACTTGAGCACAAGAGGAAAATTTTCATTCTGAGGACAGTCAGACATTGGATTGGTCTCCCAGGGGAGGTGATGGATTCCCCCACTTCAGAAAATTTTAAATTTCAGCTCCACAGGGTGATGACACATCTCATATAAAAAATTAGAAGGGTTGGACCAGATGATCATTGAGGTCCCTTCCAACTTGAGGTTCTGTGACTCTGTGCTATATTACAAAACTGAAGGAATACTTTATCATTTCCTCAGTTGTGGATGAAACTTGATTTCCAGAAGACTCCATGTTAAAAGTTGGGGGAAATGTTTTGAAGATGCATTTCACACTGCAAGCAAAGAAAACATAGAAAAAGCAAACAGAACTTTGCGTTAGTATCAAACATAAGTTTAAGAAAGATTCTTTTAATAGACACTGATAGTGTATTTGTTTGTTGCATGGAAAGGTGGTAGGTTCTTTACAGTAGGTTGAACTAAAGCAATGCTTTTTTAAATTCTGAACTGAGAACTCACTAAACTTATGATAAAAACAAAATTAATTAATAACTTAAATTAAATTAAAATGAATATTTGAGGTCAGTATGCTAAATAAATTTTATCATGTGCTTGCCAATAATAGTACAATTTGCAAATAGCTCCCCTTGGGCCACTGTGCTTGATAATCAAAACCACACATGCATGTGAATGTATTTATGGGAAAACAATGTGCCCGACCCAATAAGTCTTTAAATGTAGCAATAAATTTCATTCCTTCACTGTGAGTTATGCCATGAAAATTTTCATTCCTTATAGCTGATTTTTACACTTTTTTGTTCCATTCACTGCTTCTGCAAGATCGTTTCAGAAGATTGTTGTAAGTTCTTTGGTTCACTTCATGTATTACTCTAGAGAAAGCATACTTTTTACTATTTTTCTGCTGTCTTTATGGATAATAACGATGGCAGCACACCCTCTAAAATATCTTTCTCCATATAATTGTTTATAGTGTCTCCATAGTTGTTTAGCAGAAAAGGTTTGCTTGCTTCTCCCAGCCTCTTACAAGTCTTTAAAATATATGGAACAGTCTTCTAGCTCATGTTTGAAGACTTGCAGATGCTCAGAATAGTGCTTTTGCATGGTCAAGATCACACAAACTTATGAGATAACCTTGTTAGTTCCGTTTTCTCCATGGCTTATTTGTTTCTTGATGCTTTTATAGTCGAGGTAAAAGACCAATGCCACCTCCCATACTCTGGACCCCATCTGTTTAGTTTGAGTGACACATGAAGTGTCATGCTGGCATCACAACTGGCAGCGTGGACATCACAACTGCAGGACCACGGGAACATATGAGCTACTCCACCACATTAAGGTTAAGCACTTGCTAAATGTTGTTTTTTCATGTTTGGGGCGGGTTTTGTTGTTGTTTCTAATATCAGTAAGTTACTTTTGAACTTGAATAGGTTTCTATTAAAGCACATGGGCAGATCACAGAAAAGTCACTAACTCATAGCTATTTATGTAGGAAAGGTATACATGGGAGAGGCAGATAGGCATAGAATGGTTTAAGTAAATGAAGTGGTGTGCAGACACAGTGAGATGCATGCATGCCACAGCGAGTTTTTTGGAAAAGAAGCAGAGGACCCTGGGGTGACAAACATCAAGAAATACTGCATATTTTCTAACTGGAGTGTTCCTGGACCCCAAATGAATTATCGCTAGATCAGGCTGGTTGTTTTGCTTCATTTTTATACCCAACCAGGCAAAGTAAAGAGGGCAACTGCTTTGAATGAAGAAAGAATGGTTGAAAATTCCAGGTTAATGCACTGATCATTAGAGGAGAGTGAAAGCAGTCCTAAGGACAGACATTACTGGATCTTCTGCACATAGTCACACTCATAATTGTGATGGTGATTGATGGGCAGCCATTAAACTTGCTATGAGGTTACTTACTGTTTTGTGGCTGTTTGCTCATGAATAGCATCCTACTGAAAATTCCTCGAAACAACTCAGAGAGTAGGAATGTGTGTAGCTGATTCTACAGGGAGGGAACATGAGGGATGAAGTTGTGAAGTGGCTCGTCCAACAATGAGGACTCTGCTGGAAGGGCCCAGAAAAGGATTCAGATCAGGTTGGTCCTAGTGCAGCCTTCAAACCTTGGCTGATTCTCCTTCTTAAAATATTGGATCAAGATTAACTCAAACCAAGTGATCTGACTTTTTTTATATCACAGTCATCATTGTAACTCTTTTTTTATTTATTTAACAGAGCTGCAGAGACAATTCCCTCTGTAGGTTTTGCCAGGCAGCTGGAGCATGAGGTAGGTTACTAAGGAAAGCATTTGAAAAACCAGCGTGAAGGAAATACAGGTTAACAGTTAACCTCCCTTTCATGGCTTACTTCTCAACCTCCGGTATGCAGTGCTGTCACTTTAGGACAGACAATCCCTCCTCTTGGGTTTTCTGTCTCAGGGATATTCAGGAATGTCCATTTAGTGGCAGGGTTGCGGTTCAGTTGCCAGGGCTGCTCTACCAAAACACTGAGAGCAAAGTGATGTTGCTGTGGCAGATGCTGTGTGCACAAAAGCTCTGGGGAAGGGAAAAAAGAAAAGAAGTTGCTGCTGCTGTGGCGGGTCCCCCTCAGGCCCAGCTGCACATTGAGTCCTACTTTGTCTGATGATGGGGTAAGATGGCCCGTAGGAAACCACTGCGCTCCTCACCAGGAGCAAGGCAGAGCACCTTGATCCTTCATCTCTGCCATGTGTGTGGGTTTGGTACAGTCTGCAGGGCCAGGAAAACTTGCTATCAGAGCTTGAGTCACTGCAAGCCTTGGGGTCATGCCTGACAAGGGAACCAAACAGGACAGAAGCATTTGAAATGCAGTGTTCCAGTTCAAGGTGCAAAAGATCAAGCTCGGTTTATCTATGATCAAGCCATGGACTGTAACAGGGAATTTTTCTTTTATTCCTTCCACCTCACAGCCCATCCTCCAATGAAGAAGGAAGAGATACAAAATATTAATTCTCTAGGGTTATGATCCCAATCCTAAAACCTAGTGTCTGAAAGCAAACTTGCCTAGACCAATAAACAGATATGGAATTAATCGATTTATTTTGCACAATTTCAAATGCTAAATGTAAAATCTGGTTTTACATTTATTCAGGGTGAGTATGCTTGAGACATATGAAATTGTAAATACAACCAGAAAAATTGTATGTACCTAAATAATGTAACGTGCATGACATTACAGGGAAGTCTGTACTGTCCATGAACTAATATTGTTAACTAGACTGTTAACTACATAAGTGGGACATTGTATGCAGACTAATTAGCTGAAAAGCTTCTATAATATTTCAAAACATTACCTAGTGTTTCTTCATGGTGCTGTTATGGGCCTATGGACATGTAGTAGCCCAAGTATTAATACCAACACTGTGTGGCATCATATAGATGTTCTTCTAAGTAGGTTTGGCTTTAAAATTTTAAAGCGTACATTGTCCTTGTGATGAACTGACTTTGTGGAATATTCTAAAACATTTAAAAATGCAGTTATTAACTTCCTTAGGGACTAATTCACTATTCTGTAGCCAACTATTCTGGTACCAACTATTTTGAACAAATAGAATGAGTAATTATTTCGGATGGCAGATGGTGGGCATTTCAGCTGTTCTATTTTCACCATGTAAGAATGCTGAAAACCAAGATTTGGACCTTTTGAAAGAACTGTGGAATTGTTTGTGACTTAATAAAGCAGTACTGACAACAGAAATTAGATTTTTGTGGTTTTTTTACATGTTCTTCTGAATGTCAAATGTGTTTGGTTACATTCTGTATTTGCCAAGGATGATAAACCAATCCAACACAGTGTCACGGTTTAATACTGGGATAGCAGTTAACCAAACAACAGATGCTCTCTATGAATCCCTCTCCCCTCCCTGACAAAGAAAGGAGAGAGAAAAAGGGAGAGAGACTTCTGGGTTGGAAACTACACTAAACAGCTTTAATGAAACAGTAAGTATAAAAAGGAAAAATTAAATATACACAAATATACAGAAAAAAAGAAGCCATATTCCTCCTCTTTTTTCCTCAGTAACTCTCACATCACCACGAAGGCTGCAGGGCAGCCCTGGGAAAGTCCAGGCTGGACTCCCTGGAGTCATCAGCAGTCAGGAGCTGGAGGCAGGAACACACAGATATGGGCTGGCACGGATCAGGACCACAGGCAGACGAAAGGACAGAATCCTTCCAGGATGCCTCAGAAAATAGAGACAGGTGAAGAAGGGTGAAGAGGATGGGTGAAGAGGAAGGGTGAAGAGGATGGGTGAAGAGTAAGGGTGAAGAGAAAGGGCGAAGACGAAGGGGTTTGACCCTCATGATCGCTTATACCAAGTATGACAAGTATGGGATGGAATCCTCCATTTGGTCAATTTTGGTCATTTATCTTCTCTGCTCCTCCCTAAAGGAGGGTTGCAGGTGTGACCCCTTTACTCTCTTTCTCTTTCCAGAGCATAAGATGTTCCTCAAAACTGAGCAATGGCCTTGGTTCTGCAGACTATTCTCCAGCTGAAACTATAAACATCGAGCATTATCAGTCCTAGAAGCAGGCACTGTTTGAGAAACTTGATGTTCATTTCAGCAAGTGCAGCTACTTATGAGAGACTCAGCTAAAAGCAAAAAATTATCTCTATCCTGGCCCACACCACGACAGACAAATTATCCAGCACAAGTCTCTCCAACTAAGAGAGCTTTCATTTCAAGGTTCTATGGAGATTCAAAGTTTTGTTTGGTTGGTTTCTACACAAGATTTCTATTTGTCTGAAACAAAACTTGGCTCTGCCCTTCATCTACCTTGTAGCTTTTCTTGATCTATGTATTTCTTCTTTTTACTCTAATAAATATTTGAATCACCTCAATTCGTTAATGGCTTTCATTAACTTTGGACCCCAAAGTAAGAATGAAGGCATGGGCTTGTATCATTATAACAGTTTGGGTGGAATCAAGAGAGCAGGGACTTCTGGGTCATCTTGAAGCTCATCTGCACACTCACACCTACTGTACCCAAAATAGGACAGCAATCATCTGGAATATAGGTATCACATCCTGACTTCTCCTGACTCTTAGCTACTCAGGCTTCCTTATTCATGTCCTGTGGGTCTTCAGCCACATGGAAAATTCTGAAAGTGAGTTTTAGAATCTGTGTCCCACTACCTAGTGGGTAAATCTGGATAGTTTTATAGCATTTTAAGTGGTGCTTTCATGTCTAAAACACTAATCTAGAAGAAAATAGATGGTATTTGCTGTGAACTTAGAGAAGGCCAATGATGCATTCTTCATAGCACCCACCTGTAAATTCCAGTCTTATAGTAAATTAAATAGACGAGATCCAGTTGCAGGGGAGGATAAAGTACAGTGGTTTCTTGATAAATTAAGTAGCTAGAATAAAAGTAGGTCCTAAGTAGGTCACCTGCTGAAAGTCACCCTGCTTGAGCACTGTTGGACTTGTCAATCTCCAGAGCTCCCTCCTTGTCTCAACTGCTCTCTACTTCTGTAACTAGAAAAAGATTTTACTCTTCATGGATTTATCATTTGGGTACTTGACTCCTTCCTTTTCCTTTTTATCCACACTGTTCGTCACTCACTTATTAATGGCTAAAAACAGTTTTTAATGAAATTCAAATAATTCTTTTAAATGTTACCTGAGACAGTGTTCATCTTCTGGAGAAGTCAAGCTGAAATATGTATACACTTGCCTGTTAGTTATATGACAAGATTTACAATTTTCAGTACAGGAATACCGCTGATTTAGATACTGCCTGAGTTTTATTTTTATAGCATTTTTTTTTAACTTTTATATTTTTTATTTTTTTATTATTCTTTTATATTTCTTTTACTTTTCCTACCAGTAATGGAAGGAACACCTAAGAGTCACCTTCTCCTCATTATATGAGCCTTTTTGTCCTGTGCGTTATTAAACTTAAGGTAGAGCCCATCATGTAATATCTATGGGGTTTCACTATGTGACCCACAAAAATACAGACATACAAAAATCCATATTCTTATGTTCTAGATAATCTGAAATAATAAGGCTGTGTGTGAATACAGCAGCATTTTCCTCTCTTGAAATGTTACCCTTGATCTTTGGCAGATACCCCCACATGAACAGCACAGTGCAAAGGATGGTGTGAAGTTTCTCCCTCCTACTGCTTTCATGTCTGCAAAGCCCCTTGTTTGCCTGCACAAATATTTTTTGCATGTTTCCCGTATTTGCTCTGGCATGCATTTTGCATATTTTTGGTAGCAATTTGGCTCTTTGTCCTCTATGCTTTAATGATTATATTCAGAGCTTATTTAAGGCAGGTAAACAGGTGTCAAACCACTTGCTTCAAAACACTTTATGCCAACTTGTTGTGCATGGTCCTAGGGGGTCCACTGGGCTCTCTCTGGACCTTACAGGGGTCATCTGCTCAGTGCAGACTCCTGCCTGCTGCAGAATGCCCAAGAGAGCCAAATGAAGCTGGGCCTGGTTTCCCAATTCTCATTCTTTCTCACAGCCTCAGTCCCAAAGGCTTTTCAAGCTGTGACCTTTCCAAGGACAAACTCGATTAGAGTCACACAGAAATATTTTTGGCAAGGGTTCAAAACCTCAGCAATCTTTACCAAGCAGAAGAAAGAGCTACATCTCCATACAGAGTAAGGGCCAACTGCACGTGCTTTCCTGCCTTAGCTGCTTGCTGGGCAGTCACTTAGGTCCAAAGGAGATAAGAAACACTTCCCTCACTCTCTGTTAAAACTTCTCACAAAGCACAGAGCCCACTCTCATTCAGGCAGCAGACCTTAAGCTCTCTCTCACTCTCAGTTACCAGTGAGACACCATCAATATACTCACCATCTATTCCCCTTAGAGCCACACTCTAGCATCAGTTTTCTCAGAAACCTCCCCCAGGTAAGTAATTCATTTAGTTTCCTCCCCTTTGTTAGGGTTGAAACTAGAGAAAAGTGTGTATCCTACACAGAAGTCAAATCACCAAAGGCAGTCTGTTTTTTGGCTTCTTGCAGATAAAAACAATAGTAGATTGTAAAAAAAAAACATCATGTCCCCTAAGGTGAAATACAGACAAAGGAGCCACTTGTGAGCCTGGTAGTCATGTTGCTAAATGTAACTTTGGAAAACAATTAGACAGGCATAATGCTCAACCATGAGAAGAATGGGATTATTTTTTTAAAATTGTCGAATTCATGAAATGCAAAAGATGCCTTAATTCTAATCTAATTAGCTTTTCTGGAGGTGCTGTATTGGCAGCACAGGAGTTTTTTTAGTTCCAGTCAAAAAAAAGAACTATGTCAGTTTTACTTAGAAAGACACTCCCTAATTTATCATACCATAATCAAATTAAGCTTGAGAACTACTAATCAGTAGATGTCTATTATGCAGCAAAGCATTAGCCTTAGCATGTACAATGCCTTTGGCATTCAATAGGGCATATACTGGAAATAAGAATTCCTTTGTCATTTGGCCAGGGAAGCAATTATCTTCATAGTTCATTATTTGTATAATAATCAGTTAAAATAAGGTGAGTCATCTGCAGAAGCTCATGAAAAAAATTAACATTCTGGTTCTTATTTAGTAGCTTTAAGTTACTTAAATACTTGCAAAGTTTCTGAAAACACTGACTGTGTATTCAAATAACCCAGTTTCTCTTTCTGCGGTGCTTCCTTTCCCCCTTTCCCCTCCAAAATGCCCAACTTTAAAGGAAAATTAGAAATCTCCAATCACATTGAGACTATAATGCTCCTCATATTCTAATTTTCCGTCTCCAGCTGTATGAATGAACAGGTGAACTACACATGTTCACATGTTTATGCATGACATCAGCTCCTTGCTGCTATTTCCATACTAGCATGACAAACATTTCAGGTCAGATCTCTGAGCCAGACATGGCCAGTGAGCTCTAGCTCACCTTTGAGTACCCTCAGGAGGCACTGTGTCCCCAGGAGAGCTCTCTGCTGTCTATTCCTCTCCCTCCTTTCCCTTTTCCCACACAAAAAAGGATATATTGTGCTGTGGACAACATGACTAGCAAACTGTGACATCTCATTATGCTGTTTTATGCGTTGCTTATCTAGAGCTATTTATATTAAATAATATACACTAACTAAATATTTACACTATTTATTTAATGTTTACTTAATCCCCACCAATCTGAGTGGAGATAAAAATCAAGCTATGATAGTCCACACATATTTGAGCTCAAGGTGATGTAGCTTGTATCTAATTTCCTTACATAGCCTGCGCTACAAATTAGATCAGACTTTTTCTATTGGATAATTGGAAAAAAAGGCTGCACTAATGGTGTGACATCAAATGAAAGAGGCTACTCCTATAAGCTTTTCTCAGTGAGTCATTTTTACTGAACAGAAAAGTACTATAATTAATATAGAATAACTAATAAGCGACAATCAAATTTCAGACCACAACCCTTGTGTTTTCCTCACAAGACTTTATATTTTTACCTTTGAGGCTTGCAGGTGGTCATCAAAAAATGTATTAACAGCCTTCATTCCTGCTAGCAGATCTCCTGTTTTTTCTGATTAAAGCCATCTTAAGTATCACATCACTCACAGTTCTCATTGCACATAAGAGCCAAAAAAATTAAGTAAATGATATCACAATAAAGTTTTTAAAGCATTGATAGATCTTATTTGTTTCAAATAACATTATTTCTGCATTTGTGCCAAGATTGTGTTTGTTAGGATGAACACCTGGTCTGATGGATCCAGCCATTCTCTTGCACCTGTTCCTAAGATACCAGGTAACTTCTATATCCTCCTTCAGGCTGCTGTCACTTACAGAAGTTGATGGCATACTGAGAAATCTTTTTAAATTTACTGATTTCTGCAGAACTTCAAGAAAAAGACCAGCTGTAACATAGTAAAGAGGGCATGTACATAAATACATAAAAATTGCAGGAAGATTAAGCTACTTACACTTTTATTATTTGAATTCCTCTGCATCACATTGTTGCACTGAAAAAAACACAACAACATAAAGATTTATTAGTCTGCTCAGAAAAGGACTGAAAGGGCTGTCCAAAACATAGTAATGCAATACTTTTCTAATTACACAGATCATAGATGGAAACTGAGGGAAACAGGAATTCATCAGTGTAAAAGAAGGAGTAAGAGATCTTTGTGATCTTCTAGACTGAAACAAATAGCCAAGATCATGCACTAATTGAACAAAGAGGATAATCACACTTGGAAATAGAACTACCTCAAAAACCATTATTTTATTATAATTTTGTTCTCACTCTGATAAAAAGGTCATACAAAGCTTTTTAATTGGTATCAAAAGTATTAAGTCCATTGACATCTCAACACAGATTCCATCTTACTGAAAGGATGAATTCTGTGAAGCCACAAAACACAGAAACAGTTTCTATTTACCTATTCATAGGAGTTATTACCACCTAATGAAGTTAATTGACTAAAATACTGTTTTTATGGAGGTAAAGAGGATATTTGCCTACCTACATTAAACAGGAAGCCAGCCTTTGGTGGCCTGTGGCCATACCAGAGCATCCTATCCAGTGGCCCAGTCAGCCTCTCTCTATGCAGGGATAGCCCTTAATAAGTGGATGCAATATTTTATGGCAGGTGTAGTATAGTGGACTAAATACAACATTAAACACCCAGCCTGCCTGATTCCAGTAATTGCTCACATAATCACTCATATGTATTTACTTTTCCTCTAATAAAGTATCTGCATCACAAACCATGCATAATGACACCTCCCTTACAAGGGTATTTTATTGATTTGCTGATGTTCTTAATACTATTAGGAGACGAAAAGTTTTTCAGATGTCCTCCTATGCAAAATTGCTACTCATTCCCAGGGCAGATGGAAATTGTTTTGTTTCCCAGAAGAATTTTTACTGAGTAAGAATATCAGCTTTCATTGTTAAATTTAAATATTCATGAAATTGACTGCTTAGCTTACTCACTACTCTTTATATGACAGGTGCTGATACATTTCAGTACCATTGAAATATTTCTAAAAGGTAGCTACAGATATCCAGGCCAAAGAGGAAGGATAAAGCATATTTCAAATGAGAGCAGAGGCAGGCAGAACCAGAGTCTCTTAAATCTCAGCTGCTAAGAAAAAGTAGTTCGTGTAAATAAAATATTGGTAACCATTTTAATGAATGGGCTGCTACTACTGAGAAATAAGGTTAATGTTTCCTATTGATTTCTTGCTAAAATAATTGAGTGAGGCTCCTGAAAGGTCCAGCTGTACCATTAAAAAATAAATCCAGAAGAAAGCATTGGACAAATTTCAGAGCACTGCAACAAGAAACAGTATTGTCTCTGCTTCTTTAGCTTTAATATGGTGCCCAAGACAAAGTTATTTTCTCTGAAGAAGTGTTATTGTTCTTCTTTACTAATCCTTCTTGTAGCTATGACAAGGACATGGTTGCTATAAATGTTTTCTTGGAGAAGTCTTGATCTTCGTTCATGACTCAATAAGCAAATAAAGGGAGAGGCTGGTTTTAAAAACAGTCTAACAGCAATTTCTAAATGATAGCTGGTGCATTCTCAAATGAGATATTTTGTTGTATGTAGCATATAGTGTAATGTTTCACATCCTTCAGTCATATTTTAAGTAGGTTTTTTTCTTTAGGAAGTTAAAAGTTTCCACAGTCTTTATGACATTGTGCTTTTGCCTATTCACTGAAATCAGTTTTATCAGACTTCAGCTCAAGGTCTCAGATCCTCCTCTCTGCTTCTGAGAGAGAAAACTACATTCACGTGTAATCTGCAGTTGGTCAAATATCTCATAATATCTGTGAAATGGTTTGGGATGTTGTAGTGTGTCATACAAAATAGCTGAGCTTAGGTAGTGTCTTCTCTAAAATGTCTACCAGCCAAAAGATAAACCTGCTAGACAACTCTCTAGGGTGGGGACTTCTTGTGAATAATTAGCCCTGAGCAATGAAACTCCAGAGCCACACCTAGGCTGAATCTTTGATCTCTCTTTATACAGCTAGAACCATGTTACAGAGTTTGTGCATTATTCTGATGTTGCAGGCGATAAAATCTTGACTCTTGCACACATACTGCAACAAATATATATGTGTGTGGATAGTTTGTGTGTGTATATGTGTATATATTCCTCATATATATAAATATATATATGGTAACAAAGGATGTTAAGGCTCACCATTCAATTACGTTTCTCCATTGTTCGTTCTGGTGTGGTTTAATCGCTTTTAGGGTTTGTTATTTTTTCTGTCTTTCACATAAAAGATGAAACTCGATGACACATTCTTGATGGCATCAGAACAATATGTACAACAATCAGTGTGCTGACAAGGCAGAATCTTTACCTGACCTATTTAGCAGTTGCACTTGCAAAGGCTGTAAAATTAAATAGCTTAATCATTTAGAGCTTGTGTGTTTTATTTTTTACACATAATACCTGTCTTCTAGACAGTTTTTTACGTAAAGGAAAGAGTCAAATATTTTCATGTATCTAATCTAGCTGCCTAAGATATTTACTGGTAGTCTTCAAGAAGTGTGAATTGAATGACAACCAGTTGGTTTGTCCTCCGTTTTAATCCCTGATGCATTTCCAGCCTTGGGCAAATCCCTGAACTTCTCCGTCTATCTTATACATGCAGTAAGAATTGTAATGGTACAGAATTAACTAGGGCTTTGTTTGCCATTTCGAAGACTGTTAGCCCCATTCTTCTCTTGTTTATACCAATGTGTTATACCAAGTGATAGAATTTGTGACTATGTAATTCAGAAAAATCCAAACACAGTTTCTACCCTCATACGTAATGTTTTAGATTTCCTCTAATCATTAAGTTCTGCAGATATACTCAGGAAATGCCCATGTTGTTACAAAAGAATTATCAAAAATGAAAAAGTTTTCTTCTTTTACCCTATGTAGCAGTAATTGCTTCTGATTAAAAACCAAATAATAATGATAAAAACTGCATGCTAGCTACATATTAAAGCTCTCAGATTATCAGAAAAAGTATTCTCATACAAAATTATTACCAAATTGATTTCCTCACCCACCAGAGTTCACCAGACTTTTCACCTTTTTAAATAGATCATTTTAAATTAATTCAGTTGTTTTGTCCACTTGTGTCTCAGAAAAAAACCACATTTCTAAGGAGAAAATAAAAAATAAAATAAAATAAAATAAAGGTTTTCTGGTCCCAGAGAGGGACCTGGAAAGGAGACTCTGAATAGCAGATTTTGCTTATTTTCAAACTGTAAAAAAAATATATGAATCCTTCTTATTGCCCTCTCTGCTCAGCAGAGTCCCAGGAGAAGTGGAGCCTGAGGGACACTCCAGGTTGGAGGCACTTCCCACTTCACTCCATAATCACAGAATCATAGAATCATTTGGGTTGGAAGGGACCTCTAAAGGTTGTTATTCCAACCCCCCTGCAGGAAGCAGGGAATAATGACAAAGTCTGGATGGTTTTTAGCTCCAGCAGCTCTCCATTGGTATTTTGCCATCACCTGGGCTTGTTTTTGTGGTCAGACTCATGACTGACTCTCTGAGAAAGTCCGACTAATCTCACAGTTGAGTGAGGTTTCAGTCAAAACCTCAAATAGCATTTATTAACAATGTTTACAGTGCTGTGGTTTCAACTTCAGGCTGAGAAAACAAATATTTAATGGGCAATAAAACTTTTAAAAGACTTGAAAACCAGGGGAGTGTGGTTTTGCCTGGCTACACACTGTCTCTCGTGCAGAGACACCAAGTAACATGTTTAGTGAGTGGGTTTTTTTAAAGACCCAAACAAAATGTTTTGGATAAGATGTTACAGAGATAAAATCCACTCCAGTTAGCATTTTAGCTCAGGATTCCTATATTTAAGAACTCTAAAAATTTTGACAACAGGGTTGGTGTCAAGAGAACCAAAGGGCTGAGTAATTTGTTCATCATATAGGTCAGAGGCAGAGCACTGCCTGGTCTCCTCATGAGCCTTGCTTCCATCACCACACAGCTTTTTCCATAGTTTTCTGTTCCTGCTGTGGGTACAGCATGCACCTCTGTTCCTTAAGTATGGCTTTTAAAAGCTATGGCCCAAGCATGAACTTCTCACTTGAATGCTAAAAAATCACTATCAATTCTTCGTGTTTTCTCCCTCATTTGCCCTGTTCCGATGAACTCCAGTCAATCAAATGCTGTAGTAATATGACACAGACTCCAGCATGAAGCCAGAAAAAAAAAACAATTCAGGTTTGAGAATGATGGTGCCCATCAGCCAAAAAAATCCTAGTGGGAAAAGATGAGAAAGCTCTATAACCTATAAGGAGCAAGACGACAGAAGGAGTAAGATATTCTTCCTGCCTCAGATTTCTCATGCTGTCAGCAAGATCGAGCAAGTATTTGGCTTCTCTAAATCATGATTGGATGCATTAACCAACATCAGCTTTGGCTGACATGAACACACCAGGCTGTGAGCTGCCATGCTTGAGAAACTGGTTCACATGTGCTTCTAAGACCTTGCTGTGGGGGAGGCCACCACAGAGAGGTGGGGCAGGCACCCCTCAGTGCCATGCTTCTAAAATGTCTCAGTATTTATTTTATTATGAGGTGCTTGTAGTTCTTGAACTGGAAAAAAAAAAAATAGAGAGCATAGCAGGACTGAGAATATACAGGAAAAGATTAACAGGACTGAGAATATACAGGAAAAGATTAAGCTCTAAAGGCTTCAGTGTAAACTTTCCATTTCACTCTAAGTAAACCAGAACTAGTTAAATGAATTAAGTTGTTACTTTATCTCTGCTGATTTGTTCATAAGAGTCTGCAATAACTTTCACTTTAGAAAGTTGAGATTGTACCTAACTTGCTATGGTTAGCCAAGCCACACTCCATTGCTACTCCTTACCTGTTCTCATTAGTTCAATGCTCTGATTGACTGTTTTAAAAAGTAGGCAGAGCTGATTTCCAGACTTTCCTGATGGGTACAGATGCTGAGTACTTCACTCTCTCAGGAGGCTCATATTTCATCCCTGTGGTGTTAAAAACATCTCGAGCTTGCCAAGGGTGAAATATTTTAGTAACGTGTGATGTGATGTTTTGTTTCTTTCTGTGGTTATCACCTTCATACAGTAAATAGAGCACACTGGACACCTAAGTTAGTTAAAATAAATATTTATTTTTTTAGTTTATTTGAAAATGTGACTTTCACATGCATATTTTATATGAAGCATGTACAAAATACGTGCAACATACATGCAATATGTAATGTGAATAAACATAAAAATCACAAACGTTAAGTTAAATGTTTCCTGTATTGGTAATCTCACACCCATTACAAAATTAAAAATAAAATAAAATTAAAAAAAAATTTTTAAAAAAAGTGTACTGTGATTAGTGAGTGAGAATGATTTATTCCAGAAGTACTGCTAAACAGTATTTTCCATGAACATGAATAATTTCTATGTAGTCAGGCAAACAAAAGGTCTTTGTTGTTAATACCGTTTTATTGGGCTATTTAAGTCAGATAATGTAAGTAGAATATATAATAACACCCCTCCCACCCCATTCCTCAGGGTAGACTCAATCTCCATCTTTTCTCTAGGGAAGCAAACCAGTCCATGGTCAGCTGCTGGTAATGCTGGGCTTGTCTTAGCCCACTTCAGGTGGCAGAGTAGGGCTCGGGCTGAGTTAGCAGATGCTACTCTGGAGTGAGAGCTAAGAAAAACCAGAGCACTCAGCAAAAGGCAGGGTGCTTGTCTTTTAAGTACCACACCAACTACACCAAAAATTAAAGCCAGCAGAAATAATATGCAAAGCATGTCATTATTTTTGAAAGAATGGTTCAATGATCATATGCTTTCAGCCAGAAAATGAAAATTCAGTGTTTCTATAAGTACAAATATACTGCAACGTCTTTTTTATGGCATTTGGACTATGTATGTAATTCACGAGTGAGGTTTTTCTCTTCAGAGATGTAATATGGAAGTACAGCAAATTTCTCCCTCCAAAGCCAACGGAATGTGATTTACTGTCAGTAATGAAAACAACTTGATGATATAATTTTTCTCATTCTTTTGCTAAGTAGGTAATGAATGTAAAAAGCATCTCACAATTTCAGTTCTTTGTATAGCTTTTTCACTGTTTTATGGTATAATTAACAAAAATATTTGATCATTTAGAGTAGATATTTCTTCTTTGATGTATAGTACCATCTCAAAACATTTTTTGTTGTATGAGAAATTAGTGGTCAACCTTCTTACACAAAAACTTGAAAACAATTAATTGAGCCTTCGTTCAGTGCAGAAAATCTGTCAGTTTATTTTCTGTTTAATAATTGTTTCCTGCGGGTGCCAAAAATGGATTTTAGTGTTAGTCTGGTTGCCACCCAATGGCATTTCAGTGCTTATCTGTTCTTTGATTACTCCTTGTCAGTCTTTCAGTACAATTGTTTCTCAGCTGAGCCTCCTGGGACATCTCTGTGGCTCAAGGCGTCCTCTTTTAATTCCAACTATATTAATAAACAAAAACTTTTTGGTTTTGTGTTTTCTACAAACTGAAGCCAAAAATGGCTGAGGGCACAAACATGATTAAAGAAGAAGACTCTCAGGGTACGACTGGCCTTAGGAAAGAAAAAAATATTAAAGTGTTGTATCACATATTTGATATTTTGTTTAGTTACAATCAACAAAGACAGTTTATTTCTATCCAAGAAATAACTCTTAGGAATGAGTTTATTACATCTAAGGTTTCAATAATACATGTGATATGAGTAATATTATCTATTTTATCCTTTTAGTATCATTAGTCAGCATAATGAATAATGAACAATTTGAGCCACCCAGGAGCACCCAGGTGTCCGTTCACACCTACTTTATAAGGTTTATCCTGTTGTAGTCATTGGCCATAGCAGCCTTTCAGACAGGAAATGCTTTGAAGAATAAAAAGAAGGATGTCTCCAGAATCATTTAAGTCCCTTTGCATCCCTCCAAAATATTTTGATTGGTATTCAAGAGGTACAGTTCTTACTCAGCCGAAATGACCTTCAGAAGCAAGCACTCTAGCTTATGTAGTAATTTTTCCCTTTGGAAAGTATACAGAAAATAATTACAGTTATAAACACTTGTAACATGAGATACATAATTGCTACTTCTTAAATTATAAATGACTGTACAAGGAAAGATGTAATAGAGAGTAATGGAGCAGAGAATAACTACTTAATGGCACCTTCTGTGGGCAACTGGAGGCACAGTGGGCCCTGTTTCCTCATAGATTGTACCTTTTTACACCTGCACAGTACTGTTGAGATTTTTGAAACAGCATTGATAGTAATGAAGTGAAGTGAGAAACAAGCCTACACATTATTCTTCAAAAATATTTATATGCCTGTTGAAACACACCGGGTTGCATGCAAATAAAGTGGAAAGTAACTTGCCAGGACTATTTTTCTGTTGTGTCCTTGGACTGTGTTATTCAATCAAAGCTAAGCAACAGGCAGTGTCTTGTTCTCTTCTTAAAGTCTGTGCCATAAGGTTCTGCACAATCTCTGATGTTCTACAAAGCTTGCTGCTACATTTCTTTGCAGTTCACCATATTTACACTATATCAAACCACATCAAACCTGAAGAAGGCTGCTTGTCCTTTTCACTGTTTTTGTTTTCCTGGTGTGTTTATCACTTTCATGATAACCATTCCCTTAAATATCATAGAAAATTCAACTCAGATCTGAAACACTCAATTGCCCTTTGTGTGGTAAAATGAAATCCAGGAGGAATGATGTAGCAGATCAAATCTGCCTCTAGACAGTTTTGCTCACCCTTTTTTATCTCTCTTCCTGCAAAAAAAGCCAGATGAAAAGAAAAAGAAAAAAAAAGTCATATTCTGTAAATGAATGTTAAACAGCTAATGTATTCCACCTCCAGAAAACCATATAGATTAGAAGCTTTCTTACGAGTTCTAGTTCTTCTCCTTCTTTTTTTTTCTTTTTTTTTTTCTTTTTTTTTCTTTTTTTTTTTCTTTTTTTTCTTTTTTTTTTTTTTTTTTTTTTTTGTTTATTTGCGGGTTTTTGTTGCTTTTTTTGTTTGCTTCAGAGAGATGGAGATAGGTTGTGCTCCTAAACAAGACTAATACGTACTGAAAAAAAGCAAGGAATGCTCTGATTTGTGTTAGTGGAATGCTACGAAAGCCAAGCTGCAACATGCATGTTAGCATACAAATACTAGTAGTGATTTATCAACATGATTTCCACATTAAAAAGTCCTCTGTTCAACCCACACAAATATATTCAAACACAAAATACACATCCAGAACCAGAAAACCTGTAGCTATGCGAACATATTATATTAGATAATATTGGATATTAGAAAGAATTTCTTCACGGAGAGGGTGATTAGGCTATGGAATGGACTGCCCGGTGAGGTGGTGGATTCTCCGTCCCTGGAGACATTTAAAAAAAGACTGGATGTGGCACTCAGTGCCATGGTCTAGCAACTGCTCCGGTGGGTCAAGGGTTGGACTAGATGATCTCTGAGGTCCCTTCCAACCCGGCTAATTCTATGATTCTAAATTCTATTCAGCATAACAACTGCAATTTTGTTTTAACGTTATTCAGCAGCATCTGTAGTCTTGAAATTTTAAAAGAGGAAGCAATTCCACCTGAGTTACATCAAAAATATACTGCTTCTGGATTAAAATACTTAGCTTCACAAATGTGAGATAGAGAATAAGTAATAACTATGAAAAACAGGCTTTAAGTTTTTGAGGACCATGAGCTGAAATGCATCCAAGGTTTTCAGCTACTGCAGGAAAACAAATAGGAATAACCAAATTATCATTATTCTCCTGATAGCCCTGATATATAAACAAAGGGACTGTCTTATAAAACATACAACCTAACTTTCATCCTAATCTTTGATAAGTCTTTTCTTTATATGGGTCATTTGTAAAAATGTCTACAAAAGAGTTGAGAAATATGGCCTATGATAACAGTTTCAAAGCACCTTTATTTTTTAGTCCAGAAAAGAGGAGACACAGAAGAAGCACCAGAACTTGTTTAGATCTGCTGCAAGAAGTAAGTGGAAGAGGAGGGAAGTAGTTTCAAGTGAAAATGGGAGAATCTCTGTACAGAGGTAAGGTGATCTGAGACAAAGCAGAGGAAGAGCCTTTTCCATAATGTTTCTGAGCACCTCCTAGCCCCTGAACATTGGCAGTGTGCCTGCCTAGCTTGCTTTCTTTGCCTTCACCCTCCTGGACTACCTCTCCCACCTCTCCCCAGCCCCTGGAGAAGTGGAACTCTCTGAGAGCACCACTGGCCACCCTGGATAAAGGAGCCAAATCCACCACAGCCCTTCCTACTACTGTTCCCTTTTCTTTCTCTTGTGTTTCAGTGATCCACTGATACACACACAAATCAACCATATATTTCCAAAGAACCTTAAACATTCTCTGTGTGAAGGCCCTCAAGGAATTCATGCATGTCAAATAGTGATGTTTTTTTATAACTTTTGGGATACCATAACTTGCAAGTCTATTTTTGGGGAAGCCTGAAGCATTGCAGAAACAATAGCTATGTGGGTACTCACAACAGCTCTTTAAATAGCATCATACAGTCCCTTTGAGAGGCCAAAAGAGATCTTTACCACACTTCTTCAGTTGCAGAAGTAATCGATGTCAGGGGTGAGAATAAAAGATGGGAAAGCCAGGGTCCTGGGCTTCAGACCCTGAACTCATAACAATAAATTCAACTGTCTAGAAAAAAAAAAAAAAAAAAAAAAAAGAAACATCATTTTATTATTGTTAGACTTGCACTTGGTCTATACCTTTACGTATTTGAAAACTGATCTGAAATGCATATAAAAAACTTACTTAAAATGCCCCTAAATTTGGACTAACTGCTTTCAGAGCTAACTGTTAGACTCATTTCTGTCTATATTTAGATGATCCAGTTCTTAATAAGTTATTTTCTCCCTACTGAAAAACAGGTTCTCTTGCTAATTTTTAAAGTCATCACTCATTTTTTAAAGGCTCCAAACCAGGCTCCGCATTCCTCTGTTATGAGGTGTGTTAAACTACAGCTCATCGACATCCTTTCTGAAGTCCATAAACTTAAAGTACAATTTGACTAATCTGTCATATAACAATGTAAGTTTTCTATTGTTTTAATTAACCAGGCATAGTTGGTTTATATAAAGTATGAATGAATTCTGTTAGCTTCTTGAGAAATGAATTGTGGCCAGAAAGAAAAAAAAAAAATAAAAGAATCATGGCTGGAGTTTTTGTCTGGTTTTAGGGTTTTGTGTGTTTAGTCAATGAAAGTATGAATCTTACTTCACATTCTTAATAAAGCACACATTTCATTTATGACTGCAACTATCTGCACTTTAATCTGAAATTGCTTTACAAAATCAATCTGCCTCTGACAAAATTCTCTATTCTTCACTATAATGTTTCTATTTCTAGAGAAGGTGATTACTCTTTTTCTTGCAAAGGGAGAGGTAAAGAACAAAAAAAGAAGAGGTATTTATACCCTGAGTGTGTTGGAATGGATGGGGCATTTCAACTCTTTGATACACCAGCTATTGTGTATGGTGAAGATACTGGACAATGAAATCATGTTGTTGAGGGCATCCACTGTAATGGAAAGTTCCTTGCAGAGATCTTTTATTTTCTACTGGACATAGAAATTAACCCTTCCTATAGTAAAATTATTGTTATTGTATGTAATTGTAAAACCAGAGGCCGCATTCTGTGAGCATTCAAATAAAGGAAAGGACATTATTTGAAAACCTATACTGCAACCAGTTTGCTTCATATTCAGAAGGGGATGTATTTGAGGGTGAGGCTGCATCTGTGTATTTATGCCATCAAGGCTCCTCTCCTGCTGTTGAAAGTAACTCCAAAAATATATTTGTCTCAAGTTCCTATCAAAGCAAAGAGGTTGATGTTGTTGATGTTTGATAGCATCCTGTCTTTCTTTCCTGGATCCAGGCCAATTCCTGTTGAAGTCACTAGAAAGAATCCCTCTGGCTTGAGCAAGAAGTTCAATTGGGCTTTCTTGGGTTTGTGGTATAGCCTTTGGCAAGACATAAACCCTCTGTCCCATAACTAATTTATCTGTATGTTACCTTCCAATACCATAGCAAGCCAAGTTGGAGTGTGCGGTTCTTTTATGTTGCATTTCAAGCAGTTCAAAGCAAAGTCCTATTTTAGGTACCCATATATAATTATAAAACTGAGATCATAAGATATTAGAAGCAGATAAAATCTGCAGGGTACACAAGGATATTACAGAGTTGTTGGGGTTTTTTTTCTTCGTATAGGATAATTAACTTTCTGTTTGGAAAGCTATGCTGTTATGCTGTCTGGAAAATAGCATAACATGGGGACTGGCCTACAAAGAATAATAATAATTTTCATTATGTTTACATTTTTCCCTTATGATAACATTAAAGGTATGATATATGGATGTCATAATACTGCATTAATTGATTAATTCTTCTGATATGTAAAAAAATAACTTTTGTAAGCTGAGAGCCTTTTCTTATGGAATATGCTCAATTTTACATGGAAAGTTTCCCTTTCTGAGCAAATATGTAGGAAAATTAAGTAACAAAACACATACATGAAGTTTTTATAAAGTTAGTTTAAAGGACAGAAGAAAATTGGGACAATACTTGTCTACAAACCCAACCTGAAGCTGTATCCTACAAAATTCACATCACTCACAGAATCAAGCTTGCTGAACAAAAAGTATTTAATAGTTTTTATAGTGTGGACAAGGTCTGATAGGTTAGGAGGATGTGAAAAAAATTAGTGAAGGAAACATGTAGCCTTTTTTCCCCAAATATCCAGTCCTTAAAATTCAGTTAGTGTGGGAAATGTCTGAGACTCGTTGGACTAAATTAATGCTTACTGCACCAACAACTGAGACTGGGCTTTTTTATAGTCAGAAGAGATCTGGCTAATAATAGATGAATATGTCATCCTAAACTATATGCCTACATTTGGTCAGATTAATTTTGCCCTATGTGGCATTGATTGTAATTACTTCCACTGACTACAAGTGATCACTAGGTGACCCTACGTTACCTGTGTGACAGATCTAGACATTGCAGACAGCAGAAAGTTAGATAAATTAACATAGGCTCTTGTGACACTGTGAACATAGTCTTTGTAAGATTCATTCACTGGTTAAACAGATCTAATAAAAGAGCCTGAGCAAGGCATAGTTTAATATAGCCAACTGATTAGGTTACCTACTTGGAATAGGAAAGACCTTGGGAAAAATCTTTGTTCTAAATTATGCAAAGCAAGGACTGAAATTAATCCTATCTAAGACTTAAATCCTATCTAAGTCTACTATAGGGCTACTGTAGTTACTATTCTGATGTGAATGGAATTTAAAAATTTGAAAGATCCTCTTTTCATTCCAGTGCAGTACAAGATGCATTTGAAAATCTCTAATAGTTCAAAAAGTTGAAAAAAATATCTTGCTTATTTCAGTTCATCACGTTTTTTTGCTACAGTCTATGTCTCCAAGGCTCATTTGAACGTCTAACCCTTTTAATCTATCTGGTGGAATATATACACAGAGGAGCAGTAAATTGAAAGGGGAGTTGATTTACCTTAATTTACACATTCATATAGCATTTTGGTCTGTGCTTACCCTGGCACACCCCTACCTAGTCCCCTGGCACTCTAGTTGAACCAGTCTTAGATTGCCTTAGAATTTCTTAGCCTTAGACTATGAAGGCTGAATTCAGAGATGATCTGTCAGATGAACAGGCAATCCAGTCTGGATCTAAGGTGGTTTATGTACCTGGTAAATTAGATAAACTCAGATTACCACCAGAGTTATTCCATCTCACAACTACAGAGACTTTAAATTTACATAAAACTTCATTCCTGAAGGTGGCAGCATCATGAGCATATCAATAACCAGCCTTCAGTGCTTGCAAAAATCCACAACATGACCGTGCAATTAGAGGTGTTAATTTAACAGTAGTGCCACACATGACCTCTTAATATGTACAACTGAGAGTAAGTTTTGTGCTAGCAGTTAGTTCAAGGTTTGAACTGAGAATCTCCCATGTTTTCTACTGGAGCAGTAAAACTTTAGAAGAAATTCTTTTCCCTTAGAAGCCTTTTAGCATGTCACACTACTGGTCTCCATGAGTTATTATTCTAAGCATTATGTACCAGAAATTGTGAAATTTGAACATTTTTGGCCTGATTCTTTGCTTCCCTAAGGTCATTTTACACAATATAGGCACTGTAAAAGTTCTCATATCATGGATTGTCTTCTCTGTTCACTTTACATCCGTCTTCCTAATGTGAAACAAATGCTGTAGGAAGTCAACATTTGCCTACAAGTATTTTAATTTTTTTTTTTTTACTTTAATGTTCATAATTATTAGCTCTGTCTGTGCAAGCTGACTGGCAGAAAAAGGAGGAGAAAAGGGTTTCACCCACCATTGTCTCTAGGTATACAGAGGCATGAGTCACACATTTATACACAAGCACATATTTTTTGCAACTGCCTTTGGCAACAAGCACTTGAGACCATAGAGAAATCAGGAGTGGGGGAAAGATCCAGCAAGCTTAAAGATTATGGGATAAACCTTTTATTTTGACTAGATACAAATTAGAAAAAAAAGAGAAGAGATACAGGTCACTCTTGCAAAGTCCCTAGGACTGTCAGAGAAAGTCTCATTCTGCCCCCATAGGAGTGCAGGCTCTACTCCATCCCCATCTCTCAAAAGCCATGCTTCTCAGAGAGAGTGAGTCCTGCCTTTCATACTTGGGTAAGCAGGGCAAATCACCCCATGCAGGGTGGCACAGGTAGGGAAAGGCAAAGCAACATGTGGGCACATTCCTCAGTGCTTCCTCCTGGAAGAAAGAATTTGCATCATTCCTTAATAATGGCTACACCTAAACATTGCAAACTAGCCCTTGGTTCTTCCTAGCCAATTTCTGGTATGCAGAGCATATTTTCCAGTCCAACAGGACTCTCTCTCCACTGCAGTTCAAGCCTCTGTTTGTCAGGTTCCTGCAGCAGAAACCTTCAGACCAAGGTTTTGCCTTTCTGGTCCCATTAAGATATCGAGACCGGCCTAGCCTGGCCTCTTGGCACCTTTACTGGAATGCTGCTCTCTCAGAGGCACCCAGCAACCAGCTGGTTCCTTAAAGCACATACTGCTTAATTGGAAAAAAGCAATCAGGAGAAAACATGCCTTAAATACATTGAAATAGCATGAATAATGCTTAGCTTACCTGCTCGACACATGCTTTTTTCCACATCAAAATCCTGTAGAGTGTTTGCCTCTGTCTTTTCAGACTTACATCCGACATTGATGAGATGAGTAAAATGTCTTTTCTCTCATGTCAGAACTGTGATTCTCTGCTTTTTCATATCCTCTGTCTTCTAACACTTCCCAAACCTGACCAAGCTAGTCTAAGCTAGTCCCACAGGGCAATACTTCAAAAGGCTTTTTCTCTGCTTAATTTTAGTATTGCAATTTACCCTCATTATTTTTAGTTCCTACAGCAAGCAGTCCCTGCTTTGACAGGCAAGCCAGAAAGATTTTAACAAACAACTCTGTAAAAATGTGTATATAATCTCCGTAAAGTCAGGATAGCTGCTATTGAATATTCTGTGCTCCTATAACATCTGCAATATTAGCACAGATGCAATGACACCAGTGCTGACAGTCTGCTACTTGTGTTGAGGAGTTCCTGATGCAGCTTCTTTAAATCTCACTCCAAAAAAAATTTTTAGCAGTTTTCTCTGGCAAAAACACAGCTGTCAGAGATCAACTACATTGCCTCTGGCCCCAGCTCTGCCAAGACAGAATTAGCTCATCTTTGGTGCGGTTGCACTATCGGCAGTATTAAAGCTGTGGTTTTGTTTTCACCCAGGCCACTTTGCACCCCAGACAGGCTTGTGGACTGAGAAGTGAAGGAAACTTGTTAGAGTGCATTGTGAAGAAACCTGGGATGGCTGAATGGTATTCTCTCAGCTAATGGCAAGTCTTACTTCCCTGCCATTCTAAATAATCAGACTAAAAATAATAATTAAAACAAGATTTTTAAAGAAAATAAAATATGCAGGCCAAACTGAGTGGAAATGAGCCCTGTGACTTCCTTCTGTCTGTGACTTTTAGAAGACCCCTGAGTGTAATAGTGTATGAAGCAGAATGTGCCCAGACACAGCAGGGACCATGTCTGGAATTCAGTCCCTTCTGTGCACCCTTCTTGCACCAACAGCTTGCCTGTGTCCTACCTCTGTATTCACTTATTACTGGTGACTGTCACACAAAGAAGGTTAGGAACCCAGTGCTCTATTCCTCCTCATACTCCTTCTTCTTTAAAGAACAATACTTTCAGAATTCTCTTTTCCCAACTTCCACCCTGAGCTTTCACAAAGGCTATGACTACAAAGCATAAATAAAGACCTTTCAGATCAGACAGAACGATAAGAAAGATCATCTGATAAGCTGCTGTTTATGAGCTTCTCAAATGATTGATTTAAATCCTTGAATTTAAACTTTTGCCTGTCAGATGCAAGTATATCATGTATTTTGATGAGTGCAAGTTAATCTTTATTTGGGGGGAAAAAAGTCAATGCAATTGCACAAGACCCTTGGAACTTTTCCAGCATTCGCAGGTTAAGAATGTCCAAGGGTGTTTATAAAATGGTAAGTAAAAATACAAAGAGTCTCTTAGCCATGAGTAGAGAGTTTTACGATTATGACTGGTTTCTGGGCCTCCAAAAATATTCACAATGTGACAATGCAAAAGTGAGTGAAATTCGCTGCAGAGTTTTTCACCAGTTAGAATTATAAACAATGCCTGATGTGCAATGATATTAGAAGTACAATGCAGCCTTCATGTAAAAAAGTCTTTTTACTGCATGTCTGTGCTGATACCTATAAAAATGCACTTCTAGTTTGTAAGTATGCCCTTTCATTACCTTAGAAGGACCAAGGTGCACTGCATAGATACTTGTGCGTTCTAAAGCATGCCTGTGCTTCTGCTTTTACAGACTACTAGGAGTAAGCCTCCCAAGTGAAGTTTTGCAATTGCATCTGAGTCTCCAGCTACTCCATAGATAGCAGGCTTCCCTGGGAACCAAGGGCTTCAGAAAATGGTTTTTAAATCAGGGTGACTTGGCTGAGGAGTTTACATTGGCTTCTGTCCAAGAAGAAAGATCCAAAAGAGCAAATTACACCTCCACACCCAGTTAGAAAGTCTGAAGGTATTAAGTTGTTTGTTAAGTAGAGTCATTGCGTTAGTAATTTTAGTTGTGTTTGTTCTTTGTGGAAGGCAACAGGCTCTTCCAGATTATTTCAAAACACAGCAGGGCAAAACTTGATCTTATTAAAACTAAGTTTCTACATGAACTGTTGTTTCTCGCTTCACAGGTTTCCTCTGCTCTTCTCAGCCAAAGTTATTGCTAATGCATCTCTCTCTGTGAAACAGTTTTAAAAAATATTTTCTTTTAGAAACAACAATAAAATCCTTTGTTTTAGGGAAAACATGCAAAATTACCATAGCTCATGAGCCTGTCTTCTTATCTTTCTCCAAACTGAAAGAAAAACTTGCAGAAAAGTTCTACCACCTTTTTTTTTTTTTATTGAAAAAACCCCATGCTTGTACAGGCTCAGTAAATCAAATAAATGTTTTGCAAGCTTCCTTAGCCTTATGAATTTCAGAACTACTTAAAGCTGTAGCTCAGTTCTGACCAGTAAGTGCCTTATTAGAGAAACCTGATCAGAAATTTATGTATATTTTTTTAACAGAATTGGCTTCAGAAAGCAAGGGTGACCAGATGATTACAGTTATAATCATACATTTCACTTGGCCCTTTGCTGCTGTACCAGGAAATTGCTCTTGAAACTTTGAAACGTGTCTAGAGCTGTCATCTTTACTCGGTAATAGCAATGAAACATCTCAGCTAGTTTCAGTGAAGTCCAAGACTTACTCCAATTCACAGAGGTGTAGCTGAAGATAGAGTTTAGTTCAAAGGCTGATATAACCTACAGGCCCAGCTTGTTCCTCTGGCTGGGCGAGACACCTCATATGAGGAAAAGCAGGATCGTGCTTTGCAGAGGGAAACATTGCTTTAACTCTTACCTTACTAAACCACAACACAGCCCAAAGGCAGTCAGTTATGCAGGCATCTACAGTCCCTAGAGCAGCTAACCTTCCAAGCACAGCACTCCTGTGTAATGCAGTGCCCTCAAACACCCATGGATCTTTAGGGTGTCTGCTGGTTGCTGGCACAACATCCTGAGAGTTGTAGCTGTGGCAAGCAGACATGCAGGAATTGCAGGCACAGCTCTCTCACACTTCCTGTGCCTTGCACACAACTGTGAAATTGCTGTGCAGGCTCCTGTCCCCTCACTGAGGAGCTCAGCTGTCCCTCAGGCTCAGTGACTACATCTGACACTGGCTAGGGTGGTTTGAATTATGCCAGCTCTCAGGACTGACTCACCCTGCTCGTGCCCATGTCTCCAACCATGCTCAAAATTAGCATATTTTAACCTACATACAATTTCTAGACCAAAAAAAAATTTAAAACCCACAGCTGACATTGCTGTGGAGTGTATGGTTAATTTCCAGGTTTCAGAGGTGTGAATGTCTCCTTGTTGGATGACTTCATAATTTGAAAATAATAGGATAGATTTTCTTTCTCATACCACTCTTGATTTTCTCATAAATTCAGCTGCAGCACAGGCACTGGAGCTTGTTTTGCAAGCTATGCAGAAGTGGGCTGGTAACATATCTAAACAGAACACAAGCCTTGAGGCTTTTTTTTCCAGCCAGCTGTCAAAGCTTTGAAACAATCATATGTTCAAGGCACTGAAAGGACTCTGGAGCATGAGTCTGATGGAATGTGTGGTATTCATTTGTCTCTGGAAGTCTACATGTCCTGCTTGATGAATTAGAGCTACAGAGTGACAAAAGACAAAACAAGATGTAAAGGAATGAGAGCCTCTGCAGCTCTACAAGCTGCTTGGAAACTGGAGTTCACCAAGCTAAACTTTGGTACTTCACTGAAAATACTTTCAGGGGTGAACAATTTATCTTTTACCTGGATGGATTGCACCATGATGGTGCTGAACTCCAGTATGATTTATGATAACTGCTCTAGAAAAGAACAGTATTTTCCAAATAATGGATAGTTAAAGCACTGAAGCCAATATACAAGTAGATGCCTGACCCTGTGTTACAGAGGAAGGGCAACAGGTGAGGGGACAAACCACATGTAGGCCCTAAAAAAAAGGAATCATTCTTCTCTCTTTTTAGGAGTCAGATTCAGCTGTGTGCTAAGCATCCACAAAGATCTGCAGATGACTGTGTAACCAATATCCAGCTAATACTTATGTAAATAACCTGTATTGAAAACTACTTAGGAGTTAAGAGAAGTTTATTCATTTCTATATTTGCTTTAAACATAGTCAAAATGGCAACATGATGCCAAAAGACATCAAAATAAAAAGTTTAGAGCTGGACCTGCCATGCAGCTCCCTTAAGTCATGCAGTGTTGCTTAGTCACAATGTAGTGACACCATATGGATTAACTTCTGTAAAGTGAAGAAATATCTATATATGTCCTCTAGCTGATGCTCTGACGTGCTAAATGTCGTCATCCTGTCCTCCCTCTGTAGTTACTGGGAGGAGATAAGTGTCTCCAGAGAGTAATTAAGATCTTGGATGCTCTGATTCACCTCCTCCAAGTGACTTCCTCTCCACTGACTGCACAGGGAGGCTGTGCTCCTATTTGATAGAGCCAAGTAAGATGCATGAAGTTGAACATATTAAAGATTCCTAAAGACTGGGGAGAGGGATTCCAGTGCACTCTTTCTTCTTTGTTTCTTTTTCTGTCCTTGAAAGCAAGACACACAGAATTTGTATTTTAAATATGTGTATTCCCTTCTGCATATGAGAAAGGCATATATAGAAACCGTAAGAGATTTTTTGGTACTGTCCTCAAATGCACTAAGACTTTACCCCAAAGATTTTGAGAATGGTTTAGTACCATTCTACTCCTTTCATCTTTGCCATAAATCTTATGCTTCTCCAACTAGAGTTTCCAATCTTAGCAATGGACCCAGCATAGAAGGTGGAAGGAGATAAAAAACATCCCCTTCCTCTTCTTCAGAAATACTTGTTGCCTTTCTGGGTACTTCATTCCTAGAAAAGTAAGCTCTCTACAGGACCCCTTTCCCAATCAATGATTGCATAAGAAGAAAAGGAGAAAGGAGAGCAAAGCAGACTGTGGCCTTGTGCTGGGGAATTGTGGTAAGTAGAAAATAAATGGTACAGGAACATTCAGATACAGAGTCAAACATCAATCACTCTTGCAATGACAACCCATCACTAGGAGCTTCTTAATGGCTGTTGCCCATATCCTTCACCTCTCTGCTCTGGAAGTCTTCTTTGGTAGGTGTAATTGGCATTTAAATCTAATTGCATGGTTCAAGTTCAAAGACGAGGAAAACAGGAGCTCTTGATTAAAAGATGGAGACTACTTTTGTAAACAGAGGCTGAAGAGAAGGTCTTGCAGCTCACAATGTTTTCTGCCTAGGAGGAAAAGCAAGTTGTGAATGTTGGTGATGTTACCACTTGTGACTGGGAGCAGAGAGCTCCACAGGTATTTTCATGTGCCATAGTTCTGTACATGACTGGAAGGTTTTGATTTCTAACTTTAGTAAATTAAAACCATACTAACCATAACGAACATACTAAGCAAACCAAACTATCCATAGAAAAACTCAGAATATGGAGTCTGCATGCTAGAGAAACACAAGCTGTAAATACTTTGCAAATTTTTTCAGGCAGAAATATAATAAATATTAAACAAACAACCAAGGGAAGCAATTGAATCTCTAGCATATGAAGGCTTTAAGTCAAGACCAGATATATTTCTGAATGATGCCCTCTATTTCTAAAGCACGGCAAGTAAAATTATTGTAATGGTCCCCTCTAGCCTTAAAAGTATGAACTGCTTCATCTGGTGTAGCAGCCTACCAGAGCAGGATGAGGGGAGAAGGAGTTTACTACATTGGCTGCTGCTGCTGTTCTGAAAACCACACCCCAAAGGAAAGGTGCTTGAGAGGAAATTGGTGCAGTAGGTTAATGAAAGGTAACAGTGACCAACACAAAGAGAGGACTCATAGATTCATAGAATGGTTTGCGTTGGAAGGGATCTTTAAGGTTATCTAGTTCCAGCCCCCCTGCCATGAGCAGGGACACTTTCCACTAGAACAGGTTGCTCAAAGGCCCATCCAACCTGGCCTTGAACACTTCCAGGGAGGAAGAATCAACAACTTCCTTGGGTGACCTATACCAGCATCTCACTATCCTCACAGTAAAGAATTTGTTCCTGATATCTAACCTAAATCTACCAACTTTCAATCTGAACTATTCTTTCCTGTCCTATTTCTGTATGCCCTCTTCAGGTGCTGGAAGGCTGTTACAAAGTCCTTCCATAGATTTCTCCAGGCTGAACAACTCCAACTCTCTCAGCCTGTACAGATTCACCTGTTCTGCTCTCCATATGAGTGCCATTTGGACCAGCACAGGCAGGAAGACCAGGAAAGGCATCTGGGAAACTGCAACTGAGGCTGAAAGCCAGGGTTTATGAATATTCATCCATTGGTACTGGTGGTCCAACCCTTCTGTTCTGCTTGCTGTGTCTGTGCAGAGGTACTAGACAAGTAACCACCTTGTTTGAAGGTCGTACATTTCTTTTTCAGGAAAAAATACCAAGTGCAAAATCAGCTCACCACAGACACCACAGATAACTTATTTGCACATTCCTCAGGCTTCTCCAGATGGCCTCCTTCTATCCAAAAACCAGTTGAACCTGCACTATGTACTTTTCTAAGATAAAGAATTAAACATGAAGTGATTTGGAAAAATATGAAGATTTTGATGACGTTTCCTCAAATCATTTCAACTTTGTGGTAAAATCAGACTTCAAAATGTTAATTTTTTTTTTTTTTTCCAGAAGGCAAGAAACTCCAATGTTCTGACAACAGGTATAAATGCATCAGCTAATATTTTTGAGTGTTGAACAGCAAAGAGAAGAAATAGCGTCCATACTGGGAACTGGTTTGGTTGGAGTTGGTTTTTTGTTTGGTTTTTTTTTTTTGGTTGGTTGGTTGGTTTTTTTAAGGACTGGCTTTTTATTCATGATAAATCATGACTGAATGTTAACAAGATTCTTAGAAATACGTTTCAATCCCTAACCTATGGATATGGTGTAAGGTGAAAGAGCTATGTTCACTCAAGAGAATGACAGTCTGTTTTGCTTTCTTAGCAATTTCCATACCAAACTACTGGCTGTGTCACTGTCTGTCTCAGCAGTTTTCTAAACCAGTTGTACCAGTAGAGTGAGATGGATTTATTACCCTTCTTTTAGGTTTTTTTGACAACAAGAAGACTATTAGGTTGTTTTAGTAGATCATGCACCTCACAGAGAGACAACCAATATACAAAATTCTCCTATGGGCACCTAGTTCCATTACACAAATTCTTATTTTAACAGGATTTTGCTTTTGGCTTCTCAAAATTCTTAGCACTTCTGTGCTTTTCTGCTGTTCTTTTCAAGTCTGAAGTATCTGAACAATCACTTATGGGGAAAAAAATAAATATTTCTTTTCAAGAAAAATTCTGCTGCACACCGCACGGAAGTTTTCTTGTTTCCCAATTGTTATGACCATTTTTAATACCATCACTCCTAATATAAAAAATTTATAACTCACTGTAATTTTTATAAACATGACTAAACCCAGATTCTCTTTCCCAAAGAGACTTCCCATTAACTAACAAGAAAAAAAGGCAAACCATATTACAGTCGGATCAGAGCCCAAAGGTGGGAGGGCAAAAAGACAATATATCTGTATTGTTAGCAGAGCAGCACATCCTTGCACAACATGCAGCATCCTGAGCCTTGCTTCCTGGAGCTGCTCTCTCCCAGTCACCCCTAGGCCTGTGTCTTGCTGAAGTGTTCTTAGGGCTCATGCACCTTTCTAAAGCTGGCTTGGTAGACCTGCACTTCTGAAACAGTGAAAAAGTGTTCAGCCTCACCAGAATTCTCCCCTTGAATGGGGGGTACAGAAACTGTTTACCAGTTTCCCACATGGCTGGACCTTTCCTGAGGTGTGTGCCTGTACTCAGCGTTACAAAGCCACACCTCTCCCTTTTCACCACTCTCATTCCCTAATTACATGTACACTGTCATACTCTTGAGAAACCAAATGGATAACATGGGTAACTTGCTAATATCATGAAAACTACTTCCTTTTTTGTTGCTGTTGTTGTTGTTGAGGCATCAGTTTTATATCTAACAATGACTAAGACTTCTTCAGTGTTTACTCTTTGATTCTTCTGACAGCATCCTTTATTCATCACAGTCATAAAGGTTTAACTGCTGGTAATGATTTACTTTTTCAGAACAAAATGCTGGTGGTGTGAAATACAGAATTCTAATACATATCCTTGCTCTTAAAACCTGTTTTTCTCATGTTGGTTTCACTTTCTCACCCTTGATCTTTGTACAGGAAGAAATCCAAATGCATGTAAGGTGTCTTAGAAGCTCAAATATGGCAATATGTGGGTCAAAGGCATGTGGCTTTGGGTTTTTGGTGGTTGTTGTTATAAAAATTGTGACAAAAGGGAGCTTTCTCTTAAGGTTAAAGTTCAATACATAGATGAGGAATGTATGCAGGGGGAAGGTGAGGAGGGAATGTCTGTCAGTTCAGCCAAATGGCAGACAATTTAATACTGTCAAAGGTTACACAAGTACCTCACCATCTTTTGGCATATACAAGGTGTTTATATGTCCCCATTATATCCATTAATTTATTAATGTGTGTTCAAGTGTGCTGTCATATTTGACACCTGCATTAAATATATCAAATGATCAAAACCAGCACTTGGAATAACTTGTGTATCTTCCATAGCTGTGAGAGAGCTCTCCTCAGGGAGAACACCAGAAGAGGAAGATGGGTTGGGAGCTGTAGATCCCTCATAGCAGGTGCCAGGGAGGGACCTAGCATAGTGACAAGGTGTTCTCTCCTGAGGAAACCTCCAGGATCCCTCGGGGCTCAGCACCCAACCCTGCAAGTATGTACAGCCAGTGCGGAGGTGTACCAGGCACTGATGAAAAATGTTCACAGTTAGATTTGTATGGCTGAGATCTGAACCATCTTAGCCAGAATTCCATGCAAACAGTATTAGAAAAGTATCTAAAAGTATATATCTGCTGGTTTAAATGGGTTTTCTAGAGGCAATTTTCTCACAGAAACTTCCAGAATGGGGAAAATTAAAAAAAAAAATAAAAATTAAAAAACCAAACATATTTCTCTAGCTTTTCTAGCATACTGAGAATGATTGTTCAAATGATTTAATGTAAACATGACTTTAAAAATTGTAATGCATCCTTTAGATAACATACAGGGGGTGACTCAGCACCTGGCATCAGTTTTGCAGCCCTCTTTGCTCCCTCCATGCTCAGAGCCAGCCCTATTGTCACTGTACAAGTTCGGAGCTGTGGCTGCTGTGGTGGGAATTATCTGGGAAAAGTGAGAGCAAGGAAATTTAAGAGGTGTAGTAAAAGATGTATTAATTAAACAGAGAGCAATAGGAACTGAAACTTTGCAGAGAGGCAATGCCTTTCCTCCATGGTATGGTGACAAAACTAGAAAATTAGTCTCTTGAGATTCAAGAAGAAACAAAACCAGGTAGCTTTTGTGAGAAAGACCTATCTGGGTAAAATACAGAACTTTATAACAAACCTAAGTATCTGCATTGTATACACAATTAATCAAAATTAATAGACAAACATTTCTGTAAGAAGTATTTTAAAAGAGAAGCTGCAATAAATGCCAAGGTGGATATTTGCTTGCATAGAATCTCACTCACACATTTAATCCCAGTAATTGCTTCCTTCTAATTAGATTTGTAATAGGAACCCAACCTAGTCTAGATGTTCTTCAGCAACTTGTCTGAGATGTCCGTGGAATAGATTGCAAGAGAAGCTGACACAGGAACGATGGAGCAATGCACAGTGAGTGAGATACAAGACCAGTGTAAGGCTCAGCCACATCTTCAGGTCACCCAGAATTTGGAACCCAGGCATGAATAAATCCCACCTGTCTGACTAAGCACTCACACAGCAAAGACACCAGTGTAAGTAGCATAATGTTAGAAGCACTACAAGTTTCTAAATAGGCAGAAAGAGCCATCTCTGGATGCTCAGCTTTGATTTGTCTAGAGCATATTACACTCTAGTGACTATGTGTGTATTTGTGATGCAGGTGATAAGGCAGGTGATATGAATCTAGGCTTTGGAGGCATATAAAGGAAACCTGGTCCACAGAGCAGTCATGAGAGGCTATGGGAGCCAGGCTGCACCATACCAATAGTAGACACACATCTTACTAAATTCTGCTCAGCCTCTAGTGATCCATTTTAGGCCCTATGTGGATTTATTTTTTGGACATAGAGGTATGAGAAATGTCCACCATGTGTTCTTCAGCAGAGCATTTGCAAGGCCTAGCAAGGGTGGCTGCATTGGGTCTTCTGGTACAGTGTTCAAATGTACCTATGTCAGGAGAATGAATTAAAAGCATGATTCATATAAATTAGGATTCTGAATGTATGGATCTGTATTCAAGCTTCCCGTAGAGTTACTTCTTGTTCTCCTTGATTACATAAATTAGGGAAAGCCATTTCACCTACAGAAGCAGATTTCCCCTTGTGGTACCTGTTCCAAAGTTCAGCAAACTCAGGCTCCTTTCTCCTGAATTCCATAATCTCTGGGCCAGTCACTTCCCTGAGATGAAAGATGGAATCCAGAACAACTGGAGTGATAAAAGATGATCTTTATTTCCAGCAACACATCCTGCTCATCCTTAATGGTGCATAATGACTGCTATTTACAGGGAAGGTTGACTCTTGATTAAAAGAGAAGTTTAGTAGTCATTCTTAGAAGGTATGCACTTTATTCTGTTGTGTAAGTTGCCATCGTTCTGTAGGACGACAGTAAATGACCTGGAGGTGACTAATGAACGACTACCTGCTGCTTCTCTGCGTGCATTCAGTGAAATAATCATTCCTCGTGATTAAAATAACAGAAGGGAGAACTTTTTCATATTGCACATAAAACTAAACCTGGGGAACTCATTGCCAGAGGATGTTTTGGTGGTATAAAAGTGTTAAAACAAATTAAAGGCAGAAAGGCGTATCAAATATTATTAGGCATAGCTGTATGGATGCAATTTCCAGCTCATGAAGATCCTAACCACCAAAAGATCTTGTGAGATCTTTCCTGAACCTGACTATTACACTAAGCAACTGCTGTTGGCCACTCTCAGACACAAGCTGTCAGGCTAGAAGGAACTCTAATGTCTAGGGCTAGTGATTTGATGCATTCTTATGTCATTATCTCCACTTAATATTTTATTTAGACATCTTCCCACAAACTCGGTATACAAGCACAGAATATGCAAAAATCCTCAGTGAGATATAATGCATCCTAGGTTTTGTCTGAAACACAAAAAAAGGTTAGATGCCTACATTACTACTGCTCATATAAAACCAGAAAATAACAGTGCCATTGCATTAAGGAAGATGATGCGTTATGTGAATAAAATGTAAGACAGAAATTATGTTATGGAAAACACTTAAATATGTATTTCAGGTTCAAACCTGGGCATTGGCTTTTTCCTCAGGAAAATAACTTTTAAGATCTGACATCTTAAATTATTTTTTTGTGGATGATGTGGAAAATTGTGATCATTTCACAAAAGCTAGTTGATGAAACGGAAAGACCAAGGGTCACTACTTAGGAATTCAGCATTTTCTATTTGTCACAGACTATTGAAATACTATGGCTCTCCCCCTTCAAAAGAAAAAGAAAATAACCTTAATTTTTCTCAATTAAAAACCACTAAAGCTTTTAATAAAACACTCTCTCGGAGAGATGGCTTTGACTTTACTAGGTACTGTTGCCAATGGTGATATTTTAATGATGGTTGCTGGACCGTATTACTTCTACTTTCTCATTGCCTCAACGCTCAGATGCAGGCTACAACACAAAAATCTGCTCTGAAAAAAGGACATGGACATCTATGGAGCAAAATAATTTGGAGGGGCAGGGCAGCACCTGAAGTCGTTATGAGTAAGACAGCAAAAACATCCATGCAAATTGCTGCTTCTTCAGGGACCCAGTTCATACTTGAATAAGGCTGGATTCAGAATGTCCTTATGGTATTAGTCATGCAATTCACACAGCAGTCAATGCCTGAGCAGTCAGATTAGACAAGAAACTGCATGCTTTGCTTGTGGCTAGCATAGCTGCTCTATGCAGTCAGTTGGAAAGAAGGAAACACACTCCCATGTAGTGTCATGACAGCTGGCTTGGTGCTTCTGTGGAAGTATAAATGCTCCCTGAGCCTCTGCAAAGGCTGCAGGTGAGGATAGGATGGCTGGCCATGCCCTGCAGCAGCATTACAAATATTTGGTCATTGCTATCTAAAGCCTGTGTTGGGTTTTCTGTAATCACCTTTAAACATACTCCATTAATTAGACTACAGGCTCTAATACCTAAAAGGAACTGATTTTCTCTAACCCACCCTTCCCTTCGTCCCAGGAAGAAAGAGATGTTATGGGATTATCTCTCCTCCTATAATGTGTGAAGGCACTTGTGAGGAGAAAAACTCCTGTTACCTCTCCTCTAGCTCCACTGCAGTGATTTGAGGGCATAGTAGGGCTGTTTGGCTGTCCCTTACACACCTTGCAGATGCAGACACTTGCAGAAGGTCAGAGCCTGGAAGGAAGAGATCTCCACAAATGATGCTGGAAAGAGGTAGCACAAGGCACCATACCAAATAGCCTAATCTGGTATTTTGTTGATAATTAAAACCAGAAACAACTGTAAATATATGAAGTGCTGAGATCCACAAGCAGTCTGTCATGAGGTATGTCTGATATGCTTAGCTAATAGAAAACAGGAGGAGAAAAACTCACTAGAATGCCCTGACATTTAAATCCCACGGCTGAAAAACCTATAGATGTCTCCTCCAAGCTGCTAACCAGAGTTAAAGCATGCCAGTGCCATGGTAGGTGCCCACCACTAGTGTCACTCCTAACACACAGTCCTCCTCAGAACCATTGTCTTCATCAGCTGTTCACTTGAGCACCCTCTCATCTGCCTGTCCTGCTCAGTATCTTTCAGGGGGGGAAGTATCCAAGTGCAGAACTTGGCAGGGTGGCTGAAATAACAGTTATCCAGGATTTTGCTTGAGCTAAGATAGAAATGTGATTTCTGATCACATTCTCTTGTCAAGAGTGGAAAAAAAATGAAACAAAAGATAGGATGAGATGGCTATGCTACAGGGACTTAGCTTTGAGTACTGGAAGTATTAAGACCGGATAACAAGAAAACGTTCTTCGGGCTTTTAACTTCATGTACGTTTTAGTAAAATATATTTAAGAAGAGATGGTAAGGTTTCTTTTGTAAGTTTAGGCTACATCCCTGCCTCATTTGGGGCTGATCATGGACTTGAAATACCTTTATACATAAATATATATATATATATCATCTTAAAAAATTCCAAATTATCCTGTCATGATTGCTGAGCTTTTCAAGCTTGTACACAGACTTTATCCTTGCTGTTTACTTCTCCAGTTCTTAGGCAGCACGTGTCCCTGCATGCCTTCCACTTCCTTCTGTGAATGCAGAACTTCTGCAGAACACGTGAGGTAGCAACATCATTTTTTGAGGTACAATGGGAATTTTTAGCTGCAACTGATATCAAAAGGACAAATTAACATACTTTGGGTCTTAATCCACACTGTAGAAAAAAAACACACTTAATCTAAACCCACACTGTAGCAATATGAAATGTCAGTATAAATAATTCTTTTTAATTGAGAGAACAACTAGCAAAATGATCCAAGTGCCACACAATTTAACAACACTGAAAGTCAGTGAAATTCTTCCTAAAGCTCAGAAAAAATTCTCCTTACCACATGCAAAAGGTTAGTAACTTAGGTGAGGAAGACACAATGGAAGACAGCAGTAGGGCTTCAGACACAGTTTTGTAACTTTGTCCTTTATGCCCAGACATGCTTCTACTCTTCCACTTGCTTATCTGAAGCCAAACCTGTTGAAAGTGAAGCCTAACTTTGCAACATCTAAAGGAAATTCACCTTTAAATCATATAAGTGTAGGGGTTCATACTTCCAATTACCAAGCCAAGATTTTCTGGGTGTTTTGGTTTTTAGTGGCTGTTGAATTTAGACTCTTAAAATCATCTTCTTTTGAAGTGATGCTGTGATGCTGTGATGCTGTTTCCCAACTTGGTTTTCTAATTAGCAGGCCTGACTTTAGCAGCACTAATCTGGTGATGTTTGACATGTTTGAAAGTCACGCCATTCAGAAGCTTTGACATAACTTTATGAGCCTGTTACTTGGTAAGAGCTTTTAGAATTGTTGCTTGAAGTTGAGCCTCTACTTGTCCTGCAACTGGTCTTGGGTAGCTCCAGATTGCTTCTATAGCTACTAGAACTTCTTTCTTTTCTTGCTTCTTTTGCTATTTTCTCCCTTAAGTCTACATTCTCCTCTTTATATGCAAGCAGTATAGTTACTGTTTTATTCTGTAGCCACTGAAAAGCCCGATATAAACAGTAGGGATGAATTTTATTTATATACATTGGTTTAGCCATATACTGTTCCCAAATCCTAGGTTTAACTTCTCACACATGCCTTTCTCTCTTTTCTTTGTGTGTATGTGTGTTTTGGTTTTGCTTGGTTGGGTTTTATTTTTGTTTGGGTTTTTATTTTTTGCTTCTGTGGATATAAGTTATTGGCATTATTTGAATTCCAGAAATGTAATCATATACCATGAATTATATTTCACGTAGCACCTGATGATTTTAAAAAATGAAATAAATAATTGAAGATATATTCATGTTGGAATATTTACAATTGAATATAAATAGTAGATTTATAACTTTTTAAATAAGCTTTAATGGTTGCGAGATGTCTGGAGCCAAACATGCACAGAATTTTGTTTTAAATACAAGACAAAAAATTTTGGGAAGTGCTACAGACCCTTTGAGGGTCTTTGAGGGAGGCAGAGGGCTGAAGATCCTGAGAGACCATTTGTTCTCTGCTCTGCCTGTTTGTACACACCAGGTACAGAACCCAGTTGTGCACATGGACACATGGGACATAATATCACCTGAATAATTACAGACTTGGTTTACAGCATTTAAATTGTGAGTATAAAATTTACTCCAAAACTGGGGTTTTATATCGATGCATAAAAAATTAATTAACTTTCAGAGGACAGAAAGGAAAGCAAGATTACAATTGGTTTAAAAGATCTACTCGAGGTTGAAAATTTTTTAAAGCTGCAAATTCCTTTCTGCACTGTGATCTCCTCAGAAGGGAGATGATGCCAGTATGAGTTATTTAGCAAAAAACACAGTGGGGCCAGATGCTGAGGGCAGCCTCTTCTTGGCATCTCTGTGCACCACTGTGACACAACAGCCTTAATCATAGGAGTTATGAGTGACTTCCATCTGATTTTGTTGCACAATATAATACCCAATACAGCATTGGCCTTTAATAAAACAAGTTTTGTGGCTTCAGATGGATGTTGTGACTAATATTAGTCTTTTTAATTCTACCAATCTTTCATTATTTATCTAGCTGCCTATCACAGGGATTGCAAAGACCAACTTTCCAATAGCTTCTAATGAAGTAGGATTTCTTATTAATATTTCCAGAAGCCTAATTATTTCTTCACATATTTGTTTTTACAAAATTGCTTTTTACTTTTCCATGTGTTTTAAGGTGAGAAACTGCTCTCCAGTGCTCCTGAAGTCACACAAATAACAGTGTCCCCTCTGAATCTATTTATCTGGATTGTGACTTGGTTCTTCATCTCCAACCCTCCAGCTCTCACTTATGTAATATAAACTTGCAGTGGGTTATGTCCAGAAGCTTCAAAACACTGCCAAGAGCTTGGCAGGAAAGGAACAGGAAAGGAACAGCACAGGAAAGTAGATCAACTTTACCGGTGCCCAAAGCAAGGCAGGCATCTTATCAGGTGAAACAGATTTCTAAACTGACTCCAGATGAAGTCGTTAAGCCAATGTATTAGATTAACAAGAAGGAAGTTAATTATGTCTTGCAAATAATGTTTTAACTCTCTTAAATATTTAAAAAAAAAGAAACCAAAAGTAATATACACCATTTAATTTGCACTCTCATAACCTTTGCTTACTGTCTGAAGAAAACAGGTTTTCTTCCTCCTATTGTTTCAGAATTTTTATAGGGTTTTTTTCTCTATTTAGTAAATAGGAGACACCAGACCACCTTACAGGCAGCTTTTTTCCTTCGGTGCAGCACCCCAGATACTAGTGAGCAGCAGTAAAGCAGCACAGGGGTCCTGCCACTGACCTGTATAACCTTGTCATACTAATACCATTTCCTCTTTCAGCTCAGCAACAGGAACTCCTCTTCTCTGGTTTCTGTTCCCTGCTTCTGGATTTCTTGTCTTCATACCTAAGTATCTCTGAAAAGGCAGCTCAAAAATCTCTGTAATAGATTGAAGTTAGTGAAAATATAGATCATAATGACTTCACAAATCCCGCAAGGAATGCAAGATGTTCATCTTTCATTAATATGAACCGTATGTCTCTAGCATCATTATCTTTTGTGATACCTGTGTTAAAAACTGTGCAGAAGTTGCTGAGGGTCTTCTTCCTTATGTTTGACTTTGAAGCTTTGCTCATGATGGACACATTTAGAATTTCTGTCTGTGCCAGAAGGCCATTGCCTTCACCTTCTTCCAACACTCCTGCCTCCTGCTCAAAGCTGTGGTCTTGGGCCTCGCTGTTCTCTGGCGAAAGTGAGATAGGACAAAAGGCACAGTCTATTCCCTACAAAGAGATATTCTTCCACCAGAAAAAAAAGCAAAATCTACTCTGGAAAATACCAGAAACCTGGTATTTTCAACTGGTTGCTGGTCAACTGCAGCTACTGATTTGGAGGCTTAGGTTGCTACAAGGCCAAGGCCAGCCACCCTTGGATCTTTCAGAAGATGCTGCATCTGAGGTGTTTCTGAAAACCAAACAAAAAAAGCATCAATCAGCATTAAAACATTGAAAAGACACAGTGGCAGAAAGTGACAAAGATTGGGATTGTTTGGTTAAACTAAACATATACCCGCAGATGTTATCTCTTCACAGGTTTTCCACTCGTGGCCATATTGACCAAAAACTTTCTCCAGAAGGCAAGATTAATTCTGACTCCTGAATTACCTCTTCCTCAGGAGATAATAATAGATAAGAGGATAACTTTGGGGTTTGAGAGACTCAGGAAGGCCTGCATGCCTCTAAGATTTCCTTGACTTTCCACCACAATACTTGAAGACCTCCAAAGAACTTCACTGGCCAGCACCATATTTGTCCTCTGATATCCCCTCCTTGCTGCTGCCACCATGGGGATTTGTCAGCAAAGTTTCTATTTGGTCTAAGAAGTCTGTTCTTTGTGGCTACAGACCTGCCTTACACAGAAAACTGAAGGGAGTGGCACAGTTTCCACATGGATCATGCAGAGTTCCTGGGCCATGCAGTCGAGCCCAGGAGCTAGGAAATGCTTCTCCATTTTGCTTCTTAGAGAGACAGCAAGAACATTCATACTAAATTTCAGTGGTGGGACCCATCTTTCAGAGGGAGTCGTGGCAATAACACATGCAAGCAACATTAACCTGCAAGTAGGCCTAGACCCTACTGCAAACCCCTATAATCAGTGAACTTGGCTTCACCAGAAGATAAAACTCACTAGCTATTCATTATAAATGAAAGGAAAACTTTACTCCAGATTGGGAGAACAAGATGGCAGCCAGGAGACTCCTCTAAACTGCTTGAAAATTAAGCAAGTAGCTGTTACCCAGGTAACTGGTACTAACTGTAATTGTGAATCTGGTCATTTTTCTGTTGCTGTTTATTTCCAAGGTTTGGCAGAGAAGGCAGGCATCATCTCAGAGTGAGCAATTTCATGATTGCCTTGCTCTAATCTTTCCCCTTTCCATACTCTATTTTCCTTCCTTACGTTCTCCTTGCATTGCATTTAATTTTTCTAGTTGCAAGGCTGTCTTTCTGAAGATGTTCCTGGGTTTGCCCCATACATCTTCAGCAACTCTGAAATTGCAATTATCAAGGTTATTATTATCAACAGTTACTAACAATAGAACAGCAGTTACCTGAAATGAGTAGGTGTAAAAATATCTATTATAAGGAAACTGAAAATTGCTTTTGACATGGTCCTGTCTAAATGAAATTTTAACATTCAATTTCATATCCAGAAAGATGTTAATATAATGCATGGTGTTGACTGATTACAAGAGATCCTACCCGTCCTAGGAACTGTTTCTGTAAGAGAGAAATTATTTGGGGCTGAACTGACTTAGCAATCAGAAATAATCTTGACAAGAAAAGCCCACACTCCATAGACGTTTTGTCAGCAACAGTCATCCTGATGATGTTCAAATGAGATTTCCAAAATATAAAGTATATGAAAAAACAAGGACCTGTATATGATAAGCACTGCAAAGTGTGTCTGTGTGCTTTACCAGTCAAGTAATTTCCAGGAGCACAATCTCCATAAATGTAAGGTAAGATTATATCAGAGGTGAGTGCACTGCTACATGCCACTTGTAAAAATATCTTAAAATGCAGCAAGTGAGACAGAGTCCTGTCCCTGCTTTGCTGAGTGATTTCAGACAAATCACTTCGTCTTGCTGTGCCTTGGGTTCCTCATATTAAATATTAATTGAGTTGGGTTCCTCATATTAAGTTGGATGAATGGTGCTGACTTCATCATACACTATGATGGAGCTAATAGCATTTCTCATTTCCTTTCTCTTGCTACTACAGAAACTTCCTTTTTAGCCCATCCATATAGGTCTGAATACAGCACTGATAAAATAATTTAAAGCTGTATTCCTGGGTGTTTGCCAGAAAACACATAGTTTAGGAGAGTCCTAGGCTGGCTTACTCTTTCAGGATGAAGGCCTGTATTAACTTAGAAATGACAGGTCCTCCAGGTAACTGCTGGGGAAACATGTTTCCTTTAATCAAGAGGGTAAGGTTAGAGCAGAAATTTTAATTATTTAAGTTGCTGGGGTTTTTCACTTCCCACACAGGAGACTTTCACTCAAGGCTAAGTCTGAGACTGCAGTATTAGGGGTGTGTTTGTGGTTATCTTAAGTAGATCTTACTACAGCCCAAAGGGGCTGTCCTACCTATCCTCTGCCCGTGGCTTAGCACCCCCAGCTCTTCTTTCATGCCACCATTTGCTCTGCATGTTTAGCATCTTTAAAAAATGAAAGTTTTAAACATTTAGGAAATCTGAAAATTATATGCAGAATGTAACACAGCTGAGTATGTGCAGGTTCTTCACAGCTGTGGGTAAAATTGTATAAATAAGTATGTTTATGTAAGAGAGAAGACCTAAAAATATTTAACATAAACTTATAGAGAAAACAAACAAAAAATCAGAAGCTCTTCTAAATATAGCCAACTGAAGTGAAGCACTAAAAAAAAAAGTTTAACTGCAAAATAAATATTGCTATAAAACAAAAGCTTTACAAGATGTGTGAAACTGAATAACTAAAGTGAATACATTATTGTGATATATCTATTAATTTAAAAATTTAGACATCCACAGGAGCCCGATGTGTAACAGTTTAATATTATCATGACAAATTCATGAATAAGCCAGTTCTATGCTTATCATCCCAGACTTAGTATGCTTACTTTTAAAAGCACATGTAGTTTCTTTCATGTGTTTTCCCCTTATAGTACAGTTCTTAAAGCTGTGAGCTTTAGCCTACAAACACATTATTTTTAGCCATGTATGAAAATATCTGCAACACACATCTGATTGAGACAGTCTCTCTGACACCCCACTTCCCTGAGTCCTTTAGCATTCCCACTTGGTAATCTCACCACTCATCCTCTGGGGAAGAAGCCTCAGGAGCTGGTTTTGCTCTCCAGGATCAACTCTCCTTGAGCAAAGCTTTTTGGCAGACTCCACACTGATGCAAATGCTGGAGATCAATTTGTGGCAGTAGGAATTTTTTATCCACAGCTTTGTTATCTCTTTATCAGCAGCAACTACCTCCTCCACCTGTGACACAAACAAGCCAAAGAAATCACATAGCCTTTCATTTTGTAGTGGTATCAAACTGTAGGATGATACTGATTCTTCAACACATCTGTAGCAAAAAAAAAAAAAAAAGCTTATAGATAACTTCAGCTAATAATGATTTAATTTTTATGCATTTTGCAAATGATAGATAACATATCAGGCAGTTTTTCTGAACGGAGTGTACTAATTTAAAGAATTAATCACAGTATTGCAAGAACTTTTATCAACTGAAAAAATATATCACGTTTTGGCATATAGCTAACATACTTAGCCACTGAAACATTAAGGTAGTTTCTCTTGAAATTAAATGCAGAGAGCAGCACTGTGTTACTGTTATTACCACTTTTGGATGTACCTTGCGTCACTAACTTTTCTGCATGTCTCCCTCTCACTGGTCAACTTACAGATTCTGAGAAAAAAATCAACCTTTGTGTGCATGTGACAGACACTTTATAGAAGGTCTACCCTCACACATTACATAAAATTGTTGTCAGAATATCAAAATACGAAGAGTACCCAAATTTTATGAGGATACAAAAATATCCCTACCTCTTCTGTAATTAATCTTCTGTAATTAAGATACTTCTTATTAATTCATCATGTCATTCTTCACCATTTCCTGGTCTTTTTTTCTGGATCCTCTGAAGCTCTTTTTTGCTCTTGCATATTGTGCACCATGGAAAATATTAAAAAAGAATGTTGACCTAGGTGTGTATGCATATATATACGTGTGTGTGTGTGTATGTGTGAATATGTGCTACATCAAATATGGATGAAGCTGTGGGCTTGGGCTGATGATGCAGTCTTGGAGGCTTAAAAGCTTACACTTCATTTTAAAAAAATGATGTAAGAACAGTATTTTAAAAGAATTAAACCACTGCAGCAGGGAAATTATGTTTTTTTAAGCATTCAAATGTGTTAGTTACCTCACACACATGGGAGTCACTAGGAACTGGAATCCTAGGTGGCCTTCAAACATCAGCAGGTGACTGGCTGAATTTTTAGATACCAAAAAACAATTTAAATCTCTTTCCATGGAAAGAAAAGTGAAATTTTAATTAATTCTGTTGTACGACAATTATAGTCTAAATTACACAGCTCTCTTTACACAACCATAGAATCATAGACTGCTTAGGGCTGAAAGGGACCTTAAAGGTGCAAGGCCCTTTCCTTTGCTGTTCTGTATGGTGGTAAAAGGGGTAAGAGAAAAACCACAAAAATCTTGCTACAAAATGTAAAGAACAGAAAAGCTCCAAGAGCACAAAATAACTGTTATATGGATGCCAGTAATTATGTCTTATTAATTCCAGTATTCCCAAAGGCTAATGATCAGTTTAGGATTTTTTCTTCAAGCTAGATCAAACTACTGTACCTGTAGTTACTGTATTTTGTAATCTTTTTTTTTTTAGACTAAGTTGTGGGGGGTTTAAAATTATTAATGTGTAAATTATACTTTTGAAAGTTTGAACATTTGTTATGAAATCATTTAAAAATGAATCAAATGAATGAAAAAACATTTGAAATTACATTCTAATTTTTCCCATTGAAAAATTATTTATCATTTCTGACAAATCCTTGTGGACTCTTCTTCATAATAAGGTACGGCACAGAGATACAGTGTAGCAGCTGGGGCCCCTACTTTTGCTGGGACTGTAATTGTTTGAGGCATTTTATCAACTTCTGTAGATCAAATTATCTTCTGTAATAATAAAAAATTTGATGCCACAAAATTAACATGTTTTGGTCTGTGAAAGAACATGAGTATTTTACACTTGCAAGAAGTAACTTCTTCCATTGAGTGGACAAAATGGAAATTCAGAACTGCTAGGAGGAATCTTGAGTAATACACACTTTCAGCCTTTCTTGGTTTCTTATCAAGGCTCCAATATAACTTTCACATGCAGTGACTTCTAAATAATCTAAATAAAATATGTTTTATCAATCTTCTTTCAAGGATACTCCAGCAACAGTCTACTAATTCGACTCTCAGAAGGTCTATATAGAAACTTGAGAATCAGTCATTCTGAAGCCAAGTTTGCCCTTATAATCTTTGCCCTTATAATAGTAAGTACAGAACTACCTCTGCAATGCCAGAATACTGGCCCACTGACTACTGCATTAGTAATAGGGATATTTTATGTGTCAAGGCATTAATGATAGTGTGATGGTATGGTATGTAACATTAAAAATATAAAAAAGCAACGTTACAAATTCCACAAAATTAAATAAATAAAATCTCCAAATCAAATATTTGAAAAATCTAGAAGGAAAAATATAAAATTGTTATCTTTTGGAATACTTGATTAAGCAAAACTTCGGAAAGATGATGCTTTCTTGCACTGAAGAATATACAATTTTTTTATGTGCAACAAATAATTTTTTATCTTTACATAATCTAAAAGGAAATTTCACATTTTTGAAAATTTCCCAGAAAAGGGAAAATCTCAATGTGATGCATTTAACATTGCCTGACCCTGATTGCCTCAGGGCTGGGCATGTTGTGCTCATTACCAAAAGCTGAGTGACAGCAGGGACATGCATGACTGGTTTTGGCAGCCCCAGCCAGCTGCAAGGCAGCAGAGGACCCGTGATAAGCAGTGTGTATGCTGCAAAGCTGCTTACCCAGCAGGAGCATGGGACCTCATCCTGGTAGGTGCTGAGTACACCCAGAGGTGCTGACACCTCTTCTGCCAGCTTAACTTCAGTTCTGGCAGGTGCCAAGTGCCCTGGTGGGCTTGGCAGGCTCAGGAGCACACCAGTCATATTGCACTTTTGGAAAGGAAGCCTTGCACCCTCCTCCCACATTCAGTGGCCCAGCAAAAGTTCACTCTGTCTTTTTTCTTGCCTGTTACATGAGGTTCAATTGGCCCAAGGGTACAAGGAGGGACTTAAAATGTCTCAGCTGCAGAACGGAGGGACCTATTGCTGACCAGAGTGGGGAATCCTCTTTGATTTCTATATCCCTCACATATTTGTGCTCCTGCCATGCAAAATGAGGCCAGAAGGGATCTGTGCAGCTCATCCTCCCTTTGCTGTTGTTTTGAGCAGCTCTCCCCTTTCCCTGACACAGGGCATGGGTACATGGCCCTCTCCACCAAGTCATTGAGAGCACAGCCCTTAGGAAGGGAAAGGTATGGCATGAGGAAGCTTTACAGCTGGTGAAAGTAGGAATTCTCCTCCCTCTGGTTCCGATATTCTTGTGGCACAGTGACTAAAACACTATGTTTTTTTCCCAAATTAATGTTACCTCTTGAATTACAAGCCATTCTGCTCCGAGTGTTGAGCTTCAGTGAACAGTGTGCATGGAACTGACTTCTTCACACCTGAAATTAAACAAATAGACTTTTATTTTAATTCAAACAAATCATTTCTTACAGTCTATATTCTTCACAGTGATATTCAGTGATTTTAATTTCTTCCATTATACTCAGTGCAAGGAGAAAACTGATAATTGCATTCAAAGCAATGATAAGTTACCATTTTAATGATTCCTTATGTTGTGAGTAATTTATAAATCACTTGGTCTCTTCCCAGCAAAGCTTGCCTTCTGTTTTTAAAATGTACCCTTTCGTATCCAACAAAGGGTTTCAGTGCAATAAGAATTAAGGTGTGTCTCTCAGCTTTTACCTGCAAGCAATAATGATGTTGTCAAGCGTTTCAGGTGAGACCAGCCCAGGGTTTTGGGGTGGGGAAAGACACTCTGTTATACAGCATCTTCAGTGCTTCCCTCAGAGGGAGGCAGAGACACCTTGAAGAGCTGAGTATACAGACATCTACGGAGTGTCTTTTTAAGTAGACACCAGAGTTTGGTGGGGGGAGGGGAAAAGGAACAGACTTGTAACCTTAACGCAGTTGGACTTGTATCCCAGAAGGCAGATGCCATGGATTGGCTCCCTCACCGAACTGCTGCTTTTCTGTTCCTTTTATTGGTAAGTCAGATTTTAAAAGAATACTTGTAAACTCTGTGATTATGCCAGTTGTATCTTCCTCAGCAAAGCATTACATTTTACAGTGTAAATGACTCCCCCCAAAAAATACTGAAAAACTTAGCATAAAAACTAAATTTGTGGTTATTTTAAACTGCACTTCTGGAGGTTCTAATCAAATAATTTAATTTAACATTAAATGCTAACAGACGTTTATTTTGATTATGACTTTCTGCGGTCTGTTTATGTTCAGAATGACTTTCTATGTTCAATGCATGACTTTTCAGGTGAATGTTGTCTTTGGCTACTACTCACAGTTTTTAATAAAAATCTTTGCATGATAGAATTTTTTTTTATTATTTTTGTTAATCAATTGTGGGAATGTGAAGAGCAAATTTCTTTTTCTAAGTTGATTAGCAAGAGTGCTTCGGAGATGACCAGTTCCTATGTTTACGTTTAAGCAAAACCCATGAAATTTAGTGCAGATCTTAGCTGAGTAAAAATCAAGACTCAGCCTCTTATTTCACTTTACAAAGAATACCTATCCTGTAGAGCATTTGTGTCTGAGTCTCCATGTGCTGGCTGAGTGAGTGCATGATGAAGGTGTTGTTCTTTCTTTGGGTTTCTTTTTCTCACTGTAAAAGGAAAGTTGAGACTATAGTTAAGTGGCATTGTTGTCCGATGTATGTGTCAAGGTACAGAAAGTACCCAGATAGGATTTAAAAAAATTATGGAGGCCCTTCTACTCTGGCAATCAGATCTTCGTTTGGATTATTTTTACTCATCTGTGCTGCTCTTCTAAAATTATGTAGAGGTTTCTGACCCTGAAGACTGAAAAGAGTAACATTTTCATTATAGCGATGTCCTTCTGTGGCTTTCATTTTACACATAGTATTAGTGTAAATGTTTGGAAACTTCTTGTTACTGATCCTTCCAGAAATGTTATAATCAGGAAAAGTAGTTGTTGTTATAGAATGTGAAATCCTAAGAATTACTTTGAAAAAATAATCCATTAATTCTAGATGACATTAAAGTAGAACTAATAAACACAGGGCAGCTGCCAAGCAAAGGACAGGACTTGGCAAAAGCGAGTTATGGTTCAGATGAGTTCCTACTTGTTTAATGCAGCACAGAGGGCTCTGGAATTGGCAAGCAGCACAGCCCACTAACTCTTCTGGATTTTCCTGTAGCATTAGTGACTATTCATTTTATTCAGTTACTTGGTGATGCACACTCCTGATGTGTCAAAGTTCAAAAAAAATTTTGACTCTACTGTATCTAAGATACCTCCATCAAAAGATTTTACAGCTTTACTTCACCTGGCAACTCTGGAGTCATCTTCATTCTTTCAGAGTACTATTGGTAACAGTTGTGGCTGATGAAGGATATGTGTTGGGTCAGGAAAAAAGAGCAATTGTGAAAACTGCCATTGTGTTTTGATGACGATCAAATATTTGAAATTTTACTATCCAGAGGAAACAAATGTTGTTCTTATCACATGTTCTTCTGCACAGCAGTTTTTACGGTTTATGCCTGTGCAGCTTAACAGCACCTTTCAGAGCTTTACAGAATGGTGACAGACAAATTATAGAGGTTAAATAAATTATAAATTATGCATCGGATTTTAGTGTACTCTGAGAAACAGCCTTGGTTTTTAGCTTGATTAAACCTTCATTAAAACCTCTGAATGGTGTGTCTGGTTAGTATAATGCTAATAATTTGTGCTGAATAAAATAATAAAATTGCTGTAGAGTTATACATATTTTAGTACGTTACTACCAAAAAAAAAAAAAAAACAAAAAACAAAAAACAAAAAAAACCAAAACCCAAAAAAACCAAACTACCAACTTACCAGCCCTGAAACTAATAATTTGCTATATGTATTTCACCATTGGTGGGACTGATTCTGCAACCCTTGCTCACGTGGTTTCAAAGGCATTATTCTCATGAGTAAGGGAGTTCTGTTTGTGATACTTGCACAGACACGTTTTATGGAAATAACTTGTTTGATCAGGTATGACTCTTCTCCTGCCAGCTATCATGTGACAGCTAATAATTTTGAATTCACCACATCTCTTGCATGCACTTTTGTCTGGCTACATTTTCCCATGTGTTATCTACCCTTTTTTTTTCCTATTTCTTTTCTTTTTTTTTCCCCTATTTCTTTTCTTTTTTTTTCCCCAGTTGTAATGCTATGGTTATACCTGAGTTCCACAGATTTAGATCACAAAATGCCAGAAAAATCATCATGAAATTTTTCTCCTTTAAACGGGAAGAAGTACATTTACTAGTGACCTATGAAAATGGAAAGTAGAAACAAAACCATATTCATGTTTTGATTTAAAAGTGATCAATTGTCTCCTGTTTAAAATATCAGCTTTTGTCTTCTATTACAGCTCTGCTTCTTATTACTTCATATGCATTGGTTTATCATTCTTTAAAGAGATTCATAATGAATGAAGGGAAGGATTCATTACTTCAACCCCTTACTAATCAGAGCTTTGGTTGAGTAAGAAAGACGTAAAAGTCCCGAAATGCTGACACAACCAGAGCTACCATGGCACCCTGATGACTAATACAGTATGTGTGAGTTCTCAGCACTCCTCCCATCCAGGCCAATAACAATACCACTGCTGACTTCAAAGAGAAAAGCAGATCCAATATGAATAATACTGGGAAGATGTTAAAGGTGTGTTCAGTCATTTAGATTTGAGTAGGTGGAGTAGGGAGGATTCCATAATTGCGTATAATATTGCTTGGCAGTCAATCGATGATTAGTTAATTCTTGTTTGTAAATTGCTTTGAAGGTGCAAAGAACCATACACATCCTATGGGCCTAATTCTGTTCCCAGTTACATCAGAATGAATCCAGAATAATTCCAGTGTGACTCTAAGGCATCATTTTGGACACAAGGTTCAGGCTCTGTATCATTACAATAAAAGACAAACTTCCAGACAAGCCACCGTGCACATGACAGTCTCCATAAACATGTGTCTTGCCTCCACCTCTCCCAACCCAAACCTGAAACAGCTTTTACAATGAGCTTCTAGCTTCTCAGCAGTTTCCATTTTTCCACAGCCTCTCAAAGAATAACAGGACAGCAAATTTCGCTATCATTCTGGTCAGCTTGCCTACCCCATGGTGCGTCAGGATGCCTCAGGATTTACACACTCCAGTGGCTCCTATTGCTTTAATTATCATTAATCACTGAACCTATAGAAAGTACTGCACTTGGACACTAGTTTAGAATGGAAGATTGTTCACTAACTGGAAGTATGTTGGCATTAGCTGCTCGGAGACAATATTTCTCTGTTGGAAATAGCACTAGAAAAAAAATGGGTTTGCATCACAGAGAAATATTAGAAATAAACAATGGGGATGAGGGATTAGGAGGAGGCTTCTAACTGCTGATGATAGTGGAGAACCAGAAACATTGGTTGGGGAGGCAGAGAAACCTCTATCCCTGGATCAAGTCAGAGAGATGTCACTGCAAAATTGCTGAAGTTTTTCTGGTGAACTAGATGGCCGTGTCTGCTTCATCCCTGCTGTCCTTCCTATAAGATGGCAGTAACGGAAAGAGACATGACAAAAGCAGACATCAAGTTCATCAGATCAGCCTTCAAATAAACGGATTCTGCGTTCAAAATCATCAAGACTTCTTTTAAGATTTTCCATTAGCAACATGTAGCAGAATGGGTTTTTCAATAGTGACCATGGGACAAGTGTGGAATGCATCTAAATTTGCAATCTCCAACATTACTGATGAAAAAATTCCTGAAATTTCCAATATTGGTGCTCAGAAACAAAGGATGACACTCCAGTGTAACATGTGTGTTCTTTACCACTTGAAAACAGAACTCCCCATTGGCTGAAATCAAGTGTTTTATGAACATTCATGTCCCTAATAAAAATAATTCTTTACAGGTGTAGTTCCTATTTCAGTGCACTGAACTCAGGCTTTCAGTTAGGTCTGATGAGCATGAGAGTGAGGTGACTGGATGTGAGACACGTGTGTGAAATAACAGAACTGACCATAAGATGCAGACAGTAGACAAGATTCCCTCACATTGCACTGAGAGGTGTATACCCATACTTTTCTGGGTCAAGAGAATTGCTTGCATGCCAGAAGGGATTTCAGATGAAGGGTGGAGAAGATTTCACTTTACTCACCGAAGAAGGCTCTGTTCTGTGGATGGGATCAGCTGATAAGAGGTGTTGAATCTGTGCTGTTTCTGGTTGCCTTCACCACTCAGGTTCTCTGGTGAGGGTGTAATCTGCCCCTTACACTGCCCCATGTTTCCTCAAGCTCCAAGGGGGAATATAAAGCCTGAGCCTGAGCTCCCTCTGTGGTGAAGAAAACCCACATTTTAAATGGAGTCTGATCGCTTCCCTTCTCTGAGTAATGGCTGCACAGGAATTTGAACCCCATTCTGCTGCTGAAGATTTAATAGTCTCCAAGATAAACTCAGCTTAAAAGATGTATTGATGCTTTTAGCACAGCATGAACGCAATGTAAAGATTTTTATGCAGAGTACTTTTCTTAACTATTTCCGTCAACAGCTCACTTACAGAAACAAGAAAAAAAATCCTTACTCCATCAATATTCCTATAAATTTCAAAGCATATGCATTCCAAATGGGCAAGTCCACAGTCTAAATTCCTTCATTTAGAAACAAGTTAGGGCAGCATTATGTGTAAAGGTCTTAGGGAATGTTCTAGGAAAGATCAGATCATTGGAAACACTGCCTTGTTAATGGCAGATGGTGGATCTCTTATGATACAGAGTTAAATGAGGAAAAAGGGGAAGGGACAAGAAGGAAGGTGAAGATGCTATTCATTAATCTGTTGCATGTAAGAGGCTGCTTTAACATGAAGTAAGTGGAAAAATGTCTGTGTCCAGCCTTGACATCGTAATGCAATAAATTTGAAGTGAGGAGAGTCCCATGAGGTAATGAAAAAGATTTTATCCAAATATAACTGGGATAAATCCACCAGATAAAACGTGTCAGATGAAAAGAAAGCTACTGATCAGTATTGGGAAATTAAAAGGAAAGCAGAAAATTGATAACTACAGCTGTTAACTATTAAGCATCCATATCCCCCTTTCTTTATCATATCTGAAGAGGTTCATTCATCAAGTGAGCATCATTTTCACACCTTATAGGAAAAAGGTTAATTAAACTGTGAATTCTTTTAAATTGTGTTAATCAAGAAAGTGAAAATATTTCATTACTCAAGTAATGACATATTGCATCTGATCCTGCCACCTTTATGTATTCAAGATATTGGTCACATAGTTAGACCTTAAATCAAAGCCCACTACACTCTAGGAAAATGGGCCTGCAGGCCTAGTGACTGCAGTTGGCTTTCCATCTTATGCTGAACCTCTTCAGCCTCAGTGGGAAGTTTCAAGAACTTTCAAGAATACTATGGGTGTTCTAAATAAGAAAAAATAAATTTTATAGAATAAGTTCTTTAGAATAAAAAAAATACTCATTTAGTTTCCTAGATATATTTTTTAATAGCAGCTCTTGCAGCCACTTTTCAGTTCAGCTGAGACATTCCAACTTAAAAATGTGTGTAAATGCTGTATTTTGATGCAGGCAGAAAGTCAAAGTTCAAAAAAACTGTCAAGGAATTCAAGTGATGGGTATAGAAAAAAACTAATTGCACAAAGTCATTTATGGAAATCCTGTAGCTACTGCTTAGATAAGCTATTGCAATAGTCTTGAGAAAAAGTACAGGTCCAGTCCTGCAGTATAGCAATGTATGGCAACTGGGTTTTGCTTGCTTCATTTTACCCAACATTCTCATATGCCAATCTTCTTGTTCTCACAGGTACTCTTGGAATTCAGCACGGGATTTCATGTAGAGGTAATATTTATTTCTTTCAAATCTGATTTTCTGATTACATTAAATATAACTAATGCAAAAATGAAAGGGAAAATACCAAACAAAGCCATTTCTGAGCCTGAAGATTGAAAACACATTTAAATATTAAGCAGTTGCAGGTTATAACCTGCTCAGTCCCCCAAGAGAACTTCTACTGAACCTAAATGAGAATCTTGCACACCAGAATAATTTTTAAATAAACATGTATATTCTTAGATTTTGGAACTCACAGACATATAAAAAACCATACGATCTGTAAAAATCCCTTTTCTCTTTGTTGAAAATTCTAACTGCCTGTATTAGTTTAAAATGGATTGATATTACTGGCCATATGACACTGGATTTCTCTATTAAAGGTAAAAGAATGGGATGAAAATGGAATGGCAAGATGGAAAACATTCAAAAGACAAAAACGTGAATGGATCAAATTTGCTGCAGCCTGTAGAGAAGGAGAAGATAATTCTAAAAGGAACCCAATTGCCAGAGTAAGTAGAAAAACAGAAGTGTTCACTGACAAGGAAGTTTTTCTAAAGACAGACTGATAAAAGCAGAGAGGTTTTTAAGTAGGTTTGCTTAGGAACACAGAATAAAAGAAAGATGTTGCAATATTTCCAGCTCTGCTTAGGCAGTCTCATAAGGTGACCCTACCTGGCTGCTGAGAAGTGATCAAAGGCTTCCCAGAACTTTGCCATCCACACAACTCCTGAACAGATCTAGCCACAGTTCCTTCATGTGCAGCATCTGCTGTGATATTTTTCTTTTCTTCGTCACCCCAAGAAACCCCTGAGCAGAAGTTCAGGGAAAGTGAATGACTTCTGTGAGCAGCAGAGCAAAGAAGAGGTCTTTCTATCCTCTTACCATGACGGTACCCATTGAAGTCCACCTACAGAAAGAAACTCTTGGAAGTTTCTCTCTCTATTTCCCTGCCAGAAGATTTAAGGGAAAGAGAAAACCTATCCACTACTTAAAGATAGATGGATCTCTAGGATGACCTGTTTTTAGAGGAGCCTTCCATCAGTTCTGTTGATTGAACCTTGTGATAAATGGCTGTAAAACTGAAACTATATAGATTTTTTTACAGGAACTAATAATCTCAAAAAAAAAGCCCTGCAGGTGTCCTCAGTAAACTTGCATAAATAAATGTTATTTGTTATTGTAGATCCGATCAGATTGTGAAGAAAACAATCCAGTTACATACAGCATCTCTGGAGTTGGAATTGATCGTGCCCCCTATGGAATATTTGTTGTCAACCCACGAACAGGAGATATTAATATAACATCAATAGTGGACAGGGAAGTAACCCCAGTATTTGTTGTAAGTATTCCCCTGTTTGGTTTAACTTTCTAGTATGGGATCCAAGGTGGGGCAGGGAGAGCAGAAAAAGACAGACTCACGTGTTTCATATTGTTATTACTTTGCTTACTTCACTTTTGATTTTTTTAAAAATAAATCTCTTTATCTAGATCCGTTGCTTTGCTAAGCACTCATTGACGGGAATAGATTTGGAACCACCTCTTGAACTTCGAGTCAGAGTTCTGGATATCAATGATAACCCTCCCATATTTTCACAAACTGTATTTACAGGATCTATTGAAGAGAGCAGTATGGAGAGTAAGTAACTATGTTATGTCTATTATAGTTGGTGAAGCTCCCAGAATACAGTTACTATAAACCTGGGGTATTTGTTCTACATTTTCTTAGGCAATGACACATATTAGCCAGAGGTACTGCAGAGGAAGGAGCAGCAGATGCTTCTCCACATTATATCATTGCTTAAAATTAAGCAGTGATGTTTCCTTCCCCCTTTTCTTCCACATATGAATGCTGAATGTTCCAGGTTTTGGCTGTATCATCATGCAGATTCTTTCATATATGAAAATTTAAAATATGCCATTCATTCCTTCTCCTTAAAAAAAATTTTTAATTTTTTTTTTAAATTACATCTACACTTATTTATTTTTAAAATACATTTATTCCCACTTTTTCTATTTCAAATATTTGTATTTGTAGCATGAGCATTGCAGTTAAAGCACAGTATTACTAAATAAACCCTTACTTAAACCACTAAAATGTTCTTCTTTGCTAAAAGTACAGCAATCAGCATCAGATGTGTACAGCACTGAGCCAAGGGTGCCTAACTTATTTTCTACTTTCTAGTTCTAATTTAAAACCATGGAGGTTACTTATAATAACATCTAGGTGGTCAGTTGTGTTTTTTAGATAGATACCACAGTGATGTAAGAGAAGTTCAGAAAAAATCTGCATTATTCCATCTGACCTTCATTTTTAATGCATTTTGAAGTTGTTAACATTCAGTTGGAATCAATACTACAGAATGAAACTTTTGGGAGGGGGGTTGTCACTGTCAAGGAATAGATATTGTTCTATCATTTTCCTACCCCAAATTTTACCTTTGTCTTGATGAGTTGTTTGTGGGAACAAAACAGATTTTCTTAATTTTTTTAATTATTATTTTTTTATTTTTAGACACGCTGGTGATGAAAATAATTGCAACAGATGCAGATGAGCCTAATCACTTGAATTCTAAAATTGCCTTCAAGATAGAGAGTCAGGAACCTTCAGGACAACCCATGTTCATTATGAATAAATATACTGGAGAACTCCATATTGCAAATTTTCTTGACAGAGAGGTAACATTTCCATTTTCAGACTTAAATAACCTGCTCTCCTGCTGTATATGTGTTATGAGAATGGGATAAAAAAGGAGAAAATTTGTTTTTTTTTAAAAATTAAGGGAGAAATGCACTTATTCTGTGTCTTACAATAAATTTTCTAAGGCAAATTCCATCATGAGGAAATAGTGGCAAGACATGACTCTTTATAATGTGTAAGACATACAGGTGATACTTCTGACATGTTCATTTTTCTTTCTGTGACAGCAACATAGTTCCTACACTCTTGTTGTGAAGGCATCTGACCGGGATGGAGCTGCAGATGGAATCTCATCCCTTTGCAGCTGCAATGTTAAAGTTATTGATGTCAATGACAACTTCCCAACCCTTGCTCAAAGCTCTGTAAGTTTGTAATACCGAAACCAACACCACTCTTTTAAAACCCTGGTCAAATAACCACTTGATAACAGATCCCTTACTAATCCTTAGAGCACTTTCACATTTGAATGCTCCATGAGATTAAGAGGGTTGTTTCCTTGAAGCTTTCTCAAAATTTAATGCATCACTTGTACACCAATTCTAATAATATATACATAAATAATTTTTTTATTCAGAGAGGTCAACCCTGACCTCATTCTGGTGCCCAGACCTGTGCAATGTGGCCAGATAACATAGTTAGATCCAAACATTGCACAATATTTTCCTACAAAAAGCCCAAATCCATATTCTCTGAGCTGCCTCTGCAAACACTTGATATGATGCAGCTCTTCAGAGCTACAAGCAGAATCGCAATTTAATTTATCTGCCACACGGGATTTTTATTAAAGTGGAATGGACTGTGGGCAGGACACCCTCCCAACAAATCTCTGCAGTCAGTTGTGTTTTCCTCACTTTGTATATTTTAGTGTTTGCTAAGAGGTCTTTATCTATCATTCCAGTTTTCAGCAAGTATTTCAGAAAATTCACTCAGTTCAGAACTGCTAAGAATACAAGCTCTGGATGCTGATGAAGAGTTCACAGACAACTGGTTTGCTGAGTTTTTCTTTATATCCGGTAATGAAGATAACTTCTTTGAAATTGTTACAGATCGAGCTACAAATCAAGGAATCCTCAGAGTAATTAAGGTATGGATAAATCTTATGATCCAACTGTTGAAACAATCATCATTAAATATTTTTAATTAATAAATTTCTAACAAAATTAAATTAGTAGTAAAAAAAAAAAAACCAGTTGCTCAACCATTTAAAAGTTAAAATATTTAAATAAACTTAAAGGAACTTATATTTATTACCTAGTTCTCTGTGGTTTATCTTTTAGGAACTGAATTATGAACATATCTCAACTCACTCACTGACTATTGGTGTCAGGAATGTGGCCGCTTTCCACCACTCTGTTATACAGGACTACAGAATATCTGGAACACCACTCACAATACAAGTAGAAAATATAATTGAACCGCCAAAATTTCATCCATCTTCAATTGTGTTTTCTGTACCAGGAAACATAAGAGCAAATTATATTGTGGGAACATACACAGCCATCGATGAGGACACTGGATCTATTGCATCAAATGTTGTGTAAGCTCTTTTCTGCTTAACTCCCTGGATAGAATAATTCTTTTAACTGAGAATTCAATGGAATGAGGAATAGGTGTTTTAAAGAGTGCTCCAAAAAAAAACTGCTTACAAATTTTTACTAGATTAGCCATAGAAAAACAGCAATAGTATGATCCTCAGGCCATTTTAATGCTATGATTGTTTTTGTTTCCTGATCTACTTTCCTTAGCCTTGAGCATAAAACAAAGAAAATATTTAGTTTTCTTACAGGCTGTAACTTAAGTAAATCAGAACAGGTTTTTTCCTAACCTAAGAATATTTTTTCTTGAAAAGTTGCTACAAATAGAGAATTTTTAATCACAACTAAAATAAGCAAGCAGAAAACACCAACAATGGGCAATATTATAATGTCAGAATAGAAGAGGTTCATTCTATAGTAAAAAAAAAAAAATCTGATTAAATTAATGAGACCATAATTTGCTTTTTATGTATGTAGAAATAAATGTAAATGTTGGAAAAAATTTTATTAAACAGATAAATACGTTAGCAAATAGAGCTGTAGAACCTTGTAGGAAAAGCTACTGATATCAACAAAGGTTTTAGTAGATGTTTACAAGGCCCAGAATTACTTTACTTTTAGACAATTCAAAATATAATGTACCTTTACACATTTACTTTATTCTTAATTATTTTTCTGGTCTACATCTTCTGAAGCCTGCAGAAGTTTACTTGAGCAGGATGCAATGCAATAGTACCTAGAGAAAAAAATTTTCCAAGTGACAAATATTTGCAAAATTAATATGTAATACATATACATATATAACATAATGCTGAGTGTTTTTACTTCACCAAATACAGATATAGTATAGGACGTGATCCAGGTGCCTTATTCAGAATCAATCAAAACTCTGGTGAAATCATGCTGACCAAAGTTGTTAACTGGGAATCAGTCTATGTAACGAATGGGCAGTACAAAGCAGAGGTTCTGGCTATCACCAAAGGTAAGAAAAGAGATAAAGTTTTCTGAAACTCTCTTTTTTCCAGTTTTCTTCTGTCGTTTTTTACTGTTTCTAATTTTCCCACATAAACTGTATTTTTTACAGTATCCACAGCCCCTCCTGACTACAAATACTTTCTTTTTACAGGTGTTCCTCGATATACTGCTACTGGCACAATTGTGCTTTCATTACAAGACATCAATGACAATTGTCCAAGTATTAATACTGAAATAAGGAAAGTATGCATGAATTCCCCATCAGTGGTTATCACAGCAAAGGCTATCGACGGTGGTTCATATGGTGCCCCCTTTACATTCAGCATCCATGGTGAACCTCAGACTACCTGGATTATCAGATCAATAAATGGTAAATTAACCTACATTTTATGGCAGAATAGATCATTCTGTTAAGCTTTTCTGTAAGATATAAGATTAGGATAACCCTGCAGTAACAAACAAAACAATTATTAGAATCAATTCTAAACTTATTTAAATGTGATTTTATGTTCATATGAATCCAAGAAGTTGATCTGGACTTGCAGATATATATATATAAATAAATGAATAAATATATATATTAGAAGTAGAATCAGAATCATTACATGTGTTTTATCTAGCTATCATCTTTTAAAAGAAACTAAAAACGTACAGCTAAAAACAAAGCAGTATTTTACTTGAGTGAAGCTACAATAAGCACCTCTATTGGTTTAAACTTAATGAGGTAGTTCAAAAGGAGTAATTTGATAGCTTTTTCTTTCTAAAGCTAAAAAATTCTAATCATATGAAAAAGCTCTCAAGTTTATTTATTAAAGTTATTAGCTGGCAGAGCTTTACTGTTAAGAGAGGCATATGAAAATGGCGAACAAAAATTGCAGCTTTAGCTAGTTATTGCACAAATTATACTTACTTACTCTTGTATTTCCAAGAAAATAGTTTAGTCTGTGCTCAGTGGAGGTTTTCAGGTTCCCCCAATAGGACATGACAAACGAATGAATTAATCTAATCTCATACATCACTAAATGAGAGAATTTGCATAACTTTCTGTATGCAGACGTGGCTAAATTAAATGGTAAATATCACAATTACAGCTAGTCTCCCATTTGTCCTAAACAGATGGAAATGTGTAACTTTATTTTCAAACTACTGAAAAAAAATTTTAAAAAACATGTAAATTCCTTGCGAGAGTAAAAACCAAACTGATAAAACTTGCAATTTTTCTGTTTGTCATTGTGCAAATAAAACTCAGGAAAAATGCTGCAGATCTAAAAAAAAAATGCATTTGCTCGTAACACATTTCTCAGGTTAAAAAGGGATGAGCAGACTTAACTGGTTCAGAAAAACCTTAGCGTAGATGAATATCACAACTTTCAACTTTGAACAAAGACTTTAGACACCTAAGTCACTGAGGACTTTAGAATAGGAACACTCAGTCTTCATTCAGTTCTATGAACATTACTCACAAAAATCATAGATTTGTACAGGATTTGTAATCCTTTTCTCTTTCTTCTTTTTTTTCCCAAAAGCTTCCTCAGCTGAACTGGTCAGTCAGAACATTGACTTTTACATGTATAAGATCTATATCACCGTAAGAGATAGCCAAGGCCGACGCTGCTTTAGACCACATATAATTCCTGTGCAAGCTTGCCAGTGTGACAGTCGTAATTACTGCACCAGTGGGGCCACAAGAATAATTATCATTGGTGGTGGTGGCAGTGGTGGTGGCACTGGTGGTGGTAGCACTGGTGGTGGCACTACTGGTGGTGCTGGTGGCGGTAGCAGTAGTGGAGGAACCCAGGAAGGTGGAGGGACAGGACAAGAAGGGACTAGACCTGGAGAACAACCTTATGACCACACAGACTGGCCAGTTTACACGGATGCATACAGTGAAGGTGATGGATATGGTGGAGTCACTGATACCTCTTATGATGGAAGTGGAAATTATGGCAGAGCTCTCCCATCTGCGACCACACTAAGTGGTACTGCCATCGGTCTCATGTTTCTCGGTGGATTAATATTTGTTTGTAAGTATTAAATTAAGAAAACAGCTGTATTAGTTTTCTAAAGAGTGTATTTTTTATTTCTTCTAAAACAGGGTGACTTTTCTGGTTGGTCTTGTACCTCAAGTCTCCTATGGGCCACTTGACAGAAAAAAATTGCCTTTTATATTATGAGAATTTTGATGCCTTTTATATTATACATATTTATATACATATTTAATTCAGAAATAACTATTTCCTTCCCAAGACCTAGGGTTTTTTTTTTTCTAAGATGTTACCCTGTTCATAACACTATATATAGCCAGTTGTAACAATATCAAAATAGTAATTTCTTCATATATCCTAGTATTTTTTTAAGAAATAATGAGTTTCAGGGATAAGAATTCCCCGGGTTAGACTTTATGCAAGCAATTACTTCTCAGACCACCCCAAGCAGTATGATCCTCTTTCTTTTATGGCCTAGGAGTCAAGCAATCAGCACCCAAAATTTATTGATGCATAAATGCTGACTGAAAAAAACAGAGGAAATGAATTTTTCTCCTGATTGAGGGTGTGGAGTTTGTTTTGGGTTCTGATCTTTGACTAGTAGGAATTAACAAACACAAAGTTTTGAAGCTGCAAAAGGCTCTTTTGTTTATAGTTCCCAGGTGGTTAAAGTTACAGGACAGGCTGTATTTCTGCCTTTGGAACTCTTTTGCCCTAGTTAGTAGTCTGGACTAAATATACATATAAGTAATATATATAAACATATGAGTTGTGCAGCATGAGTTAGCACTTAGGATGCTGTACAGCCAGTTCCCCTTTTCTCTTCAATTCACTTTGCTGTTAAACTGAGAGTTTTAGATGCTCTGCTCAGTCTGATGTAGGCAACTCTCTCTCTCCATTCCCTCTGCAGTGGTATTAAGGTTAGTACCTTAGCCATCTAGGTTAAGGACCTAAAGACATTCAGAATTACTTTTGCAGTGCCTTTATATAATGAGCTGTGTTTTCAGTGTTGGTGTTTAAAGCATTCAGCAATTTCCAACACTGAGTTCTTGAAATAAAGAAGCATAATGCAGCACACTGGGAAACCTGGCTCTCTCTTTGTAATCATTTGTTAAAACTGGGGTTTGGAGTTTGCTTCTACATTTTTTTTCAAATCAAGCATTATGTATATGTGATCTGAAAAATGCAAATGGAGCCTTAGCCAAAGATCACTGTAGGCAGATGAATATCCCTCCACTGATTCTCATATATGTCTATTAATACTAATGTGTATTTCCTTTCTATTGCAACATCTGAAGAGACAAATGCATGCTTACATATTAAGAATGAATTCCACTGAATTCTATATGAGCAAAACTGGTTCTGTTTGTTCTATTTTCATATGCAATTTACATTCATTCAGCTGAGACAGATGAAAGTCTGTTCCCAGGTGTATAGGCATGAAGTTGGAGTAACAGCCCTACTCCACCCTCGCTTTGCTCTGCTATAAGTAAAGGTCCAAATTATTCTGAATTTCCAAATACATCTCCAAAAGCAGCTAATGATTCTGAAAGCCAGACTTGCAGGCTACTTGGTTAAAAGCATTTTAAAATACATATTTTCCAAAGTCCTTGAGCACCTGCCCTTTGGGAAAATCAGCTGTTCCTGTGAGGCAGAGAAGTCCTAAATCCCAGTTTCCTGTTTCTTTCCTGCTAAGTGATTCCAATTCTGATGTCAATGAGCGACTGCTGTGGCTGTGGTCCTGGTGTGGCAGGTGGAGTTGGAACTGGATTTGAACCTGTACCTGAATGCACAGAAGGGGCAATTCATCCCTGGGGAATAGAAGGTGCACAACCTGAAGACAGGGTCAGTACATCCCATGTTTCTAAAACCACAGTAACTCATATTTACAGAAAAGACTGCGTTTGACTAGAAGCAGGAAAGTGATAGTAGCACTGTGTCATCACTGAAAATAAGCCTGGCATTGTCAACAATTCCCAGGCAGACAGGAAAAGTGATTCTTAACCAACATTAGCAGATGGGAGTTTGTATTTTATGTCTGTGATCAAGTTTGTCCCAAGAGTTTGGTGTTATTGTTCCCTTGCTGAAACACGGTAGCTAGGAAGCTTTTTCAATGCAAAGTAAGACAAGCTGGCAACTTTTACCTTGGCAATGAAAAAACTTAAATAGACCCTTTTTGGGTTTTTTGGTTTTGTGTTTGTTTGTTTTGTTTTCTTTATTTAAAGGATACGGTAATAAATAAACAGTTTAGACTGCTGGTTCTTTAATATGATTCAGGAAGTTCTAGTCTTCATACTGGAATTTCAAAGTCATAATTTAAGGAGTCAAAATGTTGTTTTCCAGGATGTCTCACACATTCTTGGCCCAACAACAGCTGCAGGAGGTGATTTTGGTGAACCCTCTGGTAAGCAGATCCTAAAATTCTCTACATGAACCATCATTTAGCTATCCTGCAGAACTTCAGATCTTCCAAGAAGCACTTTGGTTTCTCTGCTACAACCCAACACTACAAATCCTCCATTTACAGACAGCTGATGCTGTAAGACTTAAAGTATGAATAAAGGAACTAAGGTTTAAGCCTTTGAGAAGATCAGTTCCTGAAAATTCCATTTATTTTGAAATATCTGCCAAGGCTTTAAAATCTCAGGCAATTTTTCTTTAACTGTCCTGCTAGTGAGTGGAAGGTCTTTTCAAGTCACCAGTTTTAGCAGAAATCAATTTTGAGGCCAGAATAATGAAATTTTCTTTCATAACTCAGTGGTGAAATCTTCACTTCCTCCCACAGAGAGAATAGGACCTCTCATGTGGCCAGTTAATCACTGATTATTTTTGCACCAGCCTAGACAGAAAGCTGGTACATAGCACAATAAATTTATGCTTCTGATATAAGATTTCCCTAAGAATTTGATGGCAAGAGAGAATAAATCAAACTATCAGTGCCACTTTATCTTTTTCCCCATTCCTTACTTTAAAACAAGGAGGATGTTGGCATAAATCCATTTTCACTAGCTTCTGTTGGGAAGAAAGGTCACTGTAATTAGAACACTTTGGGGTATAAACATGAATTAAATACTTGTTCTCAGGGAAGTTCTGCCACCATGAAAACTGAAAACATTAAGACTTCCATATGATTTATTTTATTTCCACTGTTCAGGGCCATTAAGATGAAAGCTCCTCCTTCAAGCTGAACAAAGTAACAAGATTAAATGAAAAAAATTAATATAATTTAGCTTATGTTTCTTATTGTAAGGATATTATTGTAAGCACTTATTGCTTGCTAGAATGTATGAAAAAATCTGGAGAAGATAAATCCTGTAAGTATGACTTAGTAGCTAATGGTAAAGGTCATTTTGACTCTGCATTACTAACAATGATGGTTATTATGATCAATTTTGTTCTCCCAAATCCCCCCTAACAATCTAATAACTAGAAAATATGAAAGGAGTCACAAAGCTATTTATTTTAGAAAAGAGTTTAAGGAAAAAAATGTTAACCCTGAAGTGATCATAAATATGCATTTATGTATTTGCATAAATATCCAAAAGCATGGTCTGACTGTCTAATGTAAATCCCATGACACTATATATATACACCAGACAGAGGAATCTATTCAGCCAAGCACACCAGTGAATCATGGACTTTCTAAAGTGCCTACATGCATGCAGAGTAGCCTGAAGAATAAAATCAAGGCTAGATGTCTGCTAATATGAACTTCAGTTTTATTGCAGCTTCAACATTTGGCACACATGCATGGATCTATGACTGAAATTAGTCTAAAAATGCGTTTAGAAACTTAGTAGTGTCATTGTAAAAACAGCTGGCAAATTCTGTATATGTTTTCACAGGGCACAGGAAGGATAATTTTTCTTTTTTTGCTTTCAGACATATATACAAACACATATGGAGGAGGAGGAGTAGTAGCTTCTGGTGTTGAAGAAACTACAGGGGTTGGCTATGGCACTGGTACTGGTTATGGAACAGCTGGAGGAATTTCTGGAACAGGAGGAGAAGTAAAAGGATCAATTGGAGGAACAATAAAAGAGTATCGAGAGGGAGGGGTGAACATGACCTTCCTAGACAGCTACTTCTCTGAGGTAAAAAACTGATCTTCCTTGCATTGTGTATGTGACCCCAGTGTTAGATTCTTCTCCCCAGGTTACATGATGGAAATCCAGAACAACTCCACTCAACTTGAAACTTCCATAAATCTGGTGTGAGAGCAAAGCCCATTGTATTAGTAGGAAAATGCCTGCCCAGGACAGCAGTGAAGTCGCCATCCCTGAAGGCATTTAAAGGCATTTGGACCTGGTCCTTAAGGACATGGTTTAGTAGTTAGAAAATGGTGTTGGTCAAAGGTTGGACTGGATGATCTTGGAGGTCTCTTCCAACCTAAACATTCTGTGATTCTGTGAAAAACTTGGACAGTAGTACTACTGCTTTTTAGCTGCTGGCACAGTATATTTGGTTGCTCGATAGCCTTTTTGCAAAACTGATGGACGCAGTTAGGGATAGCAAGCAGTAAAGTTATTTCAGCTTCATAAGTGACTACCAGTTCTATATTTATTTGCCACCTTTTCCAGTGTATAAATAGATAGTAACTTTGTGAAACTGTTCACACATACTTCTTGTACAGCTTGCTTAATAAAGAGACTCTAACCCTTAAAGAATTGGAAATGTGATTTCACTTTATTGCTATTTTTGGTCAAAAAAGACCTGTGAACTGCAAGTGACACAAATATGCAGTTTCGTAATTGGTAATATATTAATTAGCTTTTACATATGGGATAAAAAAATTCTATGGCATTTACATTATTAACAATTAATGAGATATATTTTCATAATTACCATGAGCTTTGAGGTATAAATACTATATATATATAACTGTATATGCAGCCAAAATATCAGTTACTACAGAAAGATTGCTGTACTTTGAAATCTCAACAAAATTCTTGGAGGACAGGACAGAGCAGTCCTTAAGTCCTAAGCGTGGACTCCTTCCATCCCCCTGCCTAGGCTGGGAGAACTACATAATTGCCAGCTATAGGACCCCAAAGTTTACCATCTCATCCTACAAACCCTCTGACTCTCCCTCCTGGGCCTCCCCTGCCATCCTTCCCTGCTTCCTCTAATGTCACCCCTTACTCAATTTAAATTCTCCTCTTTCTTATCCAGTCCCTTTGCATGTGCCACCTTATCATCCCCAAGGCCATCACAACAAAGCAATCTCCATCCTGCTCAAAGTGGATTTCCCTCTGGGCTTACCAAGCCTTCTTTGCTGTGAGCAACCATCCATCCTCTCCTCTCTGTCCTGGCCTCCCACTGCTCCACTCACCATCTTGTTTCACTCCTCTTCCTACTATTTCATCTGGATGTTGCTACTTAGAGAGTACATTATTTTCCCTGTCCCTTTCACTCTTTGCCTTCACCTACTGACAACAGTGGGTGAAGTTTGAGATGCTGAGTATTTGCTAAAATATTGTTAACATTTGAATAAAACTTACTTCAGTGTCACAAAAAGGTTGATGATATAATTTGTCCAGTTGATGCCCTGTTTTTCACGTCAAATGATCCTTGCTGTTGTTAAGGAACTCTTAGTACAGCATGAGTCTTCGTAATTAAAAACTTAATGGAAATTTTACCTTTTTTTCTGGTTTTGAACTCTACAGAAAGCATTTGCATATGCAGATGAAGATGAAGGTCGGCCAGCAAATGACTGCCTACTAATATATGATCATGAAGGAGTTGGTACTCCTGTTGGCTCTGTGGGTTGCTGCAGCTTTATTGGAGAAGATACAGATGAAACATACTTGGATACATTAGGACCAAAATTTAAGACCTTGGCAGAGATCTGTCTGGGTAAAGAGATCGAACCTTTCCCTGATGTCAACCCACCCTGGCCAGGCATTAACACCACCTTTCCAAACCCTGAAAGTGATCTAAACCTTCCACCACCTGGAACCACCATCATCGTCAACGGAAATGCCCCTATGCCCACCCCAGTTGGCACCACAACGGTTGTTACTGAAAACACCTATACGTCTGGGTCAACCATACAGCCCCCGAGGCCAATGCCAGATCCCTTGCTCCACGGAAACATGACGGTGACTGAGACCTACACCTCTGGCTCTTCTTCTCTTCCTGTTGACCCCCTGCGATCATCCAATGTTGTAGTAACAGAAAGGGTTGTTGGTCCTGCGTCTGCTTCTGATTTGCGTGGCATGTTAGATATCCCTGATCTCACAGACGGGTCCAACATTATCGTCACGGAAAGAGTAATTGCACCTAACTCCCGGCTCCCGACCTCTCTCAGCATTCCCGATTTGGTAGACGGGTCTAACGTGGTGGTGACAGAAAGGGTGTTCAGGCCCACCTCTGCCATGCCAGGCAGCTTAATAAACATCCCCTCAGAGTTATCGAATGCCCACAACGTGGTGGTCACCGAGAGGGTAGTGTCAGGGTCTGGGATGAGCAGCCTGGGAGGAGCAAGCCTAGGAGGGGCAAATCTGGGAAGCCTGGGCAGTGCAAGTCAGATGCTTAGTGCCGACTGTAACCTCGGCCAGGGAATGGGCACGGCGTCCCCCGGCACCTCCCGGAGAAGGGTGACAAAGTACAGCACTGTGCAGTACTCCAGTCAGTAAGGTCTCTGCATGCCCCATCCAGTCAAAATCACCATTTGTACCAACACCAATTAACGGCCACCCACCAAGAATATTGTTATTATTTATAACTAGGAAATAGCACTCAAGTTTCAGGGATTCCTGCTCGTGTGAGGATCTCCAAAGGGTGCCCTTTGTCATGGTCAAACTCAGGATTTTGTCAGACAAGGGAAAGTCGAAGTTAGCTTTAAATTTATTTCCTTCTCTCCACCTAGTACTACAAAATAGATACAAATAGATACTAAAGTTTTTGTAGAGAGACCTGATTACCTAGGGGAGCAGTGAGAGAGAATCCTTGTGCACATACGGTACCAGCATGATTAATGTTACATATAAACAAAGGTGTTAATATACTGTACTGCTGAGTAATGTCCCACAGTAAGTAGATTTGGGTTCATAGCCCCTCACTGACAAGACAGGAAAAGAATGTAATAAAACATTAGTCAACTCAAGACTAAATAAGCACTTTCAAATGTATCTCTTTACTTATGTAATTCATGGAAGCGCTGCAAAACGGCACTTTCAGTCATTTCTCCCATCACCAGCAATAGTTATAAATAATAATCATATAAACACATTTTCACCACTTTCTGAAGTTCTCAGTAAAACAAACACTCTGCCAGGGCCTGACATGCCCTGACTCTCATGGCAACAAGTGCGATCAGCAATTCACTGCAGCTGACTCTGCTGCATTGACACTGTCACCCAAGAAGATGTTGGCTTCATCACTTCTCCATTCTCATTACAGATTTATTTCCATGTAAAATTACTTCAGTAGCAACCAGGAGCTCTTAGTGGTATTTTCATGCCAAACTATGACTACCGTTTAAGTTGCTCATGTCAGGTTATGTTAAGAGGGCTACAACATACTGTGCCTGTTCTCTTTTGTAATGCTGACAAGAAAACAACATCTTAAAAGCTTTGTGATGTAGGGAGGCTATAGCGAGTATTGTATCACTGGTAGCTGAAGTCCTTCATGAAAACAAAACAAAACAAAACAAAACAAAAACACTTGGGAGCAATATAAATTTGCTAATAAGCAATATGGTGAATTGTTATTTCATATGTCAATGTATTTTGCATTGATATTTTGAAAGTTTATTTGAATGTGTTCATTGAAAAAGTCTTTATGGTTCTATAATCTTAATTAAATCTGGCTTTTATTTTCCCACAAAAACCAGCTCTATTGGACTCCTTTATTCTAATAACACCTTAATGTGGCTTAGAATATGATCTGAAGGAGCAAAATACTGAAATGCAGTATCTATCTCATTTTACTTCTGTATCATAATGTATAGTGACTGATGCAACATCGCTTCAATGTAAATACAGTAGAGTTATACAGAAGGACTAGCTTCTTTTTGCTAGATCACCAGATCAGTAGTTTTTCTACAAATTTTGCTTCTTCAGCTTTGATATGTAGGTTAGCAAAAAGTTCAAGAGTTGTCTATGAATCACCCACCCTATATAATGGAGAAGAAACTTTCATTTGTGTATCCAGACTAACTTATCTCAGAAGAACTGGATGACAAGCTTCTGAGTATGGCATCAGGGAAAGGCTTTTCAAAAGGTGCTTTCAGAAGTGCAATTGCATCCACTGCCAAAGACTATCTGCAGTGCCCTTGGAGTCTATGCCACAGCCAGTAATCCCTAGGAGTCACAACCAAATCCAAGGCTACCTTGAGAAAGGGTCCTTTCCATGACTTTAAGTTCTCTCCTGAAGAAACTGAACATCCTAGGTGCTCTCCCTGTAATATCTGAAGCATCGTTTTTTTTTACCTTATCATGTAGCCTCAATTATCTTAAGTATCACTAAAATTGAATTGACTTCAGTGGCTAAGTCTCTTCTATGTTATGTACCAACTCTAAGCAGGGTTTCAGAACCATTCTTTAAAGAAAAAAGGTACTAATACATAAAGCTGTACCCTTTTAAATCTAAAGAGTGTGTGATGAAATTCATTAAAATGCTGACAATCTCCTTTTCGTTTTGCTAACCACCTATTTACATAATAAAAAGCAAATATTTGAAATATATATGACTCACTAGACATTTAGAAAGCCTATGAAATGTAGTCAAAGCCAATGAGAGATCTTTTAAAATGTAAAATACTAAAGTCTTCTGTAAATATTTCCATAATCACCTTATGCAAACCAGAATTATTTTTCCTATTTGTGTTTCAAAGAAATATCTAGGTTTTAGAAGCACATAATGAATTTTTTGTGACCCTCTTGAATGGGAATGCTGTGTGAAGTATAAGGGTCTGAAGTATCTATGGTCTCTTGCATGTCTAGAAATGGAAAGGGGAAGAATTAATAGCAAAAAAATGTTTTTTCAAAGTACAGCTTTTGGTTGGTTATGTAGTGGTTGTTTACTTCTTAACTTTTAAAAGATAAATATTTAATAAAATTTCTTGAAAGGTTCCTAGCATTTTTTAATATCCATGTCTCACATAAAACAGCAATCACAGCATTATCCCTTAGTGCATTTCCAGTGCATTTCTGAATATTAGTTCCTATTGCTGTGTAATTTTTACGAACTTTCTTAAAACAATTTTCCCAGTGAGATGTGGACATTTTTAGGTTACTGCAAATTGTAGTAGAAAAATGTATTAAAAGATGTAAACAAACACTCAGTTCATTAATAACTCTGTACAAATTCTTTTTCTATCTTTAGTCATAGAAAATAGCATATAGTTGAGTCCTGACTGACAGGCATTAAGTTTGTTTCTTTTTCTTTGGTGTAATTTAGAAGCCTACTTGCTGTCTACCTTTAATCACGTTGTTTAATAATGAAGTATTAATGATTTTCAGGAAAGAAAGACAACGCCAAGTAGTGATATTAATCCTGCTCTAAACCACTAAGTCAAAAAGCCTTATTAAAGTGTCAGCAGTGTGCAACGCTGAGTCTATGGCTTTATTTTTTCACTTGGGTTTTGTGGAGTAGGATCCTACAGTTTTATACAAGTTATTGAGATATTGAGAGCATGACAAATATAGAAGAATATAAAGAAGAATATAAAACCCCAAGCTGAGGGTCTTGTTAGATTTCTATCTTTGAAATAGTATCTGAATTTGAACTGCAAGTGTTGATAGTGTTCACTCAGTCCTGACTTTGTGGTAATAAATAAGATAACTTTTGTGAGCAGCACATACTCTTTTTCATATAAAAAGACCACATCAGAAGAACTTCTTTCCCATGAGTGTGGGAACAGGTTTCCCAAGAAGGTTGTGGATGCCTCATCCCTGGAAGTGTTCAAGGTCAGATTGGATGGGGCTTTGAGCAACCTGGTCTAGTGGGAAGTGTCCCTGTCCATACAGGGAGGTTGGAACTTTGGGGTCACTTCCAATCAAAACCATTCTATGATTCTATGGTTTAAGCAAAAATTTTTAAAAGTCTACTGTTTTGCTTGCATTAACATAACTGCATAGTTTAAATGCTCCTCACTACAGACCAACCAAATTTTCATTCTATTTAAAAGAGATTTAATATCACAGTATTACTGTGTTTTTATAAAGGAAAGCATTAGATATATGTTTGTAATAATTTCTGAATGGCACTGAACAAATACAATAAATTATAATTTGGAACATCATGTTTTAAGTAGATTGGCTCAGGATATTATTTTTTTCCTGTTTATCAGTGGAAAATGTGGTTTTCTTAAATCTTCTGGTTTGTGCAGAAAAGTTCTAGTTTTAATTTTATTTCAGAAAAAAAATAAAAAGGAACAAAAGATTCTGATTTAGAAAGTCATGGCATCCCAGGGTGAATGTATTTCCTGTGTCAAATTGACTAAGATAGTTTGATTTAGGTCATTAAGCAGAAATTTTTCTCAGGTCTCACAAGAATTATGGTAAAATTTCCTCCAGCCATCGTTCTCTGCATTTTTCTCTCTCTTTAGGTGGCCTTTTCTGTAATACCTCTCTGTCCTGCAGATTTTAAAGAGTGCTTCAGAAGATCTATAGATTAACACTTGAACACAAGCCACAGAGAAATGAGCCAAAGACACTTGAATCACAGCATTTGACAGCACAGACATGACCAATACATTCAGTTCATACAGGTTAAGCTGAGCTGAGGCAAGTAAAAACACTTTAGTTCTAAATGTAGAAACAGTACATTTTTACTTTTCTGAATCAAATTTCTTTCTAATGTTCCAGGCCTACATTCATGATAAGAATGATTTTTTTTTTTTTAATTTTTTTTGTATGGAGGTTTTTCAATAGGCTTCATTTGAATGCATTAAAATAACTGCTTTTAAAAAGAGAATCGTATTTTTACCTCCAAGTCTAATTTATCACTATATATGCCTTAACATTTTACATCTTTTTTCTCAGTGTTTCATACAGCGTGATTTTTGGCAGCCACACATACCTTAGGTAATGATTTAATTATCTCTTCAGGAAGTTAAATTAAAAAAACAAGACATTGACTATATTCCAATTTATAGCAACAATATTGCTAGCAATCTAATGACACTGCAAATTCCAGTGCAATAGATATTTACCTTTTGTGTATTTAGAAACTGCTCCAGCAGAAATCAGTCAAAATTCTGTTAAACAAAACCACTTGTGCACTGTAATTTTACAAAAAGGAAAATAGTAACAGGCTTGGATACACTTTTATGTAGTGACAAATCTGTTTTACTTTCCCACCGTGACACAGTAGTTAAACAGCATCTTGTTATTAAGGATACAGTACAATAAGGTTTTAAAGGAACTGTCATGAAAAGCTAGTTTAGGAAATAAAAGTTGCTTAATTGAATTCTGTCACATACCCTGACCTTTGATATTCATCACATATTATTGGACCTTTGATATTCATCGCATACTATTGGATTTACCTGTAAACATAGTTAGCTAGCTGTGTGGCCCTTCTGTTTTTCCTATCTTTTCAGGAAATTCTACAAACTGAAGTTATATATATATATATAACAATAATAATATGTATTCCTTCCTGGGATTTTTCCCGCTCATTCATCAAAGATTTGCTTCAAGCCAGTCAAAATCTAGGTAAAACAAACAGTAATTTTGTACCTGCAGGCTTTGATCTTACACTAACACAGAACCAAAGATGTGGGCAAGGGTCTGTTCATGCACCAGTCAATTCAGGCTCAGGCTGTCAGAGAGGTGAACCATCTCAAGACACCAAAGAGGAAATCAAGAGACAAATATCTCTCTGGAACTCCTTACAGGACCTTGGTAAGTTGTTGAATTTTTTCTGAATTTTCAATAAATTGTCTTTGAAAGGCAGAATGGCGACTGACTTTTTTTTTTACATTCAATTGACATTCAATTGAGCTCTCTGTTGAAGTTAATGTGACTAGATTCCCTCAATATTTTAAGTCCCTGAAACTACAGCTTGTTAATTCTTCATTTATCCTTAAAATAATTTCCTTGATTGAATTCAGCTACAATTAAAATGTATTCACTTGTGACACACCTGTGATATTTGATGACAGGCACGAGCCCACAAGCTATATCCAAGAGAAGAGGGGATGAAGTGCAAAGTTCCCATAAAAATAGGCAATATGGCAAATTTGTGGCCATATGTCTGATCTTGTTTCGATTTGCAGGTGAAAAGAGAAAGAGAAGGTGAAAGAGCATCCAGACCTTTCCCCTGGGGGGGGGGGGGGGGCAAAGGAATATAGAGGAGAGGGAGCAGGGAAAAAAAAGCCTGCTTTTGGGAGTGCTTTAGATCTCAGCACCATCCATGCAAGTCATTACAAGAAAAATCAAGTGCACACAAAGTTACAGGGTCATATTCTACATCCCCAATCACAAATCAGCAGCACCTGACTACATCCAGAGTCCCTCTCAGATCAGCTCTGTCTCCTCAGACCAGGGAGACATAGGAAAGCCCAGTGGTTTAAAGGACTGGATATTGCAGTCTCATCTAAATTGTGTTTTATTCAGTTAAATTGCCTCCTATTAATGAAAATGGAAACAGAAAGGGCTAGAACAGGACCAACTCTACTGCTGTCTTTCCTGACAAATGCCCACCCTAAGCCGCAGATATTCCAGGAATGAGGATTCAACAGCCTCTCAGGTGATACAAGTCCTTTAACTACAACTGCAGAGTTCAGCTGATAGCTTCCTTAAATACTCCTTTTTGCAGTTTCTCATTCTCTGTAAATACGGAGAACACGTGGGCTATTGGTCTGTGAGGACACAAGAACCACAGCTTCCTTGTTTTCTCAGGAAGGCCTGTTTGTCTCTATTAGCTTGAATCATGTGGTTCCTCCTGGATGCCCTTCTCATTTCATAAATCAAAGATTAGAAGATTTAGGAGTATGTATTTAGGCTGTGTCCTGAGGTACATTTTTATGCAACTTGGAAGTACTTTTATTCATGTATTATATTTATTTATTTAACTATTAACTTCTTACAATATTAGTTCAGCCCAATATGCTTTCACATTTATCCTGTGTAAAACTTTTAGAGAATACTAGTAATGTTTAAGACTAAACACAAATAATTGCACTCTATTCCAAAATTAAAACTTTCTTCTGATAGTTTAGCTGTGCAAAGTACCTTAGTGAGAACCACACAGCTAACTTCACAAGAATGATTCATATAAAAGCAAATTCTGCAACAGTCCTGTAGAAAATGTTACAAATAGTTATAAGAACAAATTTCAGTTCCGTACATTTTTTCCAGCCTTCACTATTTTGTATCACTTTAATAGACTTCTCATAAATGTTTTCCTTTTTTATGATGAACAGCATCATAAATATATGTGAGGTAGTGTCCAGGTGTAAGGTGAGAGCAATTATTTTTGTTCTGAGGCTTTTCAGGTGGTCTTAGAGGGCTCTTTGCAGCTGGCATTTCAGGACTTTTTCTTTCCAGGGGATCGTGAGTGGATTCCTGGACTCATTTAACAAATTCAGTATAGGCATTAGAGTGGGTTAGTCTGTAACCTTACTGCAGTGGAGATATTTTAATAGGACAATTAAAAGCATAGTCAGAGGTCAAAGTATCCTCTCGCCAACATCATCATTACTATAACTTAATGACTGGTTTTCACAAGTGGATTGTATTGTGGTGACTGCGAACTAAGAATGTGAGTTAAATGAAGTGAAAACATATCCTAGCACATCAGCCAGGTCCTACACTTGCTGATATAATAGACATGCACTCTCCAAGAAACCAGCCAGCACTTGTAGAGAGCATGTTTTCCCACAAAGTACTCTGTGGTGAAATGATTCATATTAATATGTTGCAGACCAGTGTAACTTTCAAACAGCCTTTAAAAAAGTTAAGTCCCTTTTAGTAGGGCCTGTAGTGATAGGACAAGGGTTAATGGGTTTTAAACTAAAAGAAGGTAGATTCAGTACAAATAAAAGGAAGAAAATTTTTATGATTAGAGTGGTGAAGCACTGTGACAGGTTGCCAAGAGAGGTGGTAGATGCCCCAGCCCTGGAAATAGCCAGGGTCAGGTTGGACCAGGCTCTGAGCATCCTGATGCAGTGAAATGAGGCAACCAGGTACCACTAATTGCCAGGGAGTGAGCATGAGCTTGTGCTTCAGGACTCACCTTTTATTGGCCCCCTGGTCCTGCTCATGCGCAGTGGGGGCCCACCCTAATCAGGCACAGGTGGGCTTGACACAAGCTCATGCGCACTCCCTGGCAATTAGTGGCACCTGGTTGCCTCATTTCACTACATCCTGATCTGGTTAAAGATGTTCTTGCTCACTGCAGAGGCACTGGACTAGGTGACATTTAAAGGTCCCTTCCAACCCAAACTATTCTATGATTCTATGAAAACTGGAAGGAATTTTCTGTTACCACATTCAGCCTATGGATAACTGGTAACCACATTACAGACCAGCTGACTGAAATCTGACTAAAAAACAGCTGGGTTCTTCTACCTGCATTTCCAACAGAAAGTCACCTGAAACCCCACCAATCTGAGGGTTCCCTGTTCTTCTAATTTCCTGCCCAAACTTCACATCAGTTGATATCTGCTCTTGCACCTGTGGTGTCCTTCACTTTTAAAATGGAGACCCCTCTTTTTTTTTTTTTTTTTGGCTGAGCCAGCCCCTTCTAAGGTTGCCTGCTGACTTAATATAGACCTATACACAATTATAATTTTAAAATAATTTTGAGTATAATTATAAAAATGTAATTTAATGTAATTTTAAGTATATTAGCTTATATATCTCAGTTGTGATGGAGGAAAATGACAGTGTAATACTCTTTTTCCCAAGAGGGAATGCTACATTGCTGTATCTGCAGTTCCTGAAAAATTACACTCTACTGCAGCATTGCAACAGATACTACACTTGACAAACTGCAATAAATAGACAAAAACTTGACAAATAGCAGAGATTGTTTCCATAGCACAAGCTGCAGCTTTTCGAAATAATCTTCCTGTTTCCAATTCACCTGTCTAGCATTGATGAACATTCATGGGACTAAAAAGGCTAACATTTTTACTTATTCCTAACACAAGTATAAAATGGAACATAGGAAGTTCCATTTAAACACAAGAAAAATCTTCTTTACTATGAGGATGACAAGGCACTGGAACAGGCTGCCCCAGGGAGGTTGTGGAGTCCACTTTTCTGGAGATACTCAAAATCCATCTGGATGCAGTCCTGTCTAATGGGCTCTAGTTGATCTTGCTTCAGTGGTAGAGTTGGATTAGATGATCTCTAGAGGTCCCTTCCAACCCTCTATGATTCTATGAACTCTTGACAGTTTTGATTCTGTAAATTGGCAGAGGGGTGGCTGCAGAAAGAGATCTGGGGGTGCTGGTTGGCAGCAGTCTCAATGCAGGTCATCTGTGTCCCCTGGCAGCCAAGAGGGCAAACCTTGTCCTGGGGTACATCAAACACAGCACAAGCAGCTGGTCCAAAGAGGGGATTATCCTGCAGTATTCAGTGTTGGTGCAGCCTCACCTCAAGTACTGTGTGCAGTGCTGGGACCTGTAGTGAGACAGGACCAGGTGCCCTGAGTTATTGATGAGTGGGTGTGGGTTCACCTGTGTCTGGCCTCCCTCCTGAGCATGTGCAGGAGCAGGGGGCCAATAAGAGAGCAGCTGACACCCACGGAGAGAGCTCTCACTCTTCAGTGGTGATGGAGAAGCCCACAGCTCAAGGAGCCCCAGGAGCAGGCAAGAAGGGGTAGATCCCAGAGCCCCAGGAACAGCCCTAGGACATCGTCCAGGAATGGGCTAAGCCCCGAGGCCTCAGGATCAGCCCTAGGAGCAAGAATGGCTCTTCCCGCTTCGTCTGGTGGAGAATGCGGGCAACCTGCAGAAAACCTAGCTGGCACAGAAACTGCAAGAATGTTCTCCCTGTAAGGTATGATCAACAAGCTCTCTGGACAGGAAACCCCAGAGCAGAGGGGAAAATCCCATGAGGAAGGGTTAAATCCCGAGGCCCATGAGGAAAGAAACCCCGGAACAGAGGGAAACCAAGCCAGAAGAGCAGATACAGGAGGGAGAATAATAACTAGAAGAACAACTTGCAGAGACTCTGTGAAAAGTGCCTGGTGCAACTTGCAGAGGCTTTGTGAAATATGCCTAGGCTAAGCCCTTGAGCAGAGGGAAATCCCATGAGGAAGGGTTAAATCCCGAGGCCCATGAGGAAAGAAACCCCGGAACAGAGGGCAAGTGCCTGGGACAATTTGCAGAGACTTTGTGAAGAGTGCTCAGACAGCTTGCAGAGACTTTGCCAGAAAGGGGCTGACATCGAGCGAATATATGGGTATGCTTAATTCCCCTTAAAGAAGGTTGAAAGAAAGAAGGTTGAGAATTCTCCCCAAAATATGTGTAAGGGTTGAGAATTCTCCCTAAAAATATATGTAAATTGTGTGATGTTTAATTCCCCTTAAAGATGTAACCTCTCGGCGCCTCCTCGATGCTCTTAGTTGAGTGTCCCGCGGGGCCCGAAGAAAAATCCTGTAAAAATCCTGTATGTCTATGTCTAAATCCTGTATAAGTGTGTTTTGTACTGCCCCTCGGCGCCCCCTTGATGCTCTTAGCTGAGTGTCCTGCGGGGCCCGAAGAAAAATCCTGTAAGTGTATTCTTGTGTATAAAAATCGTGTTATGTAAATATGTAAATGTCTATGTAAATGTCTGTGTAAAAAAAAAAAAAAAAAAAAAAGAGGGGGGAAATGTAGTGAGACAGGACCAGATGCCCTGAGTTATTGATGAGTGGGTGTGGGTTCACCTGTGTCTGGCCTCCCTCCTGAGCATGTGCAGGAGCAGGGGGCCAATAAGAGAGCAGCTGACACCCACGGAGAGAGCTCTCACTCTTCAGTGGTGATGGAGAAGCCCACAGCTCAAGGAGCCCCAGGAGCAGGCAAGAAGGGGTAGATCCCGGAGCCCCAGGAACAGCCCTAGGACATCGTCCAGGAATGGGCTAAGCCCCGAGGCCTCAGGATCAGCCCTAGGAGCAAGAATGGCTCTTCCCGCTTCGTCGACCCACAGGTTGAGGATGTGCAGGTCCTTGAATGCATCCAGAGGAGGGAGGGCAACAAAGCTGGTGCAAAGGCTGGAGGGCACATCCTGTGAGGAGCAGCTGAAGACTTTGGACTTGTCTAGCTCAGAGAAAAAGAGACTGAGGAACAACCTCATGGCTTTCTACAGCTTTTTGAGGAAGGGAAGTGGAGAGGGAGTTGTTGATCTCCCTGGGATCCAGTGACAAGGTGTGTGGGAAGGGCTCAAAACCTGCTGCAGGAGGGGAGGTTCAGACTGGACATTAGGAAATATTTTTTGTACCGAGAGGGTGGTCAAACACTGAAATAGACTTTCTGGAAAAGTGGTTGAATGCTGCTAGTCTTTCAGTGCTTATGAGGCATTTGTACAATATCCTTAATGCTCTAAATTTTGGTAAGCCCCTAAAGTTAACTGGATGGTCACTGCAGGTTCCTTCCAGCTAAACTATTCTGTTCTGTTCTATTCTACTCTATTCTATTCTAACCCTCATTGGTTTTATCTACCTAAATGCTCTCTGTCATGTAAGTCCCGAAAAACCCTGAAAAAACAGTCTACTGACAACTTCAGAGCAGCCTCGGTTTCTACACAGGAGAAAACAACAAAAGGGTTGCTCTGCCACTCCTTGTTTCACACACATAAAGGGCACTATTTCATGCTGTCAGTAACAAAATGCCTGTGTTCAGGGCAAGGATCTGGTCTGACTTTTTTACAGCTGGGCCAATCCCACAGCTCATGGCTGGGCAGGCAGACTCATTTCTACAGCTGCAGCCAGCACCTGGAAAGTTAAACAATCCAGCTGCACCAGGAAAGAAAACCCAGGCAGGCAGCAAACAGAAGAGTGAATATGGGGGAAAGAGCTGAGGAGAGAAAGATAAGGAGAAAGCAGCCGAGTGTGAGAGAGGAGGTAAAGCAAAAGTACGATTGATTATTCCTGGTGCTCATACGGTACTGAACAGCTTGAATTTGTTTAATGAGCATGATGGGAGGCTTGGAGAATTAAAAACACAGCTAACACACACAGGAAAAACAATTACTCTGTTCTGAGAGTGCCAACTCTTCAGTTAACGTATCAAAACCAGTCACTAATGTACTTCTCAGTTAATTTTTCCCCACAATGGCCCTGGTCACGCTAGTACTTTGAAGCTGGTAATTGCACCCAACTCTGTGCCCAAGAGTTGTCTGGGGCTAGGAACCCTCTTTGTGATGTGCATATTTTTCCACTGAATATGCATTATCCATTATAACTTTTTAATAAATAAATGGAATTTTGATATATTCCTTCACACTGCTTCCTACTGCGATCCTTTCCCAACAAATGAGTGACAGCTGGGGCCACAGTGAAGTAAAGAACCTTTAAGCAGTGCAGGAAAGATTAATGACATAACTTCAAACAAAGTGAAATATTTACACAATGCCTTCAGATGAATTTCAACATTTCATTGCTAAGAATATATGCTGGATTATTCACCTTAACACCATTTGCTAGATACTGCACTTGTTTCATTTGACTGAATCACATGTCTGAAATAAACTGTATTTTTTCTAGGGGAAGAAAAAAAAAAAACAAAACACAAAAAAACCCAACCTAAACACAATCATTACAGCTTCAGTAAAGTTACTGTTGCTTTTGTAAGAAGCAGAGATGGACTCTGTTCTCTGTTGGTCTGATCTAAAACTCATCCTTCTCCACCCAGGGACTCCAGCAGTTGCCTGGCACTCCTGTAAAGCATTACTCAGCATGAGAAGGGAGTGGTGGGCAAAGCTAGAGGCAAGGGAAGGTCCCAGAGGAGTCAATAAGGGCCAACCACTGTCCCCTACACTGAGGCCACTTTGACATGATTATAACTCACTAGAACACTTGTGCTGACAACTGTTATCCCTGAAAGCAAACACTCTCCCTGCCAAGAATAGTTAGGTTGGTTTAGGTGGTGATTTATTTGCTGTTAAAAGCTTATCAAGAGATTTTAGATGTTTTTACTTTGAAGAAGAGCAACCTGGTGTATGCCTCACACATTGGAAAGCCCCTTTCCCCACCAGGCACCAAAGAAGAGTTCAGCTGCTTTTATGGTTTGAAAAGCAAAGCTGAACTTCCTCTTTGTTCTGCTGTGTTGGTGAACTCTGAACTGCTGCTGCCTCCAGAGAGAAAACAAAGATACAATGCTCTACAGATCCTTTGGTGCAAACTGATTGTAGGGGTGGAACTGTGGCTTGGCTGTGGCAGGAGGAGTGCTTAGCAGCTGCCAGGTTAAAGTGGAGGAAAGGCAAGAAGAAATTTGACTTCAGTGGTCGGTGACACAGCTATTACCCCCATTAGAAACAAGTAGGTACTGTTTGACATTTACTTCATAACATCAGGCAAATTATTTCCATAAAATATTAATAGAAGTTTTCCATACAAGGGAACTGAGGAACCTTCATAATACTAAATTATTCCTGCTTTGATCAATGAAACAAGTATAAATGACACACGTGAAAGCTATAAGCAACATAAGAATGGACGTCTAAGTTCTGGCAAAATAATCAGCAGAAAAGCTTCTGCTTCTCTGGCTATGGAGCCATGTGAAGAATGGATGATTCTACTCATTTGTCCTGTAGACACAAAGGCAAATTCAAAGAAAAATCTGTGCGAAAGATTCTTCAAAGGAAACTAAATTAGCTTTTTACTCTACCATGTCAGCATTTTAAAAATGGCAAATGGTTGTAAATATATACATATATTTACTAAAACTTCATTTACAGTGCACTGGATAGACAACCAAAACCTTTTTCAGAATTCTAGGGAGCTAACTTCCAGATTAAGAAGTTGCAAGTCAAGTTTCTTGCAGCCTTCTCATGTAAAGGGATATTTTCAGGGTATTCTTAACCATGAGGCTAGGAAATAAAATACATAGCTAGAATCACAACTTACTTCAAAAATCACAAATTAAAGCAGTGCAATATCAAGGCTCTCCAAGACATGTTCTACCTCATTTATCTCAAACGGGAATTATGAAAAGAGAATTTCACAGCACGTTTACTAACATTGGCTGCAGTAGCCACATTGGCTGTTAAACCTATACTGAATGACTGCCCTGCCCTTGAGACCCTAAAGAAGATCCTCGGAGGATCTCAGAGTGTATTATTGGGCAAGAACACATTTTTGTTCGTTTACACAATGATCAGCACAGTGACTCAGTGACAGAACCAAGAAAGAACACGTAAATGCTTAACGCTGCGCATTTCGCATACATGGGTTTCTTCGTTTCTGACTTCGGTTTTCTTTAAATTAAGAACATTTTGTTTAAGTTTAAATTAATTTATTTAAAATTTAAATTTAGAAAAAAAAAAAAGATGAGAGCATCAGCGAACTCCAAAAGCGATGATATTCTAAGTAAGCAATACAAATAGATATACACAACTTCAGAGCAAATTGCTATGTAAAACAATTATAACATAGTAAAAATATTGTATCTGTTGTTTTAAAATGTTGTAAAAAAATATATATAATTGTTGCAACTGACATGGCACACAACGTGAAAGTGTCACACGCTGCTCCAACAGTAATAAGGGGTCATAATGTAATTTTAAAGACTACCCCAAGGCTGGATCCCTCCAAGCCCTCATAGTATCCCACGCAGTATCCCAAGCAGCATAGCCAGCTGCTTCAGAAATTATTTACAGCACTTGAGTGTGATCTTGGAAAGACTCATTAGGGAAGTGCTTCAAAGAGGAGAGGATGTATGAGAAGTATATTTAATCGTTTTGCCATCGTGAAGAATCAGTTATGCCTTTGTAAGCAGCAATTAATCAGATGCATCCAGGAGAGATCTCTACCGGATAAGAGTAGAAAGGATATGGCTCGGGGCATATTAAAACGAAAATTACAGGGAAGGTTATGCTAAAACAACTCACTATTTTATTTTCCCACGAGATTGTAGTCCCGTCCCCCCCATCAATTACTCGTTAATTTGTCATTTTATCGTCACAGGTGCTTTGCATGACTCCTACGCCCTCCAACCACACTTCCCTTGGCGGGGAGGGGGGGAAAGCGACAAAAATCCAACTCTGAAAGCCCCAGGGAAATGGCGGCCACCCGCCCGACGGGCTGCACTGCCCCGGCCTCCGCCGCTTCCCGCCGGCACAGCTCGGCGAGGCGCAGCCGGGACATCTCGCTGCGGGACTGGCGCCCCGAGGGTGGGTCTTGTGCGGTCGAGTCGGGCCGGGCCGGACCGGGCGGGGCTGGGGAGGGCCGGCCGTCACCTGCCCCCTCCCGGCACCGCGCACCGGGGTTCCCCGCCCGGTACACTCCACCCACCCGCGGCTACTTGTGCCCCCCTCCAGGGGCCGCCTCCATTTCCCCCGACAAGGTGACCGGGACCCGGGCAGAGCGCGGAGGAGAGGGCGGCGGCCATGTCGCGGGGACCCCGCGGTGCGGCGATGCGGCTGCTTGCGCTGGTGGTGAGTCCCCGGGCCCCGACGTGGCGTCTCTCCGTTACCGGGAGGCTGAGGAGGGAAAACTCCGCTTTACCGCGGGCGAGGGTGGGGAGGTTGTTGCGCAGCCTTGCGCGGAGCTGTGGGAGAGGGATGGCGGGGAGCGGCGGAAGCACCGCACGGCCCCGAGATCAGCGCCGCGGGGGCTCATGTGTGGCCACGGGGGAGAACTCTTCCCGGGGGGGGCTTTGGCCGCGCTCCCTCCGCTGGCTGCTTGTGGCTGGGAACGGGATTTCTCCCTTTGGAACAAAGATAAAAATCATCGCCGTTTGCTGTCGGAAAGCAGGTGAGGGTAGAAGCACCCGGTAAGAACGGTGCCTGGGATGGGTGGGGTTCTTTGAAACTCCAGGAGGGACAGGAAGGCAGTGAAGATTTCGTACTGTTGCCCTCTTCGTGGTCTGTGTATGATCTGTATTAGCAAACTGCATTACTTTTGAAGAAATAGTGCCAGGAGGGGAAATGGATCATAAAATATGATTTAGTGCAAGTTTTTATTGCCTTAGGGAAATTCTTAACAATCCAGGACACTCCGGGCTTTCTCCTGCACAACCCGTAACTCTGAGCTATCAGCCTTTAGACCTCCCACCCGGGCTAAAAGCAAGGAGTATTTCATAACAAACTGTGATCAAACCATCTGGTTTGTTTGATTTTGGCTGATGCTTTCTATATGTTTTACAGAAATCTCTCTTTTCGTATCTGCTACATTGTTCTTTAGCTTTTCACCTTTCCAGGCTGGCAAAATGCCTGGAAAGTCGGGACACCACCAGGCAAAGGTGAGGGTGGAGGCCCAGTCATTGGGCTGGGCCAGGGAGCTGGTCAGGGTTCAGGGATGGTTCTTTGCATGGTGGCACTGGCAGGTGATGTGGATGGGGACCCTGCTCTTCAAACTTGAGATCCTGCAAAATCAGATTTGTTAGCTGGAGACGTGTTGCCTGATAACTTTAACATAGGCTTGTGGTTGGTCACAAGTCAGCCAGCAACAGGTGGTCCTGTTCTTTGCAGCAAGCTGGGAGTTATGGTTTTGTTGGAAAACATTTTATCCTTGGTTTGCCCAAAAAGAGCAGTGGGAAATGTGCAGAGGGATACTTAATCAAAGGTTTCCACCCATTCTTTCTGTAATAGCTGAAGCCACAGCATCCTCTGTTTTGCTTGGCTTACGCTGGCTCAGAATGTTGTTGATTTTACCTAAAAAAAAATAGGAAAATTATTTTTTCTCAGTCCTCATTCAGTCTCAGCTAAAGCTGGGGCAGGATACTATATCCTATGGGTGAACTAAATTTGGTGCCTAAATGCCTTGTCTGGTAGAATACCAGGCCAAATAAAGCTTACTTGATTGATGTCAGGAGAGAGAGGCATTGCTGGGGTTTACCTTTCTTGTTCAGTTAGGGGTTTTTTTGGGGTTTCTTTTTGCCTTTTTTCCCTAATCTGGACAAAGCTATTCATGTGGTGGAAAGTCTAGTGGCTTGATGGTGAGCATCAGATTAGGGTCATTTATGTCTTCTGGCATCCAGAGATTCACTGACAACTTCAAAACAAAATAAAATCTAGAAGTTCTGTGTTCCCAAAGCATCTTCTACTTTAGAAGCACCAAGAACTGTAAATTCTTCCTCTATGTTTTCCCTGGAAGTGTTTCTTGGTTCTCTGCAGTCCCTCCCTGCCCTCAGGATCCATCCCTGTAATTTTATCTCTGGGTACCGTGCAGAGGTCACAGAAGCTTTCCCCTTGTCCCTGCCTCCCACCTTTTTTTCTGGGGATATCCATGGGGCTGGGGTTGGGCTTGGCACACTGTGTGTCCTGGGCACACAGCCAGAGCCATGGGCTTGCCAGGCGGGCACAGCTATTGAGGATTATGAGACTGGCAGGTGGCTCAAGTCTTATCTAAAAGGGGTGGGCATCACATCTTCAAGAGAAGAAATCTTGGAACACTTCCTGCTTTTCAGTGAAGAGTTGATAGATGTATGAGTCTTACTATGCAAATAACAAAATTTACTTTTTCTCTGAAAAACTTGTCAGATTGTACTTCCTTGATGCTAGGGATGTTAGTCTTGGACTGGATGTCATGAATTTCAGTCCAGAATGCATTAGATCACTATTGTAATGTCAGAGCCAGTAGAAATTACTGAAATCCAAATTTCTTACACAAGATTAAATTTAAAAGACCAACCAAAACCTAATGTGGTGCTTAGTTTTAGAAAGAGCAAGAGTGAGATAATTCAAAGCAGCCTAGCTTCTATCATGCGTAACATTTTAAAATATGGTAGAAGTATTTACAAGCAACTATGCATTGATCAACAACTTAATACTCTTTCAAAAAGGCAGGGAGAAACCAGCACTATGGCAAGAGATGGAAGCAGGTAAGAAATACATAAGATCCACTTGGACTAAAGCTGTGTATTATTCTGGACACTAGACTTCAAAATAACGTGAATCTGTGTAGGGAAGTCTAGAGAAAACAAAAAAATGCAGTCTACTTTTGGAAAATCCTCTTATGTGATTCCTGAAGTGAGATTAAACAACTCAGAAAAGAAAGTGGGTAAGATGCATGGTAGGTTTTCAGATATATGAAGGGTAATTGTGAAGAGAAGAGTAATAGCGAGAGAATGGAATTATGCTGTTCAGTGAGAGTGTTATTAACATGACAAAGAGGAAGATTTGGTTTAAGATTAAGACATCTCAGTATAGGTGTTTGATTTCTGTTATGGTAACTGGAGTGGATGCATCCATATTAATCTCCAGTAGTTGGTTGGATCAAATTGTGCTTTCAAAGCAAAGCTGCAGAGTGTGCAAACCTGATCCCTCTGGCTTGAAAATACACTGGGATGTGCATCCATCTGCTTGTGGGTTTTGGTCTGTAGGACCAGGCTAATCCTATTCTGAAGTCATAACCACAAAACGTGGATTGAATAGTGTTGGGTTCTCAGCAGCAGCTTCGTAGCTCTACAGATCTTCTATTTGCTGTACAAAGTAGACATAACTACAGTCAGTGGGGTCCAGAGAGAAAAAGCTTATATGGTCTGGCTTTGGGGCAAATTGAGCTGTTCTCTGATGCCCTCGTCTGTGTTGGCTGTATTTCTGTTGAGTGTAGCAGCAGTTTAGGCACATAGTTTTCATTTACACAGGTAAATTTATTTGCCTTAGTCTGAAACTGAATCTCATTCAAACAGCAACATGATCAACTTGGCAGCAAGCTGAAAATTAGGAAAATAAAATTAGGATAAAAATTAACAAAGGCTTTTTCACCAGTAAGGCTCGCTGGGCACTGTTGTAGCTTAGCTAGGGAGTCTGTTGGGGCCTCCTTCACTTGTTTTTAAGAACAGATTCAACAGTTGTCAGGAAGCACTTGGTGTAGTTTGACTTGCTCAAGGGCCTAGTAGATAACCATGGATGGACCCTTCAGCCTGCTTCTCTGAATGTGGAAGATCTCTACCTGACTGTTGTCTTCATCAGGAGACAGCTGTCTCACACAGAAGGCGTGAGATCTAAATCTCCTCACACTGCGTGTAGGAAAAAACACGTTTCTAGGACTTAGTGTTTCATCGTGTAGCAAATCGAGACACATACCTTCTTGCACAGTCTGTGTCTTCGCAGCATAAAACAAAGCTGCATATTCAGAATGTGTCCTTTAGTCATTTCCTGACTATGCTTGAAGATGGATTTGGGCAAGAGCAGCCTTGTACTCCCTACACACAGCAGTCACTCCCTTCTTTCCCATGCCCTCTCATCTAGTCCTGCTACTTTCCTGTATTATTTCATTCCATTTCTGTTACTTCAGACATCAAGTTTTCCACTTTGTTTTCTGGAACCATCCATTTTTCTTCTGACAGTCCCATCTCAGCAATGTGTCATCAACAGGTGTGATCACTAGATGTCTGTTTTTTGTGCCAAGGCTGTGATTCACATCAAATGACATACAGGGCTTTCCTATTTGTGCTAAACCATTTAATAGAATGCAGCTCTAAAATATAAAAAGAAAAAGGAAAAAAAAAAGCATAATTCAACACCTGCTGGATTTGTAACTTTCCTAACTTTCCCCTTTTCCAAGAAAATGTCACTGAAAAGTGCTTTTCTGGTTTTTTTTATATTTTGAATAAAAATGCGGGATCCCTCATATATATTTGTTCCACATGTATTTATGCATCTCACAAATAAAGTTGTGATTTTAAGCAGCTGTTGTGGGTATCTTAGAAGTCCTGGATGAGATTACCTGTGCACTACAGACAGAAAAGTACAAGAGCAAAAGTATTTTTTGTTGTCATAGGAATAACACAGAATGCTTTGAACCTGTTTTGCTGCTAAGTAAACCAGGCTGGTTTTTACTTTTACCTCTCTTAATGAAAGACTCCCTGCTTTCAGTGACTAATGCGATTTTCTCCACTTCCTTCATACGTGTCTCAGTGGAACACCTGCTTATTGTTGAAATTCAGACACTTCTGTTTGTACTGTGGTTCTCGGATTTCCAGTACAAGGAAGCTTTTCACCTTGTCCCTCTTGTCTCCAGTTGGTATTGAGACAGAAACACTTCTCCCTGCAGTTTACTCATAAGAACAAACAAGAATGTTCACTATGACATCTTGGAAACTATACACCTTCCAAAAGAGTTGCGACTTCTGTTGGAAAACCTTGATTATAAACCAAGATTCTGCTGTCAGTCCTGCAGGTAGAATCTTGTTAACCATGAAAATAGATTTTATTTTAATAAAAAAACCTAATAACTTATAACTAATAAACAAAACAAGATTAAGAATAGTGATGAAAACAACTTGGTCTAAAGTGCAAGATGCTGTAGCCATCACAGAGTAAGTCTTTGGGGAACTCAGTGTGTGATTATCTTTGTCTTTAGAACATCTACATTGGGAAAATTGCCATTTGAAAAACAGTTTTGCTGTGCAAGCTGAAACACTGGTCTGCTAGATTGCTCAATATCATTCACAGCATTTCTGCATTATGTGGGAAAGAGATAACATCTTTAAATAAAAAAAAATTAAAAAAAAAAAAAGCTGTCATCAATAGAGGAATGAGGGCTGAGTCACAGGGATGAACAGGGAGAGCTCAGTCAATAGGCTGGAAACCAAAGAGAACATGAAATCCTCCTTGACTGACTTCAGTAAGAAATCGCCTTTTCTGTGGCTGGTTTGCCTTAGGCATTAGTACTAGTAAATAAACAAATAAATAATGTGGATTTAATAGTTCTAAGAACAGTAGAAGAATTCTATAGAAAGCTCAGAAGCTCTATTTGTTTATTTCACATGTTGTAATAAAATTACTTTTTGTTGTTACTCTTTCCCAGTGCCTACATTTTGCATTGTTTGGGCGTTTTTGATGGTAGTAGAGTTCTTGTTGTGTGGACAGAGGGCATAAAGACAGGTCCTCCAATAATTTGGCTGATAGCTCCAGCTCCTGCCATCCTTCCATCTAGTAGGGTGTTTAAGGGCCTGCAGAGCTGTCCTGGTGGATATAGAAATGGGCAGTCCCAATGCTGGGTGTTAAGGGATCAGGTTTTGTGAGAGCAAGCATGATTTCCTTGCTAGCGTGTGTGTGTCTAACTCTGCTTTGTCTCAGTAAGGGGAGGGTGTATTTATGACATACCTCCTCCCAGCAAGGCACTAAGTAGAGACCTGCTTCTGTCACTTCAGCTGATGTTTTGATTAATCTTTGCTTTTAAACGTTATCTAATCTGTGTGTTCTTTCATGTGGCTGGTGACCAATCACAGCCAGTATAACCCATGATTTGTCCAGGAGGGAGAGCTTCTCCAGAGTGCTGCTGGCAACCAGCACTTGATTCTAGCAATGGCAGTTTCCCATTGTTTTGGAATGCTGAAGTGTTATTCAACACTAAAACCTGGTTGTTTAAAAATTACTAAGTCTGCATTTATTTTTAAAAATATATTAATTGCTTATTATCTATTTACTGCTGGGCGAAAAGTGCGAAACGTAATAACTCTACAATTATTGTGTATGTTTGGAATGTGAATTATTATGGGTAAATTTTTCAGCAGCTTTTGTGGAATAATATTAATTTATAGAGGTCAGATGCCCTCTTCTGGATTTGCTGTTCTTATGTCAGTGAAATTTTACTACTGCTAAAGTGACATAGAATTAATAATGACTATCATATCTTTCATTGCAGATCTGTTTGAATTATGGAGATGGACTCTATGTGAAGGTAAAAAACCTGCTTTGTGTCTGAAAAAGGGCTCTCTGAGCAAAGTGCAAGTCTTGATTTTTACCATTTTCTTAAACATGAAATCTGTGTAATGAATACTGAAATGAAATCTGAAATGTAAGCGAATAGATTTCTGCAGTCCATCAAAACTGAGTGGAGTTCAGCTTTGAGAAACTTCCCCTAAAATACTAAATTTGTAGACGTCTTTTTTTTAACTCTCTATAAATTAAATCAACTGTTATTTTATAGAGGACAGTAATTGTGGAGACATTTCCAGTTGTTAATCTGGAAGCCAACAGATACAACAGGGACTAAGCTGGCCAGGAAGATGAAGGGTGAGAATGAGGGATAGTTGAGCAAGGGTATCACAGACAGTGGATGAGTAGGATCTGAGCACTAGGCAGTATTGGTGGAATGACTAACTGGTTAGTAAGGCAGAAATGGTTGTTTAAAACAGCCTTAGTGCCAGACCTCATGTCTGATGACATGTACTTATGTTTCCCAAAACAGGTGTATTTTCACTAACCCCTGGTCATGGGAACTTGTTCTTGTCTTTAAAACCTGTCTTACCTAATTCTGTCTTGATGAAAAAAACTAGTGTAGTTTTCTTGTTCAAACAGCTTTAGAAACTCACAGCGCTTGAGATTGTGGCTTGTAAGGTTAGTGTTGCCCCATGATTTCCAAGTTACTAGATATTGAAAGAGTAAAAACTACTCAGAAGTCCAGCAGCCATAGAGCATTCATCTGAAATGGCTAAATGTGATGCTGACATGCAGTCTTGTTTTTTCACAGGTTTATAATCGGAATTTCAGAAGCAGCCTGCTGTCCTACCCCAGCAGCCCAGTCAGACAGAAGAGAGAATGGACAGTCCCTCCGGCTTTCATACGGGAAGAGGAGGACAATTCCTATAAGAACCCAATTGCTAGAGTAAGCCCCAAAGAGAGACAACTACAGAATGCATATAAAAATAGAGATGAAAATGTAAAATAAGAATGAGGTTGTCCCCAATGCATGTACAAAGATTTATTGAATTTTAAAGGACTAATGAATGGCAATTGAAGATTGCCACATTTCCTTCTTTTTCCTTGAGCAAAATGAGTTGCTCTTGCACCCTTATTTGGCTCAATCATTTGTTTACCCAGTCCCCAGTTTTCATAATTCTGTGGAAGTGCAATACCTTTGAGTTTTTCCCAACTCCTAGCCAGCTGTGGCTGAACTTGGCAAGCGGGCCTCAAAACTGCTAGTGGTGATTGGGCAGAAGGGTGTACATGGAGCATACATGATTGTGTATGTCTGATGTTTTAGGAAACAGAGCTAAAAAAACCTGAGGTGTTACCCTTTGTGCATTTGATTCAGCACCAGTGTTGAAACCTGAATTCACTAACACCTGTCACTTCAGCATGTAAAGTAACTGCAGATGGTAGCAGGCTGTTACCCTCTGCTTGGGATGCCTCTTTGGTGATGCTGACACAAGGCACATGTGTTTTTCCAGATGTTTCAGATGCTTGCTAACAATATACAGCCCCTTCTGCCTATTCCTCTGCAGATCTGACCTTTCTTCTTTGGGTGTAATTTCCTCAGTCCTGGTCACACTTGCTAGCTTAGGTCTAATCTCCCTTAAAAACTTGTCATATTTTATTCCCAGGCTTTGTTCAGATAATTTCAATCTCCTCCTGAAAGAGTCCAGCGCAGAGCTACTAAGATGATTAAGGGAGTGGAACATCTCCCTTATGAGGAAAGGCTGAGGGAGCTGGGTCTCTTTAGTTTGGAGAAAAGGAGACTGAGGGGTGACCTCATCAATGTTTTCAAATATGTAAGGGGTGAGTGTCAAGGAGGTGGAGTTAGGCTCTTCTCAGTGGTGACCAGTGATAGGACAAGGGGTAATGGGTGTAAATTGGAGCACAGGAGGTTCAAATTGAATATCCGGAAAAATTTTTTTACTGTAAGGGTGACAGAGCCCTGGAACAGGCTGCCCAGGGGGGTCGTGGAGTCTCCTTCACTGGAGACATTCAAAACCCGCCTGGACACGTTCCTATGTGATGTACTCTTGGTGGCCCTGCTCTAACTGGGGGGGTTGGACTAGATGATCTTTCGAGGTCCCTTCCAACCCCTAGGATTCTATGATTCTATGATTCTCTGCTCAACTCATTGTTCCAGGCTCTCTTTTTATTGTCCGCATAGTCTTTCTCCACATTTTATTTGCCCTTACCTATTTGATCAGCCCGTTTTCTTCTTTCCTCTATTCAGTTTCTCATCTTATCATGGTGGTTTTCCAGCTTTTCCTTGCAGTTGTATCCTATCCCATTCTTTGTCCAAACAGTCCTGATTTTCTTCTCCCAGAGACCTCTCCACTCTATGGTTCCTAATTGCTGGGTTGCCCCTTATGTTCCTCATCTCCCTGTGCAAGATCCTCAGACAGAACAGGATCTTCCTGCATTCAACATCTTCACATTCAAACAAGTGCAGGAAAATGTATTTAATATTTGTTTTTGTTCATTATAAAAATAGCCAAATTACTTCATTTGCATTTTTAAACGTGGTTTTACTTGCCAAACACTAATTAATCTGATATATTCCTGCTAGATACATTCTGATCTTGAAGATACAGGGATAGTGGTGACCTACACTATATCTGGTCAAGGAGTAACAGAACCCCCTTATGGATTATTTGTTATCAATGGAAAGACTGGAGATCTGAACATAACAGGAAGGGTTGACAGAGAAAAGACTCCAATGCTGCTTGTAAGTTGGATAGTAACTTTCTCCTTCTAGGTGCCCTTCTATCCATTTTTTATTTATTTTGTTCAAATGTGTTTGCTTCAGTTAGTTTTAATCCAGTTTCTGGTTATCTGTGTGTGTAGGTGTGCTTATATTTCTAAGCATATTGTGTATGCTTATATAATGCTTCCATTTTGTTATATATGTATTACATATATTTTTATATATTTATATTTTTCGTATGTATTTATATGTATTACAGTAACTCATAGTATTTGCTTATTGTTTCTGTCCATATTATTCCAGCTCAGAGGTCATGCTTTAGATAAGAATGGAGCAAAACTGGAAGAGCCAATAGATCTCCCAATTAAAGTTGTGGATATAAATGACAATTTTCCAGTGTTTTCACATCAAGTTTTTGTTGGTTCAATTGAAGAATTAAGTGAAACAGGTAACATTATTTTAATTTTTTTTTTCATTTAGTTAGCTTTTCCCAATGCGTGCAAGTGCATGAGCAGATACACTCTTTGCAGCAGCATGACTTCAGTAACAAGGATGCATTTTCATGCTTGTGTAGGCTAGTTTATACATGTGTGAGTGCAATTTTTTTATTCAGGGCTAAACTGTATAGTATGGTGATGGGAAAGCCTCCACATGAAGGCAGCAGAGAGCAATTATTCTTAGGGCATCTTTGGTGTAGTGTCAAAGCTACCGCAAATCCAGGGACCAGAGCCCTTCTGCAGGAGTTGCAAGAGAAATTCAGTCTGCTTTCTGACCTTACAATCCCAGCCTATTTGGGAGGGACTCTTCTCTGCCATGCTCATAAAGAGCCCTTCTTCATTAATGGGCTGGAAGGGAACTTCACTGTTCATGTACATATATCTGTGACCTAACCCTCAAGGAACAAATTAGTGGCAGTTTTCTTATTGGTATCAGTAATCATAAGAGTGATAGATTATTTCCCTGAAGATAAACCAGAGTAAACCAACCTGGCATTGCATGCCTCCCAATGGGATCATAATCTGAAGAAACAAATTACTGACTGTCCACTTGGGTGAGGTATTCAGTTCCCTCAACTTTCTTTCAAGTCCATGTGGCAACTGCTGCTTTGCCTGAACTCCAGCTAATGTATTTTGAGTGAATCTGTTGGAAAATGCAGCTTGTGGCTTAGAAACTTCTTCTCTCTTCTCTTTATGGTATCTACAGTTTTCTGACATCTTTAGAATTCAACCTGCTGTGTAATTCTGTTGCACTGATTTCTGTGAGTTGCAGATATGCTGATGTAGTGGGTTTGGTTGTTAGAGGATAAGCTTTTAACATGTGTGATTTGGATCTTAGGAAGGTTCCTTAGCTCTAGTCATGAAATAAGCAAAGGCAAGAGCATCAGAAAATTGTGCAGTGCATTTGACAACAGTATCCTAATCTGTGACATTACAGTAAAAATACTTGCCAGACCATGGCAGTGTAAGCATGCTATATTTTGGTTTTTTTTGGTTTTTTACTACAGGTACAATTGTAATGAGGATAAACGCAACAGATGCAGATGAACCAAATAACCTAAATTCCAAAATTGCTTTCAGGATCATTTCCCAAAGCCCTAGTGCTGCATTCAGTATGAATAAGGACACTGGTGAGGTTCGAGTAGCAAAAATAAACCTTGACAGAGAGGTAAGAAAAAACCCTTCCCATTTAATGTCTCTCAGTAGCGTTCTTCTGGTGCCTTCAGCTCCACTTGCCAGGCTGTGGAGCTGGCTCTTCTACCTACCTTTACCTCCCTTAGGAGTAAAACCTTGTCTGGCCAATATATATTTTTCAGGGACAGGGAGGAAGGTGACAAGATTAAGATTGAAGTTCGTCACCTCTCTAGTACAGCACTAACCCAAATGGCTTTTGCTTTCTGTCCCTCCCATACAGCCAGGGCAGCAAGAGGGCATTTCTCTGTGCTGGAGAGCTTATGGCAAAGACAACCCAGATCACCATGAGCAAAGCAGCTGGCCACATCTAGGTTTTCATAGCCTACTATGCAAATCATGGTGCACAGAATGAGGATGGGTGCTGATGTGAAACAGCATTGAAAGCCACGTATTATCAGCCACTTTACCTGTACCTGCATGAATTTTCACTGGCCAGCAGATGGTGATCTAGATGTTAGCTCTGGAGCTGACAGCAGCATCCCTGCCTCTAGCACTGTCTGGACATGCAGGTTATCACTGGTCCTGTCTCTGTTTATGGCTGCTCAGTATTTTTAATTTGCCAAATAAGTATAGTCTAACTCTTTGTGAGGGAGATAAAGAAGTCCCAAATCCTTTTCAAACCCTCAGCAGGGTCTGTCAAGGTAGCTGTGTGTGAGATTTACTACTAGCTAGAGGGAAAAGGAGTTATAATTGGTGACAAGGACTATCAAAATGTTATACAGATAATACAACAAAGAAAAAATTTTAGCCTGGTTTAAATACTTTTATTTCTTATCATGGCAGATACATAGCAGCTATTCCTTGGTGGTAGAAGCAAAAGACCGTGGTGGTGAAATAGGTGGGAATGCTGCAACATGTGATTTAGAAATCAAGATTTTGGATGTCAATGACAATCTGCCTGTGGTTGAAGGTAATGTGGTAAGTATATTTTTCACAATAATTGGCATGTTTTGGCAATTTTGGAATTTACACGTGCCAGTATGCCATTCCTTAGTATAAAGTGGTGCAAACTTTCTTGGCATTGGTGAAACAAAGTAAATCATGACATCTTTTTAAAACAGTGTTTTTCCCTTGCAGTTTGAAGGAAGCATTGAAGAAAACAGAGCAAATGTGGAAATTTTGCGAATAAAAGTATTTGACAAAGATGAAATGTTTTCTGATAACTGGCTGGCAAACTTTTCATTTGTTTCTGGAAATGAAGATGGCTTTTTTCATATAGTAACAGATACCCAAACAAATGAAGGAATTTTGACTGTTGTGAAGGTTAGTATATTATTTAGAAAGTTTTCCTAAATATTAGAATAATTTGTTCCCCCTAACTTAGCATGCAAATTAATTATATTAGTCAGTATGTAAATCATATAACTTTACATGGTGTACACTCCTCCTTTGGCATATTCTTTGTTGGTGTCTTCAATAGTAAATAATTTTGTCCAGCTTTTTTACTTTTTACTACATTCTGTATGATCTCAAATACGTATCAAGTGGGGCAGAAGTTCCCAAACTTTACATGTCTGGTAGCAGCACTAACATATATGCTGTAAACTTCCCCTTATTTGCTCTTCTTTCTGGTCTCATTTTAAATTTCTTTGTTTCTCATGGCCACAGATAATGGTGCAGACAACACCTAGTTCATGAGTCATGGGCTACAGACTATTTCACAGACTTCCATACCTTGAAATTTTGAAAGTATTATCCATAAAGGAAAATTTCTGTCTTACTAATTTTACTCCCCTTTAGTCCACAAGAACTGAAGGTGCAGAGTGCATTAAGTACCTTTTTTTTTTTTTTTTCTGCTCTCATTTCCTTATCTGAAAATTGATAATTGGGAAAAAATTATAATAAATATTAGGCAAGTAATTTGTTTCTAAAAGAAGTAAAAGTCAAGTAATAGTAACCACTGATTCATTGAAAGACAGAATACTGTGGGTAGGACTCATTGAACCAACCTTGAAATAGTTTAAGTAGTATAGAGGCATACCTATGGTGCCATCCATCAAACATAAAAAGAGCAATCTTCCTTTAAAGAGTTGAATCAATACATATTGAGAGCAACATTTTAACCAACAGTTCTTTCTTCTACTGTTAGCACCCTCATTTAAATCATAAGGCTGGTACAGCTATATTTAAATAATATTATTTAAACACTAAGCGCATGAGTGTTGCCTAGGTATCAGATTCTGCCAAATTCTGAATGTTTTTTTCTTATTTTTTATTGATGTAGGAGCTGGATTATGAAAAAATGCAAAGCCTAAAATTGGGCATTGTTGTTACAAACAAAGCTGAGTTCCACAAGTCAATTAGACACAGTTATAAAGCACAAACAATTTCAATTAAAATTAATGTGATTAATGTGCGTGAAGGTGTGGCATTCCCCGGTGGAACAAAAATTATAGAAGCAAGTGAGAAAATACAGATAAAACAAGTTATTGGACAGTATCAAGCCATTGATGAAGACACTGGAAAAATAGCAAAGCACATTACGTAAGAAACTTTCTATTACTCATCATAACAGAGTATGTCAGAAATTAATTCTACTGTCAAATTGTGTATATTGAACTGAAATATTTTCAAAGCCAATTGTTTTCTACTGCGTATATTTCACACCTAAAACAACATACTCATCAATATTCTATTACATGGAAAACAGTTGACTTGAAAATCCTGCTTGTCTGGTCATTTGTGGTGAAACGAGAGTGTTTGGGCTGAAGTTGCCTGTGCTTGCATGCTGTTTGTCATGCCTGTATTCTTTGTGGAGCAGACTGACTTGCCCAACTCGTCATCTGCAGAAATTTTAGGGAGAAATATACAGAATCATCTAGCAGTTGGGTAGAAAGGGTGTAAAATAGATAAGGCTGTGTATGTATTTAGATTTTGAATTGTGCCTCTTTAGTTAAAACCTAGTTGAATCACCACCATGGCTTTTACTGCAGCCCAGCAGACATAGGTACTCAGTAGTGGTCCCCTCTCCCCAGTGCCTGTAATTCAGTCTCTCCTGGGTGGTTGCTGCTGAAATTTTGTTGGGATCAGGGATGGAGAGGAAGAGGACCATGACTGACAGCACAGGTCCCTCTCCTGTTCTGCTCTCTCTCCCTGAGATTAAATATCTCCACACCTAAATCCTGGCTCTAGAAGAAAAAGAAGATTTCAGCATGCAGAAGAAGTTCACAGAGCCAGTGAAAGGTCTAGAGGACAAGTCCTACATGGAGCAGACCTGTAAGGAGGTTGTAGTGAAGAGGAGGTTGGTCTCTTCTCCCAAGTAACAAGCAATAGAACAAGAGGAAAGAGTCACGAGTTGTGCCACAGAAGGTCTAAACCTAATAGTGGGATATTAGGATACTGGATATTAGGAAAAAAATTCTTTACTGAAAGGGTTGTCACACCCTGGAACAGGCTATCAAGGGAAGTGGTTGAGTCCAATGACTAAATACCTCCCTGGAGGTATTTAAAAGATGTGTAGAAGTGGTGCTTAGGGACATAGTTTAGTGGAGTACTTAGTAATACTAGGTGAATGGTTGGACTTGATGATCTCAAAGGTCTTTTGCAGCCAAAACAATTCTCTGATTCATAAATTCAGTTTTATAGTTGAAACCAGTTGCAGTGGCAGGAGTGTCAGACCTCAGACCTACAGATTTGGTCTCTGCTTTAAATGAAGAGTAAACATACAGTGAAGCTGCTTTTTCTGTTGATGGTTGTTGTCATCATTCTAAATGCTTACATCTTTATGTACAATTTTAATCAGATACATGAAAGGAAGTGATACAGCAAACTGGATCACAATAGACCCAACCACAGGTGAAATCCAACTTGCCAAAAAACTTGATCATGAATCACCTTATGTAGTAAATGGTACCTACACTTTCACCATATTGGGTGTAACTACTGGTAAGTTGAGAATGGTTTTATTTTCACATTAATGGGCTTATTTAGGGTTTTGTTTGCCTTTCTACAACTAGAGTTGTTTTAACCTCCCAACTTCTATCCAGACTTCCCAAGTCTGATAGGAACATCCCTTGTCAAGGTAGAACAGTTGATTAGCTCAGTATGCTAATCAACAGATTTCAGAGTCCTCAGTTTTCTTGACTGTTACACAAGAATGATGCCCTGAACTTCCTGTGTATCTTCTAAGAGTTATCTTTCTGTAATCTGCAAGTTACTGTGTACCTATACACAAGAAGTACTTTTTTTTTTAAGTTAACATAGTAAACCAGCTTACCTTCAAAAGAACTTTATCAACATGTTTACCAACATCAGGAATGAAATACTGCTTCCATATGCTCCAGGGAGAACTCTTTCAGCTTATTTCACCTGTGTTTGTGTTTTGGGAAATACCAAGGTTTCTATTTTAAGGTGAAATTTTTGTACTTTTCAAAGCAAATTAATTTTTCATATTTTAATATCTTAGATACTCCTAAGAAAACAGCCACTGGCACAGTCATCATTGAAGTTAAAGATGAGAATGATAACTGCCCAGTTATTGTGAACCCTGTGCAGAATGTGTGTTCAAATGCAAAATCAGTTAATGTTACAGCTAATGATTTGGATGGTTACCCAAACAGTGAGCCCTTCAGCTTTGCTGTCGTTGATAAACCAGAAGGGACAGCAAAAAAATGGATAATTGGATCCAGAAATGGTAAGACAATACCTTTTTAATAACTTTTAGTTCTTTAATTTAGTCCCAGTGTTGTAATTTGTTAATTCCAGTCAGATTGACAGTTTAGAGACCAAACAAGTCCCATGTGTATAGTGTCAGGCTTGAAGACAGATCACTCAAATTCTGCTCCCTTCTCTCCAATAGCTCTAAAAGCAGAGTCAGGTCTTCTGGGGCCTGTCACCTTCCCTCAATGGTACCATCTTTGCCTATCTTGATGAACCGTATGTGGTGACCAGGATTTTATGGGTAATGCTGGTAATTCCTATCTTCCTACAAAAGCATGCAATGATGCTTCCAAGCAAGCATGGAAGATGCTTGTTTTAAACTAAGAGCTTGGAGGTATATTTGTGTTATTGGCTGAAGTTGCTTTACCTTACAAATAAATGTATAAATCAGTGCACAGTGGGCCTTGAAAAGGGGGAATACTGTGTACCTTGTCTAAGATTGTCTAGAACAATAAGAACAAAATCAAAAGTCATAAATAGTTTTGAAAGAGTATTTCCAAATGAGATGAACTCTTTCTTCTTGCATTTCCATTCGTATAAGTTTGGGAAATGCTTGTATATATAAATGGAGTATATCACAGAATCAGCTGGGTTGGAAAGGACCTCTGAGATCATCAAATACAACCCTTGATCCATTACTGCCGTGGTTCCTAGACGATAGCACTGAGTGCCACATCAATCTCTTCTTAAAAACTTCTAGGGATGGAGAATCCACCCCCTCCCTGGGCAACCCATTCCAATTCCTGATCACCCTCTCTGTAAAGAATTTCTTCCTAATATCTAAGCTAACCCTCCCCTGGCAGAGCTTAAGTCCATGCCCTCTTGTCTTACTGGGAGCTGCCTGGGAGAAGAGACCAACCCCCCCCTGCCTCCCACCTCCTTTCAGGGAGTTGTAGAGAGTGATGAGGTCTCCCCTGAGCCTCCTCTTCTCCAGACTGAACAGCCCCAGCTCCCTCAGCCTCACCTCATAGGACTTGTGCTGGAGCCTCTTCACCAGCCTAGTTGCCCTCCTTTGGACCTGCTCCAGCACCTCAATCTCCTTCCTGAACTGAGGGGCCCAGAACTGGACACAGTACTCGAGGTGTGGCCTCACCAGCACTGAGTACAGGGGCAGAATCCCTTCCCTGGACCTTCTGGCCGCACTGTTGCTGATACAGGCCAGGATGCCATTGGCCTTTTTTGGCCACCTGGGCACATTGCTGGCTAATGTTCAGCTTCATAAAGACTCCCAGGTCCCTTTCTGCCTGGCTGCTCTCCAGCCACTCTGTCCCCAGCCTGTAGCGCTGCATGGGGTTGTTGTGGCCAAAGTGCAGGACCCAGCACTTGGCCGTGTTGAACCTCATCCCATTGGAATCAGCCCAACTCCCCAGTTTGTCCAGATCTCTCTGCAGAGCCCTCCTGCCTTCCAGCTGATCCACACTGCCCCCCAGCTTAGTGTCATCTGTGAATTTGCTAATGGATATATACAGTAATAATATATTAATAATATTATAATATACACCATAGCAGCAGCTAATTAAACTTAATTTTGTTGCATCAACTGTAGTTAACTGGAGGGGTTTTGTTGAGAGACTGTGAAAGTTTTATTTCCCTTATTTTACAGAAGTTAACTTTCTCATTCCTTGTCTGTCTTTTCTTTTTCTTTAACCCCCGCTTCTGCCTCAGGCACCAGCATACAGCTGATACCACAAAACCTGAAGCCAGGCAGAGCTCAAGTTCCCATCCTAGTTAAGGATTTCCAAGGGTTGAGCTGTGCTGAAGCACAGTCTCTGCAGCTGACTGTTTGTGATTGTGGGGATGAAGGCGTCTGCAAAGAGAAATATGTTGGCTCTAAGTCAGTGGGCCTGGGACCAGGAGCGATTGCGCTTATCATCTTGGCATTCTTACTCCTGCTGCGTAAGTAGTTGTTCTATGTATCTCAGGAGCACTGTAAATACCGTCTGCAAAGCATCAGAAAAGAAACAGTCCAGCTCCCAGGTGTTATCATCCTGGTATATGTTGTGTCAACTCCTTGCCTGTGTGAAGCCACAGCAAATCCCCAGCTAATTTTGGTAACGTCAGCAATCCACCTGCAAAGAATTTCAAGCTGTGCATTTTGAAATTAATATGTACAGCTGTAATATTTGTTTATGGTGCTGTAAATAACAGGTGGGGAAACAGTAAGGAATCTTTTCAGTGTTCCCACACCTCTCAGTGTGAACCCTAACTCTTCCCACTCAAGCCACAGCACGCTCTCCACTCTCTTCTCTTCCCTCACTGCAGACCCGGGTTTGGTGTCTGGCTCTGAGCAGCATGTGGTGTTGTAAGACAAAACAGAAGCTCAAAAATAAGAGAATAATATCGTTGTCAGGGTATGGCCATGTGTACCAGTGCTATGTTTGAAATGGCAGGTCTATTGCTTATACAATCCAGTTGTGGCAAAACTAAGTCTGTGCCACAGGAACACATTCTGCTCCTGAAACTGACTTGTTTTATTTTCGCAGGCAATGCTCTAGATGTGTCACTGGAGTGGTGAGGTGGAACATACATGATTCTGTGTCATTATCTAGTGATAAAAGAACAGGAGTCAGAAATACTGAAGTTGTGCAGTGATACCTAGGGTTTGGGTTTGGTATATGAGATTTTTTGATAGCAGTATAGCTATATACATGTGTCATCATCTGTGGGATTGAGGCCCCAGCAGGTTATTTGTCAGTTTTCTCTCTAGGAATCCAGCTTGCCATACCTTTCTAGGTATTTCTTGAATATTTAGAAGTGTCTTCAGTCTTTATCAGCCCTCATTCCATTCAGTAGCTCACTAAAGATAAATCTCAGTATGAGAGCTGACCAGTTTTCGGTACTGCCTTTTAGCATGCTTTGAACCTCATCATCACACAGCTAATGGCAAACTTCTCTTTCCCCATAGTTCTTCCACTGTTACTGCTGCTGTGTCCCTGTGGTTCAGGAGTGAAGGGAAGAAAGGGATTTGTTGCGATACCGGACTGCAGCGAAGCGATGTTGCGTCAGTGGAACAGCGAAGGAGCAGCTCCTGAGCAGAAGGCATGTATCCCTCATAGTGTTGCTCTTTGACTTCTACACAGGCGTTCATTTGGCACTTGGCATTTCTTCCACATTGCAGGCTGCTGTTTCAGCAGCAGTGCAGCAGATTTTGACCACAGGTGAAAATTAATTATCATTAATCCTGGAAGTTTCAGTGAAGGATGCATGGAAGATGAGTTTCATCAGTAGCTCTGGAAACTCCAGCCACGATGTTTAAATCTTGAAGAAAAGGGGAAGCAATCAAGCAAACTTTGATGGTATCTGAGCAGGAGATAGGAGTGTGGGAAAAGGATTGGTGATGTCAAGAGTGTAGTATTTGCATTTGCAAGCCTGGAATGTTCTGCACCCCTCTGGGAGCATAGTAAAGTAACAAAAGAATGGGTTATAAAGCTTAGTTTCTATTCAAAGTTTCAGGTACATTTAAAATTACTTCCCTGTGTATTTGCTGTCTTAAACAGAGTAAATTCTTAAAAATAAAGATGGCAGAAAAAAAAAATTCAAATCTTCAGAGAGAGCAGAGTGAATACCAAGAGAGGGTTGCCCATTCTCGTTATGCTATAAAACCCAGTTTTCAAAGAACAAGGGCATGATGCCCAATAACAAAGAAACAATAGTCAAGTAAAAGACTATGACTGTGAGCCAGTGCTCACACTAAACTCTTCATAAAAGACAATTAATAGGGAAGCCAAACTGCTAAAAAAGAATAGGGGGCCAGGCAGCACTGTAGAGGTAGCAGGCAGTGCACACTCCTCCACTTTGTGTTTGTCTAAAGCTGGGCAGAGTCTGTATTGGAACAGCTGAACTCCCTAGAATTTTGCTATCCATCTTTTTGTGGAGTTTTTTTTGTTTGTTGTTTGTTTGTTTGGGTTTTTTTTCCAGGGTTTTTGTTTTGTTTGTTTGGTGGTTTTTTTCTGCTTTCATTCCCAACCCCTTGAGTTTCAGGAAAACAATGATCTATAGAAACATTTCCATGATCCTTGGGAATGCAGTTGTGGAAGCTGCACCCAGTTTCAGGAAGCCCTTTACTCTGCAGCAACATGCATGAGTGCGAATTCAAACAAGTCATAAGACAGCATCCTCCCAGGTCCCACCCAGTCCCACTGCTGGTTTGGTGAGTTCTGTGTGCTAGACAGCACAACTTTCATGTCACATCCTGATCTGTGTTATTTATATAGCAAGTGCTAAGCTTCATCTCACCCACTGCACTGGAGGACTCAAAAGGAGCAATCATCGGAGCAGCAACAGCAGCAGGAATGAGTGGAGAGGAAACTGCAACAGGAGGAGGCAGCTCTGTCTCTCACGTAAGAGAGCATCACAGCATTATTACCAAGGGAAGATGGGAAGAACAGACACATCTCCTTTCTGGTGCTGAGCATGAAGCCATGGCAGCTGGAGGAGCTCAAGTCATGGCAGGTGTAGAAGGCAAGACTGTGAGGGCTGGAGGAGTCACAGTGGGAGCCACAGGAGCCATGAATGAAGAATTTTTAAGAGACTACTTCAATGACGTAAGCTTATGACCCAGAACTAACAGTATTTTGGTATTTAAGCTTAATGTTGGGAAATGCTGTTCATGTTATTACAAACACAGATGAGTAAATATGTATATATAAACAGTCCTGATACAATGGCCAATGCTGCTTGCATCTGGACTTGATGGTGCTAAGGATTTTTGCATTAGGTTCCCATCTGGGACTTTGAGCATGACAGTGCTCAGTCTTGTAGCACTGGGTGCTTCCAAGTTCTTCCACAATGAGACACTTCTCTAAAGGGTGGTGCTTTGGAATTGTATCCAGAATATTCAGCAATGACCAAGGAGCCCCTTGCCCAGGAAAAAGCTGTGAGAAACACTGAGATACAAATCTAGGGGACTTAAGTGCATTAATCTGGCCTGTAGGGAGGTACCTGTGACTCACCATGAGTCACAGCTAGAAACTTTACCATGGAGCCAGTTTCTTAAAGATAAGCCATGGATGTCAAGTGGCAGAGGGTGGACCAGCATTTTCAAAGTAGCTGATGAAGTAGGTGATGCTGGACTTGTCTCTTTGCCCAACATCCTGGTTAAAGGGCCTTTCATCAGCACTGTGAGAGGCACATGTTGCAATCCCCTTCTTGATTGGTTTTTTTGGGGTTGTTTTTTTGTTTTTGTTTTTTTGGTGACCCAACCATCGACCAGTAAACTTCCTACTCATTGCAGCTATCCCTTCTTGTGTAATGCACATCATTAGTCTTTAGGCTGGTGAGCTCTTTGGAGTGAAAGTTTCGTTTCCACATGCCAGGGAGTGTAAGGGTTGTTCATCACTTGTACAAATAAAACATCTTTACACCCAACAGCTGGCTGCTGATGTGATTATGCAGGGGAGTACCTGTGCATGTTTGAATCACCACCTCAGGCCAGGGAAGGATGTGAGCAGAAGATAGTTTTATGTCTCTTCAGTGCTCTAGCTACTGGTGTTCTAGCTTAACAGATGAAACAGTAGCAATTCTGCTGCCTTCTGCTCTTTGCACCTCATGATATCAAGACAAACTTTAGGCATAGCTGTCAGCTGACAGCTGAAGTCCAGCAGGAAAGCTTGGTACAGGTCATATTACAGTACTCTTTACAACTTCTGTAAGGCTAAAATATCTCAGAACAGGGGGGGAAGAGGGTGTGAGAACTCAAAGAAGTAACCAAACCAAAGTATCAGATGCATACTGGCTTTTGTAGAAGCACCTCAGGTAATGTGCCTACTTCCAGGATCAAACATAGATGAACATTCAGAGGCAATCTGGGTCTGGATATATACCACATTACACAGATGCCTGAGCTAGTATGTACTCTATAACTTCGAATGTGGCAGAAAAGTGGTTTTGAGCACAAGCCAGCAGCTTTGTTATGTTGAGCTGGTTCAGCAGGCCCAGGGGATTTGTCTGTTTTCACCCCTGGAACTGGGTAAACTGGCTATTGCAAAAGTTTACATGGGTATTTGTGCTATCACTGGCAGCAACTCAATTGCAGATGCTGCTTTTGGACTGAGCTGGCCCTGGAAGCAGAGTAGGCAGAACCTGTGAGCCTTTGGTTACAAAGTGGCTTGCATAGAGCCTAAAATTTTATATGCTGGACTACTGTTCCTGCAGTTATCGAGCCATTTAACTTTGTGATTTGTTTGCTTTTGGGCTCCTTGGGTGTGATCCTGCAGGCTATGCTAGTGAAAAGGGCAGTGGCAGGTGATAACATGCCAGCTTGTACTCATTAAATGTACATTTAAATGTTAGGACACACTCAGACGGAGTTCTGGCACTGTGCCATTAACACCTCAGTTAGAGCTGAAGTTCATTCACTGCACCAAGATAAAAACAATCAAGTTTGTGAGGATGGATCAGTATCACAAATGGCACAATTTCTGGTAGGAATAGCAGCAGGTGGTGATAGTACCCAATGTTATCAATTTAATTTCAGGTTTTTCTTCTTGTCATGTGTACCGTGGAGTTCAGTCTAATTTCAAAAAAAACAACCCAAAATGCTCTTTTAAGTGCTGCCCTCGCTTTGTTGATGACTTCTGTGGGTTCAGTTAAATTTTCTTATTTTAACCTCTTTGACACAAGTGTCTCTGATCTCCAAATTTGTCAAGTCTAAAGCTGGCACTAATGAACTTCTTGCTTTTGTTTTCTGTCTGTAGAAAGCTGTCTCTTTTGCGGATGAAGATGAAGCCAAGGCCGCAAACGACTGTCTCCTTGTTTACTCCCAGGGAGAGTCAGGCTCCCCCCATGGCTCCATCGGCTGCTGCAGCTTCATCGAGGGTGATCTTGATGACCATTTCCTTGATGACTTAGGAGATAAATTTAAGACTCTAGCAGAAATATGTATAGGCAGACAAATCAACATGAAAGACAGTAGCTCCAGGAATGAATCGGGTTTCATTCTTAATGATACAAAGTCATGGTTCTTAGATCAGCAAAACGCTTCCAGCTCTGAGCAAGCCTTTGCCTCAGGCAGCCACTTCCAGCCCACCCCTCCGGTACCGGTGGGCAGTGGTGCAGGAGGAGACACCTTGTCTGAGGAGGTGGTCACAGAAACAACTTTCTCGTCCCACTCTGGGCAGTGCAACACCCAGCCCCTTCCCACTGCCCACGCAAAGACTAATTTCACCACGATGGAGACATCCTACTCTGCAGGAGCTCCTGGCCACTCGGCCACTCTCTTTCTAGAGCCCAAATTTAAAGAGAACCTAGTGGTGACAGAGAGGGTGCTGGCACCTGCATCGAGCTTGCAGGGCATGGTGGAAATCCCCAGTTTGCCACACGGAAGTAACGTGGTGAAGTCAGGAGCTCTGACAGTACAGGATCTCCCTGACTCCCAGTACGTCGTGGTGAGGGAGAGGGAGAGGGTCCTTGTGCCTGCTGTAGAGCAGGGCTCTCTCAGCTTCCCCGAGCTGGCGGAGGGGCACAGCGTGATGGTGAACAACAGGGTCGTGACAGCACCAGGGGGGCAGAGCAGAGGTGAGCAGGCAGCAAGTGCTGGCACAGGAAAGCAAGAGCACGTGTTGATCACAGACTCCCTGCTCAACCAGGTGGGCTCCAACTTAGAAGGAGCACCTCCTGCCAGCGCCACACTGAGCAGGTCTTCCACAGTCACCAAATACAGCACGGTGCAGTACACTCGCTCATAACCTGGCACCTTGCAGGGGTAACAGTGTCCAGCACCCTCTCATCTCAGGCTTTTTCTTGAGACCTGAATTTGCTGGAGCTTTCAGAACGAAATGGACTCGCGTCCAGTAACTTATATAAGTAAGGATTATGACCAAGAAGGTAGTAAGGAAATCTGCTGTTGTTAAGCAACATTGGCAGTGATGCTGTTGAAGTGCAAGGATGTGGGAAATACATTTTTTTCCTTGTTTGCTGTTTTTTTGTAGTGGCTTTTTACAGTTTGGTTAGTGTAATAATACCACATAACCACAGCTGCATAATTATGGGAAAGCATTTTAAAAGTCTAAAATCTAGTGTTGGATAGTAGCATGCAAAGCACAAGTTAGGTTTCTGAACTGTTGTTTAGTGTGTTTGCTGAAGTGCCCCATAAGGGGCACCAGTTTCTCATGGTGTGTTTGCCAACCATTACCATGTGGGCCAGGCACCTCCCCCTAAGGTGTAGCTGCAGGTGTTCACCTTGGTGAGTTGCTAAGAAGTCTCTCCTGCCTGAGAAGGAGACCACCAGCCTCCAAAACTAGCATGTCCTCAGGGCAGGGGTGTGTTTATCTCCTGGAGGGATGTCACAATTTCAGCTTATCAGCATTTGTACCTTAAGCAATCAATACTTGCTTATTAGCACAGGGGTTAAAGAGAGCAAGTAGCAAAAGAGCTGAGAACTGCAATTTTTTTGGTACTTCAGAGTAAAAATTCCATTACTTGATGTGTGTCTAGGCTGTCACAGACAAGTAGGCATTTGCCTCGTACAGATTTTTAACTGGCTCCTAGTTTGTCCTTTAGTAATGTGTGAGAAATGGCCAAAACTGACCTTAACTTAAGAGCCAGAGTTTCAGTCAGTGGCTTTGCTAGGAAAGCTTATGGCCCTTAGACATTGTAGGATCTGATTTACAAGTGCAATTGGGTGATTTTAATTGTGTCTGTGAACTCATAGACACAAGCACAGAAATACTGCCCCATGAGTGTGTGTGTGTGGTTCTGCTGGCTCTGACAAGAAAAGGGTCGCTATGACTCTAAACAATGGAAAGAAAAGTAGTTTTATGTGGCAAAAGCAGAAGAGAGTACAGCATAGTGTATGGCACTATATATATATGCACATGTAAATATGTATTTGTATGCAGTTCGAAACATTTTAAGGTGAATTTTACAGCCATACACTCCATGTGTCCTGTCAGAGTTAAAAAGTACTTTAGGTACTGGTACTGTGTTTATCTCATAGCTGTAAAATCAGCAATGCTGGTCATGTGGGACTGCAAAGCCCACGCATCTGCAGAGCTTCCTGGTTGCCTGCATCTCTCCTGGAGTTTTTGTGCAGCTGCAGTGTTCTGTTTTCCACTGATATGTTTTGCCTTTGACTAGAAATGCTTTCAGTGTATTTTTTCAGTGTATTTGATTTTACTTATAAGGGTGAAAACAAAAAGTAGAAACTATAGCTGTGCTCAACAGAATGCATCTTGACAGATGGGACATTAAGTGGAGGAGTGCTTCCAAGCAAATCAAACTACTTGGTTGCTTGAGCTTGTTTGTTATTTATCTCTAAAACTTCATTTTTAAAGTATGTATATTTACTTTTAAGCAAGCATGCAGATTAAAGTGGTCATCACTTTTTCCTGCAGTTAGGGGGAATTAACTTACTTCTGAATTTTTAATGGAGTATTTTGTGGTTTTATGCAATCTTAAAATAAAGAACACTATTGTAATTTTCTTTTAATGCTGCATTCAGTTGTAAGACGGCTACCAGGTGAAAACATTGACTTTCTTACTGAAGATTAAAAGTTTAAAGATAGAATGACGATTGGGATTCCCAAGACAACCTAAAGAAATATATGAAAGAAACAAAAGTAAAAAAAGTTGGTGTCCTGCTAACTTAGGTTCTGAAAAAAAAAAAAAAGTAAATTCTGCCAGCACATTGAATTCTATAAGAATATGATGCAAGACAACAGCATCCTATCCACAGATTTACTGGGCTTTGAGTCAAAATCTCACAATCAATTTATACTTCCAAACAATATGGTATAAAATAGTGTCAGTTTAATAATTGTTAAAACATATAGTTATTAACATCTAGAAGAGTATGTAAGAGTCAGGACTGTCACAGAAATACTGACTTCCCTGTGTATTGTTTAGATAGAAACTTTTATGACAGTGTGTTTGAACAGATTTGTAAGTCTCCATTGTTTGGTTTAGTCTTGCACCAAGATGCCAATGCTAGCAGAACAGCCATCAGATTAAGCAAGTTGCTTCTAATGGAGCTGTGTAAGTGATGGTGGCTGGTGGGAGGAATTTACAGACCCAGACTAATGGAAATGCCTGGTTAGCATCTGACCACTAGATAACCTGAGATCAGGACTAGCCCTAGATGCTTATCTTTGTGAGAGATGCCTCATTCTGACTTCAAAAGTAAAAACAAAGCCTGTAATTTTCTTATCTAAAAATAACAGAGCATGGTTATTCTGAAATACCAGTGTGACAGGGACTGTATCCCTGCTGCTTTTTCCTTATTTGTTTGTCCTGTGGATTCTCACTACATCAGACTCTGGGATTATTAACCAGCAGGAGGGCAGAGGGAGCGCCTGTCCTGAGCACCCACAAGAACATATTGCCTGCATCATGCCTTGGCTGGTACTGGGAGCCACGGTGGACTATGCAAGACAGGATGATCTCTTCCAGGCTCTGTTCTTTCCTGAACAATCTTAATGCTTGTCAGGGTTATCAGCAATAAATCAGTTTTTTAAAAGTTAAATAAATCAGTTGTTCTCCTGAGGAGTGTGGTGGTGTTTATGGCTTTGAGGCATCCCAAAAATGCATCACTCCCTCTGCTTGGTAGCAAAGCTGTCAGCTCTGACTGTCCCCTCTACTGGCCTCTTCTCCCTTCTGGTGGCCTTTGAGCCCCCCATGAGCTCAAAAGGCAGTGGCAACCATCTCCTCTTTCTACCCTGTAGGTAGGACATGTGCCCTCTGCCTGGCACCAGCACAGGCTTTTGAAAGCACTCCTGCAGGTGAACCAACCTGGCTGAAACTCAAGGTGAGGGAAATGCCAGACTTTTTCCATGTGAAGAGGTGAGGCTGGGCTGAGCAGGGTCCCCGCAGGCTGAGTGTGCCAGTCGGGTGCAGTTTGTGAGCCCATCTTAAAGCAGACAAATTAGGAAGGTTCAACCCCTGGGCACCTGAGGTCCTTTAGGTGCTCAGAGCATCATGTCAAGTTTGCCAGCTGCAGGGCTCAGCTGGCTCTGTTGGCATGACAAGAAAAACGTCCCTCCCACCTCAGCTCCAAGCTGAATCCTGACCTGGGATTCAAACATTTCATCAGAGCATTTCTCTTAGATCTGTTATCTCTAGCAAATAAAACTCAGGGATGAGATATCACCTCCCAGTGATTAAGAAACAACCTGAATTGATTCCCTGGCTAATCATTATCCAAGATCTTTGGAGTGTGGCTGAAGTCTAAACCCTGGGGGAGCACAAGTTTGAGAGGACAGTGCTGGTATTGAGAGGTCTCCCTGAGGCCTGGAATCCAGCCTCCCAAAGCACCCAGCTATCCTCCTCCCAGGAACCAGCTATCCAGAAACAGCTGTGGAACACAAAATAGTTGGGGATGCTTGAGCTGCTGGGAGTAGCTCAGCAATAGTGGCACAGCACTGGGCAGCAGGAGGGCACAGGCTGGGTGCCAGAGGCAAAAATCTCCCTAGGCACCTCTTCTTTTGTTGGGTTTTTTTTGTTTGTTTGAGGTTTTTTTCAGTCTGCAAGCATTACCAATCTCTCCTTTCATCCCTTCTTGATTATTAAAAAAAAAAAAAACAACAAACCAAAAAAACCACCTTGAAGCAGAGCTTCCAAATAGAAAATATTATGTACTTAAGGCATCAGCTTTTAGATGATGCAAAGTCATGTCTCCCAGATGATGTAACTTACATGTGGCAACATAGCTTTTGCTGGCAGGGAGGCTTGCTTCGTGCATGAGTCCACTGACTGTTATACCATTCATCATCCCGTGATATGCCTAACACTTCCATCCTGTAGCCAGCAAGCTTGATTTCTATAACAGCAGACAAGACAAAGCCCCTCAAGCTCCTTTTGAATTGGAGCCTCAGAGAGATTCTGTCAAAATAATAGATTTGTTCAAGAACCTCTTCTTTGTCATCCATCCTGCCATTGTTTTGCTCCTGTAAACAAGATGTGGTAGAACTGAAATACAGATCCATACAAATATTTAAGTTTTCCACCATTCTGGTAAATTGGAGAGACTTCTCCTCCCTACACACTGCCTTGCTAGAATAAAGTATTTTTCCCTAGCACAAACAAACCAAAGCACACATTTAGAGTTCTGTGTGAGGTTTTTCAGGCATCTCTTAAACGAGCAAGTTAGACTTGGTGTCTGATCAGTAAAAGTGTGGTCACTCCTTAAATGCCCCAAAAAGCCTTTTCCAGGTTAAATACCAGCATAGTGGATGGTGCTGTTGGAATTGTAGTTGAACTTAATGCAGTTTGGATAAGTGTATTTCAGCTGGGGCATGTGAAGCCCAGACTACAGCAGGTAAGCAGCTAGAGTAGGTCTCAAGGACATGTCCTGAACCACTAGTGGAGGATCATTCTCACACCCTTGTTCCTGGAATTAATGAGCAATTAAATATTTAATATCATGTGAGACAAGTCCAAGCAGATTGAACTTACAGCATCCTTGAAGCTGTTAGGATGCTTTTACCAAAGAAAGGGAAGATAGGATGGAACTGAACACATCTCTCACATGAAAATTTCCTGGGCAACTTGAACAGAGGAACCACCATTATAAACTCTGCTAGATTTTCCAGTTCATTTTACATTGTAAGATTAGTTCAAAGTACTTGTAAGACATTCAGAATATATTTTTTTAAACACAGAGTTAGAAACATGGTATTGTCCCAGAATATCTTATTTTTCAGATATCCTATTCAGGTTTTTCACTGAGGAGTATTCTGCCCTATGACAAATAAAAAAAAAACAAACTTTTGAAGCACATGAACAGAATACATACATCCATGATGTGGACTGGTGTGAAGAGCAAAAAGGTAATTTGAAGCAGAAAGTTCCAGAGCAGTGAGGTTCTGCTGTAAGCATGATTTTAAGTTAACCAGAAGCTGATCTATTGCATCAGCTGGAGTTGGCTGGTATTAGCAGAAAAGGACAATATGTCACAGAATGTCATGGCATGGAAGAAGGAGAGAAACTTACCTTAAAAATTGTTCTGGAAAATGTGCTGAATGTACCACTCAGACTGAGTTTACAGAATTATGTGCTGTGTGTTAGAAGTAATCTGTGAGGAATGTTTAATGCACTGGAAGAAATTTGTACCACAAACAAACCAGCAGTGAGCACCACCAGGGTTCAGTGCAGAGAGAGCCTGCTATGAAAAGCCCTGCTCCTCAGATAACCCCTCTTTCTTTTTCTCCCACATCCAGCTTTTCCTGCCCTGTTCTACACCCAGATTAAGGGATCAACAGGAATCAAAATACTCCACTGTGCTGCCTGCTCGTCCAGCAGACTCGGTGCTTTTTTGTTTAGAGGAGTTTGAATTGGACAACATCTGACCTCTCCAAGTGCAATAAGTTTGTTTGCAGAGCATTAGGAAAGAAATCCAGACTTTCAAAGGGAAGGGAAGTAACCTGCCTTTAGTATTTCTTTTTCTTGATTAATCTTGGTGACAGAATGATTTTTAGGGTGTTGGGCTTTTGGGGGGGGACGACATTTTGGAGGGTTGTTTGGTTTTGATTGATTGGGGGTTGGGGTTTTTTTTTTTTGTTTTTTTTTATGACTGGCTATGTCTGCCACAACAGATAAACTTCTGCATCACGGCCACAGAAGAATGGCAAGCATTTTTCCATGGTGTGCCTGAAAATTGGCTTATTATCTTTATTACCAGCAGATGCCCAGCTACTTCCCTAGAGGCACCAAGGGTGTTACGTGTTTCTCCCAGCAGAACCATTAAATCTTTGTTTCTGCCGAGGAAAGCGTGACGCTGCCTTCCCGCCCGCCTTCTGAGGGATATTTTACCGGAGCCGGTGAAAAAAGAAAAAAAAAAAAAAAAAAAAAATCTAACCACCACTTAGGGTTGGAGGTAGCGGCACATGGGGCTTGATGCCACCAGGTGGCAGCCGGCGACCGCGGGTGTTCCAGCCCTCGGGAGCGTCAGGATCCTCCGCGGCGGGAGGGATGCTGAGAGAGGGAATAGGAGCCAGGGCACCCGGAGGTACCCGAAAAACGCGGCGTTACAGACACCTCTGCAAGGGATGGGTGGAAGAGCGGCTGGCAAAAACACCTTAACAGCCAGCAAGGCTTCTCCAGCAGTGTTGCTTCTGATTGTTTTGGTTTAGTAAGGGAAAAAAATAAAAATCTTTATTGGCATTGAAATGGAACCGATTGTGTTCGTAAAGCCTGAAGGAATAAAGAAGGCAGCCCTGGAATGCAATACATCCTCCCTTTTCTAGTGCTTCATGTACCCAGAATAATGATTTCCCAGCTTTGTCAGTGATGTCTTAATAAGATGTTCTCTGGCAACATCCCAACACTTTCTGGTTCTCAAAGGATGAATCCCTTAGGAAGCACTTAGAACCTTTTTCTATCAGAAGCTTTGACACTTTCTGTAAAGAAAAGAAAAACAATACTCAACCTGACTAACAGAACTGCAGCTCACAAAAGGTCCCTGCAGGAACAGTAGGTTTCCTTATTGGTTTTACCATTGAGTAATGCCTGAATAAAATCTCCAGCAGCACCTCTCCATCCTCCTTTCCTTCCCTCTTCTTCCTCTCAGCTTTTCATGGTTTGAACCTCAGGCAGCTGTACCAGTGTTCTGGGCTTGTACAGATCAAGACAGCCCAGCACCACAGTTCATTGTGTGATGGTTTCTGCATGGTTGTCACTCTAAATCAAAGGGAACCTCTGGTAGTGACACCTTTAGAAAAGAGATATATCATGGATGGTGGGTTTTTGTTTTAAGAGAAAAAAATAAGTTGGGATCAGAGAAAAAAATTACACAAAGCCGCACAGGACGTTCCCTCCTTCAGAAAGCTTGTTCTATGTTATGCAACACAGTACATTTTTCACCCCTTTCCTCCCTCCTTGCTTTGTAGGTTTAACACAGAAAGCTACTTTTCTTCTGTCAGTGCTTGTTTTCTTTTGTGGCCCATCCTTTCCATCCTACAAAAAATCAAAAGAGGAAACTGGGCTTGGCTTAGGGTCAGGACTAGACCCTATTTGCCATGAGGGCACTATTGTGCTTGGTCCTTCACAGGTCACCTGGTATTTTCCTCAACATCCAGGCAAGGGCACCGTGAGATAGTCCAGCAATTCCTTTTCCTTCTGTGCTCCTCCCAGGATGAGATGCAAGTCTCATTCCAATGGGACTTACTAGGTTAACCACAGCAATCATATAGGGAATATATGTAATTACAAGTCCAGGGACAAATTAGCCACCTTGTCCTAACTTGATATGCTGATATTCTGATAAGTGGAGCTGCCGTGGACCTAGCTATTAATTTTCATGGGTGCACAGAATTTAGTTTTTGAAACCCCTGGTCAAAGATGGAGTTGAGACCACAGATGACTAAATCATGAAGACAGCAGGATGTCTGTAGGAGTGAAAAGAGAATGCTCTCTATTTTTGAACAGTATTTTTCATCTTTCCAGAATTATTTCAGATGAAGGCCCTACCTGATCTCAGAAAAAACCTTTGTTTTTTCCAAAAGCAGACTTCTCACAGGGGCAGCAATCAAAAGCAGAATTTGTGGGTATCACTGCTGAGAAGTACAGGCTGGTCCTTTGCCTGTTTGCTTCTCTGCTGTCCATCATCTCCATATGGCAAACTCTCCTAGACCCTTACTTCTTAAGTGGTCCCTTAGCACTGTTGTCATGAAGTCAATGCTACCCATTCAGACTGAAATACAAAAAACAAAACAAAACAAAACAAAACAAAAAAATAAACTGTCTCAAAGTTGAAGATCCAGTTGGACTCAAATGGAAAGGAAAAAAAAGGAGCAACCTGCTGTCCTCACCCAGATTGCTGTGCCAAAACAAAAGACCCACAAGGACAGTAAACACCTCCTGCATCTTGTTGCTAAGGATACGAAGAAATCAAAACCAATACCAGTTCTCCCAGTCTGAAGGAGACCCCTAACATACACGGTAAAAATCTGTTCACAGGTTGGAACTACAAAGTGAATGTTTGCCTTGTGTTTGATTAGCTGAATTAGCACATCCCAGCAAAAATTCCGTTTCTGGACAGCCTACTGTTGTCATTAGCTACCCCGGTGTGACTGCTGAAGCTAAACCCAATCTTAGCAAACATGGTGGCCTGTTTGAAAATAGCACAGTTACCTCCAAAGAAAAATTACATATGGGAAGCTAAGGCAGAGTGGAGCAATGAGAGAATTACACAAGGTCCTCAGGAAAAAAAAATGCAGTGCATATTCATTCTTTTAAAATTTGAAATAAATAAGAAAACACCAAAGTTCCCTTTGCAAGGGACTCTGTAAACCAGGATGTCCATCAAACGCAAGGCCTTGAGCAGGCACACAGGCAGCATGTTCAGTGTCAGTTTAAAACACAGAGACTGGCCTAGAAAACATTATTTCAGCCTTGTTTTTCCTTAACTGCTTCCCTGGGAGATTGAAGTGTGAAAGACCTTGTCCCCTGGAACAGTTCCCTTGAAAGCAGGTGTACTGAACTGCCCAGAGAATTGCTTTTCTATACATTGCTACTTTCTGTTTCTGTGTTTTACTCTCACGATAACCTCTATCCATCACCTCCTGAAAGTGTATCCTGTTGTTTACTTCTGTTCCCCCATGCATCCTTTTCTTCTGTTGCTTTTGAAGATGCTGTTTCTCAGTATCCCCCCCATGCCAGTTCCACCTTTTACTTCCATTTTAGCCAAACAATTCTCCTTCCCTGCTCTCATTAAATGCTTGGCTCATGCTCCTTTCTCCCCCTGCATCCCAGGGACAGGTCCCCACCCATCTCTGACCTGCTTTCTCTCTCCTCTTCCTCATGTGGTTCTCCTCAGTGCAGCTTTTCGACTTAAAATAATCTACACATATACTTTTGACCACTCTTTAACATGAGGAGGTCTGTGTTCCTCATGCTTTGTGCTGTACATGACCATTCCCTCCTCCTAGTTGGCAGATTATATCTCCTCAGATTTCTGTTTGCATCCCTGACACTAGCCAGGGATGTTTTCTGATTTTTCCAAGACCCTTTCACTGATTTCCTCTCAATCCCAAGTCTGAGCACTTTCTGCTGAAGGTTCACCCTTAACATGCAGTAACTACCTTGGTGACTCAGGTTTGTTTCTTCCTCTACTTTCTGAAGCTGCTTGACCTCTTTTTCTTGAGAGAGTGGAGGAACCAGGTTGGCTGGGAAAAGACAAGAAGAAATGGGGAATTTCTTGATGAATGGAACAAATGGGCAACCTTTGAAAGATATGACTCACATGTAGTGTTTTACGCACTCTTTTCTGCTGCCTCTCAAAACAAAACATTCAGATTGAGTTGGAAAGACTTTGGTTTCTGAGACCATTAGGGTACTCTGCAGGGCAGAGCCACCTATGGTGCAGAGGATGAGCATGGAAAGGAAGGGCCAGTTATTCAGGATCCTGACCAGACCCTGAGGATAACAGGTCTACAGAGGTGTGAGGGTAGAGTAGGAGCACAGCAGCTAAAAGACAGTTCTCAGGTAAGTAACTAAAATGTATAATTACACAACAACACTGAGTAGAGGTTTCTGTTAATGTGTGATCCGATAATCTTCTTTCATTGCCACTTAGCAACAGAATTACAAACCGAGGATGGAAAGACAGGGTGACTTAAAATTCCTCTCTTTGCTGAGCAGAGAGGAGAAAAGGTCCCCTTCTGGCAGGCACAACAGGATTTCAAGCTACTGGCTGTATTGTGCCTTTCAGCACTATTATGCAGACACCTGAATTTCAAGTTGCCCGAAGTCCAGCTCAGCTGGGCAAACCATTATAAGAATTAGCAAACTTTACTCATAGAAACACAGGACTAATCCAAACAAGTAAACCCATGGACTGCATTAAGATCATATGCCATAAGAAGGAGGAATATGGAAGAAGTAACTGATGGGCCACAACTACTGCAGTGGAAATTACTCTTAACTGATGGATAAAAAACAACACTCATTACTCCTTTTTGGGGATCCACAGGGTCACAGAGATGCTCAAAGTGGAGCAAGAGGGTGTTACCCTACTGCAACAACCCTACCTGTGGCCACTGGTCTTCATCATCCTATGTTTGAAGGACACTCTTCCCCTAACAAGCATGCCAGCCTACCTCAGCCCTCCCCTAGGTTCAGTTGTTTTCATGAACATCACAGAAAATGTTACATTTAGGTGCCTACCACCATGCTCTTTACATCTCAGCCTCTTTTTTCCATCTCCTTCTTACCTTTTTTTGCCTTTTTCTTCATACCTTTTATTCTTTTGTGCTTTTTAACTAAGAAATCTGGAGCAGCCAGACAAGGCATCATCTTTTGCAGTGTTGCTATGACTCTGGGGGCAGAGAGGCCTCCGGACATGCTATAAGCTGCTCAGCAGTCAGGCTCAGTTGCATCTCAGAGCAGCTGCTAAGACTGCACACCCTGCTTGTCATTCAAACCATCAGCATATTCTCCCCCATAGTCCCTCTTGGATGCTTTTTCCTTTGCATGTGTGATGATCCTTAGAGACAAGATCCCAGCAACGTCAGCTTCCTCATACCTTGAGCAATTTATCCCCTTATTGAAGAAGGGATCCCAGCAGTGCAGAAGAGAGAGGGGAGGAGGTATTGCAGCCAAAGGGCATCAGACCCAAGGGTGCTGTTAAAATGAAAGTTTAATTTAATATTTACATTTTAAAAGGATTAACTTTGCTTTGCTGGGTTTGTTTATCTTCAGTCAAGGACATGTCTGACTCTTTTTTTTTTTTCTCCTACAGTGATGTTTTGCTCTGAAACTGAGCAGCCAAGACCTGCCTATGCCAGACTCATCAACCTGTTTAGCAGAGTCATTTCATACCACAACAGGACTCTGCTCCAGGTTGCTGGAGCCATTTCTTTCCAGGCCAACCCAATCGTAGTGGCATGGGTCTGGTTGAGGGGGCTGCAGAGCTCCACAACCAGTGGATGCCCCACTGAGGGCCATGGGGCAGGGTCCCCTGGGGAATAAGCTGAAAGAGAAAGGCAGGCAAACAGGACAGGCAGAACGTGCTGCTATCTTTCCTTTTCTTTTTTTTTTCCTTGGTGGTTGGGTGAAGAGAAGAGCTGAAGAAGTTCTGGCTTTTAAAAGAAGCCAGGGGGAGGTTTCTCAAAGCAGTTACATCTGTGTTGGTAAATGTTATTAAACTACTTATGGACCTCTGCAGGAAATAAGGCTACCATCCACAAGCTGCTTGCAGGTATGCTTCCCCCTTCAGAGGGGGAAAAGGGTCTTAAGCCATTTATAGCTCAGTGCTTTCATACACTGAGTTTTTCCCAACTTCTGCATGCCAACCCTGGGTTTTAAAAATAAATTTAAAATCGTTTAACAGAAAGGAGTGTGACTAGCAATTGCACACTCTTCCTGCTATTTACTGCCTTTCTCACATAATGGTACAAGAAAGGAGCAAAATTAGTACATGTTCTTCTTTCTATGTGACTTTCTGTACCCTGCAGAGGAACTTCAATAGACTTATCAAGCTGATACTAATAAAAGATCTACAGTTCTGTCTATAGTCAAATACTCCCCCAGGTAATAGCTGTGGGCTGGAGTTCTTTGCTGGTTTTGCCCATCTCAGGCTATGCTTCTATCATCATTTTTCAAAGACTGAAGCAACTTGACATGCATCATCTATAGAGAAAAAGCTAAAATTTACTATCACCAGGAACCCAGTAGCTAATGCTGTTAAGTTCATGGGGAACAATCAGTACAAAGTAGTGGTCAACAGTGTAGAAAAGTCTAATACTGAGGACAGGGGGAACCTTTTACATTGCATGAAGGAAAGCAGAATAAAGAAAACCATCCAGAAGGCATGTTTTGTCCTCTGCTGGGGGAGAATCATTAATTATCAAGGGTGCACAAGGATTTTGATCTGACATTTTAAAGCTTTTTGAGGGATCTAAGTGATTGTGAGGACTTGTCTGTTTGGCCACACTTGGGAGTTTGTTGAATTTGAGAGTACTTGGCCACACTTAAGAGTATGTGAACACGAAGTGTGGTATCTCTTCTGCTTGGTGTGACCAAGCTGCTTCCTCGGTGCCTTCTCTGGCCTACATGAAAGGAGATTAAAATTCCTTTGAAACATGCTTAAAGGGGGAAAACACAGAGATGAAGGGGATTAAATGAATTTAGTTTACTAGCACACATTTCCCTAATCTGGTTTCCAGTAGCTCCAATATTATGGGCTCTGATGGAGTTTCAGGAGGACACAGGATGCTGTGCACTGCATTGTGCAGTAGTGTTGGGACTGTAGTGTTGCCCTGCAGAGAAGCAGGGCACTGCCTGGCAGATGCCTTGGGCTGCACACCCTGTGCAGCCCCCAGATCAGTTCTGCACAAATGTTGGGGCAATGAGGAGCAGGAGTGGTCCCTGAGTTCTGGTCTGTAAACTGCTGGTAGAAGGGTCATTACAATAGTTATGGATGGTTCATGCCATAAGGACTTCAGGTTCTCTTGGATTACTTTAGCCAACCCCGAATTCTTCAGAGATTTTAAAAAAAACAACCTCAGTCTCCGAGGAAGAAAAAACGTCCCAAAATATAAAACACAACCTAGGTATCTTTTATTGGTACATTCTGCAGTATAATCTGCATTATAGAATTTATAGATTTTAGAGACAAGAAAGGTTTAGAGTAATAGCCTGAATATGAAAGAGTAATAGCCTGAATATGAAAGACCTGTAGTCTTATATTGAAGTTAAGCCATTGGTGTGTAGCATTTAGTGGACAAATATCCAGCATCAAGGGATCCTTTGGAGAGCTCTGCTACTAGCATGAATTGCTATGAGCAAGGAAAATGAGCCTTCACAGAAAGTTACTTGAGACCTCTGCACCCCATGACTATGAGCAGTGGGAATAATTTCCCAATAGCTCCATGCTTGTACAATGCTGTGGATCGCTTCATTTGCGTGGTGGTTTTTTACACAATATTTAAAATCACCATGTGGACTCCAGGTTTCCTGAAAAAGGTGTTGGAATCAGGACTTCAAGCTTCCTACCTCTCTGACTTGAGTACAGGTATGCATCTTTTTTCATAACTATAGCAAAGATGTGTCAGGCTGCTGTAAGCCAGATACTGTCTCATCCCGTGGACACTAAATACTGTGTGACACAGGGGGTCTGCTAGATAAGAAGGGGGTTGCTATCCCTGAGTTTGTGCTTAGCACATGGAAGGCCTCTGCTCCATTACTGTTATTGATAAAACATCTCTGGATGCAGGACGGTCCTGAGCAGTCCTGTGACTGAACAGTTCCTCACCAATGGTATGTGGTGGGTCCATATACTATGCAGACCAAGAAAGAGAAGCTATATGCTCCTCAGAGGAACATACAAACAGGAGAGAGATAAATTTCATACCCCAAGTGTAAAAAGCATATTTTATAATAGCTCTGATTGTAGATCTAAAACAGGGGCACAACAGCCATACATACAGCTAAGCTGTAGCTTCAACTGATACACATTTCATTTTTGTGCTGCAAGAGATGTTCTGAACCTATTTCAGAGATAGCCTATTTTCACCCTGAGCAAGCGTTGCACTGAACTGCTCACAAGCTTGCACTCTATCAAACTGAGCATGTACCTGTTAAGTGATTAGAATTCGGTCTCCCAGCTTGGCTGGCAGTAGGTAAAGGGGGTTATAACCCCAGAGGCTTAATCACAGGAAAGTACACACATGTTGCCCTTGTTCATCCTTTAAAGCAGCACTCGGTGTTTGTAATTATCTGTAAGGCAGACAGGACTGCATACAGAGTGCATATGGGACAGTTTGTGTATTTATAGATACGAAAACATACACAAGATAGATTTTACCTCACAATATTTTCACTAAGGGTGAGGTGAGGGTGACAGAGCACTGGCACAAGCTGCCCAGGGAGGTTGTGGAGTCTCCTCCTCTGGAGACATTCAAAGCCCCCCTGGACACATTCCTATGTGAGCTGCTGTAGGTGACCCTGCTCTGGCAGGGGGGTTGAACTCCATGATCTTTTGAGGTCCCTTCTGGCCCCAGCTGTCTGTGACTCCTGTGATATACCAAGGTGTGACTGCCAGTTAATCTGTTGACTCGTGTAGTCATTTCAAAGTGTAGAAATGAGTTTTGTCCAACAAAACTAGCTCAATTTACTGGCAATGTGCTGAGAAGCACTAGAAACATCAAAGTTACTCATATTTTTTACTCCATGTTTTCACCACATATTTCCCACCTTGCTCACAGAATCAGCTTTCACATCTATAACAGGTATTACCAGCAACAGCTTTTGGCTCAGGTAAGGCAGTCTAAGAGCAGATTCTGTTCTACAATAGATATTAACCAACCCTTCTGCTTAAACATGACACTGTTGGTTCTGCTCCACAGATGTATTTAGCCCTTCTTCAACAGTTTTTTCTCTTTGAAATGTTGTTGTATACTTTATCCTTCTTAAAAGTTGAGGAAGAAGAATAAAACAAAACAAAAGAAAGCCAACCAATCTAAAATAAAAAGGAAATCCAGGTGTTATTAGTGTACGGTACATAAGAGCTATAATGTGCCCTGTTCCTGAATTTTTGAGATACCTTTTTCTTTCTAACACTTGAAAAATAAAAGGTTGTTTCCTCTCAGATCCATTTTCATGCAGGATGGGTTTTTTTGCCAGACCGGGGACACTGGTAAATGTAACTTGGAAACTGATGCAAAAATTCAGTGAAGCTCATAGTAGACACAGGAACACTGTTTATGAGAAAAAATGTTTAGTACAGCATTTCCTCAGAGCTTTTGGCAAGAAGCAGGCACTGGTTCAGTTAGTAAGAAGAAAGGCAGAGACATGAGAATGTCACTGCAACTTGGTTGCTTCCTGCTCAACAGAATGCCCAGTGGATTTTATTCCAGGGGAGATGAGGATCTCTTTCCAAGTTGGGGCAGACCAATGAATTGGAGGAATAAAGAGGAAGGGGAGCCCAGCATCCATGACTGTGTACAAAGACACCCACAGACACTCCAACGATGCTTCACAGCCAAACTGCATCCAGATGGGTCTTTGTGGTGATCTCCATGCATATTGATTTCCACACAAGAAAGAATGAAGTAATTTAAATGACATTATAGGATGATTAACCATTAACAAATGGCTAATTTGGCCCTGTGCAAATTTGAAGAAGCTTTTGAAGAGACTACCCAGGTGGCCCTGCATGCTGGAAAAACAGGCATTTCCACACATCTATTTGTATTCAGGTACCAGAATGAAGTGCCTTAGACTCAGCATTTTACAATCTTCAGCAGGAAGATGCTGAGCAAAGTACATAGCTGCAATAGCTTTAGCAAATATATATCTATAATCTAAGAAAAGATTATAATTTAACCCTACAGACTCTGCAATGGTCATAATAACTAGGGGAAGATTTTCATTGTTGTGTCGGATTTAATTATTCATTTGACATCTGCAGTTAGAATTAGTTGAGAGTTTATGGAGATACCCTTAAAAATAAGGCATTTATACCCAAGAGAGCCTACCTGAGACCCAATGAAAATCGTAGTCTCTGTTACTTGTTTTTTGTTATCAGAAACATTTCCATCATGTTGTAGATTTGCTGTGTATTTCTTACTGTAAGAGGACAAAAAAACCTTTGTAACCTAAACAATCTATCCGTTTTGCTAACAAAGAAATTGACCTTCAAACACATTAATCTCATTGCAAGTTCCAAGCATCTTTCAGCACCAGGAAAGGTTAAGCATTGGTGCTGGCACAAGGTTAATCCACTAGTTTTGTGTATAAACTGATTTGGGAGGGCTTTTTTGATCACTTGTCTAGACTGATGGATTAATATGTAGACATGAATATGTAATAAACTTGAAGAACAGAAGTTTATTTCACAGGGATCACAGACACCACAAGGGCAGCTGGTGAAGTTAGTACCTCATAGCAATCAGTGTCCAGTGACCTTGGAGTTTAAACACTTGAGAGCAGAATCCTGCTGAGATGAGCAGGTGCCAGGTGAGCTCATACATTACAAATGCCCCAAAGCAACAACCATCTATTTAAATGGTTCTTTTTTTGGACTTCAAGCTATGTCCCAAGATGCTGCTTGGACATAACCTTGAAAAGACAAAAAAACGGTGACTTTATATCTGAAGCCAAACCCACCCCATCTGTCTTCTAAACTGTTTGTTAACATTTTCATGTTTTCACATTAAATGGATTACATACAGAATATGGATGGTTTGGGAGAATTTTTTCCATTTAAGATCAGTAGTGTTTCCTTACTTCCCATTAAAATAGCCAATGTAGTTCTATGAACAAAGAAATCTGAGAATGATTATTAAAAAGCTTTTAATACAGCCATACTCCACAGAAAATCAAAATGGGCAGCAGGCTGATAAACATGTGCACACCACACAGACCTGAAATGCCAGCAGTTTTTAATGCAATTCTTTACAAATTGAAATTCAAGCTATGACATGAGCCTTGCTGGGCATCTTTTTTTAATTAGAAAAGTATTACCCCTGGCTTTGCAGAGAGGGAAAATATTATATAATTAGCAAATAGTGAAATAAAAAGAAAATCTCTCACTGACTTCTGCAGTTACTGCATTGAGCTCTGCCACAGCAACTCGGTGGCTGTCACCTGGAGTAAAACTCAAAAGAATTCTTGACTCCAGCTCAGAAAATTCAGGCAAACCTCTTTAAGAGGTAAATCTCAGGTCTTTTCCTATAAGCCCCCATGGAATTCTACTCCTGTAAAGTGAAAGAAAGTGTCACATTCAGGTCTCTGTACTATAGAAAGGATTTTTGCAGAGCTCAGGAATTCATTAATTCTTTTTAAAGTGCTAGGGAAATCTATCCAGATTACTGAATGGCTTACCATCTATCAGCCCCTTTCACTCCAGTGTCACAGGAGAAGCTTACGGGTTTTTATGGTCAAAGTCAGATATTCCAGCCTGTCTGAGCACTTTGTCACATAGAAGCTGTTGGCTTTCTAAATAAAATCAAATATAAGGGAATGAAGCAGAGAATTAAGGAGCTTATCTATGTAAAACATGCGTAAGTGTGTGAGACTAAATGGGAAAGAGAAGAAAAAACTGTCCAATAGCACAGTTGGAAAAATTCTTGACATAAACAAGAGTATTAGCAGGACGTGTTTGTTCTTGACCTGAACATTGTAATACTTCCAAGCAGGGAACATGCTTTCATTAAAAATAGGCATTAATTCTAATTCTTCAGAGATGAACTTCAACTGATTTGGAATTCCGATAAGCCTTAAAGCATTTACATATTTGAGGATTATCTGTATTTTCATAACTGAGGATCTCATACTTCTTGGTTTCCATAGGGCTGAGGCTACTGTGCTTACCGGGCACACTTTGCCATTCCCTTCTCCAGCCCCCTAATCACCCTATATGCTGGGTGATCATCCCTTCTTCTGGGTTTTGTGTGTCCCCTAGCCTTATGTTATCTCTGTATTTTCTTTATAATCCTACTGGTTTGTTCATATCTGGAGTCCTAAATATCTCTTTCTGAGGAGTTTTCAGTGACTCTATTTACTCTTTGCTGACATCATGGTTTTTATTCTATCACTCTGTGCCAAGGCTCTGTGTTGCACCCCTTTCTTTGCAGCATGTGTCCTTCTAGCAGACCCTGGGAGATGCCCTGTTTCCTGCTCTTCATGGCAGCTTCTCTGCTCATTCAGAAGGCCTAGATTTTCTAAGTCCCACTTACTCCTCAGTGCACAGCCCCTTTTCATTTCACGTTCCCAGTTTTTTATTTTTTTAATCTGGGATGAGTTACTCAGATTACAAGCTTCAGGCTCCCATTGCACAGAAAATGTCCAATAACAATGGACAGACAACAGTCAGTCAGCACTTGTTGGATGCTCAGCAGTTACCCATCCCCTTTCTCCTTTTCTCTTTCATAATCATGTTTTGATTCTCCACTGAGAATGATTTTTCTCAACCAGTTATTCCAAATTCCTGAACCTTCCGATGCACTTTACAGAAATCATTAGCATGTTGTGCTAATAGGTTGAGGCTTAAAATGGAGGGGAAAAAACTACCTAGCACTGGATTCACTAGGTTATAGAAATTTTAGATTGGGATTTTAATAGAATTCTGTATGAATTCTAGACACTCCACGACCTTCCAGGTCAAAGAAATAATAAAGCCTTCTTTTCTTACCTTCTCAGTAAGTCCATTCGTACCCTAGAACTTACAAAAACAATCTAATTATCTGCAAGATGTGTGAACGAAGACTCACAAATACTCCAAGACTAACTGCCCTTAAGAATGGTAGCCCTCCTGGTAGTCAAAGGATCCCTATCTAGGCTAGGTATGGGATGGTGAGAGCTGAAAAAAAGCAGCAAATGAAGGACAAGAAAAGAAATGTTTAGACTCATGTTTAGAGTGAGAATTTTCCATGCTCCATCGTCACTTTATAAAATAGCTGCCAAAAGGTTAATGTTATAAAAGAGGAACATAAAATAGATAATACAGACAGCTGAAACACATTGTCCCTGTAGACCTGATTTTTCAGAAACTCCTATCTTGCAGGAAAACCTAGGAAGAAAATTGTTTTTTGAAAACAGGAAAGCAAATTCACACAAAAGCAGGTGCCAGTATCATTAGCTCCTTGGCATTATTTCCTTGCAGAACATCTGATAGCAAATGCCAGAACAGTCAACTTGCACTAGAATACAAATAAATTCTCTTCCTAACACACACAGCTTTACTGCTTCAGAGAAACATTTGCAGACAATGCGAGCAAAATAATGAGATGTTAATGCACAGATCTAAGAGCAGTATTTACCTTTCCAAGATCTGAATACAACCCCCAAACACTAGATTGCAGCATGTTTTGTTACTGCTGGGCACCTTCCATTGAGTTTTACATGCATGCAAAGGGAGTGTAGAATATTACCTACCTACCAGCCTGCTTTGCTGTAAGTCCAAAGGGCAGTTTGATCTCAGTTCAGGAGATTACTGTAATATGGATTTTTTTCAAAAAAACAACTTTGCCTAGAGGGAACATCTACATAAAGCAGCCTGAAGGCATGAAAGCCATGGGAGAATACTGTCCATGACTCCTCGTTAAGACCTGCATCCATAATCCTATTCAAGAGTCAAAATTGTTTTTGTTAGAATACTGTGAAAACAGTAAGAACTAAGCAGGCCAGCTCCTGGGAATAGAAGTTTTGTCCTAAACAAAATCAGGTTTTTTTAGGACATGGAGAGAAAGAAGTGCCAGACAGGGCTGCTTGTCTCTCAACTAAAAAAGGGTAGAGTATGGACAATTCTTATTTGATGCACCTCAAGAAACCAAGCTAATCCATGCCTGCTTCAACAGTTGATACCTTCTCCCAGAACTGGTGAGGTCTTACATCACCCCTGACAAATCTCTTGCCTAAACATACATTTCAGATCCTAATAATAACATTTCCAGTATAATAAGTGTTTGGCAACTGGAACATTATTTAGATGCTAGCATAAGCTAACAGTCTATGCTACTTTTCTTCACTAATTCTGGGGTACCTGGAGCAAGAGAGGAATCACTTAACTTTTTGAGACCTTTATATTCCCAAGGACACAGATCTCACCAGGTGTATTCCCAGTGACTAAGAGGAAAGCTCAATGTCCACCTGAAGATTAGGCAAGACGAATCTTTAGGAACTTCTGTTGAGAGGCAGATGTCAGCTCCTATCTAAATTAGGCTTCAAAAAGAAACATTGCTCTTTTTCAACAAGCAGAGGAACTGCTTGGGAATTTTTTTCTGAGCATGGACCACTAGCACTGTTTGAGCCAGAAAATAACCCAGCTACATCACCAGTAAGTACAGAGTCTGCAAGTGGCAACTGGTCTTCAGGAAGCACTGAACACATTGAGACAAAGCATGGAGCAGGCACAGAGAAAGCATGGGGTCATTATTGTGAGCAACCTTAGGGCAAGGTAAAGAAGCTCTTCTAGAACTGGTTGGATTTCTGGGCAAACAAAGGTCACTTGCATTATTTTGTGGAGGGTTTTCTACGAGTCTAATCTCCCCAGGCAAGGGTCATGTTTGTGTCCGTTACTTATTCTCTTTGCGCCAGTGATCCTGTGGTCCTTCCATTGACTGCAGTGGCACTGCTATTCATGGACTGACTCTAGGATTGGACTGTTTACTAAGCAAATAATCAGAATCAGCAGATTTGGAGTCATATGGGCACCCAATAAACAGCCTGTTTTGTTGTAGGATTGGCTATAAAATCCCAAATCCCCTCAGCTCCTAGCTGCTGGCACCAAGGCTCACTAACAGCAAACAGAATGGCTTTTCACTCTGTGTTCTTTGTTTTCTTAGCTGGACTGGTATTTTTCTCTGAAGCTGCACCACTGGTGAGTATTTTTTTATTCAAACTCAATCATTATACAAATGATAATCTAGATTTTCTAGATGACTAGCATCCTCCTCATCCATGAAATTCTGTAACCATTAGGCTTTTCCGGGTGTTATTTTGCTACCATTTTTTAAACAGAATTATTCAGATTTATTAAAGCTTCTTTTTTTTTTTACCATTTACCCATCTATTTTTAGGATATTATGAGAAGGTCAGGGATCTAGATGTGTGACCTTCTCTTTCTGTCTGTTTCTGTCAGTTCGTGACTCACATCCTGGATCTTCAATAGAAAGGTAGCTCTATCTTCACCAAGCAAGTGCTTCTCTAAGGCACTAAAAATATTTTTGAAGTATGACTAAAGATTCTTTATAGTATAATGAAACTTATGAAACATATTCTTTCAGCACTAGGGATGTCATAGGTATTTTTTTGTTGGTTTCCTAGGCCTGCAATTCTAATAATTTTCTATTTTCCTATTTGTGGTTCCATTAAAAAGGCATACTTTACAATATTTTTCCATATGCAACTCTAAGTATCTATTAAGCAACCTGTTTGGGTGTGTAATAAAGTTACCAGTATAAAGCTCTGAGATTCTCTACTTTTAAGAAAAAGTTGCTAGTGAACTACCACAGAATGCTGTTTGGCAAAGAACTTAAAATTAAGTCAACGTTGATTCTGCAATAAAAAGCCATCTTTTCTTTGAAAGGTTTTTACAGGGCTGCTGAACAGCTCCTATAACAACCTCTCCTTTTTCTCCCCCAAGGTCTCCCACGGGTCTGTTGATTCCAAATGCCCCCTCATGGTCAAAGTGCTGGATGCAGTCAGAGGAAGCCCTGCAGCCAATGTAGCTGTTAAAGTCTTCAAAAAGGCTGCAGATGGAAGCTGGCAGGACTTTGCTGCTGGGTAAGTTATGTGGTCTTTTGAAGCTGTTTTCAAGGTGTCTTGGGCAAACAATTGACAAATAAAGGGTATGGAGCTCTGAAACAAACAAACAAACAAACAAATCCCCACCAAACAACATGTTTTCTAGCATGTGTCTCATTGTCATTGTTAACAGTGTGTGAATTCTGGTCTAAAATCCATCACATTCAGATGGAACTTATTCATGACTGAAATAAATGCTAATCACAAAAATGTGCTGAGATTCTCATCTTACTATTGTAAGGGAACAGGCTTCATAATAATTTTTCTCCTAGCTTCAGTACTATCTTTCCTCTCTATAAGAAGAAAAAAATTAAAAGCCTATTTACCAGAACTTTGTATGTAATCCAGACTAACATACTATCTTCTTATGTAATGGGTATAGAGCTTTATTTGCAGCAGTCGCATATAAGATCCTCTCTGTAAGCTTTGTCTGTACACGTGCAAATAATAAGCACATTAGTCTTCTCCTGTATAACAATTGTGATGGCTGGAAGAAACTCCTTGACCAGAAAGTCCCACTGTAACATAACACAGAAGCACAATTTCAGCATTTGTTTGTGATCATTTCTATACAATTACAGAGCTTTTGCTAGAATGACAGCTTGATAACTTGCAAACCATCCTCAGAACATCACTGAGGGGCAGACAATAACACTGTTATCTTCACTCTGTGGGAGAAGTACAGGAGATAGAGGGACACAGTTTACCAAAATTCAAATAGGTGAGGTATTCAGGCATTTAAGTTTCATTATAACAGCTTACTGAATCAGGTTTTTAAATAAGTCAAGAGAAATCTCTAGTAACAGCAGGGTATTCAAGCACAGAATGACAAGCATTGACAGGAGCCACCAGGGCATCCAATTGCCTTTTCCTAGGATTTTATAGCTTGACTTAAATAAAAACTACAGAAAGAAACAGAGAAGACTACAAGGAGAGAGATATCTTTCTTTACATCTACAGGTTGTGGGTTGTTTTTTTTAATGAAACCTAAACAAAAAATACTTGTCCCCATTAAAAAGTAACAAGAAAGGTTAGGAGAATGAAGAGGAAACAAACACCTCCACTCCTAAATGCTGTGTTAATCTAGAGACAAATGACTCCCAGAATGTCTTGTCCTTAGTATTTCTGCAATTACTAGGAAAGCCAGGTTATTTTAAATGTTTCATCAAGTTTTCTTAAACATGTATTGTGAAGTACAATTTACAGGATAATGTAACATCAGCATTAAATGCCTTCACTCTGGGGTCATAACACTGTTCTTGTTTAGTCTGTGATGCTCTCAACAAGCCCAAGGAGACCAATGCTGTAGCTCTTCTCAGCCAAGCTCTGTTGACCCTTTAGGTCAGTACACCCCTGAGGAAATCAAATAATTTATTAAATTGAGAAGGCTGACTTTAGGCAAGTGAGAAGCATTTTGCTGGGGGAAGGTAGTGGAGGAACATTAAGCTACCATTCTTATTACAGGAAAAGGTTTTGACCTTTCCCTTGACTTGCATCTTAAGCAAAGATTCTTTCAATAATGCCATTGACTTTAGCTGAGGACACTTGTCTGAACAGTTTTTTGACACGTGGTAACAATTTTTTATTCATTTGGGAAAACCAGAGCCTCACTGTATTAAACCAAATGACAATCTGAATGCTATCAAGGCACTGAACCTACTCCTGTCAGGTTAATAATATTTTTAAGTTACAGCACTTAGTAAATAGAAAAATTAGGGTTTGTGCAAATGTCTGTAAAACTTATTTTTGGACCTTTTTGTTTGTTTGCTACTACTTTACTAACACATTTTAGGGAATCAAGAAAATGCACCTAGCAACTATTGAATTTGCAGTAATAGTATTTAAAAGTCGGGGAGGAAGCTAACATAGCAACAGCTGATATTAAGAGGCTCATTTCAAAATTAGCCTAGCCAAAAATATGCAAGAAGAGATAACTGAAGCTGAGATGTACTCTGAGGAAGGCTTTAGGTAACAGAGACCTGAGAAACATGTGCTTTGGATTCTTTATGAGCTCCTCTTATGACTTGCTTTGACCTTCTCATTCCTCACATGTTCTTGGATATCTACATCTTATCATGTAGTTCAAGAATTACAGTCACCAAACACAGTTCTCATGTGGCTTAGGTTGTAAATCATTAGAATAAAAAAAAAGCCTGCAGCATAATTTAAGTGGGTCCCCTGACTCTCCTTTTTTCAAAAAATAATAATAAAAAAAATTATTTTCTAAACTCCAAAATAATAATTCATGTTCCTGAGATATTTCCCCAGAGGTCTGCATCTGAGGACAGAGTTTATCTCAGTGCTGTATGTGTCCAAAGAGTTTATAAATGTCATTGCACTGACAATGTAGATTTAACCTGGTCACAATATACAGCTAAGGTCCAGACAGTGAAAAAGAGGATCAGGACTGCAGTCTAGTGTGAAGCCATAGCAGAAGCTAGCAGTCCATATCCTATTAAGAATAAGCAAACATACTATATTTATTCCCCCAGTCATGCAGAAATACAAGTGGTGTTCAGAAGGAATCACTTGTAGCATTTTGCTACCAGGGCCAAACGCAGAGCATCCTCTGCCTTGTCCAAATCCCATCCAGGGTCTGAATTACACCATGTTGGCTGTCAACACAGCAGCAATACTGAAGATTTTGCTGGTAAAAACACAGTTATTGAATGGCTACCACTTAGTAAATTAAATTAAGAAAGTGCCATTAACTGCTGGTTGTGGGCAAGAGTATTCAAGTGAAGTCTTCCAATTTCTCAACTGTTGCAGATGGTTAACATCTGCAAGTCTGGATCAGCATCCATCAGGTAAAGTACCATTCAAGATGCATCCACACATGTTGAATTCAAATTTAATTGTTTACCTGAACAAAGATTTTGAGGCAGCCACCATTTACTAACTTGTACTCTGAACACTTTTGCAGGATCTCAGTAATTCAGTTTCAAGGACACTTGCCAATTAATCCTTTCTTCTTTTACCTGTTGAATTTTATCAAGACAATATAGATAAATAATAATAAACCAAAATAAAACAGCTATGTACACTTCACAAAGTGCCTGCGAGCCACAGCTGAAGCAGGGCTTGGATGCTTTCCAGGTTTGGTCCACCCTGGTTACTGTTGATTTCACTTGTGTTGGACCAGCAAGACTTTTGAGTCTTCCAAGTCCTAAACTTCAAACAGAAGACAACCTGAAAATGGGATTTTCAATCCTGTAACTTACACAACAGCTCTTACATTCAGACTTTTTGCATTCACCACCACTAACCAAAGATAAGAAATAAGATGCAGGAGAGGGCAGCAGCTGGGAAAGAAAAACTGCAATAGCACAAGGAATGATGTCTCTGATAAGCAGCAGATCAATGCTTTCTCCTCTCCCTCTCATCTCCCTCAAGATTTTTAGCTTTGTGCCTGGACAGGTACTCCTTGCCATAAGATGGGAAAGTTCCACTAATTCTTCAACTTAGTATCATGTAAAAATTTTCAGCAGAAAAAAAATTGGTTTAAAAAAATCATTAAAAGAGATATTAAAAAAAAAGAGAGAGATTAATGAAGTTTAGGAGTTAAGCATGTAAATTTTTAAACAGATGTCATACAAACCCTGCTCCTTTTCAGCTAGTAGGGTGCACTGCCAGCTATATTTCCTTCTTGCTCCTGAACTTCATTCACCCACAGCTTTTTGTTATGAGCTGAGTACATGGTATCTCCAAGATGAAAATTCCTACTGGCACACAGTGGAACAGGCCCTTGCTCTTTGACCAAAGCATTTTAATTCAAATTAATAAAATCTTGTGATGCTAAATGGCTTTTCCAAGAAACTGCCATTCAGGATCCTATAAAACCTCATCAGTGTATATGGGTAAAACCTATGGCCTTGGTGCCAATAACCAGGGAACAGAATAACTTTCCACTACTTTCTCTCTTTAATTATAATTTGAAAATTGGCATCTTGCCTTTCATGATGACAAACTTTTTCCTAAGCCACTAATATTTGGTTCCAGAGGGCACAAGTTAAATATGATATTAAAAAAGAGAGGCCTGAACTATAATCCCTGCTGTAGCAATGAAAAAAAAAAAAAAAAAAAAAAAAAAGCAAGCCAGCTGTGATTGTGATGTATATGGATGACCTGGTAGCAAGGGCAGGCTTTGCAACATGAAAACATATGCTACAAAGAAGGAGGGAACTACTTCAGATTATTGGAAACCGTTCAATGTGAAATTCAGCTGTGTGGCACCTCTGCTATATTATATTCCATACTGATTGTTTCTGTTTAGCATCTAAATGACATTAGAGAATATTTATGTAGATGTTTTACCATTACAGGAAAACCACAGAGTATGGGGAGATCCATGAACTCACAACAGAAGAACAGTTTGTAGAAGGAATATACAGGGTTGAGTTTGACACCAGCTCTTACTGGAAGGGACTTGGCCTTTCTCCTTTCCATGAATATGCTGATGTAAGTATTAAAAAATACACCTAACCACCTGTGTACTGTGCAGAGGCATCAGCTGGAAAGAACAAACACAGTGCTTTAATACAGGAGAAGAAACTCTTCCCTGTCACTTGACACTGGGCAAATAAAGGCAGTATATAGCCAGCTAAGCCAGAGGAAGTCGCCAACTTCCCTGCAAATACTGACAGAGCTCTTTCAAAGCTGGAGCTGTGCCCATTCATCCATTCAGACCAGTAGGGACTTTTGTGTAAAAAGAGCTACATTAGTCAAATTACATAGTGTTTAAAAAAGAAACAAGGGGGGAAAAAAATGAAAAGGACTGACCTACTGAAGGAATGGTAGGGACTTGGAAACCCTAATTTTAGAGGAAATAGGTATTTCCCGTGTATCAGTTACCTGAAAATCCTTGAATTCTAGCATGACACTTAATTACAGGAAAAAACCATTTCTTTCTGATGTGTTTTTTGTAAAAAATATACTCAGTATTGAAATTGCAATAAGAAAAAAAAAGCCATAAAAATACAAATAACCACAGTGAGAAAGGAAAAGGCTATCTCATCAATATTGAAATTTCCCAAGCAGAGCAGCAATACAACTATGTCTTGTGCCTCCCTTTGCTTTCAGTTCTAGACCGATTTATCGTGCACTCTATTCTACTACATTTACTTAGCACTGCCAACATATTTGTTTAAATTCTTCAGGTTTAATCTACCACTAAGTTTACTTAATTTCTGGAAATTTAGTCTGGAATGGCTACAGGTTGTGCTGTAGAACATTTTAAACTAGAAGTTTATGAAGCTCTGCAGAAGACTAAAACAAATTACAAAGGCCCAGGTCTTTAAAAGTCTGATGTGCAGCTTGGATCATTTGGGTCAAATGAACAGTTCTCAAAAATATTCCCTAACCATTTGGACATCTGAAAGTTTGCTGGGGTCTACAAAAGGGCTTCACCTCAAATGGTGCATAAAAGAGCCTGGCTAAGACTGTTCCAGCTCAGGTGCTGAAGAAGCTTTCCTTTGATGGAACAGCCTCCAGGTCAACAAATTAGCCTGGGAAGGAGGTAGAATTCAATGACTGGCTGTGTGCAAGATACCTGAAGACTCCAGTCCTCATGCCCCAGCAGCTTAGACCTCGGCAGGACTAGGGAGTAGGATGGAAGCCTCTAGTCCTCTTGTAGAAATCACATCATGGTTCAGAAACTAGATCAAATATTAGGCTAAAGAGAGCCAAAGAAAGTGGGAGCCTACGCCAGATGGAAAACAAGTGTTCCCAATTCCACGGACTGACTTCAAAAGGGACTGAATAATGTCAGGACAAGGTTCTCTCCTTGTTCTGGCAAATCTACACTCAGTTATTAATGCATCTGAACCATCAGCAGCTGTGCTAAAAACATGAGCAAAGCACTGAAGTACAGAAGGGAGCTTTGGGCTCCCACTGCCTACCTTACATGGACACTTCAGAGAGAGGTTATACTTAAATTCACTAGATGGGATTTCACCTCTCTTAAATACATATCCCTCATCCTTCCATTCCACTTCACAAACTAGTTTGCCTGACTCTGGTGTAGGTATCTCCACTTAGCTTCACCACAGCCAAGGCTCTTTGTGGACCTTGGTCCAAATCTCACAGTTTCTCAGTCTTCCCCATCACAAAGCAATGTGGAGCAGTACCTACCCTTCAGGGGAGTAAAATCATTGACTGGACAGAACTGGCAAAGTCTTGTGCAGAGGAAATGGAGTGTGCTTCCTAATTCTTAATGAGGTAGTCTCAAACATATGGTGTTCATCATGATCATAAGTTTTCTCTTTTCCAGGTGGTGTTCACTGCTAATGATTCTGGTCACCGCCACTACACCATTGCAGCTCTCCTCAGCCCTTTCTCTTACTCAACCACTGCTGTTGTCACTGATGTCAAGGAATAAACATGTACTGTTGTTACACAAACACCCTCCTACGCTAGAACTATCATAGGCTTTTAGGAGGAAGATTTTTCCTACTGCTAATGCATAACCTTTTGCTACATTAGTTGTTTTTTTTTCCATTTTGTAACCTGGCAAACTTCAGTCAAGTCAATAAAATGTTACTTTAAAACAACTTCTATTCTATTTGTGAAGTTTTATTGTGTTCAAAGGGGTCATGATTTGCTTCCAAGTGCAAAGGACATCTGAAAAACACACATGGAATTTGTTCTGTTATCTACCTCCACTACTTTAGTCTCACCAAATGGATTGGCTCAAAGAAAGTTATAGATTTGTGCTACCTTAAAAAAATTGACCAAACACAATTACTCAAAATAAGAAAGTCATCAATATTATTCATAGTCCCACTACCAACTAAGTCACAGAGTAAAGAGGAGAAATTCTGAAAATGCAGCAGCAGAACAAACAATCCAGAAAGACTCTTGAAATATATATCCAGAAATCTGGCTTAAAATCTGTGTACCTTTACTTAAAGCTTCAGCTGAATCTCAACACTGTCATTTCAAGAGGAATGTTTGCTGCTAAATCAATCTAGGAAGTTCTGAAGTAATTTCAATTAGCAACGTTATTAACAACTTTGATCTTTAACCCAGCTGACTACTGTATTCAAGTGCATGCCAGTTAAATCTCTAAAAAGTGAAATTTCCAATTATTACTTTAAAAAACTGTTAAATTACATCTTAATACCATCTTAATGTTCTCTTCATATTTTTACAAACAGGAAAAGGTAAGTTGTAGAGTGACTGTGATTCAAATAATGTCATTGATAAACTGACCAAAGATTTTAGGAGCTTTAGCAGGGATTCCTGTAGACTGATGGCCTATTGTATTTAAAATATCCTGAAGCAGAGGAATTGTTTTTAACAGGATTAGGGAAAATGCAGAGGTAGTTACTGAAATTATGTCATTCAGAAACCATCAGCTTTTATCTGCCACTGACCTTGGAGTTTATCTCTACACCCAGAGCTTGCTGGGGTGACTGCATACCAAGTGACTTCACAAAGTTACAAAAGCCTGCCTTTAGCATTTCACTGTTTGGTTATTTCTTTTTTCTTCACTGATTTCTGGATACTACCATAGTTACACAATTCTTGTAAGCAGTGCAAATAGTTTCAAAACAGCACCCATCTTTTAGCACAAAAATTTCATGGGATCCTGCTATTCATCAAGCTTGAAAACCAGTAGGTTTGATTGGTAGTGGGCTATGCCCAGATCTCAAATTAGAACAAATTTGTTCAAATAGATATCTTTAAAAAAAAACAACCAACCAATAAAAAAACCTACTCTGCATGTAGTCATCCATTTGATGACAAGACAGACCTGTTAAGAGAGTGTACATACGTGTATCTAACCGAAGATGAGAAAAAAAAGTTTAATTTCAAGAAGCAACACCTCCATAATATGAGGCTGATGCTTCTGGTGACAGCTGACTTGCAGTTGGACAGGGAAAGTCCTGAACTTGTACTGAATCTAACAGATAAGTAAAACAATGGGACAAAAAACGCGGTTTCACTGTGCTTCAGAAATGGCTACGTATCTGGTTACCATGCTGGAAACCAAGAGTAACATATTTTTCCTCCAGGGGAACACGTAAGATAACTAGATAGCCAACACATTATCCACTTATCTTCTTCTCAGAGGTGGGGGGAAGGCCACCACAGACAGAAATCTTTTAATAGATAAATGTGGGCGAGTTGATTATGCCAAGCCATAACCACAGAGAAATTCTCACTGAAACAGAGATTGCTGACTGGACAAAAAAATTGTTCTCAAGTAGATGAGACCTATACAGCACCAATCCTTCATTAAAAAGAAAAAATAAGACAGAATAGATATTGTTTCAAAGAAACTATATCCTCACAGTTGAGCGAGGCAATATTAAAAATATTTCCACATGCAATGACAGAAGGGACTTATTTTTGCAGACAAGGTTCATGTTTGTGTGGGTTACTTATTTTCTCATTGTTTACCAAGTAAATAGCACAAATCAGCATGTTGAAAGTCATACGGGTTTTCTGATCAGTAGCTGCAATTTAGAGGCCTTGATATAAAAATCACCAATTCCATCAGTTTCTACTTCCTGACACTGAAACTTCTTAGGCAAAATGGCTTTTCATTCTCTATTTCTTGTTTTCTTAGCTGGCCTGGCATTTTTCTCCGAAGCTGCACCACCGGTAAGTGTCACAGGATTGAGGTTCTTCAGACTGATTAGTCCCAGCTTTTATCTTTTTTTTTTAATACTCCAATTAGCTTAAGTGAACAACAAAATATTCCATCTTATTGCAATTATTTTGATTTCATGGTATTTATTGACTGTACTTCTCTCCTACCACTTTCTTTGATCTTTCTCCTTGTGATTATCAAGAGGTCTTTATGGTTAGAGAAGTATCACTTGTCATTACTCAGTGACTATGTGAAAAATAATGTATTACAAGAAAGGAGAAAAAATACCATATTCACTACACAGAAAGCCTTGGGCCTGTTGAAAAGTAACTAAAAGCCCTTATAACACAATGAACAATCGTGAGGGATTTTGTTTCCTGTTGTGAGACTCATGCTGAAGAAATTTCCTCTAGTCCTCTCGCTTCCTGCTCTACAGCTCTATCCCATGGCAAGCAAGCAGATCTCAACAATCTTAATGCAAGCAAAGAACAGAGCCAAAGCCAGGATCCCTCTTCCAGAGGGTTCATTTATTCCAGCAAAGCAAGCTACAGATGCAGGAACTTCAGTCTGAAATTCTCCTAGAACAGACTTGTCTCTTCTTTCCCTGACTACACATTCTTCCTCTGAAGTTCTGATCTTCAGAAAAACAAATACCTGACCAACCCTTGTGAGGAACTCTTTCTGAGCTCCCAGCATGTAAAAACCAGAAAAATAGGTGGTGGCACTAGACATAATGCCTCAATGAGGCCAGTGCCTCAAAACAAACACTAGCAAGGAGTCTCTGCACTCCAGAAAGGGAGCCCAAGAATACAGGTGGTACAGAAGGATGCTGATACATTAGTTTGATATAGGGAAGGGCTCCTGGCCAATGCCATGTTCATTATGGCACAGACTGTAAGAGGAGACGTAAGACGTAAGATGTTCTTGGTTTCTACCACCTACATCCCGTTTCATTTTGCAATGATTAAATGGAGATCAATGACTGCTATTTTGAGATAATTCCTGATTAGCACCTTCCACAAAGCTCCATTCTCTCACTTCTCACCTACAGAATTAGGTAATGGAAAGTCAAGACCCATATTCAACCCTGCTTTTAAACAGGTAAAACATAGAGCATAACCTCTGCTTGTGATGAACATGCTGGGAGTGAAACTACAGCCATGCTGTCTTGGAAAGTTTTCCCTCTCCTATCCCTGCACAGCTGCCAGGGGCTGACAAATCTGATCCATTATAGTGTTTGTTAGGAGAGAATTCCTAGGTGGTAGTTATAAAGAGATGAGAACTCAAAATTATAATTCTACAGCAACATGACATTAGAGGCTCTCAAATAAAGAAAGCCATGCACCTAAATACAGAGGAAGATTTGCCAGATTTTTAAAAATTCCTACTACTTTTGATGATTTATTTCCTGTTGAGGACAAAATTTAGTTACAGCTTCATGCTGGAGATGATATGTAGCTAAGCCACATCAAAAAGAAATGTGTTCTCACACAGACGTGCATCACCTCCTCAGTGCACGTGGCTACACTCCTGACAGCTTCTGATATCTTCCTACCTGCTTCCACCATATAAATCCCCCAGAAAGCTTCAGCCTACATTTCTGCATTACACCGTGATCTTGTTGAGGAAAATGTGATTAATTCTGTAGATCTAAAGAGTAATATTCCTTGCTGCTTTATTATGCACCATCGCATACCTTTCTTACAACACAGAAATTCTCTCTTCCTATCTGAAGGACTCTGCTGACTCCAAGCATCCTCTCATCATAAAAATTCTGGATTCAGTTCAAGGAAGTCCAGCTTCAAATGTTCCAGTTAAGTTATACAAAGAAGGTTCAGATGGATCTTGGGACCTGCTAAATACAATGTAAGTCATACCAAAATAATGAGTGAAAGAAGAGAGAAGCAATGGGAAGAGGCCAAATAGTTGAAAAAACAGTTTCATATTTTCTAACATGTCTCTTTAAGGAAATTTAAATTTAAAGAAACTTAAAATACTACTGAATTAATTTGCTGCAGACTGTCTTAACTGCACTACAGTTTCAACTATCCAAAGGTTTTATAATGTGAGGTTTTATTACTGTGAGGACAAGAAAGTATTTTAAACTATCCTTTAATTCATTCATCACTTCTCTTAAATTTCATTACAAAGGATTTTATTCCTTTTTAGTACCCACCAATGAATTGCTGCATTGTTACCAAGAAGATTCAGGCAGACTTTTGGTTTGTTTGAAACTAAGACTCTGGTTGAGAATCCTTCTTTATAAATAGGTTTTCATGTCATACAAACACCACAGCTTTAGAAAGAAAACACAGAAATGTTTTGAACACATACTACACTGTACTTGATAGCCTTCTTTGCTTCAAGAAAATGGTTTTAACCAAAAGGAGAAAATCATTTCCCCCTAGAGAGGCAATTATATCTAAAATAACAAAAAAATCTCCCAGATCTTTAAATACTGATGACTTTAAAAATATATTATTGCAGAATTTCAAAGACAGATTACATGTTTCTGAAATTGCACTAAATTATAGCATATACTAACACTTTAGAAACTCAAAAGCCATTTTTATTTAAAGTTTAATCTGAAATAGAATGGAGAAATTCTTAGGGGGTACAGAGAATGAACATTCTTTATTTAACATGCAGCATTCCACTTCCACACCTACCCCCTTCAAGATAGTTTCGAAGTCCCACCCAAGACCTCTGCAGGTCTTTTAAACTGTTCTGCCTAAAAAAAAAGTTATATAAGGGTCCTAAGAGCTAAAGATGACATAGTGCAGGATTTCAGTGATGGGATCCCAGACTCAGATGCATTTCTACAAAGTGCTCAAGAAATCATAAGTGGTTCTTTGGTGTCACAGAGCAGTGGGCTGGCAGAAGGAACAGTGCTCTCATACATGTCCTTGAAAAATATGGCTAAAGTGAAAGCCATGCATATTTGTACAAGGTGGGGAAGAACAATCTATTCATGTTGTCCTACTTAAGTTACCTCCTACCCATCAAGTGAGAAGATAGCTTCACACATCTTCTGTCACTGAAAATGCATGAAATTTTCCATTGAGAGGGTGTTCAGTCTACCTATCTTCAAATCTGAGCTTAGAGGCTTTATATAAAAAGATTCTCAGCTGAATAGCTGGATGTTGACTTAAGCTTTAAAAAGATATTTCACAGCTGAAACCAAGAACAAAGTAACCTTCAGTCAAAGTATGTGGAAGTGATGATAATACTAAAATCAACCTCTCCAGCCTTGTTAATTTGAAAATAATAAGGATCATAAATAATGTTAGGATGAGATTATGAAATAACTGTTCCTAGTTAAAGATACATTTGGTTTTAGCTGAGAAAGCCTTTTAGGGAAATGAAGTTACCTAACAATGATGTTGTCTCTGACAAGGAAAATAGAGAGACATTTGAACAGATAAAAATTTCTGAGGACTGACTACAGAGCATCTCGTAAGATACAAGCGGTGTTCTACAATTTCATAGTTATAAGCTACAGTAAAGCATAAATCCTACACATTGTACGGGACAATGACATAAAAACTATTGAATTCCTAAGGGTTTTTTCACGTGTAATTTGAAGAGAACATGTTTAGAGAATGATTTGGCAGACAGAATCCAACACAGTGGTTTGTGACTACTATAATCAGACATTACAAGCATTGGTATTTGTGAATAGCCTACCCACTCAAAAACCTTTGTAACTTCTTCCACAGACAGAGGTTTCAAGCAAGACACATGCTTGATAGTCATCATTAAGTATTGTTTCTGGAGCCCCAAACTGGTTAATGTTCCAGCTTCTCGTTTCAACCCAGTACTGTGGCCTTGGATAGCACTTGGATAGCACCAAACAAACTCATCTGTTTGTTGAGGATGGAAAACCACCTAATCAGCAGAGACAAGGAGTTCCATAAGCTTACACTGTTGGTTGACCTTCAGCCACTTGAAATAACAGATCTCAAATTTCAGATAGCCAACTAAAAACATTAATATTCATAGAACAGCCCAGTGTGCTCAAGCAAGAAAGAAAACTATGGAAATATAGGGAGTGGACACTACTTGCATAGTAACTACATTGTAGAGCTTCCACATCACTTACAGCAGCAGAGTTTTCCCTCTGAGTGGGTTCATTTAATTAAGTCCAAGACTCTGCCAAGAGTCTTTGAACAATAACACCAGCTTTTGGCTCACCCCTGAACCATGCAGAGTAGCACCATGGCAGGCAGCCAGCTGCTGTGGTGACTGGGGAAGTATCAAATGCCAAGATAAGCTCTGAAGGTTCCATAATACAGATGGGCATAAGCCATTCCAAATTAATAAATGTATTCATCGTGTTACTTAAACTACACAACATCCCTCAAGCCTAATTACAAAGAACTGCATTTTTCTTGGGCTTTTAACCAAAATATAAAAGTGCGTTCTTCTGCCATCACACAGACAAACCAATGCCAATGGAGAGCTTCGTGACCTCATAACTAAAGAAAAATTTGTAGCAGGGATATACAAGATTGAGCTTGACACTGCCACTTACTGGAAGCGAATGGGCTTGAATCCCTTCCATCACCATGCTGATGTGAGTATTCATTTTCTCCTGTGCTTTAGATGCAAAGAACAAAGATACTCTGCATGTCTAGGCTTCAAATACTAATTGCATATATTGAAAGTACTATTGCAAAAATATTTAAAAGCCCTTAACAACATACTAATGAGAGAATCTCGTTTTTAGTTTCCCCATAATTTTCAATAAGCTCTGAGGTGCATCACAGCAAAAAGGTTTTCCATTCTTCTACTTAAGCCTGGATTCTTCTTGTGACACTTTTTAGACACCTGAGGGAGAACAGGTGGAGCACTCTAAGCTTCCTGGCGAAAAGATTTTTCTGTCTTCTGCATCCAGTATTTCTATGTCTACAAAGTTTATTATTTAGATCTTTAAAGATGATAGAAGTACCATGTTCCAGACACTTGGATCCTCAGTTTAAAAAAAGAAAAAAAATTAACAGACCTTTTAGGTTTGCATGAGACACAAACTGGTTAGACCAAGGTGGTCCAAACCTGCCACCAGCCAAGTTCAGATCCAAAGTTTGGGAATCCTTGAGGGCTGCCCCCTGTCCCTCCACAGCATCAGCCCTTTCCTATAACCTTTCCATAGCAGCAGCACTCCTTTATTAGTTATTTAGTGGGTTGTGACAGATCAGTGAGCACCACCCGCTGTACAGTTCACAGCTGCTGCTCAGCCATTCCTCACCTCCTTGGAAAATAGGTAGCAAGGACACGAGTTAAATTTTGTTTCTGCCTTCCTGAAATGGATAAGATTATATTCTTATGCAAGACAATGAAATGAAATGACAGTTAATGCTGGTTAGTTTCGTATTCTGTGGTAATGGAAATAGAACAGGCAAGATGAAAGATTTGCAATATACAAATACATTGATTATCCATCAAAATAACACTTAAGTCTGTATTCCAGACTAGAAATTAATTTAATCAGTAGTGCAAGAGCCTCCTCTCTTAAAAACAATCCTCAGTAGGCATGTTTGCTCAGTTCAGTGGTAGTTTCATATGTGTCTTTTTTATTATTATTGAAAGGGGAACAAGGTATGCATCACAATGTTCTAAAGCTGTCTCCATTTTAAAAGTTGACACCCATTGCCTCACAACACGATCTACTATGCAGAGGAAGAAATCAAAGTACAGGACATGAGCTGATGGGGGAGATGTTAAAGGGGCTGCTGTAAATTATTCATACAGAAGGCTATCACCACACATCGTGGCCAAATGACTAATACAGTAATTCACTATCTACGAGATATGCAAGCAGGATCAAAGAAACACATTGCTTCATATTTTGTCCTGATGGTAGTTCCCGTAGCATTACTATTAACTCTATTCCTCAAAGAGCAACAAAAACATTGAAAAAGTACTTGAAAGACTACTTCATGTCTTTTACAAAAACAAAAAACAAACAAAAAAAACCAGTCAATGGGATACAACATGTATCTTCAGTAAGGAAAAAAATCTTGTTGCCATTTCTGAATACCAACATGGAAACCCCAATTTGTTTAATACATATATTTCAATTTGTTTAATACATATATTTGATAAAGTTTTGAATACTATTTGAAAACACTTTTTAAAAAGGGATATTTAGTGAGTGGGAAAAACTATGTGTGACAGGCAGTCACAGATCACAGTGATCAAATTCACAAAAGCGAAGGTTGTTCCAAAGTTCTGTGGCATTGCTAGATAAAATTAGATAAAATTAGCACAATGGTTCCACCTAGGCTCGTATCTAGAGATCACTTCTCATTTGCCTTTCTTATTTTTTTCCAGGTGGTCTTCCCAGCTAATGATGCTGGTTTTCGACATTACACCATTGCTGTTCTTCTCAGTCCCTTTTCATACACAACTACAGCAGTAGTTACCGAGCCAGTGGAATAGAAGCTGACATTAAGCACGAAATTTTAATGTGTAAATTAAAATTTCCATAAATGATAAGAACTTACATTCTGACCATAAAAACAGCTTTAGATTTCATAGTAAACCACTAACAAGAAAAACTGTTTATTCACTTTGTTAACTTTAGGAAGAATGTGTATTGGCTTTGTTTTCAAATACTCATCAGAATAAAAGTATTCTCTAGCAGTGCTCTTCTGAATAAAAGTTTAAAGTTTGAAAAAATGTGTTCAGCTTAGGAAAAAAATGCACTGGGACTCCATTACTGGTATTCTGATAAAAAGCCAAAGTATTCCATGAAGTTAATAAACTGCACTTCTTGTTGCAAAGGAAACAAACCAAAACAAATCTGAGAAGTGTCTCATGAAAAGTAAGCACACCGAAGATGCAATCCCCTGCGTGTATCACCTCTATTTTATTACTGAAGCCCACAACAGATGAAGTCACACGGGATGACTACCCAGGGCCCAACAAAACCATCAGATAAACTCATCTCCCAGTTCTGATTTTTAAGATAGAGGGAAAAAAGTGGCTTAAAAGCAACAGAAAAGCAGAGCAGTTTTTAAGGATGCTACAAGTATTTAAGATGTCTCCTTTCCCGCTCTCCAATATATTGTAATTGGTGACACTGTTGAGGAGAGCCCATATTCAGTGTTGTAGAAAAGTATATCCAAACATACTTGAAGTTTGAGTATTTTCATAAAATTCTGCAAGTATCTTTGTCCCCACACTTGAAGTACTCCGAAAATTGCCTGCACCATTACTCTAAACATTGAACACTTTGGTAATAGCTGGATATGGATAACTACTGTTTTCTGAGGTCCCTATCTAATGTCAAGAGAAATATAAAAGAATCCTTCCAGTTCCCATTCTTGTAATCCACATATAAGGAATATTATTGCTAAATAGGTATTAAGTATAGAAAAGAGCCATTAGGAGATTTAATATAATAGAAACCCTAGCTTGAAAAAGTACAAACAAATGTTGAGTCATTTAGCCTAATAAAACCAAAAGCTGAAAGCATAAAAATACCAAAAAAGGGAAAGCTATTTGTTAATTTAAGGCTTGATCCTATCAAAGCCTAACCTGATGTACTTTCTGGCCAGGTGTGCCTTTTGTTGTTACTTTGAGGAAGCACTGAGCATTAGAAAAACAAGCACTTTGTCTATAAACAAAATACAAAAAAAGATATTTTTCCAGAGAACCTCAGAATAAAGAAGCCAACACAATCTTTAGAACATTGTATTTCATAAAAGACAATGATAAAAAAGTACAAACATTTTCATGAACAAAAAACCCCAAAACTGTGACAGTACACAAGAAATTCCCAGGATTTGTTTCAGTGCATTTTTCCTTAAGCCTAACTTACATACCTCTATAAATAAAATCATCTTAAGTACACTTCTTCTAGCTGATATGCAATGGATTTTTTAAATATTTTTTTAACTGGCTTACTAATAACCCACTGCAACACATTCATTAATAAACATAATGATAGAAAAATAGACTGGCAAGATCCAAGAAAAAGGACATTTTGCACTTACTTTTCAGTACAGTTTTTATATTTTTATTCCCCTACCTAAATCTGAAATACAGCAAATGGGCTTAAGAGTATCTGAGCTACCAACCAGATTCTACTGTTAGTATTTCTGCACTTTCTGCACTTTTTACTTGTTAATTTGCAAGACCTTCGAAATCCTGTAAAATACTCTTTCTTTGCTCCCTCCTTGAAGAGAAGGCATCCTTATTTGCCTTGTCAGCAATGCAAAAGCCAGTGTGACTGGCTTCTCTCTGAATTTTACAAGAATCATGAAAATAGGAAAAGGAATGTGCACAGTTCTGAGTTCTGCATCTTGTTTATTTTGTTTGAAGGCACTGTCTATGTTAAAATTCACTACAGAATAGTACTGAGTTCAAGCAGGTAGTATACAAACATAATCTGATGGAATTTAAAGATGACAACTTTTAAAACTTCTTAACAGAGCGAAAGAACATATTTAGAGAAGAAGAGTGTTGGTTAACAGCTCAAAATCCATCACTTCAGGACACCAAAATGTAAACTTTTAAAGGACTCAGCTATATGTCATAATCCATTCACATACTGGTTTAAATCACATTTTTCTAAGACCATACATGATTAATCACTTAGAGCTGTAAAGTTTATATTAGTTCAGCCACAACATAGGTTTAATATAGTATGTATATATGTATATACACATATCTATGCATTAGGAATTTTTAAAACTGCACTTTCACAGAATGCCTAAGAAATGGGCACAAAAGCATGCTTCAGAAAACAGTACAGACCTATGGTACCAAAGGATGTTTCATAATAGCACGTTAAATTGTAGGTGAACTTGTACTGAGAACCAGAAATCACTTCAAAATTACATCAGGGATTTAAAAAGTCATTCAACACTTCTTGTTTTAATCTGTTATGAAATAAGACAAATTTTATTTTGAAGCTATAATTGCTTATACAAGTAATTATTTCCTCTTTATCCATATGCTCGAGAATATTTTATACACTCAGTAATAGAAAAATATATTAGGAGATGATAAACCACTTAAGCATGCTTTTGAAGGATGTTTTGTTCACTTTATGCTCGCTTCTTGTTATTGTCACTGCATTACATCATTCCTAAAGCATATTATATTAACTGGTAGATTTTAAGGTAATTTCAATACTGTTTAAAATATCCCTTAAAATTGTTCTCAACTACTTAAATTAAATCATTACATAACTAATAAATATTTGGGGTGACTACAACTAGCTTACACCTTTACTGAAGAATGGCTAATGGCAAAATTTTGCTACTGGGATGTCAAAAAAAATATCAGGTGTTTATGGCAAACAGACTCAAATATACAAAGCACCATACCATCTGTGGCAGCAGTTCAGGAAACCAACACATAGTAATGAGTTAAAGTTAGCATTCTTTGTCAAAACTCTTATAGAACACTCTACGGATAAACAATCCTTATTATATTCTACTTTCCATTCTTCATGGGAGCAGAAGTCAGTCTTTGGTTCCTAAAGAGTTGAGTAACTGACAAACAAAACAGTTAGTAGATCTTGCTCAATATCTTTGGCATTAACATAGAAAATAATGATCCAGTCCTTCTACTTAGTATTAACAAGAGCTGTAAAAAAATATAAGGAAAGATAATAATCCTTAGCAGAGGGATACTTTTAGGTAGCATAAACATTACAAGCAAACAGAAAAGAAGATATGTTTTTCATTGTAAGCCAAGAGGCTCGTTACTCATACATATAACACCACAAAAACAGAGAAACAGACAGGGCCAATCCTTGGTGGGACTGTGCAACCTCAATCTCATTGGAAGTCATCGACTTGAGGATACTTAGTGCATCATAGAAGCATTCAGCACTTTACCAGAATAGGCCCTTAAATAGTTATATTGATTAATATATAACGAGTGGAATTTTAAAAAGCACTTGGTATTGGTCTGCTTTCATTTCCACTTATGCCATCAGTGGCAGCAGCAGAACACTTTGACCAGCACCGTGGCTCTGAAAATCTCACACTGCAAGCATTAGAACTATTAGAACTATGTTTTATTATTTTCTTAAAAATCTAACTTTAATATTCTTCCAGTGAAGACATGTTTTTGGCTCTTCAGACTTTGGAGGAATAAAAGTGCTGTTTACTAGGACACTTTTTAAAAAAATCAATAACAAAATACTGTAAGCACTCAGACACATTGTTTTAGGCATTAAAATCCCTGACATTGACACCAGTGGCACACTTGGAAACATTTAAGAGTTCCTGTAGATCGTAATACGCAACAACTGCAAAGATTTTTCTGTAATACACATGCAATATGCATATAAATATGATTTAGATGGCAGGCAGGGTATCATATAATTCTGCTGGCAATAAATAAAATTAAAAGCTTTCTTTCTAGCAAGTTTTCATATACAAAATTGATTTTTCTATATAGATATGCAGGCGGCCTAGAGCTCAAAACTAGTATAACAGTTTACAGTCATAGCTGGCCAACAATTAACATTTCCTTCATTTCACATAAGGTATAACCTTTTTTAAAGCATACTTATATTTTACACTTGTTCTTTCATGCTAATAAAAACATTCCTATAGAACTCAAACAAGAACACACTTAAAATACATACTGAAGCAAAAAAGAGACATTTAAAAAGCAATGTACACGCATTAATTTACATCACGTATTTACAAACATTTTTAAATAAACAAAAGCATTCATTTAAATACGGTTGGGGTGGGGGAGGAGAAGCAGATTAGTATAAAAAACTTCATGGAAGAAGAGGCCTCTGTCCCTACTTCCAGAGAACTACAAGTCTGGTTTCTGCAGCTTATTTTAGTTGAATGGTTAAGATAAAGAACATGAAGAATGAAGGCATGAACAGTAGTCTCATGCTGTAAACATCTGAGTGGTAGCTGCTGGCTTTTCTTTCAGAACAAAATGCATGGTACATACAGACACTTTACTTCTCATCCCAAATAATGCATCAACAGATTGTCAAATTTCTCTAATTCTAAGCTGCAGTTTGTTTTGTTTTACAGTGTATTGGTAGCTTCCAGTGCTAAAAGTTTATTCTGGCAGACTAGCTTGTCATTCCACTTCCATCAATAGTCTCTAACAGGAGCAAGTTCTGGTATGAGATTAACAGTTATATTTTTATACAATTTACTGACAAGTATTTTAGGGGTATAAATTAAATTGTTCAGCCCATCAATATACTGGCGTTCTCTGGAATACCTCAGAAGTTTGTATCTGCAGAAGGAGTTGGAAGAAGAAAACATAAGAAAGATTTGCAAAAATCAATTGTGATGACACTGTGACAGTTATTTAATTTCAAAATAGGCTTTAAATTCTGAAACTCTCTCTCAGTCCTTTAAAATTACCAAATTACTTACTTAAGCTTTAAAAAGAAGCAACTTTGCTTTTTAATATTTAGATTTTGTGTTCATAAATACAGTTAACATTAAGGCTAAATAACAAAGAAGGCATTTAATCTGTTTACTTTTTATTGTTCCGGACTTTAACGATTTTTAAAGAACATTCAATATCTTCATATTCTTTTGCTGTAAAATTCATCTATGGAGCTCAGATTATTTATGAGACTCCACTGTTCATACATTTAAATGTCTGGATTGTTTTTTTGAGCCTCCTACATTTGCAAACATCTAAATTTAAGGGGATTAAAAATACAGTTCTCCTACTCAAGATACATACGTTTTAATTTCATACCACATGTTTACTCATGTCTAATGTACATGTCTAAATATTATGAACTATTCAGAAAATGAAGATGTTCCCAGAAAGAGACACCCTTTGATAACAGAATTGAGCACTATTTCTCATTATCTGAAAACACATACTATAAGCCCTTTATCTTGTGTTTCACACTCTCATTTCTAGGTGTAACTCATCTGCTGTTATTTGGTTGTTATTCCAATCTAGGGCAGCTAGAACCTACTGGCCAGTTAAAATGGTTTGCATTTCTGTAGAAAATGAAAGGAACTCCAAAAGAAAAAGTTCATGCCAATGTAAGCAAGGAAATGAGAAGACCTGTCTCTCATAAAATAATATAACACGGTAGAATTAAATCAGTCCTTGAGGAGTTTTGAAGTCTTTTCATGCAGGAATCATCTTCCCTAGCTGTACTGCTTCCTTTTGCAAAATATCCAATTTAAACCAACTAATGGAGGCCTGCCAACACTAATGCCCAAACTATAAACGAACAAAAACTTTCCACATCAAAGACTATGACAGTAATATCTTCTGACATGCAAACTCAGTCTTTCTCATGATCAAAACAGAAATATCTGAACAGCAAGCATATGTTTAAGACAATATAAAGTTTAGCACTGAAGCCTTAGGGAATAACACTGATAAATAGTGAGTGCTTATTTGTATATATAGAAGATTGTTGAAAATTCTTACATCTTTAGCACTAGCATTTAAAGTTCTCTGTTTTTTCTTACCGTCCTAAAAACTGGACTTCACCTCTGTGATGATGAGGAATGGATTTGTACTTCCCCAAATCTCCCTCTGGTCTGGTTACATTGTATCCAGCATAGTGAACCCTGCAATGTAGTAAGTATTTGTGCTGAGAGTATTAAAAAGATTTTTTTTACAAGTCATAGCAAAAGGGAAAAATACTCATTAAACTTTTAAAGCTAAATCTTTGCATTCACTGACAATCCCTCCCTAGAAAACACAAAGCACTCCTAACTCAACAGATTTCATACTTTCTTCTTTGTCCTTAAAACACAAAAATAGAAAAACAGTAAGGGAAAAGAATAAAAACATAAAAACTCTTCTTTTACAATACATCTCATATATAAACTCATGCAAACACTTTGTAACAACAGTTCATCTGTAACATTCTACACCTGCTTACTGTGAGCAGTTTCACAGTAAGCCTTGCTGTCTATTGTCCAATTTATGTCTATCAATAGAGTCACAAATTAACCTCACTCAAACACTGCTTCTGAGATACAAATGATACTTAAACTCGTGCTCACTCTACATGTCTGTGGGATGGTATTCCATGCTGGTAGCAGCAAGAAGGGTGCCAACTAAAGTAAAAGAGTTATACACAGAAGACCCTAATTTTCTAGGAGGAATGAGAGTGAATATGCTTAATGCCCCTATCTGTTCTTACATCCACTATATGTTACAAGATTTCTCTGAAAAGCCTGTTGATCATCCCCATGCCAAAAGAAAGAGAATTATCATACTTAACCTTTCAAATTGCATGATCTGATATTTCTGAAGTCAACTCCTTAGAAATGTTAAATGTTGTTCATTCAAAACAAATGAAAAAAAAAGGTAACAACTGACAGAAAAAACACTGAACAGCTCTTATAGGGTAGATACCACAGAATAATGCGAAAAACATAAGCACTAAACACTCACCTGTTCCAAAGATCATCATCTTCTCCACCCCATCCCCAGAAGGCATTGGGAAATCCATTGATCTTTTTGAATTGTTCCACTGTCAGGCCACTTACACCACCAAAGAATTCATTGTATGGAAGACTGAGAAAGAACAAAAGCACAAATCCTGTATTATTAGCTGAATTTAGATATTCAGTCCTCCCTTTGAAAAATTCCTTTCAAAAAAACAAGAACTCCAAACTAAGGACATGAGCAGATGCTCCATGTATTAACTAAGGGAAACTGATTATAATGGGATTAAGTAACAGATATGGAAGTTGGACAAAATGTTTGCAGTAGTGTCTGATATGCAAAAAGGATACTCTTAAACAAAAGCTCAAATTGGTATCACTGCATTAAACCAAGGTCTATCACATATTTCACATTGTTGATTTAGACCCATAGCTGAAGTGTTAAGTAAAGCCCTCAAACTATTGTATTTTAACACTATTCAACTGAAAAAAAAAACTCCTGAATCAACTGAAAAAATTACAACTCAGTAATGCATTGGTTCAGTTATCAAAAACTATATTCTACAGAACTGTTAAAACTGGAGGGGAACAGTTTAAAAGCACATAATCAAAACACACTGAAGTACATACTCATTTTTAAAACAATTTGCCTGTTTACAGAAGCTAAACTTTTCAATCAAAAGGATCTATAGGCTTTTTTGACAGTAAGGATACAGCAATTACTAACCCTTATCATGAAGTAATAAGCAGTTGGCCAACACAGACACTATAGCATTATAACATGCTGAAGCCAAGGCAATGTGACTTTGTAAATCTAAAAAATTAATAATATTCCATTATCTTTATTTTCATCAATATTGGCTTTCATCCTTAAGTCAGAAGCTGTTACAGTTAAATATGTTCCTCTTTCAGAAAGAGCACACAATTCCATCAAATAAAAGTAATTTAGCTTATTTCTCAGGAGAAGCTTCTAAATCTGGAACTTTCAAGGAGTTAGAGCTATCTACAAAAAAAATTTACCATTCCTTAGGACACAATTGTCACACTGAAGGATAAATAGCTCCAGAATGCAAAAGGAAAAAAGAAAGTCATATAATTTCTGATCTCTGTCAAAAACCAGGATTCAACCAAATTTTAATAGCATTTGTGGAAGGCTGTTACTGCTTATCACTTTCAACATTTAACTGATATAACAGATCTAAAAATTAAAAAAAAAAAAAACCAAAACCAAAAAAACCCAACACCCTCCCCCCCAAAAAAATCCAAACCAACCAAACAAAAACCAAGCAGAAAACAAAAAAGCAAAACCAACCCACTAACCAAAAATGAAAACAACTGTGGTATGACAGTTAACAGAAGTGTTTGAGGTTTTTAATCATATTTCTGTGTGTAGTGCACTTTTTGTATATATACATAAACAAATATTTATTTATAAATTTTATAACCACATATTTACATATATTTTATCTATTTCATAAGCAAATTTCATAAAAAATCCTATCCATACATTCACTAAATTTTATAGTGTATATATAGTTCCCAAGGTATTTTATAAATAAAAGATTGATTTCATAAAAATTTATATGCAGTTATTTGTATATTTTAAATACATATAAAATCTTTGCTAATTGGCTGACAACCTGAAGTGCCAACAGAATAATGTTTTCTATGCATTGCTTTTGATCTATCAGGTTTACCAGATTGTCAAGTTTATGAACTTCACGAATAAAATTTCAGGCTGGCAAATATATACATGTAGCAAGCAATAAGCTACAGCTTTATATGAAGTGATTGGAAGAGTGTTAAGATAGCAGACTGCTAAAAAGCAAGTGTATTAATGTAATGCAAGTGCCATTAATGTAAAATGGCAAAAGCAAAGGTGGTGACAAAGCTGCAAGACCATTGTATTCATCAATTGTCAGTAGAGACTGAATACCAGACATGAAATGGTCCAGTAAGAAAATCATCTCTTTAAAAAGTCATACAAAGCAGAAATAAATTCTGTATTTGTATGAGAGACATTTTTCCTGTGGTATTTCGCTGCAGATTATCTGCTTATCTTTGTTAACAGTCACCCTAAGACTTATGTACCCAGAAAAGATTACTAATAAGCAGGGTTCTTCCCCCTTGACTTTTATGAAATCAGTGACATTGCAACAGTTCAACACTGAAAATATAAAGAGTATCTTCAAATTAGTAACATATTTAATCTTCCATTTAATAACCACACTCAAATGAATAGCATGGCAGGAGGTTGTTTTACTCATATCATCTACTGCACATATTGCCACAAAAATTACTCACTTTAAGACTGTTTCTGCATGTTTGAAAAACAACTTGAATATAGCCAATTACTTACATGTACATATATTTGTCCAGCTTTGCTGCAAAATGGCGTGGCATTTCTCCACATCCATAATAATTTCGGTCATTTTCAGGTAAGTGATCCACATCATGAAATATTATGCAATCCCAAACTGCATCTTTCATCGCTTCTTTGAAGCCAACATTAAAGAGCATTGCACGATTAAAAGGTTGTGTGCCTGTCTTCAAAAAGACAACAAAGGAGACATTCTAAAAATCAAGAACAGACAAAATTCCAATACTATGAGAAGAGCAGTCTTTACCACACAAACTAAAAGCATTGAGCAAGGTGCTTTTTATTTCTCTAGCTAAGCAGAGCAACACAGCAACTGTATTAAAACATCTCAGCATTCTCCCCTCTTACACAAAACAGCACTAGCACCTTGTGCTCAAGGAACTCTGAGGTATCAAAGTATGGGTGGTTTGCATTAATATAGCATGACATAATGAGTTAAAGAAATCCTGATACAATTTTTTAAAAACATAACATTATGTTTAGTTTCATGTTGAACGGCTCATCTAGAATAGAACTGAACAATGAAGTACAGACCAGACAAGACTATTTCTGCTGGAAGGGACCTACAGCCATCTAGTCCAGCTGCCTGACTAGTTCAAGTCTGACCAAAACTAATAGCATGTTATTGAGGGCACCTGACCACTTTTCCAGAAAGCTATTCCAATGTTTGACCACCCTCTCGGTACAAAAAATATTCCCTAATGTCCACTCTGAACCGCCCCTGGAGCAGCTTTGACCCACTCCCACGCATACTACCACTGGATCCCAGGGAGAAGAAATCAACAACTGAAGCTGTAGAGAGCCATGAGGTTGTTTCTCAGTCTCCTTTTCTCTGAGCTAGACAAGTCCAAAGTCTTAAGCTGCTCCTCACAGGATGTGCCCTCCAGCCCTTGCACCAGCTTTGTTGCCCTCCCTCCTCTAGATGCATTCAAGGACCTGCACATCCTTAACCTGTGGGTCCCAGCACTGCATACAGTACTTGAGGTGAGGCTGCACCAACACTGAATACTGCAGGATAATCCCCTCTTTGGACCAGCTGCTTGTGCTGTGTTTGATGCACCCCAGGACAGGGTTTGGCCTCTTGGCTGCCAGGGGACACAGCTGACCTGCATTGAGTCTGCTGCCAACCAGCACCCCTAGATCTCTTTCTGCAGGGCTGCTCTCCAGCTGCTCCCCTGCCAATTTATACTTGTGGCCAGCTTTACTTCATCCTAGGTACAGAATCCAGCATTCCAACTTGTTGAACTTCACCCCACTAATCATAGCCCAATGCTCCAGGTTATCTAGAGCTCTCTGCAGGGCTCCTGCCAGTGAGTCAACAGCACCTCCCAGTTTGGTATCAGCACACTTGCTAAAGGTGTATTCAACTGCATCTAGATCATTGATAAATATACTGAACAGCATGGTACCTAGGTTTAAATATATTGAACAGCACTGCCCTTAGAATTGAGCTGTCACCACCCAGATTTTGCCCCCTTATTTTGTCCTTGAAAACCTAAATCAACTGGGAGTCCATGTTGCCACCTATAAAATGTCAGCCCATATTTGAAGAAAAGCAACATGTATCTGGCCACTGCTTTAACTGAGGAATGAAGCTGAACTTCCCTTTTCATCCAAAGGAATAAAACAGCTGAGTAGCAATTTTTAAATCCTGGATTCATCTGAATCTTGATTACACTATCAAATCCACTTTAGTAAGGAATCTTGAAGAATGACTTTTAAAGTAAATTCTGTTACCTGTTCAACAACATAGAAGGCAAATTCCAGCCGCTGCTTCTGCAACATTGGTATCAGATGACGGAAAAAAATTGGAAGATGCTCATGGCGATTCCGAAAAGGAATAAGGATTGCCACCTTCAAAAAAATTATGTATACATGTATTAAGATATTATATTACCATTTTTTAATTTTAATGTTTCAATACAGATCAAGTTCCCATGGATTAAATAGGCTTTTCAACTTTTAAATTTAAATTGGCTTGATGTTTCATGCTTCCATTCCTGGTACAAAAGCATGTTGGAATTTTGCTATAAATAAAAATTGAGTAAACTGTAAATAAGATTTTCTGTTTATGTTCACTTGCTTCTAATTATAATTTAAAGAACATACACATAAGACAAGTTTGCATGCTTATGATAAGATGTTTAATAACAACAGTTAACGAAACTTCAGAAGTTCTTGTTTCTGTTTCAAGTTTTTCTTCCAGTTTTAGTCTGGAGCACAATGTAATACATATAAGGCACTACATATTACACAAAACATAAAGCAGTAAAAGACTGAGGGTTTTCAATGGTGAACTATTCTTATACACCAAAAGGAAAAAACAAACAAAAAAACCCCAACCAATCAAAAAAAACCCCACAAAACCAAACAAACCAACCAAAAAAACCCCAACAACAACAAAAACCAAACCAACCAAACAAAAAACCCTAGAAAAGCAGCATCTCACCTTCCACCTTGGCTTACAGTCCTTTGGTTTCCAGTGCCCTCCTGGTTTAATGTCTAAGTCTTTTGAAAACAGTTGCTGAATTTCATCAAAACTAATTTCACTTACATTGACATCGATGAGGCCTCCTTAAGAGGAAACAAAAAAACCATGTTTGTTACATTTAATTCAGAAAACGGACCTAATGCCACAAGGTATATTACAGAAAATTAAAACCAGAAATTTTTTGTTACACTGTCTACAGATAAAAAGATAGCATTATCTCAATAAACTGAAAGTTTTTACGGAATGGATTTTAATATTTAACAATATAGACATTCCTTCAAGGAATACTATAGCAAAATAATTATTTCAGAGGACACAGAACAAGCAAAGGAATTTGAGTGCTGTATCTAATCCGGAAACCAGAGTCATCTTTATAGTACATCTGTTAACAATTTCACACCATCTGCACTACCAAAATGATGCTCAAATTCTCAGCATCTTCCTACCTGCATTTCCAAAAAAAAGGAAAAAAATAGAAAAGGAAAAAAAAAAGAAAAGGAAAAAAAAGAAAAGGAAAAAAAAAAGAAAAGGAAAAAAAAAAGAAAAGGAAAAAAAAAAGGAAAGGAAAAAGAAAGAAAAGGAAAAAAAAAAGAAAAGGAAAAAAAAGAAAGGAAAAAAAAAAGAAAAGGAAAAAAAAGAAAAGGAAAAAAAAAGAAAAGGAAAAAAAAAGAAAAGGAAAAAAAAAGAAAAGGAAAAAAAAGAAAAGGAAAAAAAAAAAGGAAAAAAAGAAAAGGAAAAAAAGAAAAGGAAAAAAAAAAGAAAAGGCAAAAAAAAAGAAAAGGCAAAAAAATGAAAAAAAAGAAAAAAGGAAAGGCAAAAAAAGGAAAGGCAAAAAAAGGAAAAGGCAAAAAAAGGAAAGGCAAAAAAAGGAAAGGCAAAAAAAGGAAAGGCAAAAAAAAGGAAAGGCAAAAAAGGAAAGGCAAAAAAAGGAAAGGCAAAAAAGGAAAGGCAAAAAAGGAAAGGCAAAAAAAGGAAAGGCAAAAAAAAGGAAAGGCAAAAAAGGAAAGGCAAAAAAGGAAAGGCAAAAAGGAAAGGCAAAAAAGGAAAGGCAAAAAAGGAAAGGGAAAAAAAAGGAAAGGAAAAAAAAGGAAAGGAAAAAAGGAAAGGAAAAAAAAGGAAAGGAAAAAAAGGAAAGGAAAAAAAGGAAAGGAAAAAAAGAAAAGGAAAAAAGAAAGGAAAAAAGAAAGGAAAAAAAGAAAGGAAAAAAAGAAAGGAAAAAAAGAAAGGAAAAAAAGAAAGGAAAAAAAGAAAGGAAAAAAGAAAGGAAAAAAGAAAGGAAAAAAGAAAGGAAAAAAAGAAAAGAAAAAAAGAAAAAGAAAAAAAGAAAAAGAAAAAAGAAAAAGAAAAAAGAAAAGAAAAAAAGAAAGAAAAAAAGAAAAAGAAAAAAGAAAAAGAAAAAAAGAAAAAGAAAAAAAGAAAAAGAAAAAAAGAAAAAGAAAAAAAGAAAGGAAAAAAAGAAAGGAAAAAAAGAAAGGAAAAAAAGAAAGGAAAAAAAGAAAAAAAGAAAAGGAAAGAAAAAGAAAAGGAAAAAAAAAGAAAAGGAAAAAAAAAGAAAAGGAAAAAAAGAAAATAAAAAAAAAGAAAAGGAAAAGAGCAGGATCATAACTTTCCACGTGTTATGTAAACACTAATTCTTCATTAAAATAAGGCACTAGCATTTTCTTACCTCCATCAAGTCTCACTTCATTACAGTACCTTTTTCAGTTTCCTAAATACTGATGTAACTGTGATTAGCTGATAAAAACATGAGAACTAGTTTCTGACTCATATATCTCTGTATTAAGAATACCAGTTCCAAACAGGAAATGTTTAACTGTACTTCAAAATACACAACTGTGAACAGGTACTTTTAATAAAGTTAGGGTACTCATACCTATTAATAAAGATGTTTAGTAACTAATTTTTAGAAAATAATACGTTTTGTAAATAAAATTTAAAACATACTAATTTACTAGTAAAGAGGCCAAAGCTCTAGTAACACAACAGTTACAGGCAAAATTCTTTTAAGTAATACTGTCAATACTCAGCTGCATTTTATTCATAATTTTATACTATATATTTGGACTCCTTACAATTATATTTTATATTGAAATAACTTTTATTTTAAGTACAATCCAATTTACTAGATAAACATTAAAGTGGTCAGCTTAAAACTTACTCATGTAAGGCAGCTTCTCTGGACAAGCCTGGTAAGGAGAGTAAGTGAAGTTTTCTGGAAGATACATTGTTGTTTGAGCAACAGAGTCACTAGAGTTGTTTCCTTCAGGATAATCTTAAAAAGAGGAATTGATTTTTGTAAAAACCTGTTATACACAGAATTTGTAATATCTCAGCATGCAGGTGAGAGTTAACTTTGTAAGTAACAGTCTTAGCAGCATGAAAACATTTTACTGCACTAAAGGAAGAATAATTAAATTGAGATACCTTTGTTACAGCTTTGACAAGAACCTTCTACTAAAGTGAACTGATAAACAGTAACTATTTGACGTCCACTCAAGTTACAAAGAAGTAAGTAGGCCTCCTGTCTAACTTTTCATAACAAAATGTCATTAGGTTTGACTTTCTTTTCCCATAAAGCTCTTCTAAAAAAAGAAATTAATATTCTTACCTGTTCCATTCAGTGTAGTATTTTTGTTAGTGTACAATCTGATCATATGTCCTATTGTTTTTACATTTTCTCTCAACATTATACCACGAGCTTGCACCATAAAGAGATATGTGTTTGCTGATAAAACAAAAAGAAATTTTGAATTTTCATTAAAATAAGTAATTTCCAAGTTATTCTAACATTCATTTATAATGTGATCAATATTTGTTACTATGTCTGAGTCCACAGCTAGTGAACAGTAATCCTTCAAAATGCAGATCCTCAAAGAGTGAAACCTAACACCAACAAAACAAAAAACAAAACAAAAAATAATTCATAATCACAGGTCTATATAAAAACCCCAAATTACAAAATGTCAATAAATACTTTATATGACAACTTCATTTATTTTTAGCTTACAAAATGCAACTGACAGTGCCAAGAAACAATTGAATTTAGCAATGAAGAGGTTTTCTTATGTAGATACGTTCATCATATATGCATCTACGTGATAGGAATACAGGACAAAAAATGTGTAGTAGGTATTTAAGTCTCACAGAATAGTCCTTCCTTTTAGTCATTAGTTCACACAACTTTCATTCAAAACGTTCTTCTCTTCACTCACCTCCAACAGCTGTTTCACTATACAACTGCCAATCTCCAAGTATTAATGTTTGATAATTAGATATTAAATATTTAAATAATTAGATAATATTAGATAATATTTAAATAATTAGATATTAAATATTTATTACAGGCATCAAGGATGAATAAATCAACATTCTGAGCAATTAAACATATTACTAACAAAACCATGAAATATTCCTTTGTCTCGCCCTTGTGCTCAAAGACCCAAATCTGATCTCAAGACAATTCTTTGACCTAAATAGAAAAAAAGTCAGCTGGAAAAGAAGTTGCATTTACGTCTGAGTAAGCAAACATCTGTCCAAGGCTCACAGAGACCAAGAAATAATGTAATGGGGAGGAGAAATTCCCTTTGCAGTTTCTACTCTGGTTACCAAAAAGATCAAAGGGATCACCTGTCCCTTCACCTATGTTAAGCACCCATTGTCTGGCACACTTGGCTTGCAGTAACTAGTACCCACCCTCACCAATAATGCTCTGTAGCTTTGGAGAAAAACATTAAATATACCAGAAGAACAAGAGGATAATCTTAATCTCACCTAAAGAAATTCAGAAAACTATCTCAGGATCTCCACTTTATCAGATGACCTATCACCAGTGGCATGACACAAGTAACAGCAGATCAGATGATAACCTTCTTAAGAGACCAACACAAAGAGACTAGAGCTACAGAGAACTGTTTATAAAGGTCTGGGGCATTTTCAGAGGAAAACAGTGACTAAATCCACCACATTAGCAAACTGTAGTAATGACACACACACAGATACAAATGCCAGTATCACCTTTTAAGAATTATTTGTAAGCTCTACAATGTTTCTCATTTTTAAAAGAATGAAGAGGGAGTGGAAGGGTGCTACTGACTTTCAAAGAACGCCTTATTAGAACAAGAAATTTTACTTACAAGAAGGCTCTGAACATGCCAGGTGCTCTGCATGGTGCCTTATTGTCAAATTTTTGGCTAGCCTGAGTTTCAGTTAACAAAAGTTACATGTGTGTAAAGGCACACAAAAGGAGCAACTGGAGTGTGCGTGCCTTCAGGACTATGATGCTACTTGCATCACTGAGACAGTGTGGGATGTCTCCTTTGACTGGAGTGTGGGAATGGATAAATACAAGCTCTTTAACAAGGGCAGGCAGGGAAGAAGATGAGGGGGGTGTCACCTTCTATGGGTCCATGGAACTCCAGCTGGGAATGGACAAGGAGCTGTCTGAGGGCTTTTGGGTCGGGGCTGAAAAGACAGGGGAAGGAGATATAGTGGGAGTCTGCTACAGGCCACCTGGCCAGAAAGACCAAGCAGATGAGGCCCTTGGCAGGCAAACAGGAGCAGCTTCCCATTCACAATTCCCTTGTCCTCACAGGGAATTTCAACCACCCCCATTATTTGTTGGAAGGCACAACAAAGCAAGGTACCAGCAGTCCAGGAGGTTCCTGGAATGCATTGATGAAAATTTTCTTCTACAACAGGTAAAGGAACCAATGATTAAAAGTACTATACTGGACCTTGTTCTCAACAACAAGGATAGGAAGGCAGAAAACACGAAGGTTAAGGACAGTCTTGGCTGCAGTGATCATGGAATGGTAGAACCAAGGATCCTCATGGGAACAAGGAGAGTGTGCAGCAAGCCTGCTGCCCTGGACTTCAAGAGCAGACATTGACATCTTCACTGAGCTGCCTGGTAGGGTACCATGGAACAAAGCCCTGGAAGGGAGAGGAGGCCAGGAAAGCTGGTCAAATATCTTCTCCTCTAGGCCCAGGATCAATGTAAACCAACAAAGAGGAAGGCAGACAAGATGCCAGGAGACCTGCATGGATGAACAAGGAGCTCCTGGACATACTTAAATGTAAAAAGAAAGTCTATAGATGATGGAAGCAAGCACAAGAAACCCTGAGAGGAATACAAAGAAATTGTCTGGGCAGCCAATGATCAGGTTAGGAAAGCTAAAGCCCAGATAGGATCTGGCCAGGGACATCACAGATAACAAGAAAAACTTCCATAGGTACATTAGTGATAAAAGGTAGACTAGGGAAATCTGTGCTCTCTCCAGAAAGAAACAGAAGACCTGGATATGGAGAAGTCTGAGGTACTCAACTTTTTTGCTTCAGTCTTCACTGCCAAGGGCTCTGGCCACACCACTGAAGTTGCAGAAAGCAAAGGCAGAAAACTTGAAAAAGGAAGATGCTGTAGGAGAAAATCAGGTTTGAGACCATCTAAAGAATCTGCAAGTGCACAAGTCCATGGTACCTGACACTGGAACAGGTTGCCCAGGGGAGTTGTGGATGCCTCACCCCTGGAAGAAAACTAAAAACCTATAATTCTGGCCTGGTGACAGAAAAATCAAACAACTGATTTTTCTTGAGATACATGATATTTAGATTTCCTTACAGAAAACTTGCACAAAACCATCTCAAAATTTTAACCCAATTCACTATAAAATACCTTTTTATGTTTCAATTATTTTCTTACATTTGCAATTTTCCATTCAAGTTCTAGGTTTCCAGGTTGTCTGTATTAAATGTTTCACTATATTGTACAATTCTTTAGTTCATATATGAAGTTACCTACTCAAGAAAGCTTCTCCTTTAGGAATCAACATAAAAGCAACCTGATCTATTCCTCCAAGAACAACTATTTACCTTTAAACAAACAATTTCAAAATTCAAGGCTTCCCTGAAATTAAAACTAAGATTTAACCTTTTAATAGTGCAGGACAGTAGCTTTATAGAAACATAACCTTAATTCATATGTATTGGGTGTTGTGGGTTGACCTGTCTGGCAGATAAGTCCCTTTCCAATTGCCTGGGGAAAGAATCAGAAGGGCAACAGTGATGAAAACCAAACCTACCTCCAACCAAATGCACCACCAGGAGACAGATGTCCTGCCCCCAAGCAATGGCTACTTCAGGGAGGAAAAAAAAAATAAAAAAATAAAAAAATAAAAAAATAAAAAAAAAAAAAAAAAAAAAAAAATCACCAGTTCCCAGTTTTACTGCTGACCACACCATTACTTGGTATGGAATATCTCTTTGGTCACTTCAGGTCAGCTGTGCCAGCTGCACCCCCTCCCAACCTCTTGCCCACCTCCAGCCGACTCAGTGTGGGGGACAGAGAGTGGAAAACAGAAAAACCTTGATGCTGTGCAAGCACTTCTCAGCAATAGCTAAAATACTGTGTTTATCAACACTGTTTTGGTCACAAATCCAAAAGCATACATCTTCTCTTTTCAGCAGTGCTCAGTCACAGGACCAAAGGCAACAGGCACAAAATGAAATACAGGAGGTTTCACCTAAACATCAGAAACCACTTCTTTACTGTGAGGGTGATCAAGCACTGGCACAGGTTGCTCATGGAGGCTTTGGTGTCTCTATCCCCAGAGATACCCTAAAACTGTCTAGACATGGTCCTGGCAACCAGCTCCAAGTGGCTCTGCTTGAGCAGGGGTGCTGCACCAGAGGCCTCCAGATATTCCATCCAGTCTCACTGTTCTGTAATTTTCTTCCCACTACTGTCTTTCCACACTTGTACCAACCATCACACCAGGCATTGCAAAAGCATCAAGGTAAAGTTTCACATTTAACCAAAGAAAACACTTAAGAATGTAACCACCTTGAACTATTTTCACTCTTATTTTCCTTATTGCATTGAACATGGTCCATAGCAAGAAGCAGCACTTCTGGTTCAAGAAACATATAGAATCCAGACTGTCACACAGTTTAACAAATGGGAAGTGGAGAGCAGGATACAAACCAACACATTTATATAGGATACCTCGGAGTAGACACCATAATCAACATTCCACCTAAAGCAACTGCAGTATGAGCATGAGTTCAGACTTAATTCAGATGAAATTTTCACTGGCAATCAATCCATGTCTAGCAATCATAGACACACAGCCACACGTCAGTCATCAAAAGTCCTCATTTTAGGGCATTATTTAAAACTAACTCAGCAAAGAACATTAGGGCATTAAAGGGATCATCATTTTAGAGGAGATGTTAAAAATATCAGATGGGTCATTTTTTTGTCTCCAGTTTTTAGAGCTTGTTAGTTATGAACAGTTCTATGTGTTAGACTGAAAACAAGACCACTGAGGGGGGGAATGAATTAAATTATATAAACTCCTGTTAAAATGGCTCGTTGTTTTACATAAAGTAGCTTCCTGTTATTTAAATACTCACCCAAAGACTAAATACACCTTTTTTAAAGAAAAAAGTCTAGTTCACAGATCACTCTCCATTAGTACTGCTCCTTCACAGCAGTATACCAAAAATTAGAGCACTTCTCAGTATTAGCTTATCATTCCTTAGCTTCACAAAAAAAAAAAAAACAACCCAAACATAAAGCTCAGTTTTATATAGAAATTTAGTAATATATCATGCTGTATGCACACACCAAAGCAAAACCAAACCAATGAGCCACACACTTAGAAGCAACCCATGCACAGTAAAGTATACAACAGAATGATTTGAATCAAAACTGGATCAATGACTAACATTCTGAAGAACAGTAGGAAGTTTGAATTAATTCTTTTTAAAAGATAGTCAGAAAAGTATTAATTACATTACACACTACTATTTCTTAAATGCCAAAGAAGAAACGATGAACGGGCTTGGAGATCACAACTTTCATTTAAAAAAATGAAGCTTTTATTATAAAACACCCACTCAAAGTCAAAAACAAAAATACATAATGAAAAAGAATTATCTCAAGAACGCTTTCAAGGCAATTGGCAAAAAAAAAAAGTTAACACCTCCCATACTAGGAAATATTATGATCATCAGAGCAGTAGTAGCAACATTACACACTGATCTTTCAAGCAAGGAAAAACAGAAATAAAAAAAAAAACAAATTAAACAAAAACAAAAACAAAAAACAAAACAAAAAAACCTGAAAAGCTTAGGTAAGAGATACTTTAGAGAATCCAGAGACACTATATAGTTCATATGCATTAAACAGAAAATAAATAGGTTAAATAGGTCTTCCCAAATAACCACTGGTCCTAAAGTTACCAATCTACTAGCCAACACATGCTTTCACAGGACTTTTGAAAAGCCTATCCAAACATATTGCATAAAAGATTGACATAGATTTAAATGGGTCAAAATAAAGTTCTTCACTAATACTTGTACATAGAGAATCATCTCCTGGGGACATTTCTAGAACAAGTCCCACATGGAACTTTTCTCAGCTCAAGGTTATTCTCAGCAATACTAGAGTCATAAATACACTATTGGCTGAGTTAATGTATAGCAAATTAACACAATTTTGTGAAAGATTAAATTCTACAAATGAGTCTAAATATAGAATTAGTCACAATTCTAAGAGCTAAGATTATTTTCCACAACAGCCACACAGGAATTTTAGTCTGTAAAATAGATTTATTAAACAATTTTGCAGTGAAGTATGATACCCAAAGTAGGACTGCTGTAAACTGGTTCCTAATTCACAAATTAGAATTTACAGCCAACATGGATAAATTCTATAGTAAGTTTTCAACTATTTATTTAGTTAATAGGATTAAATTTACACATTTCTTGCTAATTAGAAGTTGTTACTAAAATACATGCAACAGCTAGGAAAAAAATGTATGCCTTAAAACAATTTTTACTTGATTTGTTGTTGAATACTTAATATTAGGTTTTTAGTTTAACACTAAATCCAACATTATTTCATAGGGATAGTGAAATTGCATCTGAGTCTGTATATGAATGTCTGCTAAGAGAGAAAATATATTAGAAGTATAAGAATCACCTCAATCAACTGGAAATACCAAAAACAACTACTGTTTCTGGAGGCTAAAATAGGCATCATTCACATGGTGTAGATAGATGACTCTAGATGGGCTACAACAAAGAGACTTCAGAACTGGTTTTAGTAGTGGTGTTTTTTTAATACTCCAGAGAATCTCTGTATACTCACTGCAGCAAAAGACACTCTAAACAGATGAGTCCTGACTCTATGTCTGAGGACCTAAATAAATGTCAGTTCACTGTTTGAGCCCGTAAAAGAGTAAACCTCGATCATGGATCAAGTCTCCATTTACAGGTGAAGAAAAAAAAAAGAAAAAAGTTACATCAAAATTTCTATATCTAACAGTACTTTTAAGCATGATAAATGATACCATGGTCAGTACAACTTCTAACATATTTGATATTATTCTATATTCCAGTCTCAGGCTATTAGTTGATTATATAATAAATCAGAAATAATTCATAGTTAATTCTGAAACAGCGTCTTACAGAAATTTAAAAACAGCATTCATGTAATCACTGCCAAAGCAACTCATCCATTTATTTTGTTTTTTTCCCTCCGCTCAAGAAAGGTTCAAACAGGAAAGCAAATATTTTCCTTAAAATTCTACTATTTTAACAAAACTTCAACTCCAACTTCAAAATACACAACTAAATTTCATTAAGACATTTATCCAATGAAGACTGTTCTTAGGCAGGCCCACTCTGGACATCAACAATGAAATTACTTTGTAATGACATTTTAAGCCTTGCTAGTTCCTTCAGAATTTTGATTTTATGAGCTCAGCTGCCAAGAAAAATAGAAAAGTGTAATACTGGTAAATTAAATACTCCAAGTATCATCTTAAATTAAAAACAAAAAGCATACACACGCAATAAAATGAAGGAAAAGAAGGAAATGAAGGAAAATTCAAGAAACTGAACTGAGTAGTGGGGATACCTTGCAAAAAGGCATCTTTTTTATCTGAAAGTCCTGAAACCAACCTCTGCACTTCATTCACAACAATCTAGCAATGGATCCCACACAATGCACAATCATTTCATGCTGGTCCTCGTAATATCATTGCGTAATTTGAATAAAGATTACCCAAAAGAGACTAAGATCTGGAAGCAAGCAGAGATGTAGAAATGGTTAAAGCTTTTGCCATGTCAGTAAAGCACCATGGTTCCAGGGCATACAGTGTCTCCTCCTCAACGGAGGACAAAAACACATACAAAATAACTGGCTGCCTTCAGTGAAAACTCATTTCATATAAGGTTTTATAACTAATTTGCCTTCGTAGAGCTAGATGCACACCCTAAGTACCTGTATTTTTTCCCCTTTCTAACAGAAAGCAAAATTAATATTGCAGGAAACCTTATGCAGGCAAGTCCTCTCTGACTTATAACTAAGTATACACAAGAGCTTTAGGAACATTTTCAGATAAAAATGCAACACAACTGATTCAAAAAGAAATATATATGTGGAGTCAAAGCTTATCTATTGGTAAAAGACAGTTAAGAATGGCTTAACTGCAATAATTTATTCAGGGTCAGGTGCTAAGAAAATCTTTGTACCTCCCATAATAAGGCAGAAAACTTCTCCATGAAACTGCTGTCTAACATCACCATGAGGTTAATTAGTTGGAATGCCAAGGAACTTATGATCACTTGAAATAAGTGATCAGCCAGAAGAATGTGTAAGCATCATATGCCTCTTTGCACAAGAAAAAAGGGTTCTATTAATCACAAAGTTGGCTAAAATATTTCTGTTAAAGCATTTGGTTGTGATTTGTGGAACTGAAGTGAAAAACTGCAACGCAAGCAAGCAAATGACCGGTGCAGCTAATTACTAAATTACTCCCACCTCCAAATTGAACCTTAATGAAGGAATACAGCTGAAAACATCTCCCAAATAACCAGGTCTCCAGTACAGACATTTCCCTGCAGAAATTATGAAACAAACAGACAGACATGTTTTTTCACTCCAGAAACTTGAGACCCCTAGAAAGGAGTAAAAGAAGTGACAGCAGCAAAAAACCCACAACCATCTACCACATCCTGCAAAAACCATCAGCCATTCATCAGATGGTATTTCCACATAGCATCAAAGGACAGTAACAACTGTTTTAAACAGGCTATCTGTATTATTTCTATTTCAGTGCAGCTCTTGAGTTTCATTAAAACTATTGTCTTGAAGACACAAGCTCTATTAAAAAAACCCTCAGGTAAGTTATTACTATCCATTTATCAGTGCAGTAAATACAGCCAACAGGAAGGTGCCCTCTATTAGCAACAGCAACAGTATAACCAGCAGATCAGTTGGAGAAACTATTCTCCTCTATTCAGCAGCTTGTTAAACTATATTTAGGATAAAGTGTCCAGTTTGGAGATCCCAGTAAAAGCCAGACATTAACATACCAGACCAAGCCCAGAGGAAAGCTTCCAAGACAGAGAATACATTGTCCAAGTAGAAACTGAAAGAAATTTGTTTGCTCAGTGTTCAGTAGAAATAGCACATGTTTTTGTTGTCTTCAGCTATGTAGTGGAAGTGTATAGAGAAGATTAAATTGGACTCTTAGGGGTACAGAGAGAAAAGACACAAGGCAACAAACACTAGGTGCAAGATGGAAAAACATTATTACACATTACAATTGTTAGTAGAGTAGGTTTCCCAGAGAGACTGCAGAATCTCCATCCCCGGAGTTATTCAAGACTCAACTGGATATGGCCCTGAGCAATCTGATCTAGCAGGATGTGCTTTCAGCAAGAGACTGGATCAAATGACTTCCAGAGGTCTCTGCCACTCTAATTCAACAATCAAAGAGCAAGTCTTTAGAAATACCACAACTGCCACAGATGGCAGCAACAAGGAATATTAGCACAAGGATTGTGTCCCTTATCTATAGGCTCAGCACTTGGAAGCGCTGACAAGCATTTACCTTGCTGATAGCATTTTCAGCTCTTTCCTCCAGAGGAGGATCACTCCAGAGCAGTATCACTCTCTTCTATTAGGAAAGTTATTTCCTAATAGCAGAATAGGAAAGATGGTGAGCTGAAACAATGGAGATGTTCCCAAGGTCTGCCTTGCCTAAATAGGTGCCCTCTGGCTAAGATTGACAGACAAGTAAAAGTTTCAATAAGAGAAACTGATGACCAGAAGAAAGAAAACAGGAGCCATTTTTTCATCCTCAACCTCATTCCATAACCAGTTTTTATGAGAACTACAAAGGTCATCATGTTCAAGTTGTCAAAGTTATACTGCAATTGACTACAATATTCTAAGGTATTCTCCCACCCAGTCTGGTAAGAAATTCTCTGCAAGAGTCAGATGGAAAGAAATAACCCACAGGTGAGTAAAAAGTAATTTTCTGAGATCAGTTATGTTGCTCAGGGAGATTTTCATTACAATGCTGATAGAAAATGGGGAAAACAATGAAAAAAAAATCTCTGGCAATATTCAGATTGGTTTGGCAGTGAAATAAGAGCAAAAAATGTTCTCTCTTCATCACCACTGCCTTGCTACTGTCTTATTCTCCTCATCTTTGGATCTTTTCCATGAGATAAACTTGACCCTAAATGTGTGTTTTGAATAGCTGTAGGCACCAGACATCAACGAGTCAAGTTCATTTTATCAGTAGTTATCTGCAAAACTGAAAAAGACTGTATTGGTGTCAAAGATCACTGCCTTTGGTGAGCTTCTTCAGTCTCACACTTTAGTTTATATGGATATTTGTAACTTTCAGTGAATCTTCAGAATCACAGGCCACCTCCACTGACTAATTCAAGGCAAGCAACTCTGTAGAACCATAAAATGGTTTGGGTTGGAAAGGACCAGAAATATCAACCAGTTCCAACCCCCTGTTATGGGCAGTGACACCTCCCACTAGTCCAGGTTGCTCAAAGCCCCATCCAGCCTGACCCTGAACACATCCCGGGAAGTGGGGTGCAGGGGCATCCACAACTTCCCTGGGAAACCTGTTCCAGTGTCTCACACTAAAGAATTTCTTCCTAATATCCAATCTTAATCCACCCTCTTCCACCCTGAAACTGTACCACTCATCCTATCAGTACCTGCCCTTGTAAAAAGTCCCTCAGTAGATTTTCTGTTGGTCTTCAGGTACTGGAAGGCTGCTGTAAGGTCTCCCCAGAGCCTTCTCTCCTCCATGACAATACAAACTTCAGTTTGCATCTTCTCATTTCATCTACCAAAGCACCAGATGGAGTAGTGTCATAAAACTGGTCTTTCTCAAGAAGTAGCTCCTGTTATCTGCTTCCATCGAATACCTGAGACTATCACACAGAAGTACCATTTAAACATTTAAATGAAATTTTTAAACACGTTAAGTTTTTTCTATCATTCTGCCTTGCCATCCTAGCCTTCTAGGTTTTGCTTCAAAGCACCCATACAATTTAAAAGAAAAACTGTTGTCTTCTTTATTCAGCAGTTAGAAATCAATCTGCTCACATGTTTGAGTTCCTCTGACTAGCAAAAACCACCTGGGTGCTGGGGCAGGGTTGCAGCCACCCCTACATCTCATCCCATCTTTTGTTCTTACAGAAGAGGGGGAAGGAGGTACATGAACAACCCAAACATAATGTATTAACTCTTCTAAACCATACAAACCCTGTATTTTTCTATTCTGTGGAGTATTATATGTTTTAGTCTCAAAAGACAGAACAGTGTCTGAAAACTTGAAATTTAAATGCTTTTCCTCTCCTCATATTCTGAAATATAACAGAAGTTTCTATTTCCCAAAAAACTAACACTCTGTGAGGTCTCTACAAGAAAAAAAAAGTTGTATACAAATAACTACTGTGCAAATAAATGCATCTAAATATTAGACAGAAACAAGTAAACACCTTAAAATAAGTAATTAAGATTTTTTCTCTTTACAAAAAAATTGGCAGTATTCCAAATTGATCCAAGCCGCATTTGTCACAAAATCTGCAATTTTGCTTTAAAAAAAAAAAAAAAAGTAATGAAGTAGCCCTATTTTCTAATTAGTGTGAAGGAAAGAGAATGTAATAGCTACCTTTTTGAGAATTATCCCAGTACTAAGAACTTACTTGTACTGACATCTCCCTGTCATAAGCCGTGAACTACTTGCTAGGAGTGAATTCTATTCTACTAGCCCACAAGAATTCAAATTTTCACTCAACTTTGACATCTCAAAAAGCTATTTTGCTATATAACCCACTCATTTTCCCCTTCCCTCCTTCCCATACACTACCTCTCCATGGAACATTTGAGAGTGCAACTTCTCTCTCTCTGTTTAATTCCTCTGATCATCAGGAACTGAAACTAGCGAGGGAGCAACTCCAGTTCCCTGTGACACAAATAGAACTCTCCTCCTCTCTGCAAATGTGCCTTGTAGCTAGTTGAGGAAGAAAGAGGTTTGACCACAAAAAATATCTTCACTAAAACCTACTCAGATACATACGAGAGATCTCAACCATTTATGACTTAACTGCAGGAATGTATTTCATGAAAAGGTGCTAACAGGCAAGGTGAACTTCCATAAGCAATCTAAGCCCTCCTTCTCTCCACAGACTCATCACACTCAGTGGAAAGAAGCAAACACACAGAAAATTCCATTATACTGCAATATGCAAATGGCATGAGTATATAGCACAGGATTATTAAATGAATCATCTGCCTATAAACTTGGGGGTTTTGGTGTTACTGTTGTGGCTTTTTAAAATCTTCCATTCTTACAACCTACATTTTGACCAAGAATACTACCAGGATGCCTGTTGGTTTTAAGATAATATTTGACCTTCTTTCACTCCATTCTACACAGCTGTATTTCCAGGAGCAAATTCCAGGAAAATCAGCATCACAACTGCACACTGACACACTTAGATTACCTGTGTCACACTTTCCTGTTGCCCTTTCCTTTCCCATTTTCTGTATTTCCTTCCCCAGTAAGACCAGGAGAGTGTGGCAGCATCTCTGACTGGGCCCAATAGTGCCACAAAGAACAACTCCAGTATTTAGGATTTTGATTTCTTTAAGTAGAAAGAGTTCACAACACAGCTGCATACAGACTTAGGGCAGCACACCACTGAACAGTAGCTGCAAAGAGCTGTACTTTCACAAACCCATTTAGCAACTGAAGATTTTTATACTGTTAAACTATAGCTTGAAAGGGCTAACTGCAGTATATAAGATTCAGAGAGTAATAGAGACCAGCATGATTTTTTTCCTCAAGATTGATTGGACCTAAATAACCTGCCCCCCCCCCAAGAACACTTCTGGTCCATACTGATGATTTCAATTCACTCCCAGTACAAAGGAAAATGAACAAACATGTAAACCTCAACAGCTGATCAGCAAGGTGAAGTCAGGAAAGAAGTCTCCTCACCAGGGGCTCTGATTCTGAACAGGGACTGCGTATGCATAGTAAGAAGAGGATGTACTTAGAAGAAACCTCCTGAAGAAGAAACATTTAAACATTTAAATAACAAAGTAAAACTTCAGTTGCATACTTTAATTACAAGCAGATAGTGTATGACTTGGAAAGCAAAGTCTACTCTGACGCTGCATTAGTGTCTCATAGAACTAAGACATCTAAATGGACCCAAGCAACAGAATTTTCTCACTTAAAAAACTAACCTACATCGCTTTCAGTCAGGAAACAGTAAGACAAAAAATTCAAGAACTCCAACTAATTATATATTCCTTTTTTTTTTTTTTTACATTTCTTTGAACTGTAATACTAATCGATAGACATGTCAATACTGTACAAAACACTCTAAGTAACTGCACCCTAAAAGGATTACAAGCTTAATAGAAGACTGTGAACAATAGGAAGCCAAACAGTATAAAGACACCAGTCAATGGAAAAAAATTCTTGCAGATTCTGTGGTCAAATCTATGTAGAAAAATTACAGTAGTGGCTGCAGAGAGAAGTTTTAAGTACAGAGGACAAAGAGCAAAATGGTTATACCAGAATCTACGCAGTACCTGAAAAGCAAGAAGAGAAGGAAAAAAAGGACCCATGTTGCCTGAGAAAAAAACAAGAAAAACGTTGCCTAGCCAACAAACCCCCAACACAGTGAAACACCACAGAGCACCATACAGGGTATTGCTTGCCTTGGCTCAGGGGTAAAGCTAACCAGTTCTGAAAGGATCATCCAGCAAGAAAAGCCTGGTGGCCTCCAAGAAACAGCAAAAGAGTGAATTAAGGAAAACAGCACATTGCAGTTATTTTGTGTAGCTTTTCTCAACCTGTTTGTCTCCCCTCTGAAGTGGTTCTATCAGAAACAGACATTAGTAAACTGTAAAACCTGCGAAAAGATCCCACTGATGGATGTAAATAAAAATAGACAAATTGGTTCTTAACTTCTGTTCACATGTGTGTTCTTGTTAAAGCAGTTACTAATGATTTAAAAGATGACTGCATTTATGCGACTCTAGCAGGCAGCTTCGCAGTGCTTTCTCGGCTTCTACCATTAATTTAAAAAATGATGAAACAGAGAGCTGCTTTTTTGCTTCACTTTTCCGGCTTGGGAAGCAAGAACAGCACCTACCCACCTCGCGATGGCAGATGAATCTTCTAGAGCATTTGAAATCAACAGAACGAAGATGCGAGGTTAACACACGTTACAGCCGCCCCGATGTTCCCTCCACCGGGAGGGGGGGGGAAGGTAAGGGGACTGGCGTTTCCACACCCGAGACGCCCCTCTCCCGGAGCCACCAGCACCCTCCCCACCGCGGTGCCCGGCGTGACAGGCCGGGCGAGGTGGGTGCGCACCGCCGAGACTGCCCGGCACCGCCCGCCGCCCCCCGGCCATGGCGTCCACCCCCGCCCTCACACACAGACACCCAGCACCCCCACATGCACCCCCCCCCCCCCCCCCCCCGAGGGGGCGGCTCCCGACTCACCGATTCCGGGGGCCACATAGATAAAGTAGAGGCAGGAGGAGGAGAAGGAGAAAAAGAAGATGAAAGCGAGCATGGAGCGATTGGACACCCGCAGCACCTTCCGGAACAGTGGCATCCTCCCTCAGCGCCGGCGGACGGCCGCTCCGCTCAGTCCCGGCGAGCCGCGGCGGCAGTTCCCAGAGGGAGACGGCCCGCTTCTCCCATGGATGGGGCAGCGAGAAGGTGACGAGGGGACTCCGTTCGCCTCCTCCTTCCCTCCCTCCCTCCGCCTCACCGGGAGAGGGCGAGCCGGAGAGGGGACGACAGGGGCAGCGACGCCGCTCAAGAAGGGTGGGCGGCGGCGGTGTTTTATGGCCGGCCCGGTTGCCCCCTTCGCGCTGCGTCTCCGAGCAGGCTAAACCGCCGCCGCGCTTCGCAGGTGGCGGCCGGAGCGGGGAGGGGCCCCTAGCGCCGCCGCGGAACTCGGGGAACGTTCCCGCCGCTGCTCATACCGCCGGGCGCCGAGGCCGCCCGCTCTCCCGCCTGCTGCCTCCTCACAGGCGGTGGCGGCGGTAGCGATAGCAGCATCCCCGCTACCGACGGGCAGTCACCTCCGCGCCCAGCCTAGCCCGGCCCAACCCAGCTCCCACCTTCTCCCGCACCGGCAGCAGTCGCTCTGCAGCCGCCCGGCCCGGCCCGGCCCTGCCCGGCCCCGGCCCCGCCCCACGGAGCCCCGACTACTGCAGCGGTTAGAGCGTGCGCGAGCCCCCCGCGCGGCGGCGGACTGCAGAACTGCGGCGGGAAGGGGAGGGAGAAGGGAGAAGGGGGAGGGGGGGGCTAGTGGCGGTGAGGCCGGTACCGGCGGTGCCGCCGTTGGGTCGGGGCTGCAGAGCGCGCCCCGCCGCCTTACGGGCCAATGGGAGGCCGGGGGAGAAACGATCCCGCGCTCCTGATTGGATGGGGAGGGGGCGAGCGGTTGGATTCAGCGGGGGAGAGGGGCGAGGCGAAGCGGCCGGCGCCCCCGGGAAGGGGGGCTGGAGGGCGAGGGGGGTAGAGGGTCCGCGCGCGGCCGTCACGTGAAGGGCGGGCGGGAAAAGCCGTTGGTGGGGAAGCGGGCGGTGGAAGGGAGGAGAAGGGAGGAGAAGGGAGAAGGGGCGCCTCTCTCAGGGCGCCCGCGTTGTGCCTGGCCCTCAGGCGGGGGTTACCTTTTCCCGTGCACCGCTACTTCGGCCTTTTGCGGGACCCGGTGGGAAAGGGCTGGGTCCCGCGGGCGGGGATACCGCTGGGCCTCTCGGGAGCTCGGCTTGTCCGGCTGGTGCATAGTTTTGGCACTAGTGCTGTCATAGCATTTTCAGGGCTGGAAAGGACCTTTAAGATCATCTGGTGCCAATCCCTCTGCCACGGGCAGGGACACTTCTCACTAGATCAGGCTGTCTTGCCCTTCTCTTCCCCTTCGCAGTCCGTACTGCCCTGCTGCCAAGTGCAGCCATATCTCGTCGTACTTCAGCTGTTTTTAGAGCAGAAGAGTTGGAAATGGGAGTCAGGGCTAGCAGACCCCACAGTCCTGCACGGAGCAGATAAGAAAATACTTGAAGAATTGAAATTTGCCAAGTTCATATGTGACAATCTACCCACTTCGAGCCAGCAGTTTGCTGCCGCCGTGCCTACTGCGTGAATATTTTCGAAGTTGGTAATGTGTCACATCAAATAGCTGTTTTTCTTGTATCGCTTTAGCAACTTAACTTTGGCTACAGCAAGTTGCCAAGCGATAGGGTCAAGCCGGTGATCTCTCCGTTCCCCTGCAGCATGCTGTCATCGATGGGCAATTGTGTGCCGTGGGGCTGGCAGCTGGCCAGGATGTGCCTGAGTGCACCTGATACGGCAGGATCTGGTTGCATAAGAATCCAGTCTGTATTTGTTGGCATGTGCTGAGTTTATTCAGATGTAAGGTAAAAACAATGGGGATACAGAATTGCTCCTCCCTGCCCCCAGATACAATTTTGTCTGGGTCACTATACTTGCAGAATGGTTTTTATGCAATAGGAGCGATTAATAGCTTCGGTTTGTTTTACCCACCACATCTCATGGTCAAGAAGAGTCATTTAAGCTGAGGGAATGACCTTATCACATCCTTCACTTCAGTCACAAACAGCTTCCAAACACTCTGCAGGCTTCCATTTCACTATTTTTATATCATAAATGTAAAAAGCCTATGTCACCTGACACAGAAAACTGAGCTAGAAATACAAAGCTCTTGTTTAATCAATGAGGAAGCGATGTAAATAAGTGACAGTAGTAACAAAATCACATTTACTTAGAAGACCTTTTACTTAAACTGTAAAAAAACAGGTTCCTCTACCCTCCAGTCTTGCCATCTGTTAAACTGGAACATTTCTGTGTACAGTAGGATACATACAGTGAAAATCTGTAGCCACATCATGAAATTTCCTGTGTCACTTTGATGAAGAGAATAGATATAAGAATTTCCCAGTAAGGGAAGACAGTAGGAGACAAAGAATTGTGCCTCTTCCACTCTGAAACAGAGATTAGCCAGGGATATTTGGATGGATGTTATTGCAGTGGATATCAGATAGGTGGATACATTGAGTGATGCATTTTGCCACTAAATTGTTTCTGAGTTGCCAGTAGTGGCTGTATAACTTGACATATGTCTTATATTGAGCAGTGTGTAAAACTAACTATAAAAAATACAACACTGAACTGCTATATACATATATGGCTTAAATTTGAAGCTACAGCTGACTGCAATATAGTCCCTAGAGAAACAAATCTGGGGTTATGAAGAAAAATGTGCTGTATCTTCACATCTTGTTATTATCGCACATTACAATTTATATGTGATGCACTGTTATTAGTGCTTGATTTTTATGTATTATAGCTACCAATTTTCTTGATTAACTGTAATAACTGAGTGTTTGTTGAAAGATGCTTCTCCGGTATTCCACTTTTATTAGCATTTTTGATACTGGTTTAGAAAATTGTATGCTGTCAACATACAGGGCATTAGAAGATCAGTACCATGACAACTTGCAGAATCTTATCAGAAGCACAAGTGAGATACATGCTACATAAAAGCTTAAGACTATCCCATATTTTTCTAGGAACAAAAATTAAATGGTGCTATACACATCACTGTCTTTACATGACTTTTAAAGAGAGTGTTGTGTCACCAACTCAACGGTATTAATTTTGTTTTAATAGCTTAAGGTTTTTAGGTCCACTTTTGGAAGACTTAAAATGCTACTATGAGGAGCGTGATAAAACCTGTGGAACAATATCTTAGTTTAAATATACAGCAACATTTGTGGAATCATAAAAAATGGAACTGCAGAAGATAGAGGTGTGTGTGGCAATGCATGCCTTAATTCTTTCCAGGGTAACTGTAACTGAAGAAGAATGCAAAGTGATCAGTGTGCCTACCCTCCTTTAAAGGGATGCAGACCATTTATTTTGCACACAGCCTTGGACAAGACAGCAAGCTCATTCACTGTGCTCACCTTACACTGGACAAGGAGTAGGAGTAGAAGAAATGATCCATTTGCTTAGCTAAGCCAAGATATAACCTGGGCATCAGAAGTGGGGTGGCTCAGCTGCAAACTTTATGGCTGGCAATTGTTGCAACTTATGAAATGGAATGAAGGTTCTGTGGTGAAGAGTTTTAGCAATAACTAAATTCAAATGTCAGCAATGACACCAGAGAAGAAATTTACATTGAGAGTGAGCACTGGCTTTTCCCCAAGCCTCTCTTAATTAGTAAGCATTATTAACCTGCTAAGAACCAATCAGCACATGATTTGTCACTTAGTGCCACCTCACTAATAGGTGTAAATTAGTTTTTAGAGTCCTTTTTTTTCGGAGGAAGAGAACTCCCAACTACCCAGATGGGTCAACTGGCCTAAATCCTCTTGTTCCCCTAAAACAGGGATGCCTCTTTGGTAAGATATGCACCTCTGATTGACAGATGTCTGGTTGGGAATTAGGTCGAGATCTAATTTTTGCAGTACGTGCTTCAGCCAATGGCAATTCCAAACTTGTTATATCTGTTACCCTAATAAATTCTATATCTTGTCAACTTTGCAAAACCTTTGCAGTGGCAATGTTGAATCTAATACATAGCTGCATATGCCAAATCCTTTAGACAAGCACCACTGACCGAGTCTGAGGCAAGTATTGGATCCAGCTGCACCTAGATTCCTCTCTGGGGAGTTTAGAAAACAAGAGGGTCCAGTTTCAACCCTTGTGACTTAACTGGAGAGCCTTCTCCTGCCACCTTGCAGACTCATCCCCTTTTATTTGAGAATGTGTCATGTGTAATTGCATCTCCAGCAACAGGATGCTGCAGGAGCAACAGCATGACTCACACAGTTGTGGTAGACCACTAAGCCCAGGCACCTGCTCTGAAAAGAATACTTAAAACATCTCCTGTCTATTTTAAACATTTTTGTCAGTAAAAAAGATTACTGCACAAGAAGTCTTTGAATAAGTAACAACATTGCTATTTATTCTTGTAAGAAAAGGAAAATACATTGAATATACATTGCTCTTTACACCTTGCAATGGAGTTTATACAGAAAAGGTCTTAAGCAACTGTAGCTTACTCTGGGAGAAGATGATATTTATAAAACAAAACAAAGCAAAAAAAAAAAAAAAGCTTGCTCTTTTCTCTTTTCAATCTAACCATCTAAAAGTGAATTTTCAATGGATCAGCAACCACAAAATCAAAGATGATCTTATGAGAGCAAAAACTGCAAAACCATCAATGTCTCCAAAGCTACAATAATGCCTTCTGCAGCACATCTCTCAATCATTCCAAAAGGTCACATATTTCACCAAATCCACCAAGTGCTACCATAGGGAGTACATGTGTGAAAATAAAGTGTCATGCTTCCCATGCTGCATTGGCACAATTATTCATGATGATGTTCTGTTAATATCAGGGCACTGACCTCTAGGAGGAAATAAATGGCAGGTTTTTGGCTAGGAGACGAAGGAGAGATTTGATCATTTTTCATCTGGGTCACTTCTGGAACCTGTCTGAAAGAGTGACATCACAAAACACTGAGGCTTTATAATTTCAAACAGAGGGTGTTGTGAAACAACAGACAGCAAGGAATGCCAGAAAATCTTAAACTACTGTACTCATGAGTAGAACCTGAGCCTCACACAAACATCACTGAAGCTGTGTCAAAGGTTCCACTGTCCAAAGAGGTAGAAGTTGGTATTCTGTTTAAATCATTTGCTGGGATCTGGGGTTAGAACAATGCATATATGAATGTGCTGTACACATGAAATCCATGTTTGCAGTCTGCAATAACTGATTTAAAATCTCCCATTTTTTTTCTCCAGCTCATTTACTGCTGTATGTATATATAATTTCTTATTGCTTATACCCATTCTCTGAATCAAGTGATTTGTGTTACACTAATGCTGTTTATTCTCTTTGGTGTAATGAGTCTGTCTTTACCCCATTTCCTCCGATGTGTGTACTACTGTGCTCGTTTCCAAGTTTTACCTGTCTGCCTTCATATTCTTTGTCATCCAGGCAGAAAGACTGCATGACTGTGAAACAGCTTTTCTTTATCTGTCTAAAGCACGTTTTATCAACAATAAAGTATTAAAGTACCACATAAATCCTGCAGATTTTGCATTGCCTTCTTTGTTTCTGCAAATTTAATAATTATCATCAACAGTTTTCTCCCTCGCCTTTTCTGTTTTCCTAAATGGTAGTAATAGAAATCCATTAATGACCATAAGGTGGTTTCATTATTAATCTTATACATAGCAGTTACTTTCTTGGTATCTTTCATAAGTACCTTTGGTTTTCTGTTTACTTGGATTTAGCAGTTTGATTTTCATTATAACATTTTTTTGGTGTAGGGCAGCAGCATTTCAGAATTTTGTACTTCTGACATGTAATCCTTGCAAGGTTAAGAAGAAGTTAAAATACCTCAAGAAGCTCAGGGTAAGAAGGAGGACAACAGGCCTAACATTTCCAAGAAAATGCACAGTCTATGTAAGATTTTAAGGATTGAGATTTTTAAAGATTAAGATTAATTATGATTTTTAAAGATTAAATCAAGTTGCATCAGGGTGGTCTAGACTGTAATCTAGCAGGGGAAATTAGTGTGCTTCAATGTGGCACATAAATATGTAACACACATAAATATTGAGAACTAGAGGAATGTACTTAAATTTGGGGTCATGTGACCTTATCTCATTATATCAATTATAATCTCATTATTAAAGCAAATGTCAAATTGGAAGTATTTTGAGAATGTTTTGGATTTTTCTGCTAGCACAAGTCTGGACCTGAAACTTAATTTTGATATCTACAATCTCACTATTTTATGAAAGAAAATAGAACCTGTCACTAGGGAGGTCTGAAGTTTTAAACTCAATAAATGAAGTTAAAATATTCCTGTTGAAGAATTTGTCACAAACTTTCTGCCAGCAGAAGGACAGGTAACAAAGCCAAATATGTGAACATACCACCTTAGGTGAAATTTTTCTTGGAATATGTGTCTGACGTTCAAAATGCCATTTCAGATTATTTTAATCCTTATATCCCTCATTTCAATGGAGTATCAAACAGACACTAGGAAACAATTCGGCAGTTGCAGAATTTTGGGAACAGGCATGTTTGTCTGTCTGTCTGTCTGTGTACATCCATTCTACTACAGAACAAGCACATTTGGAGACCTTTGCTTCTGCAGGGTTGGAGTTTGGTGCTCTGTATCTCTTGCCATTTTTATACTTTGATTAAACCTATCATGATAAGGAAGTCTTACCTGTCTTACCTTTCCAATGATAGAACTCTAGTGTTCAATCAGTTTCTGAGTCACCAGAGCAGTTTGTAGTTTTTATCACAAACAAACTTCTGTAGTACTGAAAGAGGCAAATAAAGGGAGAAACAGTAAATAAAATAATTAATTGTCACCTCTGAATTTACAGATTAGTCTTTTACCAAAATCAGCAGGAGCAGGGGACTGACATTTCATTATCATATGATAAACCATTTTCATATCCTCACACATCAGCAAACTCTGTGGCTGGGTATGCTTCCTGCCTTTCCCCCATAGCACAAATCAGAGTCTCTGAACTTGTGCAGTCCTTCATTATTGTTAAAGAGAGATCTGTGCAATTAGACAGATGGGATAATCCTGCCACATAACTTTAGGCTTTCTCATGGAATCAGCTGAGAGGAAAAAGCACCTGATTTACATTTTACTGACTCTGCTGTTGGCATAAGGAGCCTCAGTTAACGAGGCTGTGTGATTATTCACCATGTCAACAGAGGTACATGAGATACCCCAAATCACAAATCATTACTATGGGAAAACAATCTTTGTCTTGACCAGTGCTGTCATGTATCTTAAAAAGAGCAAATTAATAAGGATTATTGTTTTGAGATTGGGCAATTTATGAATTTTTCTGCATCATAGATATAATTATTTACTATGCCATAACACTGTAAGTATTTTATGTGGAAAAAAAATGTATCTTGCTTTATATCATGTACAGATTCCTTTAAAATGGTGTGTGCATAGTTGTTTGAAATCTACATAGCAAGGACAACGTGCCAATGAAAAATACTTTTATTGCTGTAAAAGTGCAGTATAAAGAGAGATAAAGGAGTAGGTTTGCTATTTGGGTATTGTGGGGGTTATTTCATGACAACTTGAAAAATAAATGCAAAAGGAGACATAATCATCACTAATATCAAATACTATTTTTACAGAAATAATTCAGATGGCCTGAATTACATCAGGATTCATCTGAAGCCTCTATTTGCTACGTTGTTCTTTAAAACATTTCTGTAAAAGGTGTGTGACTAAGAAAGCCTAAGAGCAGGCTGCAGGCTAACCTTACACTCTTGGACTGCTTCCCTAACCTCACTTTTTAAAATGTCATTCAAGTCTTAAAAAATCAGAGTACAAAGCTAAATGATGCAGTTTGCTTGGTAATCGCATCAGGGGTGAAATAAATTAACAGACGATTTTCTGGAAGGCTTGAGGACTTTTGTTTTGCTTTGTTTTTCAAGGCTAAAATCTTATCCTCAGAGATGCAATTGCTTTACATATATAAATAGAAACAATCTGGTCCCACTCCTTCTACTACAATTAGGAAAAAAGCAATCAGAATTTGTTAAACAGACTTCAGAGAGAGTAGAGTCTTACATCTTAGGAGACAGATGTTTTCTGATTAAGCTTTCTATCGCAGTCTCATTTAGAAATTGCAGAAGTCAGAGATAACTTTAGCAAAGGTTACAGTTGGTGCAATTCCACTGCTTTGTTCACTTCTCAATACCAGTTTTATCTACTTCGTGAGATAGCATTGAAATAGTTTCAGCTTTCTTAAAATCTAAATGAACGCTACTGTCCTCAGAAAAACTCTTTGCTCTCCTGTAAGCCTAAATAATAGAGTTAAAAGTTTTCCTAAAGTGTCATCTTGCTACTTTTCTGATTATGCTATGCAAAAAGTGGGTGCTAAAAATGTATTTGCATTAATACAATCTCATTTATGCAGAGGGTCATGCATGGACAGTGCTGCAGAGGTGATGGTGCTGACCACAACTTTTGTTGCTTACACTTCCCACTACAAAATCTCCTTTTATTTGCTTATAATTTAAATATAAGCATATATATATATATAATTTATTAATTTTTTAGAATAAAAAAATTCTGTGTAAAGTCGCTTTCCTGGACTGAACTTTTTCCAGACATGGGAAAAAAATCTCTGTGTAGACACAATAGAGAGCAAAAATCTCCAAAAATCTTCACTTCTCTTGCTCCCCAAGAGAAAAACAGCAAAATCATTTGGTTATAATTTATATTATCCAGATTTTGAAAGAGAAATAGTGGCCTTTCACACCATTTGCTCAGTCATAGGCACAAACAACTAACGTTGCCAGATATTAAACATTTTTAAAAATGCAGATTCTTTCTTAGAACAAATGCAATTCTAAAGGTTCTGCCCCCACTGTGCATGTGCCAGCCTCTCAGATTTCAAAAACTGACAATAAAAGTACATTTGACAAAAAGATTAAAGATTAGAACAATTAGATTGCAATTGCTCCTTGGGGAAGTGAGACATTCTGGGAGGAAAGGTCATTGTATTTATTATACCTGACACAGCAAAGACCCAGTATTATAAATTCTAGAAATAGTTTCACATTCCAGTGAATATTCCAGACACCAGAAGAAGAATACCAAACTCAAGGTTTGTTGTTTCTTTTTTAAAAAAATCGTATATAGATTTAGATTTAAACTAGGTTTTGAATCAGAATTCTAGATTACCTTTGTTAGAGTTGGCTAAATGTCTGTACACCTGTGGGTAACTTTCCTTGCAGTACATGTCTAGTGCTTCTAGATTAGTGGGGATCTGCTGCCTCATGCTGCAAGACCTCCTTTTCTGTCTCCAGGCCATAGCATCAGCCACAAGAAATAAGGCTAAAAAAGGCTAAAACAGCCTTTGGTTTAACCTACCTCAGGAACCTGAGTCTAGGACTGTACAGCTCTCCACAGGGCTCCACAGCTCACTACAGGCATTTTTTTTCTGCTAATGCTATGCTTCCTACCCCAATGACAACGAAGAACAAGTCTCCTACACAACTCTAGGACATCCTTAGGATAACCATCTATTCCCATTATTTATTTTTGCTATTGCAATAATGCCTTAAATGCCAAGTCACCAAAGAGACTTTCCTATGGTCTGTATAAATGAAAAATAAACCCTGCATCAGGAATTTATGCCTGTCTCACATTCAGCATTTGGTGCTTCCATTTTAGGTATTTATACACACACACATACACACAAACACACATGGCAATGTCTACAGCTTGCAGAAATATGTCTTGTCATCTGCTTCTCAAATCTGGTAATTTATCTTGATCTGAAACACAATGACAAAAATTAAGTTAATGGAGCTCCATATGCTGTATAAGAACAACTGAAAACTGCTGTGGAATCAGTCTGCTGAAAACTCATTGGATGCAGTAATCATGTATTGTTGCTCAGAGTTTTTGACAAGAGAAATCTTGATAAGATGAATTTTTCCAAGTTCCCATGTTAAAAACCATAATGAGATGTTCAAATTTTATGAGCTGTGGTTAGAATATTGTGTTTTATGTTCTCAAATAAAAGCAACATTCAGGTCTTAAATATATTTAAAATTATTCAGGGATAAGGATTTTTTAAAAAGCTAAAGTAAGAATAGCATCTTAGAGAAATTCTTGAATTGGAACATTTTATGAGCGAGTGTCTACTTTTTCCCCTAAGATTTTTTGGTAGAATATTACAAGCATAAGTACAAACTGGTAAGAAAGCAAAATGAAAGGATACAAAGGAAATAGGTTCTGCATTTCAGCACACTTCTTGAGAGAATCAGACAAAAAATGGGTATGAAATTATATTTAAATTGAGGATTAGTGACATGGCAACAAATGCACGTGCAACCAGATACAGGCAATCTGGAAAATATGCTTTGTGATGGGGAGAGAAGGTCTTTTCATTCATCGTAACATCGTAACCTTTATCTGAAATTTATTTGATTTACTTAGGACTTAGCACTTTGTCATGAGGGTTCTGCAGCTACCCTGTTCATATCACTGGGTATCTCCCCATAGTTTCCATCTGATTGCCTAAATAAAAGATGCAGTTCAATTCTCCCAAGGAAAAAAAAAAGTAACTGCTGTGGAAAGTACACAAAAAATCACAACTACATGGCAGAAACTATGCACAGAACAACCAACAGTTTCCCCACATCTCTGTGTTTGGTCCTAGTTTTGTTACTTTTCAATGTATTCAGTGTTTCCTGTATTTGGTGTGGCTTAGTTCAAAATCCCTATCTGATGATTTTACAGCTCCTTATGTTCAGCTAAGTCTAGAAAGAGTTTAAATGACCCAAATGCTCTAGGAGACAATACTAAACTACCAAATTTCCGGGCTGTTCTCATCATCCTAGATGCACAGGGGATTTGCAGAAAGGTGGAGATTAAAATACCCAGAAAATACAGTTACAGTTACTGCAGGGAACCTTGTGATGTTTGTGTCCACACAGCTTTCATCAGTGTATCAGGAACTATGTATGAAATGTATTTTTTTTAATTTTACATAAAAAACTTCTCATTTTTCAATGGATAGATTCATGGTGTAAGTTCTGATCATTGCACCTCCAGAAAGTATAATTTAAAAGAGTATAAGAAGTGAAGAGAGGCAGAGCTGTGGGTGGCTTTCATACAAAGGAAAATACATGGGTCAGGATGCTGGAGTTTGGAATCTGACAGCTAGAAAAAGGTAATTAGTGAATGATTATTCTTTTTATTTTCCTCCAAACACAGAAATTGGGAATCCTCCAAGTAAATGATCAGGCCACAAATTTAAAGCATACAAAAAATATGTTTTCCTACAATGCAAAATTAAATCTTAGAGCTCACTGCCACAGGGAGTTGTAGGGGGCAAATGGCTTGAGAAAAATCAGTCAAAGTTGCAGGAGATGATACATTTAATAATTACCAATGGACTAAATGGTTCTGTTTGAATTCTGCTCCCAGTCATCCATCCCCAACCTGCTGACCACAGAAGCTGAGGATTTTTTGTGTCATGGAGAAGCAAATGTATTCACCTTCTTTCTTGGCATAGTCCTTACAGCACAGTGAGCTAAGTAAATCCCAGCCATTATGGACATTTAAAAATTTCACAGTATGAACAATCACAGCAGCTTAATCAAGCAAAAAACACTGTGTTAATTGAACACAGTAGAATAACAATTTAACTGTGAGCCTAAATTTGTGTACTATTTACTGGTTTTAACATAAAAGAGTTGTTTCACAGGCACAGGAGCCACTATAAGAAGCTCACAGATCTGGGATAGAGAGAGAGCCAAAGTTTCAGTGGAAGTTTTCTGACAACCTGCCCTCAGAGTACAGCGTTAAGGATGAAGTCTTACATTTGGAAGCAGGACTAAACAACTTGCAAATTTATTACCCACCATTGTTTATGCTCTTGGAATCCATGAGCTGTGCTGCAACTTCTGTGATTAGATCACTTCCATGGTAATTTTAAAATAATTTTATTTTTAAAGGTCAGTGAGTAAGAATCTTTTATTATCCAAACCTATAATTATTGTAGCTTTACTGAATATAATAGAGATTAAAGATTACAATTCAGATCAAACCATTGTGCTCAGCACATACAACGAAACAATACAAAAGGTAATAACTTCAAAAAATGAGGTTACTTTTAAAGAACAGCTTTAAAAGAGGAGCCATGTCTAAGGCTCAGACTTATAATCCACACAGCTCATTTCATAACTGGCTGGGTCTTAGGAGGGGTTACTCCTAAGTAATGTAACTCCTAAGTATGTAACTGAATACATATACATTCCTAACCCCAAAAAATGCAAAGCACTAATCAGGATTGCATAGGAAGTCTAAGCCAGGGCACACGGCTGCTGTTGCCTGGCCCTGCTCTATGTTCTATGGATCTGAGGGAAAACAGTGCATTTTCTTTTTCAGAAATCTGTTTGGGTGCCAAAGCTAAGATTTATTGTTTCTCCCATACTCTTTGGTCATTTTTGTGTCTAGGAAGTGCTCCAAATAGCCTATTGGTATGCATGAGTATGCATCTTAAGGTCAGGATAATGCAAAGGAGAAAGGAAAGTGGTCTCTTTTTTTCTAAAGAATGGAGATCAGCAGAAGAAAACCTTCCAAGTTCCTGTCATAGAAGAGTTTGTCTCTCTCCACTTCCAATTGCCTCATTTTGTGTCCTCTAAAAAAAAAAATGTTTAGACCCACCTCAAGCATTCACTCAAAGCAGTCTGACCACCCTCTGGCTGTTATTTTGTCTAAACTTGGAGGTCTGCTCTGTTACCTTGCTGGAGGCCACACACAAAAATAGAATGCAAGTATCCATACATAGTATCTAGGCATCCATGCTGCTGAGGTTACAATCACCTTTGGCTTTGGCTAAGGAAATGCAATTACTTTTCACATGTAATTGTGGCTGGTTTTCCAAATGTTCATAAGATAACACACAGGTTCCCATATCTGAACGCAGAAATACTAGCTGTGCAATATAAATGCCTGCTTCTTCTTTTAGGAGGATCTACTGGCTCATTTGGTACTATGGGTTTTTTGTGTGCTTAGGATCTATGGTTAGAATAGTGTGCTGTGGGGTGGCTGGTATGCCATACCAGCCTTGCAAACAAACTCATCATCCCTCACCACAGACAAGAAAGGACCATGAGGAAAATCAGCACCTTCCTCCCCTTTACTCCTTCTCTCCCTCTCCTGCTTAGTCAAGACCATTAGATAGATATCTTTATCAAGGTATCATTTGCTACGAAAAGTTTTATAAACTTCTATATGTCTAGAAAACCAGACTTGCACTAGACTAATGGCCAAAGGAAAAGTGGAGAACTTTGTAACTGAAATGAAGTGTCAGGAAAGGCTTTTTTATTATTTCTGGAATTGTCAGCTCCCCAGTTATGCTTGTAATGCATTCACATTTCCTTACTGGGGTACAGACTGAGCACATCAGCCTTGATGGTGATTCAGGTCCTACTTGTTCTGTTCCAGATGGCCTTTCCAGGCAGGAGAGGGACAGACAGCTTCAGACATTTCAGTGGTAGGAACAGGAAGGGAGTAGATTTTCTATTTCATGTGCTTTGCTTTTATAATTTGTCTTTTCCCCAGAAACAGTCCTTGTTGTTGCAAGACCAGTTAGGTGACAGTGAGTGTCACTAATCCATTGCCCTTATAATGTGCAGACTTTAGGTCTCAGATAATAGTTGAAGTGTCTCCAACAATTGCTGTCTCTCAGATTAGGGTTTGTTTTGTTTTTTTTTCTCTAATAAGATTAGATTTAAGATAAGATTCTAGTCATTAAAACGACATGTGAGAGAGGAAGAAACAAAACCATTGATCTCTAATTTTTTTTTTTCTTTCTTTTTAAACCTGATCAACTTATTCCTGACAGGAATTCTGTCTTACCCATGCAGCAAAATGTTATGAACATTATTCCAGAATTAGCATTCACAAAAAATAGTGATTTTTTCCCCTTTAATTATGTCACTACCATCCCTTTATTTTATTGCAATGTTATTTTATTATAATAAATTCCTGCCATAACTCAATAGTGCTTGCTTTTTTTTTTTTTTTTTCTGGAAAAGACTGAAGTCTGGATATGTGTTCATCATAAGTGAAGTGAAGTGCTCTGAAAGTGGACATGAAATAGTTAGCTTATGGTGTTGGTCAAAGGTTGGACTGGATGATCTTGGAGGTCTCTTACAATGTAAAGCATTCTGTGATTCTGTGATCAAACTGAGTTACAGCTGTCACATCTTCATAATCCAACAAATGTTTAAATCTGTTCCTCAGACAGTAATTATATGGTAATTAATTAATCCTTGAGTGGGTAGTTCAACCTTCACTGTCTCCTTCTGCTGTCCACTAGCTTCCATCTTGTAAAATTGACATCATGGCACTGCCATAATGCACATAGAGCTCTTCAGATGGAAGGTCATAGTATCAACTTATATTTCTCATTTTTTTTTTTATAAAACATTTAATATCTGTCATTTCCTCAGTTTTATAGTAAGTGTTAAATTCGTTTCTGCAAATACTGCATTTTGAGACATTTCCTAGATGTGGCATTAACTGTTCTGACAGGAAACCAGAAATCAGACTCAAGATTTTCTCAGCTGCTGTAAGGTGTCACAGTTCCAGTAAGCCAAAGATCAATCAGCCTGTTCAGCATATTATATAGGACAAAAAGAAATCCACTCTTTTGCAAGGGTTATTATTTGCTGCTATGTAAGTTCATAAAACAATAACATGTTATAGTGTCTGAATAGAAGGGAATAGCCTTTAAAAGGAAGAAGGAAGGAGTGCAATTGATCATGTTTATTGCAGACTGCTTCCCAGTGAGAAAGAAAAAAAAAGCTGTGATAGATACAGTACACATATTAGGAAGAAAAAATGGGGGGTAAAGGTAATTGATGGCAAAAGGATTCTTAAATAGCATCATTGTGCATACACTGCTGTAGAAGAGATAAATTGAGCCTTTTTCTGCAAAACATAGGGATAAATATGATATGCATCTTTCAATCTATGGAAATACATTTGGTTCTTTTATTAAAATAGTTCCTGAATAGTACAGAGCTAGGAAAAAAAAAAAAACAAAAAAAAAGGAAAAAGGAAAAAAAAAGGGAAAAAGAAAAAAAAAAAGAAGAAAAACAACAACAACAAAAAAAACCAAACAAAAAAAACAAACCCACAAAAAACCCCCACCAAAAACAAACAAACAAACAAAAAAAACCAACCACCTATGGTTACCAGAGAGCTGAAGGAGAGAAAAGCACTCCATTTCTCCAGGATACAAAAAGCTAGAAATTATTTAGTGGTGAATAATCAATGTGAAACCAGCAGTCTGAATCCAGTACCTTATGCCATGTAGGTCAACAGGAAAGAGAGAAACAGAGACAAGTTTCTACACTGAAGTTTTTTTCCTTCAGATTGCATAAATGGAAATCATACCATGCTATTTGCTTCTTCCATGAACAAGGCTATGAATTTTCACGTTTATCACTGTAGAACTGTGAAATAATTTAAATGTCAAACTTAGAATTGAATTGTATGAAGTCTTGAGGAGATGTTTCTTTATTTTTTTTTTCTTTTTGTCTTTCTAGTCATTGTAAAGCCTACACAACTTGTTTAAACATCAGCCATTTAATCCCATCTTCAGAGTTCAGGATTTTCACATCTGTCATTTTTAGCCTTTTCTAGTATATGGAGAAGGAATGTCAGACTCTTTGGAAAGACTAAGGGAAAGATGAAAGAAAATCAACATCACCCAAAATAAATTGTATGTGTAACAGTTCATAATGCCTACATGTTGACTGAAATTCATCCTAGTGCCAGTCTTACCAACAGAAAGAGGTCTTCCTTTCACAGCAGCATCTTCTGATCCCATCATCTCCATCAACTGCTTTCTTACTTATCATTAGCATCCTGTGGAAACCCTGCTTTGTTTGCCACAGATATTTTGTTGCATTTCAATTTTATGTTGCAGAGCTCCTGTGAAAATTCATGGCCACAGGTCACACTTCATAACTTTAAGAAACACTTTAATAGACTGTAAGGTGAATAGAGAATGTAACACTCTAAAAGCACTTTATAGGAGTTATTTGCAGCAAGCACCAGTTGTTAATGACCCAATACAAAACATAATCAAGATTCTACTGATTAATTATCTCTTGTAACCTAGGTAACTCATTTTATTTACCTTTGCAATAACAGAAATGCTAGCTCCTAAAAATGAACCAGAAAAGTGGTGTAATAAGTGAGCCTGAAAATTAGCTGTAAATTCCAGTATCAGACAACTGACCCCAAAATTTGAGATGTCTACTTTTTCGTTGTATGTCAAATATCCTTCTATTGCCTGTTCTTATTATACTAATTTCCTCCATGAAAACAAAATTCCCCAAAGGAAAATTATTGCCAAACAATGGATACACCATCATTAAAAATTGCAGGGTTAAAAAAAAATTAATGACATATGCCTGATTTAAGATATATGCCTGATTTTTTCTTTACAAATCTCAGATACATGGTTTGGAAGATTATAGTCCTTTGAAATATTGTCATATTTTAAGACAGGAGGAGAGCAGGCCATTTGAATTGAATTGCAGAGGAATACTATAGGTTGCCTTGTAAGCTGACCAGAAAATGATCTCTTATCAACATGTATTAGAATCATGCTACTAATCCTAACTCCAGGGATCTTTATGAGAATACTTAGTTTATTTGCCATTGAGATATCATTGAATTAAAATATGCTTATATATCTTCCCACATGTATAATTGTTTTTAATAGAGACCAAGCAGCTGAAGGTACTGTGTGCTGTGAGAAGAAAGCAAGTGGTTGAATTCATTAGATTAACTCCACATCTACAGGGTTTTTTTCTACTCTTAAGGAGCTAATAAACAGGTTTCTCAGACTTGTTACATTTATTACATTATTATCAATCAGAAACTGAAATATCATTGCAACAGTCATTTTCATATGCAGCGTAGGAACTAGAATTTCCTTGGATATTTGTTTCTTTCATAAGAAAGATCTTATTGCTGCCTTCAAGTGCTGTTCCTCACAGATCAGGATTTGGGCTTGTTCCCTTTAATATGTTTATCAGTGATCTGGACAAGGGGATTGAATGGTAGCCTCAGTAAGATGACATAAAGCTGTGTGGGAGTGTTGGTTCACCTGGAGGGTAGGAAGTCTCTACACAGGAACCTGGACAGGCAGGACTGATGGGCCAAGGCCAATTATCTGAGATTCATACCAATCTTTTATTTTGCTGGGTCTTGCATTTGGGTCACAAGAACCCCAGGCAACATTACAGACTTGGGGCAGAGTGGCTGTAGAGCTGCCCAGAGGAAAAGAATGCAGGAGTGTTGATCAACAGCCAGCTGAGTATGAGCCAGCAGTGTGCCCAGGTGGCCAAGAAGACCAACAGCATCCTGGCCTGTAACAGGAACAGTGTGGCCAGCTGGAGTAGGGAAGTCATGGTGCCCCTGGTCAGGCTACACTTCAAGTACTGTGTTCAGTTTTGGGTTCCTTAGTACAGGAAGGGCATTGAGAGGTACTGGGCCATGTCCAAAGAGTAATGAAGCTGGTGAAGGGTCTAGAGGACAAGTCTTATGAAGAGTATCTGGAGAACTGGGGTTGTTCAGCCTGGAGAAAGGGACGATGTTGTGAGATTGCCCTCTGCAGCTGCCTTACAGGAGGTTGTAGTGAGGTGGGGGTTGGTCTCTTCTCCCAAGTACCAAGTGATAGGACAAGAGGAACTGGCTTCATATTGTGCCAGGGGAGGGTGTGCACACTGTGGATATTAGGAAGAAATTCTTTACTGAAAGGGCTGTCAAGCACTGGGCCAGGCTGCCCAGGGAAGTGGTTGAGCCACCATTCCTGGAGGCATTTAAAAGGGGTGTAGATGTCATGGTTAAGGACATGGGAGGTGGACTTGGCAATGCTAGGTTAATGGTTGGACTTCGTGATCTTAAAGTTCTTTTCCAACCAAAGTACTCTTTGGTAAAAAAATGGAAAAATAAAATTAATCATATCCCAGATATTTCAGATCTCTCTTTGCCCTTTAAAAATGAGAAGATAAAATAGTGTACTTTGCAAAGCAAAGTGTACAGTGCTTTCTCTGCTTTCTCATGTCTGTCTTTCAATTTTTAAAAACTTCTTTCTGCACCATTCAGAGATGCACCAAATTTTTCTCAGCACAATTGTGTCATGAAGACAAAATTGTGAACAGCTGAAAACCAAACATGGGAACATTATTCCTATATTATAGGTAGAAATATTTTAGCTAAGCTAAAAAGTGTATGCAAATATTTAAAAAATAGGCCAAAAATAAGTTCATTCTTCTTTTCTGAAGTTTTAAAAGTGTTATCAGCTAACAAGATATCTTGTTCTCTATGCTTATGTACAATCCCCTTTTTCAAATAAATGGATGTTGTGCTTTTTCTTTCCCCCCAAAGAAATTGGAGGAAATCCCCTAAATACAGATAATTTGATTATCTGTTATTTATTTCTGGGTTCTATTGTTTCATGTATTGTCTGAGTTACTTAAATATAGAATCAGTAGCACTGCAAACGCTACTTTTCACTTATTTGTTCTATTTCTCTGAAAGGTGAGACCTTTTTTTTTTTTTTTTTTGTGGTAAAGGTGCTGTGTGCTTGAATTTGGCAAGGATGAGTTTATTTCAGCTGCAAAGATGGCACAGGTTATTTGTTTATTTAAAAGTGGATGAAGTGGATAAACTGTATTTAGGTGTGGAAAGCACAGCGAAAAGCTCTGTAGCCTTGAAATAAAACAGGAAATAATTAAAGATTTTGTCTGGCAAATGATAAATCACACATATATATATATTTTAAGAGAGCCAACAGTGCAAGCTTTTAAAAATAATTATATATGTTCATCAATTTGTAGGAAACTTAAAGCTTTACTGTCTCTTAAGCATACTATTCCCATGAAGAGTAGCCACTCAGGAATTGCATATCCTATTGAAATGAACCCATAAAAGCAACATTCAAGACAAAAGATGAATTTCTGTCCACTGCAGAGAAAATTTGCCATAAAAATAAGTTCCAGCTAAAGAAACTTTCTGATTTCCTGTATTTTTCTGCATCTTTCTAGGCTTACACAAAGTATCATCTCAACACTGCTTCAGCAATTAAGTCAGCACAGGGCACTTCTTCTAACAGAACCTCTTTCTAAAAGAAGTGAGCTTTTTTTGGTAAGTTCCCCTTCTCTCCATTCAGCTCCTTCTCTTTTGTTCTCATTAGCCTCCTTATTTTCAACTTTTTATAATTTTTGTTGAGGAGGAAGGCGGTGGCCAGGGCTATTTATAGAAACACTGATTCACAGTCTTTTATGCTTCCTTATTCCCATCTGGCTGAGATGAGTACTGGTTATTAGTGGAGAACAATTCCTGGCATACACCACAACGATACCACTGCAGCATCACCTTTAAACACCTTAGGAATTTTCCACACTTTTATTTAGAATGTTGTGGCTTCTTTTTAATGAGTTAGATTTCTAATTCAGTATTTATTTTAAATAAGTATTTAGTACATTCGGTCCTGCCAAGTTTAGGGATATTATAATTCATGTCTGAAGGGGTTCTCTTAATCCCTTGTGTGAAGAAAAGGAGCCTATCAGTTAGCTCAGTCAATAACCTCATCTAGTGTGAAACTAGCAGAATAGGAAAGACAGAAAGAGGCACTGAAGCAGAAGTTATTTCTTAGTCTGCAGTATTCATTAATATTTTGATTCATTTTTGTTCTCAGCCAGTCGAGTAGAATACATTTTATTTTTATATAGCTCCTTACTGCACAAATCAGTCTGTCTGAATTTCACTTACACTTAATTTATAACCTCAGGGCCAGGTTCTTCTTTCACATCCATCTTGTGCTGGGGTGCTCCATTAATTTCTGTGGAATTACTCCCAATTTCAAATGAAAGAGGAATGCATCTTCCTTTCATTCCCTCTCCATTAGAGCAGAGAGTGAGCAGCAGCTGTGCTCCTGCTTATGCTCTGCAGCAAAACAACTTCTACCTCTGTCTAACATAGCAAGGTAGAAATGAGATACCTGCAGTAGTGTTGCCCAGTTTAAGTAGGAATTACAGAAATACTAAAGAGAGTGGTGCAAGGTGCTGCTCATTTCCATGCTTGTTCATTCCTCTTTGCCAGGGAAAGCAGGGACATCACATTCAGAACAGTTCATTGCATTTCCCAAAGCAGAGAGATCTTTGTCCCTGCTACAGCTACAGTACACAACAGCATTGATACTTGTCAGCTCAGGTTTTCTCATTTGGCCCCCATCACCAGTCAAAGGCAGTAAGAGATCTAATTCCATTATCAGATTTAAGGGAAACCCCCAGCTCCTGTGATTGTCTTCAAGTAGCTGGCTCATCCATTTTGATTACATGTAAATGCTGCAGTCTTGTGCAAGGACTGCTCTTAGTCATTATATTGCAACAAAACATCTTAATTTCCCAGTCCCTTTCAACCTCACTATTTTAAAATAAAAACAATCTGACAAAATCAGACATGGAGAGATGAACACTATTCATGGGGAGTGACATGCTCTCTACTTCAGTTAGGAAATGCCACAGCACTGGGCAGATGGACGGAGAAAAAAAGGACAGAAATTAAACTTCCTCTTACGCATTTTTTGTGAGCTCAGGTATAAGAACAGAGAAACCCTGTGTTTCACTCCTAGAAAACCTGTCCAAAACCGTGCTTGGACATGGCTCAAGAGCTGAAATACAAGGGAAACTCACGAAAAAACTCAATGTAGGGTCTGATTAGAGTATGCCTGTAGTTGACAAATCTGCATTTGCTGGCATATATCTTCATAAAGATAGATGTTTTCTAAGCAGATTCAATTATGGAACTAGAAAGTCACATACTAAGTGTTTCAAACTTTTGAGATGCTGAACATCTGGTACATCTTAGTAGTTGATGCATATTAGAGGATTTGTTGTTTCACTTCTGTGAAAGTTTTCAAATGGCTCCCACCTGAGTTAAGAAAATAGAAAGTCATGATTTAAGACAACTGCAGCCAAGCAGCTTGCCTGCTGGTCAAACAGAATAGCTTTCCAGTACTGTAGTGGTATGGAACTGATTTTGTTCTCCTCCTAAAAAGATGAAAAATATATGTCTTTAATATATATGATAAGCCCAGGATATTAGCAATTTTTTAGTTTAGTGTAATGTTCTTGCAATAAACATTTGCCATGGTCAGTGAACAAAAGGTTCAGATCATTAATTTCCTTTCAGCTTATTAAAAAAAGAAATCTAGCAATGCAAGATGAAAATGCACAATAAAACAATGTTTGATCAGAACTACCAGAAAGTTGTCTGGCAAGATATTAGATTCACCCCAGATTCTGGATAAAAGAAATAAACTTACATCATTAATTATCTGGAGGTAACTCAGACAAACACACTCATTTGCATTCCGTGGCAGTCAAAACCCCCTAATTTTAGCTTTATACACCCACACAAAGCCTAGATGATTTCAGCAGGGCACTGCAGAAAGCAGAGACCCAGCTCAGTATTTACATATATGAACCTTCTGAATAAACTCTGTTGTCTCTAGATCCCAGTAGCTTAGTGATTTGTGTCTGTCTGAGGAAAACAAAGAAACATAAAAACAAAACTGGTAATTTCAGAATAATTAAGGAGAACACCCTGTGAGACTTTCTTCTTATGTATGAGTCACATTTCCATGTGTGCCCTGACTATGCAGAGTGACTTCTAAATGTGTTTCTTCTCTGAAGCACCTTTTGGCTCTCCAGTCTTGCTGTATGCAAGTATATCACAATACTGAATATATTTATCCTCAATATTCCTGCATTTTACTACTGCCTCTGTCCTGCAAATGGGGATCTGTGGTAAAGAAAGAGTAAAGGTTAGATCCACCAAAAGAAGTTTGTATCCAATTGTTCTAGCAGCCTCATCAGGAAGTCAGCCCCCATTTAGATTCTCCACTTGTGTGTTACCTAACCCTAGAAATACATAAAAGTTTGCACCATATAGGTCACAACTGAGTTTTCCAGACGATGGTCCAATTCCTCCAAGTCTTTCCAGTGCCAAATAGCCAGGACCTTGAGACCAAATGGGATTCAGAAACCAAATGCTACTCCAAGGATTTTGTACAGCTGAGCTGCACAAAGTGTTCCTAAAGAAATCCAACCACAAAGAACTGAGCAGACAGGGCAGTGATAGGAGTATTCATTACAAAGCCAACATCAAGCCATGGAAGTGTCAATATTGTTGCCACTGTAGTGACTGATATTATCTCCACACATTAAAATATATATATATATGTTAAATAAATAGCAAGTGATTATGTGAGATTTATCACAGGACAAAAGTAATGATGTAGTATCATAAGGCTTTGGAGAGCCAGAATAAGAGACATTTTACCTACTGAGAAAGAGCCCAGGTAAAATCTAGATGCCACATAGATTACTAGTTTCAGGCCAAAGTACTAAATCTAAAACTTTTATAGTGCCATCAAATCACTTATGTTTCAGTCTTAGCCCCTGTGAAATGAACTGGTGTAGCTGTACACTTGAGTGCTTCAAAGTTTGAAGGATAGTATAACATTGCCTGAAACTGTGAGAACCTCCTTATTTAGGAACACTAGTTTGGTGTGTGTTTGGAGGAAGAAACATGACGGGAAAAAATCTTTAATGTAATAAATGCTCTTGCTTTTTCAGTGAGAGAAGCACAGTGCTATCTTTTTCAGACAGATATGAAATTATATAGTTAATTAAAATAATCTGAGTCTTCAATAAGATTAAAAATTAGCTTTTTTTCCTCTACTTTTAGAGACACAAAGGACTTTTTAATCTCTCTACCATCTCATTTCTCTCCCAAATTTGCATTCTCAAGACCTTGTAGCTCTATCTCCAGTATTGGACATGGAAAAAAAATGTCAGCATCTTGTTCGGATTGACCATATAGAGACCTTCTCCTGTTAATGTTAAACGTGCAGGAGATACTTTATGAACTCTTTCCCTGTTGTTCCCTGCCCTTTGAGTCAGTGAAATGATTATGTGAAATGAAAGAGAACTGCTGATCGGCATTCAAAAGTCCCTCTTTGGATCTCTGTCAAACTGTGTCTTCACAACATACCTGAACTTCCATTCCTGATCAGGAACCTATTTTAAGAGACTTTTAACAAATTATCCCTGGGTATATTACATACAAAAGTGATTAATTTGTGAATAAAAGTGAATAAGTAGGATGCAGTCTTAATTTTGAGCTCCCAGGGTCACAGAAACATGAAATGTTTTATTGTTTTTCTCCCTTTACACTTGCACTGTTTACTTTTAACCATGATTTAACTTGATCTTCTTTCAAGATTTTTTTTTACTCTAGATATGGTTTGCATTTCTTTATATTTATGTTTTTCATTAGGGGGCAGCAAAGAAAGGATCAGAAGATTAAAGCAGATTGTTTGTTTCTATAACTCAGCATTAGAACCTGAACTAGTCACTAGATGTCATTCTAACACACCAAATAATTTCTTTGAAATGAGGCATTTTTCTGCCATAAGTACTACCTCTCTTATCTGTTTCCATTTAAAACTAAGTCCTTACTCTACTGAAATTTCTATTCCTTGCAGCTGTAGCTAATTCAGTGTTCCAATGTTCTGACAACAAAAAAATCTATAAAAATGTTGGAGCTGAGGAATTAATATGACAAGCAACTCATGCATTACACTGAGTTGTCTGTACAGTCTCATTAAATAATCAGCCACTGTAAGTTAAAAAAATTTCAAAGTTTTCATAAATTCTAGCATATTTGAATATTGTCTGATAATTCATATTGAAAATCTATTATTCATTACTATTTTATTAGAGGAAAGCACAAGAGCAATGTTATGCAACTTCGGTTAACATTGCACTACTTCAGTGAGTGGTGATAGAGAAGAGTGCTCTAACAAGTTAATTCATGTAATTTTCAGAAAAAATAGTTCAATCTCTTTCCAGATTATGCCCATCAGAGGAATTAAGCATCATTATGTGGTGCCATAATTCTGCATTTGGCGGGGGGGGGGAGGCTGGGAACTCCAGGGGCCAGACAGCATGGAATTCAGGAGGGTGTCAGCTTTTAACTACCTGGAGAAGGATTCTCTTTTTGCTGCCTCCTTTTGCTCTTTGATCCCTAGGATTCTTCCTATGCTTGCTGGTATTTTGTTGTGGGTGTGATGGCTTAAAGCATGTACCCAACATCAATAGGTCAGCATCTATTCAAGTTCAAGATCAAAGGGGATGAACACAGGGGCAAGGTCAGCACAATTTCCTGTTTATTTTTTCTGTTTCTTCTTCCCCTTGCTCTTCAATTCTCATTCATTTCTCTTTCAAATCCCCATGATAGAAGATGGCTATTTCCCAGTTAGATCTGTTCAACATTGCAGTCATTAATTTCCTCAGATTTTCCTCCTATTGAAACATTACCTTAAGCTCCTGCATTCTCCTCGATACTGTTTTTAAAGATCAGCAACTGATATATTTGCTGAAGAAATTCTCACACTTGTTTGTTAATGACTCTTTACTGGAAATTACTGCCTGCTCCCCTTTCATCTGAAGAAAATATGTAAGTCCTCCTCAATCCATAATGATCAAAAAACTTACTTTAAATCAACTAACCAATGAAAGCAGTCTCAATAAGCCTGCCTGGTTTTTATTGAGGTCCATCTGACATGGCTCAAGAAGGAAACAACTGTCCATAGCAAATGTGGTGGAAAACAGACTTTTAGAGAAAATTTAAATGTAGAAAATGTTTATAAAATCCAGTTTCATCTAGAGAAAGCCCACCAGTTAACTGGACTAAGCACAGTGAGAACTTCACACATTGAGAGCTTTCTTCTACCTTTTTTCTTTTCTTTTCCTTGCCAGTTTTACGACATATTAAATATTTCTTTTTGTAGTCCATGGAGTATAGTAGCAAGAAAGAATGGCAGAAATGTCATATTGTAGATAGGGACTCATAAAAAATTGTGCCAGTGCAATTAATTTCTGAGGTATTATACTGCATACTGTTGTACAAGTGAACATAATTTGTACTGACTGATGACTAAAGCAATTTAAAAGAATTTCCTATTTAAATTAAGGCTAAATTGTTTTATAAGGAATCTCTGAATTTAGGTAGTTATATAACTATATATATATATATATACATATATCATAGAATCATAGAATCATAGAATTGGCTGGGTTGGAAGGGACCTCAGAGATCATCGAGTCCAACCCTTGAACCGCCGTTGCGGTTGCTAGACCATGGCACTGAGTGCCACATCCAGTCTCTTTTTAAATATCTCCAGGGATGGAGAATCCACTACTTCCCTGGGTAGCCCATTCCGATGTCTGATCACCCTCTCCGTAAAGAAATTCTTTCTAATATCTAACCTAAACTTCCCCTGGCACAACTTAAGACCATGCCCTCTTGTTTTGTTGAAAGTCGTCTGGCAAAAGAGCCCAACCCCCACCTGGCTACACCCTCCTTTCAGGGAGTTGTAGAGAGCGATGAGGTCTCCCCTGAGCCACCATATATGTGTATATATATACACACTCACACACACACAAAGCCATTTATATAAAACATTTTAAACTTATGACATCTGATGATTTACTGCTAGTTAGAAGGCCTATGAAGTTATTCTGAGCACAACTACGTCTACACTCAGAAGTTGTTGTTTTTTTTTTAAATAAAGAACATGACAGCAACTTAGAAGCTTTTAATTTCTGGCCAGTTCTTAATTTATGCAGCGATTCCTTTCCCGTGAGCATTATATTGTTGGCAGGGATACAGACAATAAAGCAGGGGAAGGGGCAAGTAACTTGCAGTATGGGAAGGTAAGCTTCTGGCTTATTCATATTTTGTGTAGACTACTTTAATTGTCATTTTTACAATGGAAATTTTCACAAATTTATTTGTTGATGGTAGCTCAATGGTAGATATGGATGGTAGGTTTGTCTAAAGCCAGAGAGGGACAAAGACCTCCTTATATTTAAGAATTTCTTGTTCTAAATATTGTTAGACACAGTATTTTCCTAGACAATGTTAGAGGTTGCTAATAGTTATTGGAAATGTAGTATGAATGCCCCTCTCATCTTCACTTCCATGGATTTCCCCTGGTGCATGTGGGGTAGCTGTTACTTTTCCTAAAACAGCACTACAGTAATGTATAATCCTGATGCACATCTGGAAGGTTTATTCCAAATTGTGCCTTCTTGATATGGGACCCAGACTTTCTGGAAGGAGACAACTCCATACCAACTGGAAGAGCTCTTTGTGTGGGGTAAGGGGGAGCAGGGATTGATCTTAAAAGTCTCATTATGATTTTCATTGCTTATGCTAGAAAACAGACTGCCCAGGAATAGCCCTTGCCCAGTTGTGTATGAAATCACCTTAATTAAACCACTGAAATATTTCAGATTTGCAGCTGGAAGAGTTACAGAAATGAGGCACAAATACAAATACATTTTAATTTTTTCTCATGCTGTTTGCAAGGGGGAGAAAGGAACAAAAAGCCTGAATGCAAGTACAAAAAAGAAAAATATGTCCTTCAGATACAATGAAATGTTTATGTCTCCCAGCCTTTGAATGAGACAATATAGAGACATAGTTCTAACCTGGATGACTTGCTCTAATGTAGTTTGAAACCAGCAAAGTTAACTGTCTTAAATTATTCTTTCGAAGTCAGATCTTCTCTTTGAGGTGACATTCATTACCTTATTGAAAAATTTCTGGGATTAAATTATCTTCCTAGCAGCAGTTACCAGAAGCTAAAGAGATCAAAGAGATTAATTTCATAATTTTCTAATGAAAGATACAAGAATTGTTGCATAGTTTCACATTTTTATTTGTCACCCTTTGTCAACTTAATGTTGGCAGCAAAATAATTATACCCCAGACATTTCAATATCAGCAATTTATAGCAAGTATCTCAGAAATATCACTCACATGCTGAATTTACAAAATCCACCAGCATGGAGCTATTTAAAAGGACAGCCTTATTTTCAAGCAATAATCAAGACATGGGCAGACAAAACTTCATTCTTTTGTGGAAGAGAAACTCTATGTAACTCAGGGCTTTATCTAAAAATTGTAGAAGCCTACAAATCTCTTTTTTTTCTTTCCACCCACACATAGTTAAAGCTGACTCGGGTCTTAAACAAAATTCTGACATGCATGTGAGATTATGTGGTATGTAAAGGTTTCTCTAGTTTGAGCCATTTTTACATCACTGTTACAGAGATTCTTCTGATACAGCTAAACCAACACAGCTCTGTTGGGAAAATGCAATATATGGGGGAAAAAGAAAAAGATTTTGCATGCATTTAGCTCCATTACCTCTCCAAGATCAGCAGCTAAGCCTTTCTTCAAGCACCAGTGGGCAATGGCATTATTTTGTTGACTAGCACCACCCAATCTTAATGCTGCACAAAGAAGTGATACTTCTCTCTCTACACGTGGCAGAAGTAGCCATGTCACAAGAATCCTCACACTGAGAAATTCAGGCCTTTACTGCAGACAAGAATTTCCCATGTTGTCAATACTAGTCAGATAAAGTGAGGTTTATATGTTCAAAGTGGTTTAAAGACGTGGACGAGGGCCCAAGGGAGACTTCAGAGTATAAATCAGTTTTCACTGGTTTGTTTTACAAAAAGTATACATGTGGGCATGTGTGTAAAATCTTTAGGAGTTTTGATCTTCCTCCTGTGCATCTGAGATCCAGTCACTCTCTTGGGCTACATGTGTAATTGCCACAATTATTGTTACTTGTAATTAATGAGCACATGAAAAGATGTCTGGTTCTAATAACTCACCTCAGAGTCCTCTGTGCTGTTGTTAAATTACCTTGAGCCCTGCTGCCAATGATCATTATACAATTGCTGCAGCCCAAAGGATTGGGCTCATACTTGGTGATCAGTATTAATTTTGTTGGTTCACAGTCATAAATGTACTTTGCTGAACATGAGGAGACTGAAAAAAATACCAACTGAGAGGAAAATGCCAAGGATAGGGAGGAAATTTGCTCACCTGTGCACTTCTTGTTGCTTTTAAAAGAAACCAAACACTGCAGCTTATTCCACCCCTTTGTATATGTCACGGTTTAACACTGGCCCGGCGATTAAACCGAATAACAGACGCTCTCTATTAATCTCTCTCTCTCCTTGATAGAGAAAGGAGAGAGAATAAGGGAGAGAGACTTATGGGTTGGAAACTAAACTACACAACTTTAATGAAACAGTAATGATAAATAGGTAAAATTACTAAATATATACAAATATACAGGAAAATGGATACCACATTCCTCCCCCCTCTCCCCCAATAACTCTCACGTCACCACCGAGGCTGTAGGGCAGCCCTGGGAAAGTCCAGGCTGGACTCCTGGAGTCGGCAGCAGTCGGGAACCGGAGGCAGGAACACACAGATATGGGCTGGCACGGATCAGGACCACAGGCAGATGAATGGACAGGATCCTTCCAGGATGCCGAGAAGGAAGGGAAGCAGGAAATCAGGAAAAGATCTGGCTCGGCCCTCGTGATGCCTCAAATTTATACTGAGTGTGACGTATATGGGATGGAATACTCTGTTTGGTTAATTCTGGCATCTATCTTGTCCATTCCTCCCTAAAGGAGGGTTCAGGTGGGACCTCTTTATCCTCCCCCGGACGGTAAAATGTTTTCCCTCAGAGCTGAGCAGTGTCCTTGGCTCTGCATACCAGTCTCTAGCAGTAACTATAAACATCAAGTGTTATCAATCCTAGGAACACACACTGCCTGAGAAACTTACTGTTAATTTAGCAAGTGCAACTACTTACAAGAGACTTAGCTAAAAGCAAAAGTACAGAAACAGAAAACCACCTTTATCCTGGCCCAAACCAGGACGGTATACTACTGGAAGTATCATATCCAACCCCCCTTCCTCCTCTCCCCTGTGTCCTCACTCAACTTATTACACAAGCAAGGAGCTTTTCAGTGTCCCCTGTCTCTCTGTATAGTTATCTTCCACCTCCTCAGCCCCACCAGATGGATATGCCCCCCTACACATACATTAGACAGTCTCTATTCCCTCTCTCCCATCTTTCTTTCCTGTAAAATTCCATGCTTTATGTAAGCTGGATCTTGAAGGCAACCTAGAAGTTCACCTGCTCGCTTCTCGAGTGATTATTTGTAGCAAGGCAGTGAAAGAAGGCATGAAATAGCTATGCAATGTCTTCCCTAGTGTAAAACAGCAAGAAAAATCAATGCAGGTAATTCCTTATTGTCAGGGTTTAACACTGGCCCAGCAATTAAACCAAATGGCAGATGCTCTCTATTAATCCCCCTCTTGTCCCTGATAAAGAAAGGAGAGAGAATAAGGGAGACTTACTGGCTGGAAACTAAACTACACAGCCACTGAAACAGTAATGATAAAAAGGAAAAATTACTAAATATATACAAATATACAGGAAAATTGATACCATGTTTCTCCCCCCAATAACTCTCACGTCACCATCGAGGCTGCAGGGCAGCCCTGGGAGACTTCAGACAGTACTCCTGGAGTCGGCAGCAGTGGGGAGCTGGAGGCAGGAACACACAGATATGGGCTGGCACAGATCAGGACCACAGGCAGAGGAATGGACAGAATCCTCCCAGAATGCCAAAGCAAACAGGGACAGGTGAAGAAGGGGAAGCAGGAAGGAGTTTGACCCTCATAGCCCCTCAAATTTATACTGAGTATGGCATGTATGGGATGGAATACTCTGTTTGGTCAATTTTGGCATCTATCTTGTCCATTCCTTCCCAAAGGAGGGCTGCAGGTGTAATCTCTTTACTCCTTTTCTCCTTCTGGAGTGCAAAATGTTCCTCAGAGCTGAGCAGTGTCCTTGGCTCTGCACACCAGTCTCTGGCTGTAACTATAAGCATCAACCATTATCAGTCCTAGAAGCAGACACTGTCTGAGAAACTTGCTGTTAATTTCAGCAAGTGCATCTACTTACAAGAGACTTAGCTGAAAGCAAAAGTACAAGACAGAAAATCACCTTTATCCTGGCCCAAACCAGGACACTTATGGAGCTAAGATTACTGTTCAATGCTATGCAGCCATAGAAGTTGTCAGGATGAATCAGTTAAAAGGGTGAGCAGCTTTTCCACAAAAAAAGAAACTCTTAGGTATAAGCCAAAGACCCAATGTGCTTGGAAGGGCCTTGCCACACAGGGCAGTAGTTAGGTGGTGAGGTTCATACCAGGAGTTTGCTGGTGCAGGGCCTCTGTCCTGGTATGGGGTATATAAGAAAAGAAGGAAGAATCATATAAAAAAAGCTAGCACTTGTTAACTGATACTTGGTATCTTAGAACTCTAAAACCCATTCATTCACCTTCTGTCTGTGTAAAAATAACAGAACTGTAACAAAGAGAAAGAAGGAGCAGCCACTTTCCTTTGCAAAGCACTTGTCTTCTGTTTACCTAGAAGCTCCTTTAACCACACGCAGAAGGGAAAGGAAAGAAGGAGTTTACCCCGTGGCAACCTTTAGCCATCCAAAGACTTCAGCTGCTATTACTCAGCACCAAATTGGCTGTGCCACAGTGACAAAAATCCATCCTGTTTCTTTCAGAAGCCCAGCTCTCCACTGCCTCAGCCCCAGGGCAGCATTTGCTGTCTGTCACCACCCTGTGAGGTGCAGCTGAGCATCCTGATCTCTCTGGGCCAACAGGCTGACTGGCAGCATCTGCCTCTAGATGCTACAAGGCCACCAACACTGCAGCTCCAACACCTTGCTTCAGCCTGGTGGTGTCCACCAAGCAACACATGGTTCAGATAGATAATCTGCAAGTGCTTTAACCACTTCTCTTGGATTTTGCACCAAATTTGGCTTAGGGTAATGGCATGGTGAGGTGAGGCTGAAAGGCCCTTCACTGCTTTTGGAAGAGAATTGCTCTTCTCCAGCTAAGGGCAAAAGCTGACAAACCAAGGGCAGGCTCAGCGTTTCCAAAAAGTCACCTCTGATGTGGTAAGAAGTCACGCATAAAGGAAGTCTCAGCCATCTCCCCATGTTTTGGCAGGGTCTCATTAGAGTCAGGTGGAAAAAGCTGATGAAAGATCCCAGCCTGCAGCACCTGGGTACACACACCCTGCTTTAGGCATGGAGCCATTTGTCTTTTATACAACCATGAGCGGGAGAAGAGGGAAAACATACATTTATTCTGCAAAAACTGATTTAAATTTTTAAAAATCCAGAAAGCTGAAAACCGAAAGCTTTGGTTCATGGGTCTGTGGCTCAAAATTAATTGCTAAAACTGCTACCACAATAAGATCAGTTAATTAGGGCTCTTTGCTTCCTTGAGCACTAGCGGACATGATCATCTCACTTTGCTGTTTGTATACTGCAATGTATTGAAAATACAAAATAAAAGTTACACATGACAAAGTATTGATTAATTGTCTCCAGAAAAACAAAAAGACAAAACAGCATTAACCAATTATACAAATCTTTAAAAGACAAACTCATGGAAACAACATTTCCTTCTGTTGCAATTTTGTTTGGAACAGCAGGCTGTGCTCCTGAATTAATTTTACAGCTGAGACACAGCTAATCCACAAATAAGCCTGTTACAGTTGGTGGGCATAACAAAAGAAATGCTTGCCAATAGGCACACATGACATCTGGAGCTTGAAGACATTTTCATGAGGAAGAATATGTTTGGTAAACTATTAAAACTTTGTGAGTAGGTCACCACAGAAACATTTATCCACAATAAATCCATGATTCTATAGACCCTCATGAAACGCATGTGCTCACCGTACATCTGCAAATATGACAAAAGCTTATTTTATGATTCTCACTGATATAATATTGTGTACAAAAAAGTGAAAACTCATGCTTCTCTTATTCTTTTAATTTATTTCTTCTGCAGAAAGAACTAAAATGATAGAGAAATTTAATTTTAATGTTCTACTATTAAAATCTATTTCCAATAGACAGAACATTCAAGCATGCAAGTCTTCCAGTTTGAATTGTATTGTGTGTAGTAAAGGTGAGATCCTGGCCCTTTTGAAGTCATTGGATTAGCTCCTACTATTTGTAAAAAGACCAGAATGTTAAATGTTATTCTCCATATTCAGGTCTAAGTAAAACCTAAGTGTTATAGGTGTAAGATGATTTACCTCCAGACCACTTAAAGGTGTTTAATTTCCAAGAGATTTGGAAATTTCAAGATTTCCACATCTGAAAAAGGAAAAGTAGGCTCATTCACATCCTCTCCTTATCTGACAGACACAATGCAAACTAGGAGAGTAAGCTCACTGCCTGAGGGTTGGTGTGTTATTATACCCAGGCAATATCAGACATTTTAAACATCCATAGACCAAATTAAAACCCTGTTCTTAATGTGAAGGAAGAAATGAGGCACTAGCAGTAAGGAAAACTGCATCTGTCACCCAATTCTTGCATGTACCTCTCTACTAATTAAAATTACATAAAGAAAAACACTTAAGCGCATGCTAATTTAGGAAATCACTTTAATAGAATAATTCTCATGCTTAAATATAATATGCATAATGAAGGGCTTTGAGAAGACAATCTGTCACTCAAGGAAAGAAGTATGAGGTGATTTTAAAAATCCAATGTCTATTGGTTTCTCAAGCAACAAAGTTTTTTTGTGTTGGTCAAACTATACAGAGTTGCACATCCATAGAAGAGATTCATTTGCAGTATCTATGGCTAAATTCAGGACGATGGCATTAGCCATTATGGTCCCATTAAAAGTGTGTGTTCCATGTCATTTAAAGAAAATATAGAAGGATACAAGGAAACTGAAATTTAATGGCAGAAGGAAATTCCTAGTTTATGTGGGAATGAATTTCTAGTAAGGACTTTAATATTAATAAATTGATGCTTTTAAAGCTAATTGTTTCATTATAACATGTACTGTTAAATGCAACAGCCTGAAAGGAAGAAGCTATAACTTTGCCCACTGGTCTGTAAAATTCACTGCATATTTGAAATCAGGAACCAACTGTTTCAAACATTGTGGTATTTTATCATGGGATTTCTACTAAGATCCATGTACGTGGCAGGGCTCAATATCATTTTTGCATTGCTTTGACAATACTAACCCTAAGCCCCACAATATTAAAAGTAAACTCTAATTTTAAAAATCCTGTCTGGAGTACTGTCATTTCTATTTGTGGAGAAGTTTGCATCAGATTTGCAGCTGCTTTGCAAATGTAGTTTAATATCACTGTTTAGAGATACTAAAACATTGGACCTGAGCTTAAGACACTGGCAAATTCAATTTGACTGCTTGTTGCCTTAATGGATTTCTAATAAAGGTGATCCAACCTCTGTTTTACCTCCTGGAGCTGTATTAAAGTAATATAACAGGCAGTTGAGTTCCTGACTTCTCCCAGAAAAGAGTTTATTCATCAAGAAGATGTTAAAAGAGGAGTTATGAAAAACCAGCTGTGCCAGCTCTGGAACTTCATGATGCAAAACCTTCTGTAAGAGGTTTGTGAAAAAAAACCTTGTGTATTTTGTTGTTCTTGCTTCAGGTTTGGATGGTTTCAGGTGTCAGTAATTTCTCTGGAGAACATTAATTGCTCCCAAGGCTACACTAAATGGTTTGCAATAGCAGTGCAGCATAAGGGCAATAATTTGTGACAAACATATGCCTCTTGGGCAGCTCCTTTATTTGCCTGAGATTTGCTTTTCCTCAGGCAGGAGTTGTGCACAGCACAAAGTAACCCAAATTAGTGCTGGGACTGGAAGCTGGCAGTTGCCTAGGAAGCAGCAATTGCATTTAGCATGGCCAAGCTGAGGTGAATCCATGTTGAAATACGGTGTGAAGCAATCATTGGGCTGTTTCAGGAGAGTTAATTTCTCAAAGCTATGGAAACTTTTCTTCCACACTTACTACAGTCACTTAGTCAAACAAAAATGTGGCTGAATGTGCATTAGTTCAGAAGCTGAGTAGGGCCATATATGGTGATTAAATCCCAAAGTAAGAGAAGCTTTGCAGCTAAAGAAACCCTTTGACCAAGGAAACCCTCTCATCATTTGTAGGCAACCCTTCTTTTCCTCCTCAGACAGCTTGTAATTTTAAAGTAATTTTCTCCTCTGCTCTGTGATGGAGAAAAACCAAGATGATGATTCCTTTTCGTGAACTCCCTATGCTGTCTCCTCAGCATCAAGATGAAGAAGTCATTACACAAAAGCAGCAGGTCTTTCAACTGGTTGTTAAACAGGACTTCCCAGCATGGAAGCAGCCAAACTCATGCTCTTAGGGAGCTTTTTGAGTTAGTCTTTGTAAGCTGATTCACAGATCCAGCCTTCAGCAAGAAGGAGAAAACACAGGGTAGTCCAGAGTAGATCTACAGAGTCAGGAACTGTAAGGTACTTTAGTTGTGGTTAGGTCTCCCAGAAATCCCATGACTACCCTGCTTTAACATGGGCCCAGCAGACCATGATATCAGCAAGAATTAATATGGATTCTCCATTTTAAAGGCCAGTATAAAAAAAGAATGAAAGTATTTATAATAAGCCATAAACTGTAGTGAATCAAATCTGTTATAGCAGCAATAGTTCAGTGCAGACAAGCTGGAGAACAGTTTCTAGATCAGTATCTGTAGACTCCTATATATAATTTAGGAAGCGTATTAAGAACATCCCAGACACTTGTTGAATCTAAAGGCCTCTAGCAAAAGCCACTTAATTCCTAAAGGCCAAATCAAAAAACAAAAATTTCAACATAGTTAGAACTATGCAACTATTTTTTTAAAAGTTTACCATTAGATGTTACCTTCTTTGTATATCACTTTTACTAGCCTTGTACCAAAACATCTCACACGTGGCTTTCCTGAGTTGAGAACCACGGTGCTGTTAAAAAAATAAGAAAAGGAAAAAAGTTAAATTCTAATAACCATCATAGCAGCAGTTTGGTTTAAGGTTTGGGGGCTTTTTCTTTTCTGCAGAAAAATAGTTTTTCAATGAGAAGGTGCCAGTGACAAACATTTCACTGATTCTCAGTTAAAAAAAAAAAAAAAAAAAAAGAAAACAAAACTATTATGTCGTTTGAAATCTAGATTAAAGATATTTCAAATCCAAGTTTGTATAATAGTTTATGAAATAGCTTACAAAGCCTAGAATTGTATGGATTAATTTAAGAGCAGACAGTAGTACTACAGGTCTTAGAGGTTCTCCCCTGAGAAAGTCAAGTTCTTTTGTTTCTCTTGCATGAGTTTCTCCAAAGAAATACCTTCTATCCACACAACCTGCTTCTGGATGTATGAAGTGCTATACACCAGGCTCAAATCCAGAGGGATGAAATCTGAAGAAACTCAGAAAAACTTTCTCATCAGAAGAGAAAGATTTAATACCAAAATACTTTACTACAGGAAAGCTTTTCAGATTTTCAGAGAGTAGCAGAAGTGCTTGTCTGCTTGTAAAAAGCACCACAGCAACCAGAGTCTCTTTTTATAGTCATAAATGTCAATAGTATGCAAAAACTGAGGAAAACAGGATGAAGGGTTTGCTCATCTGTTGCAACAAAAGTGGTTTTTTGTGTTTTTTCTTTGAAGAAATACAAAAACAAATTTTCAAATTAAGAAGGCAAGTATATAAATTGTGCTTTTCTAAGTCAAAACTAAGTAGGACGTTCTTTCAGTAAAGTAATTTTAGGATTATGGATGTCTCCAAAATGACAGATTTAAGCTCAGCATTCTGTTTGCTATTCATTATGTTAATCTTTCACTTTTCTTTATTTAAGTTCATATTATGAATCTTATTCCTGTACCTACGATTTGGGTGTTCATTGTATAAGCAAAAATTCAATCCATTCAAGTCATTTGCATATCAGAATAGTTGACTGAACACAAGACTCAAATACTGAATTTTAATCATGAAGGAACATAAAATATGCCAGCATGTGCTGAACTAAATCCACATTTATCTTTGGCCACCACTGAGAGATGCTTATAATAAAGAAATGTCTGATTATTTGCCTGCAAGAAATTTTACTGCCCACTAGCCAGGTGGCAAATGTTCTTGAGCAAGAGATTTATTTTCATTCCAGAGCTTTGCAGTTTGTTTTGTCTAGGATTATTACACAGTTTATTATTTAATTATATGTCTTGTCACCTGTTAAAAGTAAGCTATGTAATAGTTTCAAGAAAGGATATAAATCAATATTTCACTTTCTGTTCAACCTCAGTATCACTGTCTGTGTATACACTCTCTAGAGGGATCATTCTAGGGTTTCCTTTATTAAAATTGTGGTTGTGCATCACACTAGTTTAATTAGTATAAGCACCAGTAAGTCAAACAGCTTTAACAGATAATTATGCAATTACACACAATTACTTCACTCAGTTGAGTTATAATGCAAGCATTTTTATTAAGCTTGAAACTCAGAATCACAGAATGTCAGGGGTTGGAATGACCTCTGTAGATCATTGAGTCCAATTCCCCTGCTAGAACAGGACCAAAACTGGGGCAGGTCACTCAGAAATGCATCCAGATGGGTCTTGAAAGTCTCCAGAGAAGGAGACTTCACACCCTCTCTGGGGAGCCTGTTCCAGAGCTCCGTAACCCTTACAGTAAAGACATTCTTCTTCATCTTGAGGTGGAACTTCCTGTGCTTTGTCTTGAATCCATTGTCCTTTGTCCTATCATAGGGCACAAATGAGAAGAAGTTGTCCCTTCATCCTTGATGCCCAGCCCTCATCTATTTATAGAAACTAATTAGATTCCCTATTATCCTTCTCCTCTCCAGAACAAAAAGCCCCAGGTCTCTCAGCCTTCCTTCACAAGGCAGGAGTTCCAGTCCCTTAATCATCCTCATAGCCCTTACCTGTCTCTCAAGTAAATCCCTGTCCTTCTCAAACTGGAGAGCCCAGAACTGGATACAATACTCTAGTTGAGGTGTCACTATGGCAGAGTAGAGAGGGAGGAAAACCTCCCTCAGTCTGCTGGACACACTAGAAGGAGGAAAACCTCCCTCAATCTGCTGGACACACTCTTCTTAATGCACCCCAGGATACCATTGGTCTACTTGGCCACAAGGGCACATTGCTGTCCCATGGATAACTTGTTGTCCACCAGGACTTCAAGGCCCCATGGGGCTGCTCTCTAGCAGATCCCCTCCTAACCTGTACTGGTGCATTTTGTTATTCCTTCCCAGGTGCAGGACTCTGCACTTCTTGTTGAACCTCACTGGGTGTCTCTTGGCCCAGCTCTCCAGTCTGTCCAAATCTTGCTGAATGTCAGCACAGCCTTCAGGGGAATCAGCCACTCCTCCCAGTTTCATGTCACCAGCAATCTTCCTGAGAGGACACTCTGTCCTATCATCATGGTCACTGATAAAGATGTTGAACAGGACTGGACCCAGCACTGATGTCTGGGGCATTCCACTAGTTACAGGTCTCAGAAGAAGAGGAATAAGTTCAAGCATTGGCTTGCTATTAGCCAGCAATAAGGTGTCACCATATTTATTTTTGCATCATTAATGTGTTGCAGCCATAGAAGAAGACAGAACCAAATGCATTAATATTAGTTTAAAAGTACATGTAGAAAGATTATCTTAAATACTCAAGAATGTGCTGGAATTTTTAAAGAGTCATGGTTGCCATCTCAATCTGTTAGATCAAGCATTCAGCTGCTTAGGGCAACCAATAAGTACATGTCTGGAATAAGAATATACCTAGTCATCAATACATCTGCTTCTGTTGAAAAAAGACAGGGGGGGAAAAAAAAAAAAAGGAAAAAATGTGTGAAAAAGAGGAGGCATGGAGGAGAAGAAAAGACATGAAACTAAAACAAACTAAATAAATGGTTTATCCTATCAGAAGTTAGCCTTATGTTTCACCAGGAGTTTATTACCCTCCTGAGTCTTCACAAGAATCTTCTCTTCTAAGCACAATCAAGGATCTTTTATCCACGCAATTTTTTTCCTACAGTGATATTAAGTCTGAAAAAAAAACCTGAAATAATCTCTCTGGCATTTCCCCTGGAGAATGGTCATGCTTGAGAAGAACAGTAAAAGTCCCCAATTTGATGCTTATTTTGATGACAGGCTAGAAAGTGTAAGAATTGATCCACTTTCTGTCAACAGGAAACCAACTAACACTAACATCTATTCAGCCAAATACTAGTGAATTCAAGCATTTTTTATGTGTACCAGTGATCTGGGACTGGCATAACTGTTCTGCTTGTCCTAGAATCCACTGTGGGCTAACAATGAAAATCTCAACATGTATTGAAAACGCATTAAGTTACATGAAACTCTTTCATGGAACAGCTGATAAGAAAGAGTATGGAAATGTCTGGTTTTGTCATTTTAATTAAGAAACTTAGGGTAGGGTTTTCCTGTCCAGATAAGTCCAGTAACTCATTTAGGAAAACCAAAACATCTCCCTGCATAGGAGACAGTTATGAAGTACTCACTACACAAAATCTCCTTTCCAACCAAGTTAATTTTTTGAAACATGAGTTTGCAACAGAAGCTCGTTTTTCTGGGTTTCCTAAAACCCAGAAATTATTTCTAAATTAGAAAATTTCTAAAAAAAGAAATTATTTTCACCTGAAGGATTATCCTCTATTACAGGATATTGCTTCTGCTAACCAAGTATGAACAGAGGAACTGGACAAATTCATGGATGAAGAATTCATCAAGGGCAGTGAAAGTGTGTTATAAATCCAAACTCTGGCTTAGGAAGTGCCCTAGAAACAGGTCTCTGGAAGTAGATATGGAAAAGCAGAAGTATATAATTAACCTGCTATATTTTTCTCAAAGTATCTCGTCCTGATCACTGTCAAAAACATGGTACTTAGGTAAGGAAACCATTCACCTGAGTTGCACTGAAGTTTAAAGTTTATTTTTTGATATGTAAAATTGACAAGATGAACTGCAAACCATCTAGTCAGGGCTTTCTGGAGCAGAGTTGTGCTGCACTTTTCCTTTGTTGAGAAAAGAAGAGGTCCTGAGAAAAGTGATGGTCACTGAATTCAGATTTGACAGCTATGGTGGTGCAACCGTCTTGGCTTCAACACACATCAATATTGTTTTGGATCCATGGAGCACAGTGCAAGGAAGGAAGACCAGCTGATTGCTGACATCCTTGATTGAAAGATTCCATCAGACAAGACTTGGGGTGATGGCTAAAATGTAGTAAGAAGTGCTGCTATCTAATCGGTCTGACCTGATACAGATGTGCATCTTGAGTGTGGAGAGGGCATTTAAGATCTCCACAAGCTTTGCTTAATACATATGGAGGAACTGTAGGCTCCTTCCTCTTTGTGGATTTATTCCTTCTGCTTCCAAAGCAGAGCAGCAGGGAAGGATGTTGTACATTAATATGCTGAGAGCTGGGGCTGAGCTCTGCAAACACCAGGTTGAAGCTGAGGAACTTGAGGTGCTCCCATCTGTCAGCTCAAGCTATAAGTGGTAACCAAAGAAAGCACAGACAGTAAGGAACAGTGACTTCTTCAGTTCTCTTAAAACATTCTGGGAAAATCTATTTAGTACAGGTCATAGCTTGCATCTCACTGTGGATATGAGAAGGCAAAAAGTTAATATTTTTTTCTTCACCTTCTACTCCAAATTAAAATGCAATACAATATAATGCCTGTAAAATGTAGTGTATCAAAGTCCCTCAAAAATATTCTTGTGAGATTGCTTTGCATTAATTTCACCTAGAGTGCTTTGTTATAAGCATGTCATATCAAAAAGTACACATAAAAGTCACAAAAGCGCAAGAAAGGGAAAAATGAAAATGAAAATAATAATAATAATAATAATAATAACAATAATAATAATAATAGACTTGTAGAGCAGAGGAGGAGGTGAGAGCAATGCCAGAGTAAAGACACAAAGGTCAGTGAAGAAGGAGGGGGAGAAGGTGCCCAAGCAGAGATTTCCCCACAGCCCATGGTGAGATGGCAGCTGTGCCCCTGCAGCCCATGGAGCAGCACCGTGGAGCAGGCCCTGGAGGAGCACAGTGGGGCAGACAAGGACCCATAGCCTATGCAGGATCACAAAAAGGGGCAGAGGTGAAGCTGCAGTGGGTGCAGGATCACAGAGAGGGTCAGATTCGGATCTGCAGCCGTGTAGAGCCCCGTGTCAGAGGAGGTGACTGCTCCCGCAGCAGCCGTGACTCTGTGTGCAGCCCGGGCTGGAGCAGTCTGTGCCTGAGGGACTGCACCTGTGGGAGGGACTCATGTCGGAGGGGTTCCTGAAGGACTCTCTGCCATGAGAGGGACCCCGCTTTGGAGGGGGGGAAGGCTGTGAAGAGTCCTCCCCCTGAGGAGGAAGGAGCGGCAGAAACAGCGTGTGGGGAACTGACCATTATATAAGGCTGCTGGGAGCCTGCTACTGCTGCTGCCCAACTTTCAGCTGGAGGGTCTTTGGTGAGGCCAATCAGCTGTTAAGGGCTGTGAAGGGCGCGGCCCCCCCACCGGAGACAAGGTATTTAAGAGCCTGAGTCAGCTAGAGAGCTTCATAAGGCTGCTGGGAGCCTGCTACTGCTGCTGCCCAACTTTCAGCTGGAGGGTCTTTGGTGAGGCCAATCAGCTGTTAAGGGCTGTGAAGGGCGCGGCCCCCCCACCGGAGACAAGGTATTTAAGAGCCTGAGTCAGCTAGAGAGCTTCATAAGGCTGCTGGGAGCCTGCTACTGCTGCTGCCCAACTTTCAGCTGGAGGGTCTTTGGTGAGGCCAATCAGCTGTTAAGGGCTGTGAAGGGCGCGGCCCCCCCACCGGAGACAAGGTATTTAAGAGCCTGAGTCAGCTAGAGAGCTTCATAAGGCTGCTGGGAGCCTGCTACTGCTGCTGCCCAACTTTCAGCTGGAGGGTCTTTGGTGAGGCCAATCAGCTGTTAAGGGCTGTGAAGGGCGCGGCCCCCCCACCGGAGACAAGGTATTTAAGAGGTTTCCGGGAGCGCCAGCGACCCGGAGCGCGGCGAACAGGAAAGTGAAGCAGCAGTTAGCGAGGCAGTTCGCGTAGGCAGAGCGAGCAGGATGGTCTCCAAAAAAGCAAAAACTGTTGCTGTCAAGAAGAAGAATGTGTCCATACAGACAGAATCCCTTAAGAGGAACAAAAAAATAGATGTAGCCGTTCAAGTCTCTGGATGTGCCGAATGTTTAAGCCTCGTCTTAGCACCCGCGGACAGTGAAAATAAGCCCTGTGTAAGATGCGAGCAGGTCAATGACTTGCTGAGCATGGTGGCAGAGCTTAAGGAGGAGGTGGAGAGACTGAGAAGTATTAGGGATAGCGAAAGGGAAATTGACTGGTGGAGTCACACCCTTTCGACTGCATTAGAAATGCAACAGGATACGGTAAAGCCCTGCCCCTCCTATCAGGCAGCTGATACGGACCAGGTGGATAGGGGAGAATGGAAACAGATCCCCCACCGGAAAGGCAAAAGAATTCTCCCCCAACCCCCACCATCCCCCCAGGTGCCCATAGAGAACAGATATGAGGCCCTAGACCCAGAGGATCAAGAGGAGGATGGACAAGAGGACGATCTGTCCAGAAGGTCTCCTGTTCACCCCCTGTCTAGCAGCCTGATTAAAACTTCACCCACAAAGAAAAGAAGAAGGGTAGTCGTAGTTGGCGACTCCCTTCTGAGGGGAACTGAGGGACCTATATGTCGACCAGACCCATCCCACAGAGAGGTATGCTGCCTTCCTGGCGCCCGGGTGAGGGACATTACTAAGAGACTCCCTCAACTAATTCGACCCTCAGATTATTACCCACTGCTGGTAGTCCAGGCTGGCAGTGACGATATCAATGGAAGAAATACTAGGGCAATTAAAAAGGACTTCAAGGCCCTGGGTCGATTAGTTGGTGGATCAGGAGCACAGGTGGTGTTCACCTCAGTCCCTGCATTAGAGCAGATGAATGAGGAGAGGAGCAGGAAAACATATCTCATCAATAGGTGGCTAAGGGACTGGTGCCACCGGAAGAACTTTGGGTTTTTTGACTATGGGATGAATTTCAGCATATCAGCTGGACTGCAACTATCTAACAGGGGAAAAAGGACTCTAGCCCACAAGCTGGCGGGTCTAATAAGGAGGGCTTTAAACTAGGTTCGAAGGGGGAAGGGGTTGAAACAAGGTCCTCCGGAAAGGAGCCCAAGGGTGGACAGCGCAAGTTAAGGGACAAATCAGCAGCCCAGCTGAAATGCATGTACACCAATGCACGCAGCATGGGCAACAAACAGGATGAGCTGGAAGCCACCGTGCAGCAGGAAAGATATGATGTAGTCGCTATCACGGAAACGTGGTGGGATGACTCCCATGACTGGAGTGCTGCAATGGGTGGCTACAGGCTCTTCAGAAAGGACAGACAGGGTAGAAGAGGTGGAGGGGTAGCCCTGTATGTTAGAGAGTCTCTTGACTCCACAGAAATTGAAGTAGGTGATAATAAGGTGGAGTGCCTGTGGGTAAGAATCAGGGGGAAGGCCAACAAGACTGATACTGTGGTGGGAGTCTGTTACAGACCACCCAACCAGGAGGATGAGGGTGATGAACTCTTCTACAACCAGCTGGCACATGTTTCAAAATCGTCGTCCCTTATTCTCGTGGGTGACTTTAACCTGCCGGACATCTGCTGGGAATTCCACACAGCAGAGAGGAGGCAGTCTAGGAGATTCCTAGAGTGTATTGAGGATAATTTCCTGATGCAGCTGGTAAATGAGCCTACCAGGGATGGAGCCCCACTTGATCTACTCTTTACAAACAGAGAGGGGCTGGTGGGGGATGTGGTGGTCGGAGGGCGTCTGGGACTTAGTGATCACGAAATAATAGAGTTCTCAATAATCAGGGACACAAGGAGGGTTGTCAATAAAACCTCTACATTAGACTTCCGGAGGGCAGATTTTGGCCTTTTCAGAAGACTAGTCCGGAGCATATCCTGGGAAACAGCCCTTGAAAACAAAGGGGTCAAGGAGGGATGGACATTCTTCAAAGAGCAAGTTTTGAAAGCTCAGGAGCAGGCTATCCCGGTGTGTCGAAAGGCGAGCCGGCGGGGAAGACGACCACTCTGGCTCAACAGAGAGACTTTGAAGGAAATTAGGATTAAGAAGAGGGCCTACCGGTTATGGAAAAAAGGGTTATCTACTCAAGAGGAATTCAGGAATACAGTTAAGTTATGTAGGGAAAAAATTAGAGACACAAAGGCACAACTTGAACTAAATCTCGCCACCTCTGTGAAGGATAACAAGAAGTCCTTCTACAGATACATCAGTAGCAAAAGGAGGGGCAAGGAAAACATTCATTCTTTAATGGACATGGACGGGAATGTAATTGTCAATGATGAAGAAAAGGCTGAGGTATTTAACACTTTCTTTGCCTCAGTTTTTAACAGTAAAACGGGCTATCCTGATGACAGCTGGCTTCTGGAGCCTATAGGAGACAAGAATCTAAACACTCTCCCTGCAATCCAGAAGGAAACTGTCAGTGATCTACTGGGCTGCTTGGATCCCCACAAGTCTATGGGACCAGATGAACTCCATCCAAAGGTGATGAGAGAGTTGGCAGAAGAGCTCGCCAAGCCTCTCTCTATCATCTACCAGAAGTCCTGGCTCACTGGGGACATCCCAGATGACTGGAAGTTGGCGAATGTCACGCCAATCCACAAGAAGGGACGGAAGGAAGACCCGGGAAACTACAGGCCCGTCAGCCTGACCTCAGTGCCTGGCAGGGTTATGGAGCAGATCATCCTGGGGGCAATCACACAGCACCTGCAGGATGGACAGGGGATCAGACCCAGCCAGCATGGGTTTAGGAAGGGCAGGTCCTGTCTGACCAACCTGATCTCCTTTTATGATCAGGTGACCCGCCTGGTGGATGAGGGGAAGGCTGTGGATGTGGTCTATCTGGACTTCAGCAAGGCCTTCGACACCGTCTCCCACAGCATCCTCCTGAGAAAGCTGGCTGCCCACAGCTTGGACAAGCGTACTCTGCACTGGGTTAGGAACTGGCTGGAGGGCCGGGCCCAGAGAGTGGTGCTGAATGGGGCTGCTTCCAGTTGGCGGCCGGTCACCAGCGGTGTCCCCCAGGGATCAGTGCTGGGCCCAGTCCTGTTCAATATCTTCATTGATGACTTGGATGAGGGGATTGAGTCCATCATCAGCAAGTTTGCCGATGACACCAAGCTGGGGAGAAGTGTTGATCAGCTGGAAGGCAGGAGGGCTCTGCAGAGGGACCTGGACAGACTGGAGAGATGGGCTGACTCCAATGGGATGAGCTTCAACAAGGCCAAGTGCCGGGTCCTCCACTTTGGCCACAACAACCCTATGCAGCGCTACAAGCTGGGGACAGAGTGGTTGGAGAGCAGCCAGGCAGAAAGGGACCTGGGAGTCTGGATTGACAGGAAGCTGAACATGAGCCAGCAGTGTGCCCAGGTGGCCAAGAAGGCCAATGGCATCCTGGCATGTATCAGAAACAGCGTCACCAGCAGGTCCAAGGAGGTGATTCTGCCCCTATACTCAGCCCTGGTAAGGCCACACCTTGAGTACTGTGTTCAGTTTTGGGCCCCTCAGTTCAAGAAGGATATTGAGGTCCTTGAACAGGTCCAAAGGAGGGCAACCAAGCTGGTGAAGGGACTCGAACACAGATCCTATGAGGAGAGGCTGAGGGAGCTGGGGCTGTTCAGCCTGAGGAAGAGGAGGCTCAGGGGAGACCTCATTGCTCTCTACAACTACCTGAAAGGAGGATGGAGCCAGGCAGGGGTTGATCTCTTTTCCCAGGCAACTCTCAATAAGACAAGAGGGCATGGTCTTAAATTGTGCCGGGGGAAGTTCAGATTGGATATTAGAAAGAATTTTTTCACGGAAAGGGTGATCAGACATTGGAACGGACTGCCTGGGGAGGTGGTGGACTCTTCGTCCCTGGAGACATTTAAAAAGCGACTCGATATGGCACTCAGTGCCATGGTCTAGTGACTGTGGCGGTAGCTGATCAAGGGTTGGACTCGATGATCTCTGAGGTCCCTTCCAACCCAGCCTATTCTATGATTCTATGACCCTAAACCCCCCCCTGCCCCTCCCTGTGCCCTGAGGGGGAGGCAGCAGGGAAGGGATCCGGGACTGGGAAGAAGGGGTGGAGAAAGGTGTGAAGGTCTGGTTGTGTTTTCTCTTTCTCCTGGCTGATTAAATTAGTTTTTTTCATCCCTAGTTGAGTCCATTTTTGCGTTGCATGCTAACTGCAATTGGGTGATACAAACCTCCCTGTCCTTGTCTTGATTAAGGAGCCTTTGGTTGGATTTTCTCCTCCCTGTCCCTCAGTTGAGGTGGGAGATGACTGAGTGGAGGTCCAGTTGGTACCAGCTGGGCCTAAACCATGACAAATGTGTCACACAGTAGCATAGCAGAACCACTGCATAGAGACACTCAGAATCACAGGGGCAACACACCAGCTTGGAACAGATCCAAGCCAACTCCAAGAGCCAAGGAAAACAATGTAGTCTTTCACAAGAAATGTAAGAAATTGAGTATAGGTCTTTGGTACCTCTCTGGGAATTTCAGCGTACTCCTACAGACTGTGATTCAGGGCTTATGGAGGGACAGGAACTCGCAGAGTCACCTATCCAAATTTAATTACCCCTGAGGTCTGCTGCTGCCTCTCTTCACTTTCCTAACTACTCTGCCTCCACCCACTCCCTGTGTAAATGAGCAAGGCTTCTTGCCAGACAAGACAGCAGCATTTAATTCAATTTATAAAATGTGTTGTAAATTGCAACCACGTTAAGATGGAAACAATTTATGTGAAAAGATATAGGAAAGAGACATTGCTTAGCTAGAAATCAATGTAGCTGTGCTCCAATTGTCTTTATTGTGGCCAGTGTCTGACATTTTACTGATAATGATCAATTAAATTTGCAGAAAAAAAAGTATTTCAGATGAGGAAGGCTCATAAGACTATTAGATAAATGTTTCTTGGCTGCCTTTGTGTACAGTCCACTGAAATCAATGTAAATATTCATATTGACCTTTGGATAGGATCCATTTAGGATCTTAATGAGCTAGTTCATTATAATATAACAGAGTTCTGGATAAAAGGCTTCTATATCTTGTTGATAACTAAACAGCAGAATAAAATTAAGCCTTGCCTTTGAATGAAGATGAGAGACAAATGATTTGTGGGTTTGAGACCTGCTCTCATTATAAATTTTGCAACTGACCAAAGACATTATTGAAATAATTTTCATTGGTGATCCTTTGGGCAAGATGCAACTTCTTGATAGAATTTGCTTTCCATCTGACCTTGTGTGCTGAAAATATGCATAACGTAGCATAACTAAACAAGGCAAAGATCCCAGACTAATTCAAGGATTTATCTTCATTACCAGCTAATGCTCTAATGCTGAAGACAATACCCAAATAATTCAGTGAAGGTATTAAAAACCAAGTACTATTGTAATGCAGAAATAGACACATGTTCCTGAAGATGAAGAGGTGGGTGATTCAGACATACTGTGTTTAAGATTTTAAGATCAACATTACATTTATAAGAAATCTTACTGTCATCAGAACTCTCTAAAACCAAGCATCACGTAAGAAGCATATTCTTCACCACTTTTGGGTTGCAGAGACTTTAAGGAATGCAAGTTCTTTGTTAGTTCTGTCTGTTAACATGATGAAGATAAGTAACCAGGAAGTGACACATGGAAATAAAAGTAAAGTTTTAATGTCTTAGGTGATGTGGAAGTACCAAAACCTGATATAATGAATACGATGTATGAATCACAGGACACATGGGTTTGCATCCAAAACCATCTGCAGCCACTTGAAGTCCTGCCATTAATTTCACTTGTTCAAGGTAATACCAATGCCATCTAACAGCTAACTATGAATTTGGCAGGTAAAAACAGAACCCACATTATACTTGGTTGTCCCCATTTACATCTCTTCCATTAGGGATGTGCCTGCACATACATAATTTTACTCCATGTGTATCTGAATGTATTAGCCAATTTAAGTCAGAACTGCAATATCATGACAGAACTTTTTTCCTTATGTCTGACTGGAATTTCCCTTGTGCCTTGGTACAATGTGTGCTCATTGCCCCTTGTCCTTTCAACTTTATACTTCCAAGAAGAGTCTGCCTTTCCTAAAATCCCTCCTTACATCACCGAAGACTGAACCTAAAACTGCCTCTTCTTTTCTCAAGGATGAGCAAACCCACAGTGCCCAGCTTGCCATTTTTCATGGTTTAATACTGGTCAGCAATTCAACAAATGACAGAAGCTCAGAAGGGAGAGACTTACAGCTTGGAAACTAAACTACACAGCTTTAATGAAACAATAGTAATGAAAAGGGAAATAATGCAATATGTACAAATATAGGCCAAAGCAAAATCACATTTCATGTCTACCCCATAAAGTTCATGTCACCAACAAGACTGAAGGGCAGGACCTGGAAAAGTCCCAGACTGAGCTCTTGGAGCCAGCAGCAGACCCCAGAGCTGAATTGACCCTTGTGATCCCTCAAATTTATACCAGGTATGACATGTATGGGATGGAATGCTCCGTGTGGTCAATTTTGGTCACCTGTCTGGCCCTCTCCTCCCCAAAGGAGTGTCACAGGTGTGACCCTTTTAACTATACAGAGCATAAGATATTTTTCAGAACCAGGCAGTGGCCTTGGTTGTGCATACCATTTTCCAGCAGTAGCTGTAAACATAAAGCATTATCAGCCCTAGAAGCAGGAAATGACTGCAAAGCATGCCAGTAATTTCAGCAAGTGCAGCTTCTTAGAAGAGATTTAACAAAAAAGTAAAAGCACTAGAAAGAAAATTGGTTCCATCCTGCCTCAAACCAGGACACCAATATAAGCCCTGCATTGAGCTGGCAGCCCAGATTTAATACCAGGGTATCACAGCCATTTGCACTAGAGATTAGAGCTGGCTTTGCATCCTTGTGGTAGAGCCTGCAGGCAGCGGAGGCTCATTCCAATATGCAGTCTCTCAGGCTGGTAAAGCTGTAAGGATACTACTGAGTTTCTAACAAATATTTAATCCGATGGCACTCACTAGAACAGAGCACAGCATTAACTAGTTTTACCAGCTGAGCAGCATTAGCTGGGAGTTAGAGTCTAAGCTGCTGGAACTGAGCCCAGATACTCAGCTCCTGCAACACTGCTTCAGTTTTAAAGGATCTACCATGAATCTTCATAACACTGGAGAAAATAATTAAAAAAATAATAATAGTCCATTTTGATTATGGATCTGTGTTTCTGCAGCAGCTGGATACCCACCATTTTAGGTAAAGACCAAATAAGTACAGCAGAAAAGGTTGGTCCCCAGTCAAACACCTTGTAAAAAATATATATGTATATTATAAAAAATGTTGTTATGAATGAGAAGGAAAAAATATTATTTCATCTTCCTTGAAAAGAAAGATCAATACACTATAAAATATTGAAACAGATGTTCCAAGAGTATATTGACAACATTACAGAGCAAGTTACTCCTTACCAAAGAGACTAGTTAATTTTTATTGCTGCTGAAGAAAAAGGTTATCATTGCTGCAGGACAAAGCAGGTAACATCCCACCTTACTTTTAGTTGTTCCTAATACAAGCAATTAAGCAGAGTCTGTAATTCATCATTTTCATTCAGTGAAGGGCTAATTCAGTTCTATTGAATTTTAAAACTTTTAGCAACAGAATATGTCCCTTGACTGTCCTGTCACCTCTTTAATCATATCACTACTGCAGACTTCTTGAGGTAGTCAGAAGGTGTTAGGTATCATTCTGATCATACATTTTTTTTCCATTTAATTAATTCAGTGAAAATATTTCCCTAATGCTCTCTGACATTCTCAGTAGAGTTTCTGACACTACAAGATTTTGTATGTAAAGGCTTGCTAGTTTTTTAAAAGCTATGTGTGTTCAAGATGGAATCTAAACTGAGGAATGGAAAAAGGAGGAAGTACCAGACTGTTGGCTTTTGTAGTTGCCATCTTCTGTGAAGATGCAGATATGCTCTGGTGTGGAAAAAAAGACACTATTTTTCTGATTTGAATTTCATCTATAGAAATAGGCAGCATCATTTCTACACATGCCTCCCTTTCTAAGTCAGTCACTGTAGCATTTGATGACTGTGACAGGTAGGTTTGCTACTTAAGATAGCACAGTATCTCCCAGAGAAATATCTCCCAAGATTTTCTGTGGATTTAAGCAGAGGTCACTAGGAGATCTGCGTAATTACAGATGCTGTGAAGTAGCAGCATTGGGATATTCTGGCTGGACTAACTTGACTTGCTTCAAGTGTGTTTTTGCACAGACTAACACTTCCAGTTTGCTGCAAAGCATTTCAGAACATTTTGTCACCTTAACTGAAACTGAGACTGCAGTTGTGTCTCTGTCTGTGAGGAAGAAGAGGATATCTCAACCTAATTACTCTGACAGCTTCCACCTGACTGTGGGACAGATTCTGTTTCAGGATGACTGACATTTTAGGAAGTAATTACACACCTGGGTGCTTGCTCTAGGAGTTTGGTTGAAGCATTTGTCATAGTGTACTGGTGATGCTCTTGAGAGCTTGAGCTTGTACCTCTCATGATAAATGCTATGACAATAGAATTCATGAAGCCTTTCATGTCCATGTGGAATTCATGTCCTTTCCTCCCAGGCATGTGTATTCCATCACAACACCTGCCTGTGACTGTATAACCTCCTGCAGGTTTGCCCCTGAAGCTAGGTAGATTTTAAGATTATATTCATTAAAATACTAACTTTTGATATATTCTCAAGCTTGAGTCCAAATATTATGCTACTGATATCCTCTAAGGAATGTTTAAATGCAAGAAATGGAAGGAATTTTTGGAAGCAGTATAAATGATAAAACACTGAGAAGAGACAGAGCTATACAAATGCAGCAGTGTTTGGCTGCTGACAGAAGCCATTTGCTCTGATTGACATAGAGCTATAACTTATCAACATTAAGGGAAAGGCCTATTATTTTGAGCTAAGAATATGTTTATTCTGGGGCAAAATTAGCATCATAGTCATCAAAGAACTACAGCAAAGACAGCCTTGGAAGTTGTTGTGAGATTATTGGGTGTCCTTGGTCATAACCACTTTAGTCATATAAGGGAATGGTGCTATAGACAAATGCAAAGGTGACTTGGCTCAAGCTTGGAGAATCCTTTTCATGTATTGTAGAGATTTTATTTTAAACCTGAACTAACATACAGAACCTGTGATGCGGAATAGTTCTTGGGGATGGATTGATTTTTATTTTTTTTTAATCTCTTAAGAATCAGATGGAAAAAGAGAAAGGAGAAGGAAAAAAACCACAAACCACAAACAAACAAACAAACAAAAAGCTAAAAAAATAAAAAGGAAGAAAATAAACTTTCCTACAAAACATCACTATCCTTTATAATCTGCTAGTTAGATCTAAGAAACTGGAGTTTGGGGAGGTGTTAATGTGCCAAACTGCCCTTGCTCTGACCCCTCAGTCTCAGAAACTGAGGTGAGAGGGAGGGGAAAGAACTGGTTAAACTTTTCTTGTCTGTTTTAGCTTTCTACATTTTAATAAAATCCTGCAGAGCCAAGCTTTCCACATGTGATCTTCCAGCTCACTTGCAAGTACCCTGATTAGTTAGGGAAGATACATACAAAGAACTGCCTGTTTTCCTCAAACGCATTTCTGCTAAGTCACTCAGCCTTACTGTTAGGAGTGTTTCAGGGTGGCTTAGTAAAACATTTTTTCACTTAAAATGCACTGCCTTGAAGTAACCTGCACAATTCCTTTCCTCTTCACCACCCAGATGTTTTGACTTTGTTAATACATAGACAGTACATATTAAACTCTGCCTTGCCCCAGAGAATTTGCTCTCTCGTATTTCCTCCCACCGGCCACCAGGGTACTATGGTAGATTTTATCTTTCTCAGACTAAAAGTTCTGGTACAGAGCAAGAGCTAGGCAGTAGCAAACCAGTCATCTTTAATAAATTCTGCAAAAGTCACATGGGATGAGGAAAAGAAAAAAGTCTGTGTTAGAAAATACTTAAGGGTTTGATTACAGGCAACTAAAAACTTAAAACTTCCAGTTTTCCATTTTCTTCTGTCAATAAAATCATGACTGAACATATTACAGTGGTTCAAGGGCTGGACTCGATGATCTCTGAGATCCCTTCCAACCCAGCCAATTCTATGATTCTATGATTCTATTAATTTTTCAATATAACGTGTTCAAAATAATGAGGTTATTGCTTTAAACACTGGCCAACTCAAGACCATCTTCAGGTGGCCAGAAGTCCTGCAAGGGGCAGAGCCAGCCAATATAACTCAGAAAGGCTGTCAAGATGCTCCAGGCTTTCTCCAAACAGAGAAGGATCAGAGGGCCAAAAGGGCAGCCCTCCCTCCCTACTTTAAGTTCGTTCTGATGCCCAAGCCTTGCACCATGCAAGGTACTGGATTAAACTTAAGGATCATGATGGATCAGTGAAAATGCACAACTCTCTTCCATCCCACTGCACTGACAAAGGAACTGCATTGGCCCAAAGCCGGCGCAGCACAATAGAGGAAAAGGTCCCTTCTCTGTCTTCGTTTCTAAAACATCAACATATATCTTGCAGTCTAGTGGAAACATAATTAATATTGCTAATGACTTATAATTTGCCTCTTTGGATTCGCCGCAGTATAATCCACAATTAAATTCTGTGATAGGCAGAATGATGTGGAAAATATGGTTCTGCAGAATTCCTATGTGGGTGATTAAATTTCCAATGTGCCTATGATAACCTCTGAAACCTCCAGAGTAAATTCAGCCACCCCATACCTAACACCTAAAAAGTGCACGCTGAATCCCCACACATTTAACCAAGCAGCCTGAAACAGTCACTCCATGCAGAGTTAAACACTTCAGGAACATCTGTCAGTGGCAGGGTACCTGTGCAGGCATCATGGTGCAGATAGATAACAATACTAAAGCCCTTGCTTGCACCCTGTGAGACTTGGGAAGAGAATGGGGATACATTTCTTTTCTGTACCACTGAAATTAACTGGACAGGTCTTCTAGTCTTCCCAGCATGCAAGTACTGGGATTTTCTAGGCACATAAAATCCCCAGGCTTTCAAATCAGAAACACGGTGTTCAAGAGTTAACAAACACAAGATCTAAATCAAGCTTTTGTGGCAGACAACAAAGAAAATGGGATTTTGCCCTCAGCTTAGGCAGAGTCAGCAGTCATTGCCAAAACAATACTCCTCCTAGCAGATCTCACCTATTCCTTCTCCATACATGACAGCTCTCCTAACAGGATGGAGGTTCTAAATCCATGCCAAAGGAAAAGGCATTGTCTTCACCTCTTTAATAAACACTGAATAGTGAGTCATATTTCCAAAGAAATGTCCTGAGGAAAAACATGGCATTCTACCTTTTGTTTTAAAGACTAGATAAATATTGAATACATAACTAAAATTGTTTTCTTTTTTTTTCTTTTGGTCTTGTTGCAGCTTTTATTGTATTACATAGATCACTCATCAGCTCTGCATTTTGCTTCACCTTTCTAACAGCTGTCACCAACCTCATGTATTGTAGCCCACACAGCTCTTTAAAATTAGGTGATAATTATGTTCACATTATGTGCTTGGTGTCACAACAAAGAGAAATAACAGTTTCATAACAGAAGCCACGATGAGTCTGTCCTGTGTCAGACAGTACGGTCTGTACAGTAACTTTCACTTTATTTTAGTTGTTTTCTTTTTTTAGCTAAACCCATTGAATACTGATTCCAGAAAGCTGTCAGCAATGAATGCATTTGGGCCATCACAGCAACGAAGAGCAAGTCACAGGACCAAGACCAGAGATAGAAGTGGGGGCTTGATAATCAAAAGAAGCAGAACCAAATCAGCTCCCAGTCACCTGGGCTGGGCAAGGACCAGACTGAGAAGTAAACAGGACCTAATATTTTACCTTCTGGAAAATCACTCTGCCTTATGGTTTTGTTAATACCTTGGTTCCATTGGCCTGGTCAAATTGGGTTTAGCTGGGAGTGCTTTTTATTTTGATCTGCTGAGCAGGCAGCACTCGGGTGCAGGAACCATGGAAGCATAAAGCTGCTGGGGGATCCTTCCTGCCTTGCAAAGCAGCCAGCTGGCAAAACAAGAGAAGTTCATCTGGAAAATCCACATTTAGAGCAGACCTTGCAATGTCACTGCTTCAAGAAAACTAAAAAAACAAAAAACAAACAAACAAACCAACTCCTAAGAAAACCCTAAAACAAACAAACAAACAAACAAAAAAATAACCTACATGACAAAACTGTCATGTAATTGTCCTACCACAGATATCCTGACTCAGGACTGTGGAATTTGTAGGAAAAAAGAAACTGTGAAAATCTGCTTGCAATTGGGAGTGAAACTTCGTCCAGCACAGGTAAAAACTGGAAGGAATGAAATATTTTGAGAGGAGAAATGAGCTGGATATGCCACTTACATCAAACTGTGCAGAATGCTTCCTGATACCTTGGGTCCGGACCAAACTTTCCCTGTGAAATATTTAAAATGGGGCCTATTTTTTTTTTGTCTTCCAGATTTCTAGATCTGCCTCTCCACCAGAGGTGCAGCCTGAGCATATTGAAGGAACCCCCTCCCCTGGTAATTAGGCTGTATGGCTTTGGCTTGACACAAAAAGCTGTTTACAACCCTAGTGTTGTGAGCTGCAGTGAGGAACCATGGACTGGACAGTGAATAAAAAGCAAATCCTTTTTAAGTTGTAGAGTAGGATAGTATTTTAAAGCAGCATAATTCCTGTTGTACACTTCTGTACATCAGAGAGTACACTGACTGCAACTACAGTCCATGGAGAAGCTGTGTTCATCCACACAGAACTGGAAAAATTACCTGTATAAAACCACATCATTTTCTGTGAACAGCAGGTAATCACCATTCAGCAACAGCCTTGTCTCGGCATGAAGCCTGATAGGAAGCAGAGTGTCATAGCAGAGAAATAAGATAATTGAAAAGGAAAATGTTTTAGCACTCAGGATGGCTTCTGCCAGTCTCTCTGAACTAAATCTCAACAACTGACTGGCAGACAGTGTCTGCCAGTGTCTCTCTGTCAATGGAATAGGTTGGCCCTGACCCTCTTCAGAAAGTGAGACACGTCAAACAAAAGACAACAAGACTCATCCCTATTTCAGCTCACAGCTATTAATTTTATGGTGTGACTCCTTCAAATAACAGATGCAGAGCCAGAGCTGTTCCTGGATTCCGAGTGGCAGCAGACCAATTTCCAGCACCTTGACTCCACTAATTACACTGACAAGTCTCCTGAAATCTCTGCTGTGCTCCTTCATCTGAAACCAAAATGCAGACGATTGTCTATAGAGTTTGTTGAGCTGAGAGGAATGAGAGGATTAATTAGTTGCAGTTCATAAAACAATAAGATTAAAATCCATGAGTAACTGCAAAGTGTAATTGGCAATAATGACGCAATCACCACAGTGCAAGAAGGACAGGATTGGTCTCAGGTATTTTACATCTGGAACAAAATATATTCAGTACACTAAGCCCATGAACCAGGGAGAAGCCCAGATCAGTGGCTGATTCTTCAGCTCTGCTGGCCTAGGCAGCTGCCTACTTCTCCTTGAAGCTGTTGCTCCAAGAGAGGAGGAGTTCTCCAGCAGAGGAACACTTCTAAATCAAGGATCTAATGGTCTCCATGGGTTTTGCCCTGCACCAGGGCATCCTTCAGCTTGCTGGGGAATGGTTGTGACCACTTGTAGTCTCAGTGAAGTGCCCTACAGAGGAGGGGGCATAGAGCAGATAGTGCAGTTTTACTCTTTCCTCTTTCAGCCCCTGCAGGGATGGTGTGGGCTGCAGGCTGCTGAGTGCTGGGACTGTTGTCAAGCTGCCCCCACTACCTTCCCTGGTTCCCCTGGCTGTTGAGTATCACCCAAAGATAAAAGGTTGGTCTAGTTTGACACCTTCTGACATTGATGTTTCCAGACCAAGAAAATTGAAGGTGGATTTTCCCCGCCCATTCAAAATCATTCAGTGTCCTCACCTGTCTCAAAGCTGTATTTTTCAGTTCACTAAAAAAAACATACCACACATTCTGATCTTCTACTCTTTTCTATTTTTTTTTTTTAGTAAAGTTCTCTTCTGTCTTATATTCACACTGCTTTCACTGCCAAAGAACACAGAACTAGTCCTAAGTACAGCACCTGCTTGCTTGTATGATTGTATGCAAAGAGTCTAGTTGTAGTCTTCCTAGGAACACTAAACTTGCAGCATGCCAACCAGCTTTTCTACCCAAAGAGCAGCTCTGCTTGGCTTTTCATAGAACCACGTAATTGTTTTGGTTGGGAAAGACCTTTGAGATCATCAAGTCCAACCATTGCCCTAGGACTGCCATGTCCACCACTAAACCATGCAGTTAAGGACCACATTCACATATTTTTTAAATGCCGTCAGGGTTGGTGACTCCACTATTTCTCTGGGAAGCCTGTTCCAGTGCCTGAAAACACTTCTGGTGAAGAAACATTCCCTAATAATCAACCTAACCCTCCCCTGGCTTAACCTGAAGCCATTTCCTCTTATCTTGTTTTTTGGGAGAAGAGACCAGCCTCCACCTTGCCACAGCCTCCTTTCAGGTAGCTGTAGAGATAATATACTCTACCTTCTGACTCTGTTTCTCCACCCTGATTCCCTCAGCCACTCCTTGTGACACTTGTTCTACAGACCCTTCACCACCTTGGTTGCCCTTCTCTGACCTCCCTCCAGCAGCTCAGTGTCTTTCTTGCAGTGAGGGGCCCAGAACTGAACACAGCACTCAAGCTGCAGCCTCAACAGGGCCAAGTACAGGGGGTCACATTATTCCTGTTACAAGCCAGGATGCTCTTAGCAACCTTGGCACATGTTGCTGGCTCATGTTCAACCAGTTGTCAGCCACTGCCCCCAGGTCCTTTCCCTCCGGACAGCTTTCCAGACACTCTTCCCCAAGTGTTTTATGGAGTTGTTGTGACCTAAGTATAGGACCTGACTCTTGGCCTTGTTGAACCTCCTACAAATGGCCTTAGTCCCATGATTCAGCCTGTCCAGGTCCCTCTACAGAGCCTTCCCACCTTCGGGAAGACCAATACTTCCTTCCTCCCAACTGAGTGTTATCTGCAGCCTTATTGAGGATGCACTCAATCCCCTCAGCCAGGTTACTGAAGAAGATATTAAACAAAACTGGCCCCAGTCTTGAGCCCCAGGGAACCCTACTAGTGACTATCAGCCAGCAGAAGTAAACTCCATTCACCACAACTCTTAGCTATATAATTTTTTTTCTAGATGTCCTTTACCCACAATGTGACAGGAAGAACACCACTAGATGCACTCTAGAGCAATCAAAATCCCTTGAGAGACACTTTCATAGGTTTTAGCTTGGCTCTCCCTTTAGCTGTCAGCTCCATTTTCTTTGTGTCACCACAGAAAGAGCAACCAAGTATGATGCTGCTGAACCATCACTCCCACACAGCAGCAGCAAAGGTTTTTATAGTGGGTTTTTTTTATAGTGTTTTTTTCTGGCAATCCATGAGAGAGCAGCAGTTTAACCAAATTCTCCCTAACCATTAGAAGCAAACATTTCAAAAGCCATTTCTCAAAAACCCCTTTGCTTTTGCACTTTGAAACACAGGGAAAATGCTGTGTCACAGAGACTGATGCTGTATTCCAAGAAGTTCTACCACTGGTTTCATTTCATGCAGAATTAGGAGGTTACTGCACTCCAGTTTCTACCAGTAATAATTCAGTTGAAGATAAAGGTATTTCATGTGAATAAAAAAGATAACCCAAGTTGAGCATATAGCATCCAAACATTTTTTGCTAGTTATCAAGTGACTTTGCAGTTTTACTTCTTGACACGTGATTTGGTGCTCCACACAACTAATCTGAATTAGTTACTTAAACAGTAATTTCCTTCAAAGTAAAATACCTAGAACAAGTCTTTTTGCTGTAATGTTGCTTATAAGCAAAACCCTGAACTTCTGGTACAGCAATCTAAGGAGAAAGAAGTTAAACACCGTTTTTTAAAGCCTTTTGGGAGATGGAGGAGAGGGTAGCTGCTCAGTAAATTTTAACCAGTTAATAAACCATTCCATTCAGATCCCATCCCAGCGTTTTATCCATGCACTCAAGCTGACCATTTCCTCCAAGACAGCTGCTCTCAGCAGCTCTAGTTCCTCTTTTAAGCAATCAAAACCATCCCTACACTAACTGTTGAAGTTAAGCTTAAATGTAACAGTTTAGGCTAAACTCAGTACCTGTGGTCCATGAGCAGCAGTTGGCATGAAGCCCATCCCACTCTGGTGATGTGCAAGATGGTGTTAGAACTTCTGGAAGAGCCCTCTGGTACAGACACACAGCCAGGACAAGCTCCAGGAGTTACTGATGGTGCTGCTGTGCTGCTGCTGATGATGGGAGCAGACAAGGAAATGAGAGCTGGGGGATGATTGCTCTGCACATGGCAAGAACTTGGCCCAAAAGGCAGAAGCTCTTGTGAGCTTCAGTCAGCCAAGAATGAAGTCTTCTGTTCTGTAACTCTAGTTGAAGAGGAGTTTAGCCCTTTTCTATAATGAAGTTATTTTTAATCTCAGCCTCCTTCTTGTACATTGACTAAAAAGAGTATTGTTAGTATTGTTTTACCACTAAAGCTAGGATTGGAACCATGACATAAGAATTATACCAAAAAAAAAAAAAAAAAAAAAAAAAAAAAAAAAAAAATTGAAGATATTAGGGAAAAACACAGAAGATTGCAGGAGACAATAGAATGATAATGTCTGCTGTTTATTACAAAATCTGAAGACTATATCCTGCTTTTATTCAGACAAACCTCCCCTTGACTGTGACAAAATTTGAAGCAAAAATAACTCAGCAATTTTTGTGCTTGCTGCTTAAAGAAATATGGCAAACTTCAATTTATTTCATAGACCCACAGACTCTTGTAATCATCAGTATCAAATTTCAAACCATAGCAGTGTGTCAATCAGTTGGCTTTGTGCTCATCATGCATAACATCAGCCTTTTGAAATAAAGATATTGACATTTTTTTTCTCTTCATCCAGGAGCCAGTGCCTGCTGTGGGGATGCCAGTGTTGGATTTATTTCTCTTCTCAGTGTCTTTGGAAATGATACCTTGGTCAATGCATCCATCATGCAACTACTGTATGAGTAACACCATACTGAAAATGTATCACCATTCCTAAGTACTTATACTTGACTAAAAACCCCTGATGAGAACAATTACCTGATTAACACATTTTCCTCTCTGCAGCAGTATATAAGATTTTTACCAAGATAGTATTCCTAATGAGCAGGATCAAATGTACTTGGAGACAACTTTATTTGGTAAAATTCTCTAATTAGGACTATGGAAAGCACATTTCCCTTTTCATTTCATTTACCATCACCATACAGCACAGGAACACAGCTGCCAGAGCAAGCAGGGGGTTCTGGACTGACAACCCATCTGCTCCTGAGGATTCTAAAGCTCTCATGTTGGTCTCACAGCTGTCTCTGAAATTATTTCATGTGGTCAAAGAAAGAAAAAGGTGCTTGAGCTCTTGTTCTCACATTCCTCTTACCAGGTGCTGCAGGGCTTAGAGAAGCCTTGCCATGCAGTGTCCTCTCTCACGGGGAGATAGAGGGCACCAACAGGCAGAGCATCAGCTCACAAAAAGGCTGTTAGTTTCAAACCTATGCACTTAAATTTGCAAGTTTTCATTATAAAGATTCTGTCCAAGACCCCCACCCCAAAAAAAAAAAAAAAAAAAAAAAAAAAAAAAAAAAAAAAAAAAAAAGCAATGAAGCTTCTCTCTCATAGCTGCTCCTCATTTCCACTGATATGAAGCAGCCAAAGTGATGCAGCAAAGCAGATGGCAGCAAAGGGAAAAGTGTTTCCCTTACATACCTGCTTTTCCACTGTCATCCTGGGGAATACATTCTCATTCATCTTGTGTAACAGAAGTGTATCACTGAGCCCTGCACTGAAAGGGGTTTAAACATCCCATTTTTAATGGCAAGTTCTAAATGCTAAGAAAATTAATGTATTTTCACAGCAATTGTCAAGTTTCATCCTTTAGGAAAGGATACTGTAAAATCCTAAAGACACCTATCAAGCCTTCAGAAAAATTCAAGCCAGTAGCAAGTTTCATAGCATACTGAAAAAAAACCTTGCAGTATTATCTTGGACAGAAGAAAACTTTTCTGAGAACTATGTTCAGCAAGCACACATGTTCCTTGAACCCTGTCTTGCAGTGGTAAGCAAAAATGTGACAAGAATAAAATATTTCCTTCCTTCTTGTAATATTTTCCAAGTATGTTATAGAGAAGGTCTCTTAAATACTTCTATTTCTAAAGGCCCTTTGAATACATTAAAGAAATGTTCTGCTCTAATTCGTATCTATAAAATAATAGTGGTTTTAGCATAGCTGAGGATACAATTCATCCAGAATGCCTCGGGCTTGTTTGACCCACAGATGAAGAGAGTAGATTTGAAAAGCAGTCAGAAACAGACCATGAACCTCCAAGGCATTGACATCTCCCCTGTGTGGTGTGGAGAATAAAAAATATGAGTCTTAAGAACAAATATTAAGATGAAAAATGGTATTCCCTGTGGCTCCTGTGCCTCATCCCCTTAACTCCTCTGACGTGTTCAATCAGTTCTGTCACAGGAGGAAAACTTTCTGGGTTTCTCTTCCCTCACAGGCTTCCTACTGCTCCTCCCAAGCAGAGCCAGAAATGCCCTGAGCTGCCACTGCCCTTCCCTTTCTCCCTTCAGTCACTCACAGTGTTGCAGTAGGGAGGGAAATTTGGTTGGTTTATTTTTTTTTTTTAAACTTGTCTTATGGCCACAGAGCTTCTGGCACACTCAAATCACATTTCCAAGTGTCCCACTGCCATGGGGAGAGCTAGAAGTGCACTCCACAAAAAGCTGAGAGTCTCCAAGTGTCATTTTGGGTCCAAGAGCTCAAGCTTTAGCTGCAAACATCATTAATATCAAACTCTGTAGTGTAACAAGGCAACCAGGTGCCACTAATTGCCAGGTAGTGAGCATGAGCTTGTGTCAAGCCCACCTGTGCCTGATTAGGATGGGCCCCCACTGCGCATGAGCAGGACCAGGGGGCCAATAAAAGGTAAGGCTCAAACTCACAGGCTCAGCTAAGTCCTGAGCTAGCCAGCAGAGAGATCAGTCGCTCTCAGAGCAACAGCACTGATCTGGGCTAGTCAACTCTGAGGGCTATAGGCTCAGAGCACTACTTGTGAGTCTCTGCTGGAACACCTGGTTGGACCTTGAAGCGCCGTGCCCTAAAAAAGGTTCGTCTTGCTACAAAACTCAGTGTTAGCAGCTACAAGAAGTGGACCCCATGTCCCTGCCACATTCTGGCATCTCACTCTGGCATTCCCTGACAGTGGCATCTGCAAGGAGTTAAGGGAAAACTGGGCATATTACCTGATGGATTCCTCACAGAGAAAAGAGGAAAGAAAGCTTTTGCCTGTGAATTTCAAGAACTATTAATTTCTTGGTTAGGAGTGGCTGTTACTTCCTCTGCAACCTCAACATAAAGTAATAATTCCTTCATCTTAGGGCTTCAAAATACCTGAGGATCATGAGACATTTGTATAAATATTATAGATAAATTGTTTCCTTCAATGTGTAAAAAAACTACAGGTTTTTTTGAGCAGAATTTTCACCATCCTGGAGGAAACAAAGAACTGCCCCACAATTATCAGAAGGAGAACACCACATCTCTTCTAACTTGAAAAGAGGAAAACCCAAAGGGAGAGCTACTGCAAGCATCAGCTGAATTTATTTATACACTGCTACAGTGTATAAACAACATTTTTTAAACCAAATTAATTTTTCATTTTTTTCAGCTACCACTAAAGCAATTAGCAGAACTCATTAGCCAAGTGACATTTTACAAATTAATGATTTAGTCCTGTAAACTAATAGAAATAAATAAAGTAAATAAATCTTGATTTAAACAGGATCAGGAAATCACTCAGTTCTGGAATATGTTCAGCCAGCATTCGAAGTTTAAAAACCTGAAACATTGAGAAAATTATTATTTTCTGTTCCAGACTGGTTTTTCCTCTATAAATGTAGTTTTGTCCATTAAGTTGTTCAATGGTAATACTGCAAAGACAGCAAACATTAAGATTTCAAGTGACTGAAATAAGGGCAATGTGCATATGAAAGAAGAGACAAATTCCCTCAGTGGATTCCCATTACTGCAAATATCTTTATGTTTTACTATACTCAGAAATAATGCCTTATGTCACCAGAATAAGAATAGAATAAATTGAAATCTGCTGTCTCTTCTGTATCCACTGCAATTCAGAGACCTGACCTTTGTTACCTGATCTAGGTGACACTCTAGTATAGACAGCCGTATAACACAATTGATATTGAATCAGAAGATGAGCTTTAAAATTAGGGAGTACGGTTTGAAGCTGGTCTTTATACTTCATTACTGTCTTGGGAACAAAGTTGCAGAGAAATTCTGTCTCCATTAATCAGAGCCCGGTCTTGATAGAACACATAAGACCCCACAGTCTCACCTGCAGCAGGCATGGACCTCCTGGCACCTGAGTATCCAACTCTTAAAAGGAAAAAAAAAAAAAAAAAAAATGGAAAAGAAAAAGGAAAAAGTGAAAAGAGAAAACAGAAAAGAAAAAGGAGAAAAGAAAAAAGAAAGAAAAGAGAATAAAGAAGAAAAAAGAAAAAAGGGAAAGGAAAAAAGAATAAAGAAAAAAGAGTATAAAAAATAAAAGAGGAAAAGAAAAAAGAGGAAAAAAAAAAACCCAAAGTGATGGCTGCTTACTGATGCGACAGAAGAGACATTTAACAGTAGAAAGCACTAGATGGCAGCAATGCTCAACTTTATATAGGATACAAAAGTAGAGCAGTGGCCTATACTCAGAAATGCAATTTCTCTGTATTTTCCACAGCACCTGAGACAGGAATTTAATACCAAAGACAGAGTAGACAAATCTCACAAAACTGTTGATTAAGTGAATCAGTCTTCCAGCTTCCCACTGCCATAAGACATAAGGAACAGCAATGTGACAGAACCACTACCTATATTTCTCAGTATCAGAGGGAAAAATATTGTATCACTGGAATCCCAGGAATCCCACTGCCACAGGAGAGTGGGTAGGAAGTGTCAGCCCTTTTCTCCCTGCTGCCTGCAGAGCTGCCCTGGTGCTGAGGGAGGGAGGGACACCCCCCCCCCTTGCCAAGGCACCTTAGTGTCTTCTGTGCAGTTAATGGCAATAGGTGTTGGTTAGCTCAGACAAGCCCTAAGCTGCAGGTGGAAGGCTGGTGACAGGAGACTTGCAGAACAAGATCCCCCACGTTGACATCCATCTAAGTTTGACTTGGAAGGCCAAATTGTGCCCAAAAGCCAGGCAAGAGACCCACTCCACTGGTGACTGTGAGCAACCCCCATGTGCTTCCAGTGCACACGTAATAACAGTGGGATTCATGTGGGATGGAAACACCAAATAACTCTCAGTTTGTTCTGGAGCTGCAGTGTTTCCCTAAAAACTTGCAGACTGGCTTCTGTGATGGCACACATGATGGAGAGGTGCTTACTGTCTCTGAGGACATTCCTCACATCCCAACCAACTTCATCAATGTGACTCCCTTGACTGCACTTGTTGCAGCTTCCTGGCCCCCTACATATCACACCAGAATTGCAAAAAATGTAACAGCAAGTGAGGCCTCGTTGAGGAAGGAGCAGGGAGAAATAATTTCAGTTATACAATCAACCATATTTGACTCCCACTTCCTTGTCACAAACCATATTATGCAGTAGGATGATCTACAGACTGATTAAGTGTAACTTCATAGCTCTGTGATGTCCTCTTCTGTTGTATTACAAAAATCCTTGGGTGCCAATTATAAAGTTATGGGGAAGCAATAGATTTCAGGAGCATTCCCTGCTAAATGTTTTCTGTTTGAGATTAGTGGAATGCATGACTGTGATTATCTTTTGACTGCTCATGATGCCAGTTGCATCTCTTAGCCTCCAAAATGGACTTCTTTGCTAGAGGAACAAGTGTCTCCAGATCCCCACACTGCATGGACTAGAAGAAACTTCATGAGCTGTAAGGATAGGAATGAACCTGAATTGAAGTGGCCCTCAGTGACCCTCAGTCAAATATCAGATTCTTCATGGAACAAAAAATATGAATTTCCTCCCCCCAAAACCCCCCACCATGGTCTTGTTATCTTTAAAACCACTGTAGTGGATCCATTTTACAGTTATTGTGATTTATCCATAACCTTCTCAGTGGTTATGGTGCTTTTCTCAGGAACTACCTACTTTGGGGGGCATGACTGATGGTCTTTGATTTTACATTTGATTTTGACAAGATACTCATTTATTATTCAGAAAAGTGAGATGCAAAAGTTAGAGTGTAATTTTTGAAAGTCTCCGGAAAATCCATAGAAGGAACTTTTTACTTTGGAAGGATTTGTTTTTATGAAGATGCATTTGAGACACTAGATCATTGTCCTTTTTCCAATTAGAAAGTTAAAGTTGTATTATTTTGAAATTGAAAAGGGAGAGTATTTTTGTAATGCTTTAAACTTAATCAGTTTTTCCCCTTTTTTACCCCTCATCTTTCACTCTAAAATTTTTTCCGACCGTATGTAGCTCAGTCTTGTTTCACTGTAGAGATAACTCAAAAGTCTTACCAGCAAAAGTGCATGATTTCAGATATATGACAGCTTTCATAGTTAATTTTAGGAAACAACTTTTAAATTAAGTGGACTTCAGAGGATTTCTCACTAATTAACACTAATCCAGGTTGTGTGTCAAAGACCAATTATGTCCAAACTTGAAGCTGCAACCACCTCCTAGAGCAAGCACAGCTTCTCACTCATGTGAGTATCAGAATATGTCTTAATAACCTTATTGTGAAAGCCCACTAGTCTGTAGAATTTCTAATTCCATCGCATGGATGGACTTCTTATGTATTTCAAGTAATTTGGTAGACATTTTTCTAGACAGTAGTAGTCAAAATGACGCTCAAATAGTAAGGAAAGGACCATATTGTATACAAGTTAGACAATCATTAAATTATTTATTAAATAAATTATTAAATTATTAAAGTTAGACAATAATTAATGCTGGTTTTGTGATAAACTATTTCAGAAGCCTGTATATTTGCAGCATATATATGACATTTAGGATTTTATTGCTAGTTAAGACCTTATTCCATTACACAGCTGTTTAAACAAGATTTAAATTATGTTGTCTAAGAAAGAGACATTGAAGATGAGCTTGGTTGTGATTTAAACTTTAAATTAAAGCTGTTATCTTTCCTGTCAATGCACTGAAGAGTTTAGTTTAAACATTAAGATAAGGCAATAAGTTCTGAAAACTTCACAGCTATATCATCAAAATCAGTCCTAAAAAAAAATAAAAATGCCTAGGAGTCATTAAAAACAGTCTTTGCCCACAAAATAGTGAAAGGTTTTTTCTCTTTTGGTAACCACCAACTATAATTACTCCAGAATTTATGGCTGACAGCCTGAACAACAAATTACATGGAGCATCAAGATATATGCAAACTTCTAAATACTTTCTTGCAAGCAGGTATTGCTTGTTGTCCACCAGGGCCTTGCTCTCACGCTGCTCTGATGTTTATTTTTGTCTGGCTTCAAACTGTGACATCCCATCCTTCTCCTTCCCACAGTTTCTCTAAACCTGCCCCATCTTTTCCAACCCTTCTGTCAAACTTGCCTGCTTTGACAAGGTTTGCCTGTATGACAGCAACCATGCTTTTAAAAGCCAAATTTTGGTCCTCTTAGTTCAAAAAAAAGCAGCAGTTGAGCTCATTCCCTATGTAACCCCTCTGCCTACAGGTACCATCCAGACACCATCCTTATTTTCCATCACAATGAAGGACCTCAGCTTGCACCTGAAAGCTCTGTCCAGCTCTTCTCCTCCTCCACCTCCCACTGGCTGAGTTTCCTCTTGCTCTTCCATGCCACATACCCAGCCCATTCCTTCTGTGCACTTTCTGCCTTCCCTCTCACTCTGCCCAGCATGTGGTTTTCTCAGCACCCTTAGCAGGTGGTGTCACAGATGACTCCAAAAGCAACTCAGGCTGAATTCATGAGCCCTTCAGGCACCTATTCCCTTCTATTATCTCCAGGTGGCATCCTTCTAGGGTTTTTATTAAGAAACTCTTCAGAAATGCCACAGTTGTTACAAGCAGAACACCACTAGGTGCTGCCTGAAGTCCCACCCGCTGATGAACGTATCCAAGTTCTGTAAGCAAAGAGTGTAGGAAGGATATTGAGGTCCTGGAGCGGGTCCAAAGGAGGGCAACCAGGCTGGTGAAGGGACTCGAGCACAGATCCTATGATCCTATGATCTCTCCAGCCGAGGGAGCTGGGGCTGTTCAGCCTGGAGGAGGCTCAGAGGAGACCTCATCACTCTCTACAACTCCCTGAAAGGAGGGTGTAGCCAGGTGGGGGTTGGGCTCTTTTCCAAGGCAACTCTCACCAAGACAAGAGGACACAGTCTTAAGTTGTGCCAGGGGAGGTTTAGGTTGGATATTAGAAAGAATTTCTTTACCGAGAGGGTGATCAGAGACTGGAATGGGCTGCTCAGGGAAGTAGTGGATTCTCCGTCCCTGGAGATATTTAAAAAGAGATTGGATGTGGCACTCAGCGCCATGGGCTGGTAACTGCAGGGGTAGTGGATCAAGGGTTGGACTTGATGATCTCTGAGGTCCCTTCCAACCCAGCCAATTCTATGATTCTGTGATTCTATGATTAGTTGTCCCATTTCACTGTGCACATGCAAGCTAAACCAGGAAGATTATTCCTGTTGCTTTATAGGAGTTCAGAACAGAACAGAAGTCTGGTTGAATGCAGGCTGCCTGAATTAATAAAGTAGAAGTAGTTTAGCTGCCATACTATAACTGATATTTATTTATTATATCCAATCAATTCATATTAGAATTCATTTTCAAGCTTAAGTGATGTAGAGTGTAGAAGTCACCCAATGCATGGATTTATGTTGTCTCCAAACTCTGTCTTCACAAACTTTGCATGCTTTCTATGTCATGTTCCCAGCCTGCTGAAGACAGTATAAAACTCTACTGCTCCAGATCTCCATTGCACAAAAATCATGATGTCAGAGCAGAATTTCACCAGTTTTTGGCAAAGCATCCCAGAACCACCCAATCTCCCATAGTACAACATGGAGCAATGGATGCCCTGAAGTATTAAATTGATGGCAGAATTCGCTGCATTTCACGATACCTGTTGGTGCCACAGCTTAAACCACAAATAATTCCATACATTGTTTTTGTAATGGAGGACTAAATTATTCCCAAATTTCCTACCAGATCCCAGGATGAAACAGTATTTCATGAAAAGCTCCAGCCTGGCAAGTCTCATGGGTTTATGTTACTGATTTTACGGTACTTTTACTAACAAGGTAATAAATGAATTAATTAAAAAATAAAGTTCAGTAGATTCCTAAAAACAACCAAGATCCCCTGGACCCAGTAAATTTAGATGTTTTTTCCTAGTTACCTCAAAGAGAGATGTGATATTTTGATCTACTCTGAGCAGTAACACTGCTGTGGCAGACTCAATAGGATGCTCGTGCAGCTTGCAGGAGGTTCTTGGGAGTCTTCTGAAGTATTGTGCTCAAAGTTGCAGAATTTCAGCCTTTGTGGAGACACCTGCTCAATAGCAAGACCAGATTGATTTTAATTTCAATACAACTGTTTTCCACCATCTCTGTGGGTCTACACATGGGCAGTTTTCTATGTGTGAATTTTAGGAGCCAGGCTTAGCTCTGCCTCTGTGCTCATGTCCCCTCCTAAGCAACCTCAGAGTAAACTTCTGTTCTCAGATACCAATCATTACCTTTCAAACTCTATTTTGAACAGCTCTACGCTTTTTACACAGCATGAAGTGCAGAGTCAGCCACACACCATGAGGGAATCAGTGCCAATTTAGAAATAATGCATGTTAATGATAACAAAATAAAATCATTCCTTGGACAGAGCATGACAGCAGTCTTCTGTAACAGCATGCTGAGTTCTAGAAGTCAGAATCATAAATACTACTTTTCAGTAAATGGTCTTAAAACATGACAAAATAAAAATGTCGGTATTTTCAGTATTACCATGTAAGGAAAGAGAACAAAGAGGAAATTTCACATAAGTGAAGAGAAAGCAAGTTTGGTTTGTCTAGGATTTTTTAGCTACATAATTCCATGTCTACAGCATAATCAAAGTCTGGCTTCTCAGTTGGTTTGACAGCCTATACTGCTGTGCTTTGCAGAACTCCTCAGGGAAACTTCATATACATATAAAATTCACATCTAAATGCACAGATACAGAAACCGCATGCTGAAGACACTACTAATTTTACCCATGCTGAATAAAACATTACTCCAACTCCTTTAGCATCCTGCCACATCATTAGCTGACCATAAACATTCCCAAAAACTTGAAGAGTCCATCGGGACACAGGATTTCCTGCAAGTCAAGCTACAGGCTGTGTTAAACACAGGTTTTTTTAGAGTAGCACCAATGGACATAGCAAGCAATTGTTTGCTTACCCTGAAAGTTAGGATCACTGTAAGATAAGACATGTGCCACCAGGTCAGCACAGCCTGGTGGTTTATCTATAGTTAGTCAAGCCTGCAGCAAGTGGACTCTTCAGAACAGTACAAGTCACTAGATACAACTCGTAGCAGGTACTATTTCTTACCAGTTCCTTATGACAAGGCTGAAAAGCAGTTAAAATTCTGACTTAAATCTCACAGAACTCTTATGGAAACATCCTTTATCAGAAAAAAGTGACCTGTGCCACTTGAGTATTTGAAGTCGTCTTAAAAATACACCAACCATGACTTAGATTATTGTGGCCTACAGCTGCATGGCTGAATGGCATCAATAATGACTTCTTTCCCTAAAAGGGTGCCTAGACAGAAAGAGGACTGATGACATAGCTTAAAGGCTGCAATGCCAAGAAGCATTTAGAAAGATTAGTCTTCCAGTCTGCCCAACAGCAGAAAAGAACTCTATGCCTGAAGCAACATATTCATGGTTAGATAATACTCAAAGTGTGCAATTGATTTATCAAGATGATCCACAGCCATACTAAGTGAAGCTAGGAAAGGTCATGTGCTGTGAATGGGTTCTGACACTTCTCAGGAAATTTAAGTCCTGGAGACAATCCACCAGTAGTACTGAATATGAGAAAATTTGAAACCTGACCTCAGAAAAACAAAACAAAACTAAACACCTGGAGGGCAATATAATGTTTCATAAGCTACTGCTACTCTTTGAAGAAATTTCCTTCAGCCACCAGACAGAGCAGATTGTCAAAAGCCTTACATTTCTTTAGATGTGTGATTTTCCTTGTACTCTGCTGAACTAATGCAGCATAAACTCCCAACTCTAACTCCTAGTTTTGCTGCATTTGATTGTTCCACACAGCCTTCACTATGTTCAGCAGCTAGAACTCCAATTAAAAATCCCCAGCACATCACAAGTAATTGAGGCTTCTCAGACAGCTGAAACCTGCATCATACTCAAGTACACTGGATAAGAACTCAAAAGGCAAATATAGCACCCACTACAAGTTGCAATGTCTGTTTCAATGTCCTGTGATGACAGGAACTTCACCTGAGCAAAGCTAACCATGCAGATAATACAGAATATATATACAGCATCAGCACCTGCCAACTGATACATCTGAAAAGGAAAGGAAAGGGCACAAGTAGATACAGCGAATATGGTGTATGTTTTATTCTATTTACAGTACATTTGTTATAAATATAATACATTTCTTGAAAATCTTGAGTAGATTTTTTTTAAAACAGATCAATTGTTATAGTTACATAATAAAGGAAGTGACAATTTATATGACAATCTCATGGTTCTGGAAATAGTGCATTCTGTGTTGAGATGAATGAGGAAATACTCAAACTGGGTGAAGAAGCTTTTTTTTTTTTAAACACCTTAGGTGGGACTTGTACGTAAACCTCGAAAGGTCACCAGTTCCCATAAACATGAAAACTCAAAATAAAATTTTAAACTAAAGAAATGGGAAACAGAAATGGATTTGAGAGACCTTATTGAATTTCACAGTAACATTGGAATTTATCATGACTAATGGGCTTCAGACAGGAAAAAAGCCAATGAGAGTTTCTTCCCGAACCATATCCTAATACAGCCACAAATATTAAACACGCCATGCTGGAAGTTGTAACAGCAGTCAAGCTGCATTTTTGACAGGGCATAGGACATACAAATATGTTCAGATCTGGAGTTAGAGAGTATTTTGTGTTATGAATATCATAATTACCAGAGAAGAAATACATTATAAAAGGATAAACGTAATTTCAGTCCAACGTGCGTTGCATTGAGAAACAAACTGACAAGTTGTCTGAATATTTTGCTATTTTCTTTTCTACACAATCTTTAGTACAAGTTAGATGTCTGAGGTGCTATTTCCAAAAACTGCAGCAAAACGTCAACCAGCAATATAAGAAAAGAATCCTATTTATTTTGTCTTTTAGTGTGATTTTTATTTTTTCCAGGAAGTGGTCAGATATTATTAATAATAATCAGTGCAGGCATGGAGTTCTGCTGACTCGTTTCAAACAAAGTTACTTGGTCCGCTAGCTTGGCAAACACTCTGGGGGTTCCAAGATTATAGACACCTGTATGAACGAAGCAAGCTTTCAGCTGCAAGCTACAGACCTCCTGGCTTTTAAGTTGAAGCTTGTACTGGGTTTGCCCAAGCCACGTGAAAGATCCATGGATTTCTAGTGCTTCTGGGCTGAAAAAGAAGGTAACAATGTTATTTCTCTGCATTTGAAGCCTGTATTACCAGTTCACACCATTCCCTCCAACCTCAGGTTTGCCCAAGATTGCACAATGTGTCTCCATCAACAACCCCTTAAAGATATGCTTGCCTATGCTTTATGAGAACTTTTGAAAAGATGTCAGAAGTTGGGAACTTAAGTTACAGTTCTGGCAGTCTTTGGATGCAAGAGTGCCCGCTGCCATTCGTTGTTGTCTTGGAAGCTGCTAAGTCTTTTTGACTACTTGCGCTACAGTAATTTCCCTGAAGTGACTGACTGCCCCACATGCATCATGCTTTGCTTCACACACACACACACACACACACACACACACACACACACACACAAACACACACACACCTCCCTTATTTTTAAGAAATTAAGGATTCTGTAGCAAAATAAAGCTAGACCTTGAAAGGGTAACAGCTGCAGTCATAATTATAGACAGATTTGCACTTTACGTTTTATCAAGATGCTAAATGCTGCTTAAAACAAAAAGCTGTCTTCTTTCCTGCTACATCACACATACCTCATGCCCACAAACATCCACACTCAGAGTACCTAAGGTACCCACCCTTATGTATCTTTATGGATCTCTATGTCCACCCATCAGCTCAATTTAACTCTGTCTCCTTTTTTCTTATCAAATACATTTCATAGAATTATAGAATCATAGGGGTTGGAAGGGACCTCGAAAGATCATCTAGTCCAACCCCCCCTGCCAGAGCAGGGCCACCAAGAGTACCTCGCATAGGAACGTGTCCAAGCGGGTTTTGAATGTCTCCAGTGAAGGAGACTCCACGACCCCCCTGGGCAGCCTGTTCCAGGGCTCTGTCACCCTTACAGTAAAAAAATTTTTTCGAATATTCAACTTGAACCTCCTGTGCTCCAATTTACACCCATTACCCCTTGTCCTATCACTGGTCATCACTGAGAAAAGCCTAACTCCATCTCCCTGACACTCACCCCTTACATATTTGAAAACATTGATGAGGTCACCCCTCAGTCTCCTTTTCTCCAAACTAAAGAGACCCAGCTCCCTCAGCCTTTCCTCATAAGGGAGATGTTCCACTCCTTTAATCATCTTAGTAGCTCTGCGCTGGACTCTTTCAAGCACTTCCCTGTCCTTCTTGAACTGAGGGGCCCAGAACTGGACACAATACTCCAGGTGCGGCCTCACCAATGCAGAATAGAGGGGGAGGAGAACCTCTCTTGACTTACTAACCACACCCTTTCTAATGCACCCCAGGATGCCATTGGCCTTCTTGGCCACAAGGGCACATTGCTGGCTCATGGTCATCTTCTTGTCAACCAGGACCCCCAGGTCTCTTTCACCTACACATTTCAATGTTTTCTGACTCTTAATGCACTCTTTCCTCCCCTTGGCTTAGATGAATCAGTACACATCTTTATGAGGAACCAAAGAAATGCTTTATACTGTACACTATATACAGAATATTTATACATATGTACAGGGTTGAATTCCAGTGTATTCCCAGTTTTCTACAGAACTGGCATGCAACACTAATAATAGACACAGTAACAAGATAAAAACTTGAACAGCTTTAGGAATTCCTATAAAAGGCATTCTTAGGCCTGTCCCTGACCTCAAGTTTAAAGAGAGTGGGTATCACACAAATAATTAACATGGATATATACAGCTTTATAGATACTGTGTTAATAAGGGTGAGGCGAGGTGTGGAGTGTGTCATTTTTTCAGAAGTTTCAAGGTACACACTATCTTTCCTGAGACACATCTTATAATGCTGTTACAAAATATGAACATCTTGTGAAAAAACCACCAGATTAGTGAATAGCTTCCTAATCTCAACTAGCACAACATAGCACAAACTTAAATCTTATCTATATCTGAGCCTGTGAATTAGGCCCTGGGCTTTTAATTTCTTACCTGCCTGGATGGACTGTTGGCAAGATACCAACATTTTCCCATGACAATCTGACACACATACACCTGCCCCAAGAATCCCACAATCTGTTTTGTGGTAAGCAGACTAAGTATCATTATGTCTACAGAAGAAAAGGCCAGGGGGTGAGAGGGTGTGACCCAAAGTACACAGGTTAAATCAGCTTGTTTTAACAGAAATGGAAGAATCAGTGGTATACCATGGAACTGAATTCTCTCTCTCCCACAGAAATACTTAGTCAAACTTTTAGAAACAATTCACAAGAGACTTCCTCAGGACTAATATTTTCACACATACTACAGACCTAAGCAAAAGGTGTTTCATAAGCTAAGAATCAGGTGACAAGCCACAAGGAAGTCTTAAAGACAAATAAGGTTCTATGGCATTTTATATAAAGTCAAATTGCAAGAGGAAGTATTTGTTTAAACTTCAAAATTTTTCTACAAATTACTTATTTTAAAAAACAAAAGCCAAACAACATGTATTTAATAAAGTAAGGTTGCTGAAGCTCATATTTCAATAGTTCAAAAGCATTTCCACTTTCCTAGAAAAAAAAAAAAATCTGCAGTTTAACTATTCAATAGTAACAGTTCAAGGTGCTGTTTTAGCAATAGCCAGAAGTAAAACTGAGCACTGACTGAAGACTCCCATTTGACTAAATCACCTTTTATCAACTTCAATTCTTTCAAGGAACACAGTGTTAAAAAAATCCTAGATATTCAGTACAGGAAGAACATTACAGGAGTCCCCAAAACTGGGAAGTATTCTCAGAAAAAAAATGGTTTATTAAACATCCCCACATTACCTTGTTGTTTTATGCCGCAAATCAATCATCACATCTACAACAGCCTGAGAACAATTGGAAAGTAGAAGAGTGACAGGTACCAGACAGAGGCTGCAAAGAAAAACAGTTCCATAGTAAAGAAAAAAAGTCTTACTTTGGATAGTCTTTAATATCTCTTAAATACTTAAGATATATTTCAAGTTATATAAAATTAGTATGTAGTTTTCTGTTACGCAAGAGTCAGAGTGTAGGTAGCAATAAAATCACTTGCATTGATGAGTTACTTATAACCAAAGCCACCAAAGCAAATGGGAGCTGAGAAAGGTATTATTTATACTTTTGCTAGCTTTATGTTTACAGGAAATTTTATGACAATAGATATTTCCAAGTGTGATAATGTGATCCAGTGTTCTACTCTCTGAATAACTGTTCAGCACATTTTATCCAGATACTGCTACTCCACATTGTCTCCTGCAGAGGAATTGCCAGCATCTGGCTTAAGTTTTAGCCAGAACCATGCCCAGATGGAACAGACAGCACATACACACTTAGTATTGATTTAAGCCTTTACCCTGAATAAAATTAATACAGTGAATTGATTTTCTTCTTGTTCACAATTAGTACAATTATTTTTACAAATAATGCTGCAAAGACCCCAAGATATTCTGAGGCAGATTTACATATTATTGCACCTGAAACAGCTCTGTGTGGGAAGTGATTTGTGCAACTGGAATTTCTTGCCATTGCTTTAGAGTTTAAATATCCTAAATTTGCAACAATTAGCAACTATGGCAAATAAGTTATGAACGTGCAACTGGAGTAAAGCATGCTTTATAACTGCCATTAAAATATGCCATCTTATAAATCATTAAAATGTCAGATTTTAAGAAAGAAATCCCTTTCTTTAGGCAACTTATATAAGCTAAAACTTTAGGGGAAAAAAATAACAAAATAGAGTTTTGAGATAAAACAATTCAAACTTAAATGGGTACATCTTTGTGTTTCAAGTAAATTTAATTTCGTGTCTGGATATGAATCCATAGGACTTTATTTCCATTTTCATTTTGAAAGATTCATGGATTTTACAGGCTCCAAATAATTCACTCTAGAGTCTGCTTTTTGACAGAGGTTAATTCTGATAATCTTCCAGGAGACAAGCCCCATTCAGCCAAACTGATACCACCTTTCCTTCTGACATGAATCAGAACCAGTCGTAGATAATCTTGGCAAGTCAGATACTGAAGACATAACAATTCCTTTGACTATAAAGTAACTCTTACTTTCTGTCTAGATTCTCAAAGTAGTTGCACTGTTCACTCTGACACCAAGACATCGGTTTGGTTTTTTTTCCCAGTAAGTTTGGTAATATTACTAGCTAACATTAAAACTGAACTGTGGTATTAAAGCCTGTTTCTCTACATGAAACTTCCATTGTGCTTAAAAGATTCTGAAGCAGTCAGTTCAAGAATTGCACAAGATTTCAACCTTGCATACCCGACGCTTATCTTTTGTATCATAACCCACACGGCATCTCTCAAAATTTAACAGTATTTCAAGAGTTTCCAAAGAAAATGTTGCACTAACCTTTTTTGATGGAAAGAATGATTGAAAGACTCTGGATAACGCAGACTTGTCTTGATAAGATTAGAAAGCTGCTCTGGCGTTGGTCTTGCAGGTACTGGTGTGCTTTCTGGTCGAAAAAACTTCAAGAGAACTGTTTCTGGTAATTCCTAAAACACAAATTCAGAATGACATTCAAGACACTGTCATACAGCACTGTGCAATACAACACAAGAAATGTAGTCACAGAAGCTACAATTTTACATTATGAACTACAACTCCAGGGAAGTAAATCTACACAACATCATGAAGCTTTTTTTTATTTTTTTTTTAGCATGCTAGATGAAGAACTGATATGATTTATCTATTACCTTCACTTGAGACAGATTTCACAGCTGCTTGTGAAAGGACTAGATATACAAGTTTCATAAAAGCATGCTACTGTTGCAGTAGTTTGTTAGTGTTTGGTTTTGGTTTGTTTCTAAGAAAAAGAGACAGCATTTACAGTTCCCTATTCTGCAGCTCTACCTAAAAATATAAATAAATAATCCACCACCTGCCCTGGAAAGTTCACAACAGGAAAGCCAATACCAAGTTTCCCAAATCAGACCCAAAGAAAAGCAAACAAGCTTATAGGGAACATGCTAACAATGACAGAAATATTTAATAACACAGAATATTTTAAGAATTGTATAGCAAGATCTTGCAGGTATGAAAGCCAAGCACTGACACACTACTTGGGATTCATCCTAAACTTGTGGGAAGAATCAATCTCTGAAGCAGAAGAAATTAGATGACACAGAAAGACAACACCAAATGAGGCAATCAGGCTGCATTTGGTCCAGCATTACAGCACTACTGTAACTCTATCATCATCTAATCTGTTTTGCAAGCAGGATTTATGCAGGAAGAGGCTGTCTCTTAGCATACCCTTATAAATCTCTTTTCCAAAAAGTCGACCTTTAGAAGAAAAAAAGAATTTGCAGCAGTGTGACTGACTACTAAAAGTATCTGAAGATTTTTAAAAGCCATCAATAAGTCAGTACAGTGAAACAAAGTAATACTTGTCATTTAAGGGTAATGGACTGTTCTTTGAAAGTTGAAGAAATACTGTAGACAACACAAACTGACTCAAAATAACAGACACAAAGGACATTATGCATTATGTATTAATATATCAGCACCTGTGCTGGTAATACCAGAAAGACTTCACATATTTTACCAGGTTTGCAATTCTTTCCTCTCAAAAGAAAGACTAGTTTTCTTAAAAAATAATTTGAGAAGAAAGAAGATATTTCATAGTAACAATGAAATTTATTTTAAGCACTGAATGAATTGGTTATTTTCACCCTACCCTGTGGGTATCTAACTTGATGAAAACTGACAACACAAAACACAGAGAAGATTACATGTTTTCATTTAAATTGATCTTTCCCCTCAAATTACAGTCCAACCAGCTTTTCAATGCCCTCTTCAATCACATATCAATATCCTACACACTGTAGTTTGCCCTAGAGTCAATTACCTGTTCCAAGTCCTCCCAATCAGAATTCCCGAGTATTTTTTTTAAACCCTACAAAAGACAAATACGAAGGTTTATCTCTAGACAAGAACATCATGAAATGCAGCAGGAACATTTACCAGTGAAAGTGCAGAGATTTCTTAATACTTCAAACCCTTAGTTCTAAAATTACACCTCTGCTGAAGGACTGGAAAGCAGCAAGATTAGTCATTTACCACCATAATTCCAGCCAGCCTCTGGGTATCAGATTCAGACAAGATGTCTGTGTCTCCAAGTTCAGTTGCTCAAAGTCTAGGTTTTTTCCTAACTGTGTACCTAGAACAAAGGCTGAGACATGACATTTAGTACATGATTCATTTACCTAATAGTTAAGATGAGAGTTAATGCTAAGTTTAAAGGTGCATTAAACCCCTGCTCTGCTCTAAGAGCTTGGGAAATTGGATCAAGGCTACAAAAAATATGCCCATACCCTACCTGGGCATCTATACTCTCCCTTGAAGAATATGCACCAAGCAGTTCAAAGCCTCAAGACTTTTGATTACTCACACTTAGAAACAAAGTAAAACAAAATTGAGAATTAAACAGCTGGTACTTTGTTGCTGAACTCCTAGAATACCAGCCCAAATGAAGTACTGACTTTTTAAGAGCAAACCCAAAAGTTCTGACTGAACAGTTCTGAAGTCTGCTTGTTAACCCACCATGGTTCCTTGAAAATCCTTCAAAAGTGCCATGGGCTCCCACAGACAACAAGCCCCATGTATTGCACATAAGAAGGCCAATACAATGGTTAAGATACTCCCCTTTTAAAAATTGCTAAGGTTTCATTTGAAGCTCTCATCCATACATACTGACAGAAGTACAGACAAGACTGGAGAAGCTTTCATTATAAGAGGAGTTTGGAAGAACTGTACTTGCGGATGGGGCAGGGAATGTTTTTTGTTACTGTTTTAAATTTTATAGTCTCTTGCTTAAGCTTACCATTTTTTAACTATAAACACACATGAGGAAGTAACATGAGGAACACACTGCTCTCACAGTTACTTTCCAAAAGCCACAACTGTGTGATTGGTGCCAGGAAAGTTGCTTCTTTTTTTGGCTGGCTCTTTGCTGCCCAAAGCCATCCACAAAAGTCAACTTCAAGCAAACCAGACAGAAGCTCACTTTTACAAGTAGAATACTCTCCATATCTTCACCTGTTCAGTAGTTAGGAAAAAACCTGGATCTTTAGTCTGATGTTCTGCTACTCTGAAACAAAAGTTATTTATTACCCCTATTCACACTGCTAAAATTGCATATTGGTAATTCACAACTGGTTTTAGATATCTCCTGCAACTGTCCTAGGCTAAAAGTTAGAGAAGTCAAAACTTAAACTGGTCAAAGTATCTTTCTGCATTATCTGATAGGTGTAATATGCAAGTCTGCCCCCAATACATTCTTTAATCACTTAGAATGCACTTTCAAATTGAAAAACTCTCGCTTTTTACCAGATGGATGGAGATGATGTTATCTTCACATGCAATTATTTTAAATTCTTTCTCTATGTAATATTAGACAACTTAAAATTTTCAATTTCAAAACCAATTTTCTCAATGTCTGGGTCAATGTGCTCTCAAACATATCAGAAAAAATTAAACGCCACAATTTGATTTCCAAGTTGTATGAAAATTCAGCACATCTGCCCCATAAATCAAGTTACACAGAGCCAAAAGAACTAATATGTTCAGTCAAGTATGAAGGACCATGATGCACAGCATAGAATAAAGCCTTAACAAGAAACTCTTGAACAAAGCTAAAAGTAAAAGCAGAATATGTGAAAGCAAGAATATAAAAGCAAGATGAGATACTAAGTGATGCTTCTTTCCCATTGTAAGACAGTTTTAAGTTGATTCCTTCACTATGCAACTTATAACTTCTCTACATTCATTCTATTTCCTAACTATGGAGTAACAACTCCAAGCAAAGTACTTCATTAAGACACTAGTAATAATGCACTTGAGAACACAGATTTTATTAGCAGTGTATGTACAGTCCCTCAATATGTAAAGCAGAAGATACAATATTTGGCTATTTAGAATATTTCAATCATGGCAATGTCCTGGTTTGGGCTAGGATAGAAGCAGTTTTCTGTCTTTTAATTTAGCTTTCAGATAAGTGTCTTCTAAGTAGCTGTACTTGCTGAAATAAACAGCAGTCAGTCAGTGTCTGCTTCTAGGATTGATACTGCTTGATGTTTATAGTTAGGGCCAGAGAACGGTCTGCAGAACCAAGGCCACTGCATAGTTCTGAGGAATATCTTGTGCTCCAGAAAGAGAAAGGGAGTAAAGGGGTCACACCTGCAACCCTCGTTTAGAGAGGAGCAGACAACACAGGTGACCAAAACTGATCAGAATATTCCATCCCATATGCATCATACTCAGTATGAATTTGAGGGATCATGAGGGTCAAATCCCTTCACTCTTTGCCTTTTTCCCTTCCCTTTGGTCCTTCTCTGCCTGTCCCTGTTTACTTCAGCATCCTGGGAGGATTCCATCCTTTTGTCTGCCTGTGGTCCCAGTCTGTGCCAACCTGAATCCATGTGTTCCTGCCTCCAGCTCCTGATTGCTGCTGGACTTTCCCAGGGTTGCCCTGCAGCCTCAGTGGTGACATGAGCATTAGTGAGGGGAAAGAGGGGAGGAACACGATACTGTTTTTCTGTATATTTGTACATATTTATTTTCCCCTTTTTTATATTACTGTTTCATTAAAGCTGTGTAGTTTAGTTCCCAACCTGTAAGTCTCTCTCCCGTATTCTTTCTCCTTCCTTTATCAGGGAGAGGGATTAATAGAGAGAATCTGTCATTCTCTTTGCTGGCCCAGCATTAACCATGACAGACAACAACATAATCCAGTCCTCCCAAACTGGTACACTAACTGGAACATTAACTCATGCAACAGAGTGAAAAATGAACACTTCAGCTTTTGATGTTTACCCTTAAGATTTTACTTCCCCCCACCAGGGTGGTGATTTAAGAAAGTCTTAAATCTATTCTGACAACCTGTGTTTGATTCAAGTATCCCTCCCCATGTATTCTGTAAAAAAACCATTCTGAATGAGCACAAGATACCACTTCAAGTAATTCACTGTTAGGAAAAAAGTTATTTAAAGACTCTTCTACCTTTCAAAAATTCCTACTTGCAGCCAAGCTACTGCTGCCTAAGATGCATCTGCATTAAGAAGTGCTACCAAAAATTACTATCTCTTAAGTGCAAAACTGTCAAAAAGCCTGCATCTATGCTATGTTCATTTTATGAATTTTACTTTACACTAGCACTGGCCTAATCCACAGGAATGAATGAGCAGCACAGAAGTACATCATGTGCAGTCCTGGAGCACATCTAGATTAATTCTGCCTGGAAGGTATCCACTTTGTACACTACAAGACTGCTTGAAAATGAAAACAGAGGAATAACATGGAGACTATCTTAATAGAAGTATGTCAATGAGTTCATTTTAGGTCAGGCCAATTTATATCATCTATAGAATTTAGTCAAAATTAAGTCTAAAATCTCATGCTTTTGTGTTTCAGAAGTACAGAAGCACTATTCCCAACATGCCAGCAATACTTATGGACACACAATAACAGAATTAATTACCTTAATTGGAAATGACCATCAAGGTTAGAGTCCAACCATTAACCTAACAATGACAAGGGCTTAACTAAGCCATATCCCTACACACTATATCTATATGACATAAGTGCTTCTCACCTTCCACCACAGCAAAATTTTTGCCAATCAGAAGCATGGCAAATGCTTCAGCCCCACACTGCTAATTCCATCCCACCATATTAACATTGGGCTTTTCCTTTGGAATCTTTTGGTTTAAATTCACCAGATTAGAAAAACATAGGAAATGGCAATAAGAATTAATATTCAGCAACAGCCCTGAGTGTGATTGGGTGCTTAAAGCATTCCAAGTTTTTGTCCTTTTACTATGTTAGGGTAGAGACGTCAAGAACAAGCTGTATTTCAGATGCAATCATAAAGCTGACCTTCAGTCAAAACAACCTGATTCCTGAAAGCAAGTTTCAGAAGACAACACCCATAGTAGCATTGCTGCCAAAAAAAAGCAGCAGCTGTTAGTAAGAAACACCTAGCTAACTTTTATTAGTGAGACTTCTACTATTTGGATTCAAACAGCTATTGCTAACACAACTCTTCAGACCTGTTTACTATACGAACACTTTGTGAGTCACGTATGGTTGTTAGAGACACATCACTTTGTGATATCTTTTGTTTCTGATTCAAGGAAATAAACTATTAACAAAAGACCATTTTTTTTTCACAAATACAAAAAAAAAGAATTTTTTTCCATACTATCTACAGAGCTTTCTATATGCAACAAAAAGAATATTGACTCTGGTAAAGCATTAAAGCCTTTTCCTTCTGCATACTATGTGTAATATTCTAAACTTCTAGAACATAGAGATGTAAGTAGTTCATCACATCACCTCAGAAGTCTATTTCCAGTAACCTATGCTAAAAAGCAGTGCTACCTACCTAGAGAGGAAATAACAAAACAAAAACACACAGCAAATAAAAACCAACACAACAAACAAACAAAACCTGCAGTGTAAACAAAACAAAATAGCATCCAATGACAGAAAACCAGTAAGCTTCATAGTCATGGTTGTGATTGTCTTAGCATGAAAAAAGTTTAGAATTAATAATTCTATTTTGAACAGACATGAAAAAAAAAGGAAATGCATGCATTTGAGTATCCATGTATAATTTGTATAGAATTTCTTATGTGGGTATACTCAGAAATTTTAGCCAGATTTTTAGCCTCCTCCTAAAACCTTATCTTGGTTTTATAGAAAACAAAGGTTCTATCTTGATTTTATCATACTATGACAAACTATGCTACTGTGATAAAGAAATAAAGAAATAATTGCATCTTGCTGTCTGTTCCACATCCCTGTTGCATGCATTGCATGTTCCACAATGAACCATGCAGAAGCAACCACGTGTCCTTGCATCTCTGTCAGCAATCTAACATGCTAGCTCAGGCACGTGACAAAGATCATTTTATAGAAGCACAGCCAACAACCCATCCACCAGCAACTGCTGGAAGAAGTTGAGAAACACAACAGTGCCAACGAATACAAACCTACTGTTCTTTTACTATAGTACTTTACTGCAGCTTTGTTTCCCTGAACAGTTCTAGAAGCTTCTATAAATCCAAACTAAATCCTTAAAAGCTGGCAAAGATTTAACCTGAATATACCGTAACTGACAAAGCAGCATAAGCCAACCAGAAGATAGAATTTAACCAAAAGATAAAGCAAGTTCTCTTGATTTGTTCAGTTATTTGATTAATTCCAGTAAGACTTGAGTCAATTGAGAGCTAAAAAAAAAAAAAAAAAAACAACAAAAAACAAAACCAAAACACAATACAGCAAGAAATGCAAGGAGTGGACTATTGCATCCCAGGTGACAATCTATTCAGGGTGTGCAAATAAATCCCTTTCTCATTTAAGAACTGGTAACCAACATGCATTGGTAAGAAGCATGCATCTCCATCTCCCTCTGCTGTTTAGACCACAGAAAACAACCAACTTCTATCCTGTCAGCAAAGGATACTCAGGAACAGTCTGGAGTTTCCAACCCTGTTTATTACTTAAAGAATAAATACAGACTTAAAAGACAACTATTTTAATGCTACATTTGAAGTCTTAAAACTATACACTGAAAGTGTTCAGTTAGTAATGTTTATGGTTAGGAGCAAGGTTATTCAATGACAATATGCAATCCTTAATATGTTAAGTGTAATATTTTCTGTCTAGCCTCATTTAATCCTATTTTGGGGATCCTTTTCATTCTTAAATGTGGAGTGAACAAAAGTCTCAAATCACTTCATTTGTTATACCTCACCTCTCATTTCAAAGGAGTTAATTTACTTTCCTCACAGTACATATTTCCAATTAAAAAAAAAATAGAAGCAAGCATATGACATTTCTTATTCTTAGCATCCCTGAAGTTACAGGTTCTTAAAATCCAGGGTAAATCTGGGCTTTGTTTACCATGTGGACACAGAATTTACAACCACCTTTACCCATGTACCAAATTTCAACTGCATCACAACACAGATGCATTTTTGTTTCCAACCAAGGTTCAGAATGCAGTTATAATAATAACAACTGAGGAGAAATGGATTATAGATACAGAATGCTGATAGGAAAGCATGTATTCCCCAAAACAAATTTCAGGTACATAGGAATTCCTCTTTACTGCTGCTGGCAGGCTTCACGTCTCTTAGTTTAAAACTGAATTTGATGCAATCCAGCAGACACGGAACTCTAGTTTTCTTACATGTCTTTTCACAATAAATGTGCAAAATTCTGTACCTAGCATGTGCAGTTGTTTGTTTTAGGATACAGATGCAATTCCTTCCTAGTTTCTCTCTCCACACCCCTTTGCTAGAACCAGACCTCAGTGAAATCACAAGTCCACAGTGTTTTCTCTCCTAATTTTACATGTCTGCAGTGGGATCTACCATTCTACATACACCTGAATACAGGAAAGACTGTATTAGAATGGGAGCTGAGGTGGGGGAATGTTAAGTGAAAAATAATTATCTTCAGAAATTAGAACTTAAATTTTCCTGTTTTTCAGTACCAATGAACACCAGCCAGTTTAGCTCAAACTACATACTCTTATCTATTCCCATCTACTTCATAGCAAAAAAAAAAAAAAAAAAAGTGGAAAAATCATCTTCATGATGTAAAAATACTTAGAGGCTTATGATCCAAAGCCAAGTGCAGAGATTCAGAATAGTTAACTGCTTGCATTATTCCATGATATGTAGGGAAACATACATTTGTCCTACATTGTTTTCCTGGCAAAATTTATGCATAGTGCTATGCATGCAACTTTGTATAAGAGCTCAGTGAAAGGTATATATGGTAAGAGCACCAGAGCAAGAACAGCAATGCAGTGCTCAAAAGAAGTCTAAACAAGACTTGTTTCTTCTTTACCATTTTGCACATTAGTCTTCACACAGGTAAACTGCATCTAATATTGATGTTTTTACAGAACCTTATCGGTATCTTCCATAGTTGTTACAGACTTATGTACCAGGAGACACCCAGTTTCTTATAGATGCTATCTTCTATCAACTATCAGACAAGCTATAAAGCATCCAAGTGATGCAATGTGATATGAACTGATCAATTCCAGAGCTTTCAACATCTTTTTAATTGATCCGGTGATTCTGCTATTCTAATATTTTACACTATAGGTCTTCACTTTAGAAGTTGTGCATTGTAACTGAATTAGTAACATTCAAAACCAATTCCACCATTTTACCGTTAACTTTGTTATGAAATAATCATTAATTTTTATTTAATATCATTAAGCACCTAGCTCTATCCTGAAATACCACAGAACAGCTTACTCCAAATTCATAGCAGTATATCTACTTGTGTATTACTTTTCTCAGCTTCCAGCTGAGTCTAGCTATTTCAAAATAGACGAGAAGTAAAAATTGAAGTAATTAATTCTGAATTATTTAGCAATCTCTGCTAATTTAACAATACTGGTATCTGATGTAGGTTCCACAAAAGGACCCACAGTGATTCTACTTATTTACAAGAAAACACATCATGCTTATCTTGGAAAAGCAATTATAAAAGAAAAAAAAATATCACACTAGATTACCTGCTTCTGAGGAAATGAAAATGCCTCCTTCCCAACTGTATGAAGAGCAACATGATGCTGGCCCTCCAAAATAAGCTGCTTGTTGTCTTCCACAACATATGCCTACAGAATAGAATAAAGGCATTAGCAGACCAGAAAATATCATAAGCTTCATAAACACAGAACTACTGACTTGCCCCCTAGTTTACATGGATAATTCTGTACTGTTCAAATCAAATGCTAGTATGACATTTATTTTATATGTATGCTTTTAGTTTTGTAAGCACAAACAATGGCTTCTTAATATTTGCATTCTGGTAAATAAGATCCTCTTCTTCATAGCTACAGTACTATGATAAAAGCAAGCATTAACAAATCTTTTGATGCAAGATTTAAGAATTTTCTGTTTTAAGAAGAGAACTTTTAAGAACTGGGTGCATCAGGTAACATTAAACTATTTAAGCACACTTATTACAGTAATGGTTATTAAGACTGCCTTTGCTTCTTGACATCACTTCAGTTTATTTCCTAACAGTCATAGTTCATGGCCATATTACCACAAAGGTTTCAAAGATACCCACCTTCCACAGTACAACAATGTTCAAATCGACTTCACTGCATCTTTGTATCAATCTCACCGTCTCATCAAATGATTGTTTCACAGCCCTTTGAGATGCATAAGCATGAGACTGCACATGAGTTCTTTTAATTTCAGAGGACAAGCTTTGAAAAAAAAAGTCTGCACAAGGACTGGCTGAACTTATTATCTGCAAGATTAAATAAAATTAAAAAAAGAGTGCTTTCAGAACAGGATGCAAGCTGACACAAGTTACTCTTAAAAGAGCTCATCATGTATTTCAGTTCTGTTGCTTTGCTTTGCTTCCCCTTGCAAACCCACAGGATGCCACACATGTTGCTCTACCTACTGAGCTATGGTAACAGAGGGAAACAGAGCTATAAATTCCTCATACCCACAGACACAATCTGCTTTTGGAGTAACTGTCTAGAAGGGAAGGCCCCATCCTCTCAATTAGAGAACATTTCCTTACAAGAAAGCTGAAGTTCATGCAGCTCATCCAACTTTAAAAATGCATCTGCCTCAGATCATTAGTCTTAACTTAAATTTATATGCCTATAAAATGAAATGGTAGTGAGCTTACAACAGTTGGATGCATATATGGAAAATCTACACACGGCATAAATTGAGCTATCTACACCATGCTAATGTAGATTTCTGATCTGATGCAAGTGGCCTACTTCCCTCAGGCTCTGGCAAAGTATTTGCTGTACCAAGATCAATTGCTAAAAGGATTCTTCTTCAGACAATACCTATGTGCTTAAAAAGATTAAAAGAGCATAGTAGTCTAGAATGTTAAGCTTTTAAGAAAAAAAAAGAAAATAGAATCCTTAAACTAACTGCAGTCTGCATCAGTAGTTTCAAAATTTGGTATCTACATCCATTGTAAGTTTTCAGACTATTTCTAGAACTAGAAAAAGCTGTAATTAGAATTTTTTGACTTTTCTTGGTAAAAATATAATTAAGAAAAATACAACTGAACAACAATTTGACATGCACAGATCTCTACTAGAAAATTAGAGGACTGGGGAAATACTGAACTTTCTGAAGAAATGTTAAGAACTGCTCTGAAGATTTAGAAAGAAAAGGAAAACAGCAAAAAAGTTCACATTGTAATGTGCTCCTGAATTATTTCAGAACTTAGAAATCCAGACCATCCAGTATCCTATGCTACCTCTCTTTGAAAAAACAAAAAACCCCACAGGAAAAAAAAAAAAAAAAAAAGAGGGGCTAACCTGGAAGTCCACCAGTTTAGAATTCTGAAATTTCTGGCAAACTCAGCTTCGTACTTAATAAAAAGCTTTCACTGGGATACTTTCACATGACGGGGATGTCTTACACAAAACAAAATCTGCAGTTGCACTTTTTCACCTACCTGTTCGTTTCCAAAGACAATGTCTGCAAATGTGTAATTTCCTAAGGGATAAAAAGGGGAGGCATTGTTTCAGCATCATAAGATGTCACAACTTTATCACACAGCATCCATATAGTATTTTCAAAAATTTAGAACAGAACGTACCTTCTGTGTTTTTGCATCTTACTGCTTTAAAGCATAACTTTGCTCTCTCTCTGCTAGCAAGCTTAGTATCTGAAAGAAAAAGGTTGCAAGATTTTCACCCCCATTTCAACATAATCAGAGTCCGATCTCATTGGCCAAAAGTCTTTAAACTTCATAAATAACACACTGATGATAATCAAGAAGTATAATTAACTCAAGCAGAGCAACTGCACATGATAGCAAAGATAATGAATTTTCTGTGACTGCATGGTAGTAAAGATGATGCATCTTCTCTTGACTCCTTCCATCTCCTTCTAGAATAGGAAGTAAGCCATAACACATAAGGGAAACACAAAAATAAGGAACAGAAGACAAGAGATTCAATTTGGCTCACCCTCAATATTAATACAAGAGGAATACATTTCTAGAAAAATTGAAGTAAATACGATTTCAGCGTACATGTAACAATAATATTTGTTAGATACAATAACAGCACTTTTTCCATCTAGGGTAGTTTTTAAAAATTACCGTTGTATTAGATAAGGGAGAATACAGCATTAACCATACTGGTATATTTCTAAAAACTCAATAGAGCCCTTGTCAAATATGCTGTTGATTCATTACTTTAAATTATTTATATCAGTGTTAAATTTAAAGGAACACACCTCTTGCAAAGTAAATTATCAGCCAACTCAGACATGGATTTCTCTACATAGCTGAAATAATTTACTTCTAAGTTAAGCCTGTGCTTCAAATTAATGAAGACTGAAAGTTGTTTGTCAACATACTTTCCTTGAAACACTAATAAAAGAAAAGCTTCAGTAAGTCTGAAAAGGACAAAACATTTTCAGAAATTACTTATTCTGAAAGCCAAATTCATCTCCTTGTAAGATTCTTCTAACTGTTTTTATCAGGCAGAAGCTGGACTCACCATCCTCTTAGTGATAAAGATACACACCTTTATCTTCAGAGATGTTCACAGATTTCTGAAGCTTCCAGTGCTTGCTATTACTTGAAACTTGCACAATATGAAATTCTTTAACACCAGTCTCACTCTAAGGAAGAAACAAAAATTATGCCAAATAAGACCAATCACAATTGGGATATTTTACATCCCATGGTGGCCATTGTAAGGTGGCACTGTTAGAATCTCAATTTAATAGATTATTCACACCATCCATAATACAGTACAAAGGAAAGACAGGAAGACAAAACCCACTGTAGTGTAAAACAGTCCCAGCTCACAGCAACTTCCAATTCCAGTAAACAAAGCCACACAAAGAGGAAAGAAAGATCCCCCAAAAAGTAGTCACCCACTAATATTTTAAGATTACTCTAACAAATCCTAGGCTTTTAACTCCAATGCAGAACTCTGTCTGCAAGACCACTTAGTTTCCAAGACTACTTTAGGAATATTGCTAGGTCATAAATCTCAGGAATTCAGTTTTTAATATATTTCACATATATAGCCAATGAAAAGTAGCTTTTGGGGCTGGTTTCCTTTCCTAGGAAGAGTGAGGTGATAGTGGAAAACTAAGTTTCACACAATGTTATATGTTAACTTGTTAAATGCTTCATAAAACATTTTGTCCTGCTCAAAGAAGGACAATATTCATTTTAGTAGCTGAAGTGCACACACCTTTAAAACAAACTGACAAATCAGCTCAATGATTCCACTACCAGCTACATTTCTAGGAATTCTACAAACATAGCACTCCATTACCTTGCTTTGTCGTTGAGAAAATGGAAGCAGCTTTACCAGAGAAATGAGCAAATTTAAATTAGCATGTAATGAAGAACTGAAATATTTTTATCTGCTTTGTTATGTCAATAGATACATCTGTGACTGGCTTGTATTTGCAAAAACACCTTTTAGAGTTGAGCAATAAAATGTAAACACTGAAGCTTCCTCCAAGTTAGAGCTTAAATCTTGACTCCAAATCACCATTAAATCTACCAGTGTTTTCACTGAAAAGTTGCAGGGGACACAGGTTGTCTCATTCAGAATGATCCATGAAACACATTCATGAATTTGGAATAAAACTTAATTAAATAAAGACTCCAAGCTACAGTACTGGAATTTCTTTAGGACTGAGCTGGTTGTAGCAGACTTCTAGAGACTTGAGATATAACTTCAAAGGTAGTACTCTCTTTCCAGAAGTAATTGGAATGATTAAGTATGCAAGGCATACTTAAGTGTTTGCAAAACAGCTGGGAAAAAAACCCCAAAACTTAAGTCTTGGCTCTACTGCTGACATACATTTGTTGAGCTATTATTATTAGAACTTACAGTATTGATATTTTCTACATCCACGAACACCAACATATTGTCTCCTCTGCCTTCTTCATCTTCAAGTGCATTACTTCTGCAGACAGTAGCTCGAATATGAAGAGATCGACTGGTACAAATAACTGCAGTGTGCCTTAATACTCTATGGCTAGAAGAGGGAAAAAAATAATTTATTAAAAAGCATTTAGACAGAATACCACTGAATTCAACAAATTCCCCTGAGCTGAGAATCTTGAAAGTTTATTTCTAGAATCATCACTACTCTACATTTTTCCAGACACATTCAACATCAAGGCCAGCAAGCTCTTTGAAGAAGTTACTTTCCCTGGTTTTCTAATGATGTGTAAATTCACATTCTTGGACACCATCAACACACCCAAGTTTTTCCCACAAAAAAGCTCTGCATTACCATAACTTCCACTTGGAAACATTAGAGGTATCTAAAAATTTGATTTGCATTACCTACTAAACATGCTGGAGAAGGGATAATCAGTGGTTTCCTAAACTCTACCTCACATAATATCAGAGTAAGCTGTGAAGAGAAGCTACAGAGTAAGCTTCTCCGTTTTGCAGTGTATCTTCAGATAGATACACAGATATCTGCATAGCACAAATAAAGCCTGTCTTCAGTCCATTAAAAAAAACAACAAACCCAAACAAAAAACCCAACTCTTCTATCTCTGAAACACCTCATTTTCTTACTATGAACTCAGATTGAAAATAATTTTTTCTCAAAAAAAGAAAGTAACATTGTAGGGGGAAAATTCCCTATTTCTGTAGACTAGTTTAAAACCAAATGGAAAGCTAACTTCAGCATTTCAGAAGCTGCAGAAAAATCTAAACAGGGGGTGCATTTGTACAACTTTCAACATGATCAAGAATAACTTGCTGATCTGCTCTCCTGACCATGCTCGACTAACTCTGCTTGAATGTACAGTATGAAGCAGCCTCACAGTATATGAACTTGGTTTCTTTCTCAGGGCTACCTTGGGAAAAAAGCTTCAGCCACAAGCAGACATTCAGTCCATGTGACAAGCTCATCTGACCACCATCCTGAGTGTGTATAGAGACCAGGTGTGCTGGTTTAGAGTTAATTAGTGCTGAGGCAGAGTTAATTTTCTTCATAGTAGCTAGCATGAGGCCATGTTTTAGATTTGTGCTAGAAACAGTGTTGATAAGCAGGTATGTTTTCCTAACTGCTGAGCCGTGCTTACACAGAGTCAAGGCCTTTTCTGCCTGTCACCTTCACCAACAAGCAGCCTAGGAGTGCACAGGAAGTTGGGAAGAGACACTGCTGGGACAACTGACCCCAGATGACCAAAGGGATATTCCACACCGTATGACACATCATGCTCAGCAATAAAACTAGAGGGAAGAAGGAGGAAGGGATGGCCTTCAGAGTGATGGCATCTGTCTTCCCAAGTCACCACGATGCACAATGGAGCCCTGCTTCCCTGGAGATGGCTGAACCCCTGCCTGCCCATGGGAAGCAGTGAATGAATTTTTGTTTGCTGTGCTTGCATTCATGGTTTTTGCTTTATCTATTAAACTGTTCTTACCTCAACCCTCAAGTTTTCTCACTTTTACCCTTGCAATTCTCTCCTCCATTCCACTGGAGGAGAGTAAGCAGCTAGTGGGGCTTAGATGCTGACTGAGGTTTAAATGGAAATTAGATCATATAGTAGAAAGGCTGTTCACAATAGCAGGTAAAAGGCCACTTTAACATCATCACAGCAACTGAGAGAAATCAGTAAGATTTACATATATGCTTAAAATGTTTGTCATGTGTCTAATAAGTATGATAGAAACATGTAGATAAAAACTTACCACATTTTTGAGTGTTTTTTAATACTTTCATAGTAAAACAAAAAGTTAATTTCATGAACACCTTCTTCATCTGGTCCCCGTAACCACATAGGCAGCTGCACTGAAGCCCCAGGAAGAAGAACAGCATCAGGAAGGGGGACATGTATTACTTCAGGCTGACCTCCTGTGCCAACCCCAAAGTCCACAGAAGAAGCTGAAGATAACAGTGCTGTACGCACAGAGGTAGGATCTGTCACAACAGTCTTGTAAGCGCTACAGTTTTCAGAAGCTGAAGGACTTAGTGGTGTTAGAACAGCAGTATTTCCACCAAAAGTAAAAAATTCCGGATGCTTGGACACAACCTTCAGTGCAGTAAGGGGACACTTGCTTACATTCACAAATTCTACATATGCTTTTCTGATTTCTCCACAGAGAAGCCCTGTAGGAAAATTTATAAAGAACACCTGGATGGGAAAGAACAGGAGAAAAGAAAAATCTGAATGCTGAGCCACATTACAAATGCACATGAAAACAACCACCTATATTTTTAATTTATGTTTTGCTCTTTACAGATTCCTGAGGAAGAAGTGGAGAGAGATGCTAAACTCTTCTCCCTGGTGCCTAGTGGTAGGACACAAGGGAGAAGTTAAAAAACCTGAGTCAGGGGTGGTTCAGACTGAACACTAGGAAGCATTTCTATACTGAGAAGGTGGTCAAACACTGCAAATGGGTCTCCTAGAAAAGTAGTCAATGCTCCATCCCTGCCAGTGTTTAAGAGCTATTTGTGAATGCCCTTAATGTGCTCCAGCTTTTTGATCAGCCCTGAAGTGGTCAGGCAGGTACCCTAGATGATCTCTGCAGGCCCCTTTTGGCTAAAATATTCTATGGAGTCTTGTCATTGACCAGCCAGTCACACAATTTTAATGACCATAGTAAGGCAGATCACTGTGTTTTAATTATACAACTCAAAGAACTATGCCAGATGAATGGCAAGCAAACATAAAGCTTCTTTGCCTGCTCCATCTCCCTTTAGAACTTGGTTACAAAAGCTATTGCCAACTTAAATTTCAAAGGGAATTTCACAACTTCAGATAGATATTTATTTCAGTGCTTCAAGTTTCACTTGAAAAAAACACCCACACAAATTTGGCACTGACAGATCAGACACTAAACTGAAAGGTGTTGTCATTAGCAAAGTCTGAGACTCCACTGTTGGAATGTAAGCTGCCAACAGAAAGTAGCCACATACCTCCAACAAAGGCATTTCTTCTGTAATAATGGGATCTAAACGTCGATCAGGTCCATATTTAATGGATGTTTTTTCCTCTTTAGTGTTATTGAGCCGAGGCCCCTGGATTTCTAAATCTTGCCGTCCTCGTACAGATAAACCATTGGAAACAAACTTTCCTGGAACAATTTTTTGAAGTTTGATTATTTTTAAAAACCAAGAATTCATAACTTTTTTTCTGTGAAGTGACCCAAGGCTCCCAACCCAATCTCAAAAATAATTTTGATTTTTCTGTTATTTGGCACATGCAGCATTCATTGACCAAGCAATATCTCTGGCAAAGGACTATTCAAAGCTTACTGTCACACAATGCATTGCAGTTATGAGTTCAGACAGACAGCCATGGCTGGGGACTTTGTGCCCTTTAATAGTTTGACTACAACTTGTAGGAAAAGGGGGAGGGTGTCCACAGAGCATGAAGGTGGTGTATTTATTCCCTCTTCCAATTTTTTTGCAAACTGGAAAAGTCATCTCAGTTATATCAGCCAAATTTAGACTGGGAATCTACGCAAAGAATTTCAGTGCAACATTTAGACAAAAGCTGAAACCTAACAAAGGGAAAAGACCCATAAGAAATACGAACAACAAAAGAATCAGAGTTGTTATAGATGCAACATGCATAGATGGAATACCTAAATTTTGATATTTCCTTTGTTTTTTTTTATTTTTCAGAATTCATCTTTTTTCAAAATTTCCGCAGATTTAAAAGGAACAGTAAGTATGGGTTTTGCAGTGGTAACTTCCTTTCTCATGGGATTCCTAATCTTTCTTTCCTGTTCCAGTTGTTTCCACAACCTTAGCTGAAGGAAGTCCTTCTATCACAACAGCCAAACACTAAACACCAGAATTCAGTTCTGCTCTGCAGAAGCCATGTCTCCCTCTTCCACAGACATACAAGTCAAGGGAATAACACACCTACCTGTCTGTAATCCAATAGAAGGGTCTATCCCATCTAATGTCACAGCACCCTGAACAGTGCCAAGATTATAAACGACTCCCAGAATATGTAGCTCCCCTGTTTGATGGGGAAAGAGCTTTAGTCTTGCCTGTGGAGATACGTTAAATTTTTGTTGTTGTTGCTACTAGAAAAAAAGTATCATTACATTTAAATGTCCAATTGCTAATAACACAGCTACATTTACTTTACAGTGGTGCCAAATGTAACTGCATACTGTAACCACAGGTCATTTACTGGCTTCAGATTTTTCAAACTCAGAGATACTCGTTACATTAGGAAGGAATCCTAAAATCTTAACAAAAATTAACTTTAAGAGGGAGAATCACAGAATGGCTGAAGTTGGAAAGGACCTCTGGAAAAAGGACCTCTGAAAGGTCCCCTTGTCAAACTTTCCTGCTCAAGCCACACCCCCTGATGCCAGCTGCCTAGAACTGTGTTCAAATGTTTTTTTTTTTTATTTCTGTAAGGATGAAGACTGCACAGACTCTTGGGCAACCTGTGCTCAGTCACCATTCCAGTAAAAAACAACCCCCCCCCAAAACAAACTAACAACAACAAAAAACCCCACACAAGAAAACAACAACAAAAACAACAAGCCAAACAAAAAAACCAGACACCATTTCCTGATATTCATAAGGAGCCTCCTGTGTTTCAGTTTGTACCCACTGTCTCTTTTGCTGTCACATTCTCCCTTCAGATATTTCTGCACACTGATGAGATTCAGAAACCCCCGTATTTCATGTATCAGTAATGTCTTCTGTCAGTTTGGCATTAAGTTCAGATCATAACAAGCATGAACTTCACCATCATAAAATACAGTACTTACCACTTTTGTCTCCTCACTATTAATTAAAAATTCGGATATTGCTTCAGTTCCTATCATGTCATCATCACATGTTCCCTAAAAAGAAGCAACTGCTTTTCAGATACTATGACTGCTAGGCAGAAAAACTGGCATAAATATTGCTTCCCACACCTTTCCTAAAGTTTAAGGAAGAAAAAGCATACAAGTTTCAAACCACATAAACTTAGGACCAGCAGGTCCTATATGCCTCACTTCTTCAGCTGTCTGAATTAAAGCAGCTGGAGAGCTCAGTAAGAATTTATTCGAGATATAAGCTTAAAATTTATTAGTATAAATTGGAACCATTCCAAATCATCTTCATTCATACTCACAGAAGTATTTATCATATCATTAGATTATCAGTTCAGACCAGAACAGAAGGGAAAACATATGGTAATCCTTGAGACCTAATTATATGAAACCATCTTTATATCTCTGGCAAACACTTAAAGCACCTTTAGAGATCACTATGTTCCAAATGCTATTGGCCAGAAAATGAAGTTAAGGAATTTGCTGTAATGTTCAGTATCAGAATATATTAAAACCTTAAAAATATTACAGTGAGAACAGTCCTTTAGAGGGTTTGGCAGCATTAGTTGAAGTGTTAATTTAAACAGTAGTAAATAGTTATTCTACAGTATTCAAAACATTCATTTTGTAATACATTTTCATTTTTCTTCTAATTGAGATACCAAGATATTCCTGTCATACCAGCAGAATTTTTCAGAACACACATTTCACTAAATACAGGGCCTCCAGTAGTTCAAGTAAGATATTTGGCAATATATCCAGCAAGACTGCAAGTCATTTCAGCTGGCCAAGACTAGTTTAACTCAATAGATGTACTACACACACAATGAAACATTGGAATTATATTGCTGTGCATTAAGCTTTACAAAACTCATTTATAGTACCTTTGTTAAATTGGCTCCTTTGTGCCCTACGGATCTAGGAAAAACTAAACAATGCATAAAGAAATTCAGTAGATACTAAAAGGATGAAACTTTCCTTACCAGTTCTTTTGTTTCTCCACCATGCTGTACATTTAAGTCTTTAGCTTGAAACTTCCACAGCAATGAAAGGTCAGTCAAAAGAAGTGGAACTTTCAGAGGATTTCGGAAGGACACTTCTACAGTTATTGGTTCTATTAAAAAATGCAAGAAAATAATGACAACAGGCTATCCCAAACATAGTCTGAAGGTTCACCTAACTCAGAGTATTCTTGTGAAAACAGCCTGCACAAGAACATTGGTTTAAATTCAGAATAAATTTGTACAGGGTTTTCTGTTATCTAACTCACTTTATTTTTGAAGTATATAAATCTTAACTTTACCTTCTATAACAGCAAGTGGAAATTTGGAGTTATCTGAGTAGCGATTTAAGCAGAACTGTGTTGGCTGGAAGTTTGAAGGTATTACTCCTTTATTTATCACAGAAACAACCTGCTCTTCAAGTTCCTTCCACTGTTGAGATGATTCTGAGTCATATTCCTGATCCAGACTCACGTGTGTAGCTGCCTGCTTTTCACCTAGTAAAAGTAAGACAATCTTAGAAGATAGAGAACAGTGGCATGCAACAGTTGCAACAGAGCTGCACTAGCTAAGTATTGTTAAAATATTTTAAGTCACTGTCATTTTTATGTTGCAATTGATTAAAGACAGCAAATTGCAAGAAAGTTTGAAACACACACATGAAGATCATACTGGGGATAATTTTAGTATACTTCTATTTGCAAAACGACATACTCAGATTAGAGATTATTTTTTACTATGGCAGACTACAGACCCACAGCATAGCCCTGCTTTATGCAAGAATTTCCACTCAGCTTACTTTATACTCAGGAATCACAGTGTTTCAAACAGTTCATCCAAGAGCAAGTTAACTGTAAAGCTAATTTCTAGCACTGGCACTAACATCTAGCATTTCCTAAAGCATTAATAATCCTTTTCACAGAGTTCATTACAGACTTGCATTGAGGCTTTCCAGCTCCGAAAAATACTGCAAGTCAGCACATCCACACATATGTGGATTTCACATTTACATAGGAAGTCTGAAAACATCTTGTAGACAATAAACTTAAGCTTTTCTTTTGAAATCTTATTTAAGAAGTTACCTTGTAACATTAGCTTTACATAATGATAGATTTTTTTAATTACACTAATTCTTGCATATATTTTTGTTCCATAAATCAGGGACCTCAATCAGCTTATGTAAGCTTTCTAACCTTCTGCTGGTCTTCGATCATGCCCAAAGAAAACACGGGTTGCTGAGCTGTTAATATATGGCAAAGGAAGCTGGGGTAAGGGACCATCAGGTGACAGTTGGGTTACATTCTGGAGGAAAACAGAGTCATGTCATTATCCCAGTACATGATTCCATGCTGTACATTACTAGGACTGAACAATAAAGGAGCCAAGTTATAAACACTCAGTGCTTGAACAGACAGTGCTTTTAAGATACTCTGATAGCTGCTTCTGCTCTGATAGTTCAAAGTAGTATTTTTTTTTTCCTTTAAGAGTTTAAAGTCTGTGGAATGTTTATGGAAAAAGAATAATTTTAATCCAGCACTCTAATCACTACTGTGGCTGCATGGCCATTACAAGCTTTGATGATTCAAGCTTTGGATCAAATAACTTAGAATTTGATAGGCTACATTCACTACATCACCACCATTACACAAAACTCAACTCATCTGAGCTGTGGACTCAAATGCCAGTCTCAGGTAAGGTCTACCATAACTTAACAAACAGAAATATTGCTTACAAGTTTTAAAAGAGAGTAACCACCTACATGGCTGCAAGTTGTGTGGCAATATCAGCACTAAACACCCCTTAGTGTACGTGGTATACTACAATTCAGAACCACTACAAACTCAGACAAGTCAATGAACCACTTCATCTATTAAAAAAACCATATTAAGCTATGAAATTTGGTACAACATTAATGCTAAGTACTTTATAATACCAGGTGACAGACCTAGCTAGTCTTTATTAAAATGTTTATTAGCAAAAGCCTCAACAGTCATTCTAAATTGATCAAAACATACCAGATCAGCTTCATTTAAAAGAAACTGAACAATCACAAGTTGCAATTCAGCCATGAGGCTCAAAAGGAAGAGTTCATTTTACTGTAATAAACACACATAACAAAGAGTCACACTAATACCCATCAGTGGAAATACACTTAATACACACACAAGATGAAGAGAATATTTTTTGAAGGCCACAGTAAACCATTAACACATCATCTAGATAAGAAAGCAATCCTGAAACAAAGCAGGTATGGCAGAGAATCATTTAATGACTTAACAGAAAATAACTGGTAATAAAATAACTGATTATTTGAGGAATGAAGACAAGCCATTTACCTTATAAACATAAAGATATTCTCGTAAAAAAGCTCCTTGCTGGGCTGGAGGTTGTTTACTATCATTGATCAAAATATGCCTGAAGGCAGACACAGCATTGTCAAGCTGACGAAGTGTAAAGGACTGGCGACCAATAGTGAAGTTAATGTGATCTTCTGCAAGGGACCAGCCCTTCCCTTTGTAAACCTGCATGGCTTGACAATAGCAACGTAAAGCATGTTTCTTCTGCAAGAAAAAATATCAACAAACAGTCCCATTAACCACTCATTTTAAGTGTCATATTAGAAAGATTGAACAGCAAGTCAGAAAAGTTACTCAAGTTTTTACCACCAATCTCACCACACTAAATGTAATATTTGCAGACCTATACCTCATAGCAGCTGGTCAATATTAATCTAAGCAGCAAAGGTTGGTTCCCACAATACAGAACTTATCCTACAAGTTAAGTTCATGTTTTCAAAGACTAGTGTAAAAGTCAGTGAGTAAAAAAAGCAATTAACAAGAGAAAACTACTTTGAAAATAGTGTTCTGCTCTGTTTTCAGACAGACTGATGAGAGTCTACAGATCTCGACTGCCAAGCCTCAAAACATAAGCCAAATTTAAACACTTTTCATTTCGCTCCTCTAACTGAGCTTTACTCAAATAAAGCCTCAAATTTCACTGTGCATAAAATTGAGACCAAGAAATGAAAATGCACGTCACAAATTTCAAGTCAGTGATCTTCTGTGTTACTTCAAATACAGAAGTAAAAGACTATGCTGATCAGTGAAGAAGTCATTTTCAGAAGGTCACAGAGCTGAGTGCTTCCAACCCGTACAGAAGTGTCATAAGCCAAGAATCTTTTTTCCAGACTAATGACACATTTAACATGCAGGTATCCAATGCTAGGCATATTTTCCATGCAGAAAGACAATACTTACCTGGCCTGCTTTACTAAACCTATGGCCAGCCAATATCATATGAAACGCAAACTTTCTAACCATGGGACTTTTCATGTTTATAAAGCAATGGGCTGCCTGCTCCAACAGAAGCGCGCTGCGGAGATCTGAATCCTATTTAAAAGCAAAAAGGAAAATTAGCCTTAAAGTTGAACACAAACAAAAATAACTGTGGCCTTCTTTTAATGTTAACAGGGACAGGAAGATGTAATAGTGCTGTGAAGCTGAAGATGCTTTTATATACAAACACTTATGTAAATGGATGCATTTAAAAGAAACCAAGACTAAAATTATTTTTCACTTTGTTATATATATATACGATTCAATACCAAGCACTCTGATATATGAAGATCTTCACTGGAAAAAAATACCAATCTGTTTCAGTATCAGTGACAAAACAAATATTTTCTGCTTTTTTTGCTTACTCAGGCTACGGCTTCTAACTCTTGCTATCACCTCTGAAATATTCTGCTACCCTTTTCCCTCCCTCCTCTTGCAGATACTAAGCCTAGGAACAAAATAAGACCATTAACAGTATGAAGGAAACAGAGGGAGTAATGGAATTTAGTGAATTTTTATTACAAGAATCAGTATGATTTCTTAATAACATACAGTTCCTTATTATTACCCTCTTCTCATGTCAAGACACAGCTATAATAATTTCACCAGTAGGAACAGATTCTAACTTGATTTTACCACAACCCAACTCAGTGCTATCAGTGATGTTCAAGTATGTGTTTGGACTACAAATATACTGAGACACCTATATCATATCCTGTGAAAATTTTCCTTAAAACTACAAAAAATACAAGCACACTACGCATGACTAAGCAAAACAATTTTGCAGAGCCAGTTTTATTTAAATTCTTTGCTCAAATAACTTACACTGCTCACAAATTTTGGTAGCAAGTGTTAGTTGAAAGAGCAAGAATGATGCTACAAAGGTACTTAAGACCAACTTACAGAAATACACAAATTCTTCCAAGTTTAATTTTTCCTAGGAAAAGTCTCAGAAGCATCACATTTGGTGCAGCAGGCCAGCAACCCAGAACTAACTGCCAGTTAGTCTTTCTTCTCAAGCTGCACAGAAGACCCTCTGCTATTACGGGTATTACATCTGTTTCACTCTGCTTCAAGCAACCCTTTCTGTGCTGTTAGAAGCCAATTCCACATTTAATTTCAACTAATTGATATTACAAAATTGTTCAAACTAGCTTTCATTTGCACTGCAAAATTCTAATGATTCGTAACAGCTGAGCTACAGTAACACCACAGTTACTTAGACTAGAAAACTTCTGATTATATGTGGGATAGTATCCATTACAGCTCTGGCAAGCCATGCTAATACTTAACACATGAGCTCTTAAATTGAAAGTATGCCACAGAAGAGCTAAACAGATGCTAAGAAAATTCATTATAAAGCCAAAGATAGCAAATGCACATTTGGTTTGTTTAAAGAGGTCAAGACAGTTGACTACAAAGAAAGAGAGTAACAGTACTCGTTTCTTCCCTTGTAAATGGAGTTTTCCTCATGCTTTAGACTGGTTCATTTGCTACCTTTGGCTAGAAAATATTACAAGACAAGAATTAGAATGTAACCTTGAAATGATTGGGTAAGTAAACAAACAGGGCAAGTATGGAAAAAGCTACAAAGTGTTTTACCTCGCTGGTTAAACGAATCAGAAGAGCAGCTGCCTCTGAGTATTTGCTTTGACTTTTTAAGATTTCAGCACTAAGTAGCACACAGCGTTCAGCCAGAACCATGTTCCTAAAGCAAACCAGAAACATATTAATAAATATTTATCATATTAATCCCTGGAAAACTTTTCACCTCAAATCTGACAAATTTTCTCCATATGACAGATGGATGTCCTGTTGTTTATCCTTCTTTAAATGTATGAAAGTTTAGCTCCTGCAAAACAGCCACATAGACTGACATATTAAGTGTATTATCCTACTATAATCAGCTTTTCAAAACTCAAAGCTGGAGAGCACTTTTGAGGAAAGTATTGTATTTATAAAAATACCAACTAGAGTAATAACTAGATAACTAGATAAATGATCTGATAATCAAGTCCAACAGCCAGAAATAACAACAGCCTTGTTGACCTTCACAGAATCATAGAATGGTTTGGGTTGGAAGGGACCTTCAAGATCACGTAGCTTCAAACCCCCTGCATGGGCAGGGACACTTTCCACTAGACCAGGTTACTCAAGGCCCCATCCAGCCTGGGCTTGAACACTTCCAGGGAGGGGGCAAACCTTGGTGGGCACCAGATGTTCACTAAGCTGCTCAATCATACCCCCTCCTTAGCAAGACAGGGGAAGAAAAGTGTATTTAAAAGTCCATGCGCTGATGAAAGGACAGGGAGCTTAATCAAGTACTGTCACAGGCAAACCAGGTTTGGTTTGGGGAAGATTGACTTAATTTATTGGCAGCTTATAACAGAATAGTATAGTGATAAATAAAACCAAAACTGTAACACCTTTCCTCAACTCCCTTTCTAGGCTCAGTTTTACTCCCAACTCTTCTACCTTCTCCTTCACAGAACTGGGGGAAGGTGAGAGATAAATTTAGGTCAGTTCATAACATTTCATCCTTGCTGTTCCTTCCTCCTCATGCCCTTCCTTTGCTCCAGTGTGGGATCCCTCCCACAGATACAGTTCTCAAACTGCTCCAGTATGGGTCCTTTCCATGGAGTACAGCCCCTCAGGAACAGATTGTTCCAGTGCAGGTCTGGACCCCAGCTCCTGAGAGAAACCTGCTCTGGCATTGGCTCTCCACAGGCTGCAACTTCCTTCAAAGCACATCCACCTGGCTTTGACATTGAGCCCTCCATGAGCTGCAGTGCAGGTGTCTGCTCCACTGTGATCCTCCACAGGTTGCAGGAGGAAAAGCTGCTTCACTACAGTATTCTCCACAGGCTGCAGGGAAGCACATCCTTCCTCACTGACCTTGGTGTCTGCAGCCTCGTTTCTCTTATTTTCTCACTCCTCTCTCACAGATGCTGCACAGCAATTCTGACATTCTTAAGAATCTTACCAGAGAGGCACAACAAGCACTGCCAAAAGGCTCAGCTTTGGGTAGCAGAAGGTCCATTCTGGAGCTAGGGGAAAACTGTCTTTGCCCAGTATGGGAGCAGCTCCTGCTGTCTTCTCACAGAAGCCATCCCTGCAGTCACCCCACCACCAAAGTCTTACCAGGTAAATCCAATATGAAAGCATAGTAAGAATGGCACAGATCCCCTTCCATGTTAGTCTAGATAAACTAACACATCTTATTCTTTAAAAAGTTACTGTTATTTTGTGATCTTTCAGTCATCTGGCTCTATCACCGTGCAGTGCAAGAAAGATCAGCCACCAGGTCTTTCATTAATCAGTTTTGAAAGTAAACAACATACTTGCAGATATCTCGATAGGTTTGAATTGCTGTTTCCATATAATGAGCAGGATATGGTCTAGGAGCTCCAGGCTGTAGAAAAGCTGATACTGCTGCCATTTCCTACGAGAGAAATTGATTACTGTTGCTGTAGATTTTTTTCACAAATTGTAAACCTCAAAATGCTGAGAAACACATTTCAACAGCTACTAGTTTAAGATCTTCATCTTATCAGTTACTGGCACGTAGAAGTACACCAAACACACTAACTGCTAAAAGGGTTTAATACAATAGCTTATTCATGGCTCCGCTTGTAATTAACCAGCCAGCAGTAAGATGTTGGACTGGTTGGACTTCATGATCTTAAGGTCTTTTCCAACCAGAACAGTTCTGTGAAGAGGTATATACACCCACAGAAGTGTTTTCAGTTGACAGTACACCCAACATTAGGCAGAAGTATTGATTCAGTACGAGTCCAAGAGACAACTTCATATTGCAGGAACAATCTTTTTGATAAAAAAAGCTCTACCATCTCTTTTAAGATGAGGATTGTTTTGTGAGTTTTGCTTAAAAAAAGGTTACATTCTCAGTTTCGAAAGAAACTGTAGTAAACGTGTACTCTGAAATTGTATTCCTTTCCATATGAGGATAGAATAGCAAAGTTTTTCTAAAGTAATTAAAGACTTGTAGGTTGCAAAAATTCATAATCAAGACCTCTACAAACTGTTCAATAAGAAATTAACTTAATTATCCAGATTACTATATGTAGAACAACAGCCTATACTACAAAAATACCCATTTAAAGATTTTACATCAAATGGAACAGTGTACAAGACTGCTTCTGTAGCTCTACAAAGTAGATTTTCAAATTTAATCAGAGTAACCAAACTAAAATCGGCAAAACACAGCTTATTTTCCCCAGTGTTCCATTTTATCTTACTGAAAATTATTTTAGTCACATAGATCTTTATTCTCACAAGAAACTTCTGAATTAGTATGTTTTTCCAGAGAAGTTCAGCAGTGACATATTAAAACTATATCCCCTCAAGAGTCTTAACCAAAAAAAAAAATTGTACTATATAGTGATATCATCTTGACTTCCTGGTAAATAAGTATTTTACCAAAGTCTAAAAGAGACACTATAAAATTATATCACACTTGTCTTTGAGTTATCTGACTACAAGTTCAAACATCCGTTTTGCTGGAAATTGCACTCTAGATATTCTCCTTTCCATGTTTCACATTTTAATTAACTCAAATTTTATTCACACCTTTGTTCCCTTCATAAAGCAGCAGCCAATAGATTTGAGAATACTTCATGATTTGCTAAAGATATGCAGCAAATTTGGCAAGACTCTTAAAAATTTGTAGGTGGAGAGAAGAGATTGCATTTTGTTACCTTCAGAAAAATATTAGAGATTATTAGGAAAAGTTCACAAGATGTGTATGTTATGTGAAGTACCAACCAGTGCTCCAGCTGCATAAAGCATTGCCTGATCATTTAAGAAGTCTTTCTTTGCTGTATGGTAACAGCTATATGCAAGTTCATAGTGTTGCACCAAAAAGCACAAGTCTGCCATTTTCCGGATTTGAAGCTCTGGTGCTTCTGGTGGATACCTATAAATACAAATATTTAAATTCAAAGTCATAATTTTAATAAATAGAGCAAGACATGCTCTATAAAGTTTCCCCTCGCATCTGAACTTCTATTTGCAAATTGCTTCAACCTTACCCAAAAAAACAACTAAGAAAACTGAAGCAGCTTCCTCTCTGCCACATATAACTTGGTTTCACACTCTACTTCCCTGTTAACAAAATTCACTGTTCCACTAGCATTCAAAGCAGTAATTCCTCTTAGCCAAGAGATAGTGGAAAAAAAGTATGCAGCTATCACTAAAATTGCTCAGTAAGATTAATTGCTAGAGCTAAACAGAGCTGCAGAAAAAGGGGGAAAAAAAAGTAACTTTGTGCACCTAGCTGCAGTTGTAATCTCTCCCCATTTCTCTTTAAAGAACAAGCTCACTAGAGAACTATGTCTTATGCCAAAACACTGAGTAAGTTCCTGTCCTCTGCAAGCATAGATCTGCCTTTTGGCTAGTCAAATATATGTAAAACCTTTGGTGATGACAGCAAATACATTCTCATAGACACCTGTTAGTCAAACTTTGCAGAAAGCAAACCAGGCTAACAAGTTCAATATAGAAACTTGAAGTTACAAACATTTTGATTATGAATCCAAAAACACACAACATAGACATTTAAAGGTGCTTGAAAGGGTCGGGGACATTAATCCATGTAGATAGTGTCCAAGAACTATTTAGATTTCTGTGGTTAAGACACACTTGAAAAGTGTGCTTTTCATTAAATATCCTCATTCATAGAGGGGGGGAAAAAGAAATTAAAATTTTTTTTAAAAATCACAAAGCATACAGGATGAATATTCTGGTAAAACTTAAGAACTGTTTTTAGTGTAAAATGCAGGTGCAGAAATTATGAAATTCCCCTTAATTTAGCTCTCAAATACACTTGCAAAAGCACTAGGCTTAACACTGAACTGCAGTAAATTACACAATTACCTAAAACATCCATATACAATGTTTGGCTTATGTAAGAAAAAACTTGTCCTTACAGGAGACCTTAGCTTCTTTTTATTTCTATTACTCTTAAACATGTACATTCTTTGCAACTTAAAGCTTCACTGTACACACAGCAGACAGATGGCTCAGTAAAGTTTCTTTTTCCCCTTTTTTTCTAAATTCCTGTTACTCCTTTATGATTTCTCCAATTCAAATTTTTTAAGATACTGTTGATTTAGTTCTCAGACCATCTAATAATTACAGGCATTCCCTCCCCAAAAAGCCATACATTTTCTGCTTACATCTAAATGTAAGGACTGAAATTACTTACAGCAAACCAGAAGTATTCTTCAGTTCATTTATACTTTTCTCTGGAACCTTGCTGCCGCTAAACCATTTTTTAGTAGCAGAAAACAGTGATCGACTCAAGCCCTTCCTGGATATTAACTGCAAAAAGACACCAGATAAGACCACTACATTGCAAGAGAGAAACTAATATAAGTTAAACTAATCTAAAAAAGTAAGTTTTATTCAGTCTTTCTAAATTCTTTTTTTCCATAAGCCAATAAAAGAATAAAATAATTCAACTCCTTCAGGATGAATTATTGACAATGAGAAAGAAATTGTGAATCATATATTTATTCTATTTCAGACAGATGAGGTTCATTATTGCTTTTGTAAACTGCCGATATCTCAGTCCTAAAAACTGACACATGATGCATCTGTTGGAAATATACCAGAAGATATATATTCTGTTAGATGACCAACCTGAAATCTAGACTCTAGGCTAAATACACCCTTCAAGAGAGATCACTCTCCCCATCATGACCCACATAAAGCATTATTACATTGCAAAACCATTGATTTCAAGTGTCAAGGGCAGTAATCGTACCTGCAAGCAAGGTTACACAACTTTTATTCTTTTAGATAGTGTTCACTAAAGAGAAAACTTCCAAAGGGAATAATCATTCTGTTTATCTAAGACAAACTGCATCTTTTTTTAAAGATACTTTTTAAAATTGTAACATCATGCCTTCTTACCATTACTAGGAATGTATTATTATATTCCTAAAGTGTAACAGAAAGCCTTATTATTAGGAACACACTTTTTTTTTTCTTCATAAAGCTTTCCAAGTGTAAACATGGTCAGCAATACATCAACTCCCATAAGTCAATCCAGGGAGAGAGTATTCTTTTATATATATAATACTAAGTATCAAAACCCCTCAAGCTTAAAACTATATGGACAAGTCAAACTTAACACATGAATATTAATTATCACACTTTCAGAAAATCCTATATATAAAGAAAAATATTCAGTTGCAAAAAAACACCGAGATCAAACCAGAATTGAATTACTTAGGGTGTCCATGCATTTCTTCCCCCTCTCAAAAAGTAGCAATTAAGTATGCAGCTTTTATGCAGACAGCTATTGAAGAAAATATATTTCTCAACTTTAGTTCTGTATCCTAATGTTGAAATACAAAAAGTACATTTTGTTTCCCAGGCCAGAACTGCCCAGAAGCATAGAATAATAAGATTTTATGAGCAAAGACATATCCCTGATAACAGTTCACAGGCTTTCACCAAGCCACCTCACACTTAAGCTCTGTTGATATAAATTGGTTTTTGCTCTGGCTTAGTATTTAATAGACAAACTGAGCAAAAATTGTAACTTCCAGCTATTCTCCTATATTTATTTCCAGTTTTCAATGAGATCATTGAATTACTGAATGCAGAAGAAACCAGTCATTTTAAAACAGATTTTTGGCTAACTGGATTTACACACCAGTTGTTTTTTCCTATTATGTCAGAAAGCTAAGAGTAAACTGACCTGATCATTAAGTTGCCGAATTGTCTTCTCTATATGTGGCAAAAGCCCCCTAAAGGTGAATTCCTGTATGAACTGTCGAATCCGATCATGATCTGTGAGTGTTAAACAAGCACCATGTGGTGTTCCAGAATTTGATTTCTTTGAGTCTTGCACTGATGCAGAAGCTTTCATGTAATCAGTTGTATCCAAACTGCTGCTGGGATGGTCCAGTTGAAGGGGATGAGTCTTAAAGTTATTCGACAGGCCATCTATTGGAAGACAGAAAGAAAAACTCCAGTCAGTATAAAGTTAATTAAGAGTGACATTTTAAAAACAAAATGTTTAGTAACCTGCTTTAAATTCCTTCTTACTCAGAACTCCATTAAACAAAGCTATTTCACCAGTTATTCTGCACTACAAAGCAATGCTGAGCAGGTAGCAGCAGAGAGCTACCCAAGCCCCATTGCTCCTGAAATTCTTCAGAGAGCTAAGGGAATCTCAGGAACTACAACATAGCTAATGAAGTAAGTTTTTGTTCTTAACTACAGTGCAAAGAACCCCCAGGTATCAACAACACAGAAGAACTATGAAAATATTAAAATCAAGTCAAATATTCATGAGAAGTTTGAAATAAAGCTCCACTGAATCCATTCACTCTCTTCTATTTCTAAGATTAAAAAAACAAACTCATTTTCCACACCCTTCTGAGAAATCACAAGTTCCTCCAAAGTGTTAGTTCAGTGAAATGCACTGCTAACCACTATTGCATCTAGCTGTCCAAAGTAGACAGAGACACTCTAAGATTTAAATAGTTCTTTTATTTATTAATTCCTTTCTATACAAGAAAATCAGCATGCTTTATCCGGTGCCAGCTAGTACTGAGCAAAGCTGAGCTGTGAAAGCAAGTCCTTTAAAAAATTTTACTTGTGAAATATAAAGCTGAGTATGCAAAGTTCAAACAGCAGTTTGCAGGCTACATCTGGGCTGTAAGGCCCTCGAAAACCACTTTTTTAGGCACGTGCAGGCTCCCCCCCTACATATGCGAGGTCCCACCATGGCTATTAAGTTTTGTCTGAAGTTTTGTCTCAGCTGAGTCAGGTCAGGCAGCATAAGATACCTCAACTTCTTCCCTATTTCATGTGCTTCTCATCTGAATCCTACACAGCTGCCTTAAAAATATTTTTTAAAATAAGGCCATGCATTAATTTGCACTCAATTCTATTTACTGTCCTCTGCTATTCACAAGTTCAATTGCATGGTAAGCTCTTCCAGTCACCTTACTCTGTAAGTTGTTGTTCTGTCATTTCCAGACTTAAAACAACAACAACAACAAAAAAAGACAAAAACCAAAATACACTTCAGCTCCCAAGCTACATCAGGGCACACTAACATGAACTTTTTTTAATAATAAAGGTAACCCTTTAATCCTGTTACTTTTTATTAATTGTCAGTTTGCAGACTATATGCTTCATCTTAAAACCGAATAAACCAAATGCACCAACATCTATCTACCAAATGCCACCAATCCAGTAGATCAGCTCCACAGCATTTTTCTTGTGGACACCAGGTTACATTATGTTGGAGTATTTTAAAAAATTATTACTCTCAATTCCCTAAAAAAAAACCAAAACACTCAAGACTTTAGTGCCCAAGACATGAGACAGCTCTATAAATGTTATCACAACTGTTTTAATAGTTTTTAAAAATACCTTTAATTTCACTCTCTAGGCCATCAGATATCAAGTGATCAGTATTCTTGTTTGAAATGACATTATAAGGACAATCATCATAGAAATCCTGCCAGAAAAAGAAAATAGGGGGAAAAAGTCAGAATTACAAGGATACTGAAGCACACATAGAAGTCAATCAACAACAGCTGTCAAATATAGCAACACCTGAGTCATTAAGAAACCACATTTGTTTGCATTTATTCATTTCTTAAGTAGCTTGTGAGGCTTTAAGAATCTGACCTGTTGTATAGATGAAAGTTGTATTCACCAACAAATGAAGCAAATGAAGAAAATTTTTATTAAGGTAGAAAGTTACTATGAACAGGACACTTCTGAGGTTATTTTTGTCAGTGCACAAAGCACAAGTCTATTATTTCACTGTCTATTTCACACAGTCTAGGTTTCAACACTCCTTACTGCCAATTTAAGTAGTCTACAGGACAGTTCTTTGAAAAATAACTCATGCCCTCACAAAAAGTCATAGCTATGTTAGAAGTATCTTGACTTATTAGCCAATTCTGTAGAAACACATACATATGCACCAATAAATTGCTTTTAAATTGCTTTTTACTGTTAATACCTGGTTCTGGATACTGTTTTTCTGAAGGTACTGACTCCAAGGATCTGGTATCTGCTCATCTGTTCCTCTATTAGACACCCGAGAATTTATTTTCAGCAAATAGCAACCCTGAGTTCCATACCTCTGCTTCATTTCTTCATAAATGGAGTCAGCTCTGAAAATATAAAACAGCATTTATCCTGTCTTCATATCAAACAAATTCTATTTTTAAGTATGTACCACAACAAACCATTTTGTAGTATTATCCACAGGGACACTCAGAGGGAAAATTCTCCTATTTTTAAAACCAGTCCTTCACGTAAGAGAAAAATTGAAAATCTTTAATAATTAGTTCAGCAAGCTAGCAAAGAAAGCATCTACCCCAAGAATCAAGGACTGATTATTTTCATTCTATATGACCACAAGAACTAGATCCGAAAATAATACTTAAGGAAGTCTGCCTTGGTAATAGTCATCATAGAATAGATGGATTCTGTTGTATGTCTAACCTCAAAAGAATTTACAACCACATTTCAGTCAAAGAGTTCATCTGAAAGCTCAGTAAAGGCAGAATACTTACCTTTGTTCTTCTCCTGAACTTACATCATGCAGTAACACATAGTACTTGAGAGTGTTTGGTATGAACCACTTGGGATATAAGTATTCACTACTGTGCTGAATTCTGTGTTGCTCTTGAGACAGCTTCAAAAATTGCTCCACAGGCTCTGGTTCACTAGAAGAAACTACAAGCATACCTAAATTCATGTTAAGGATAAACACAGCAACATCTGAACAAAAAGCAGCATTCACATTTTTACCTCAATGCAACCAATCAATCATTAATAAAGAACATCCTGCTCTGCTACATCTATTCACCAAATCAAACACAATAATTCAGAGAAGCCAGAATGGTGGTTGCACTGTAAATGTTACTAAAATTTAGAAGTCAAAGGCCAGAATCAGTATTTTGCCAAGTTAATTATACACAAATGGTTCTCTCTGATGGTTACTAACATATACCTATTCCACCATACTGAAATTACAACATAAATTAAGGAGCTAGGAACAGAGTAGGTGTTACAAAATCTGCTGCGTTACAATTATCGTGAAGCTAAACAACAGCTACATCATGTAACAGTGAAAATTTTTAGTTCCCCTGTAGAAAATAAAATCAGGCCTAACTTTTGGTAAACCAACAAACATTTAGGCATCCTTCTTTTTGTCCAAAATAACTCAGTTTGCCAGTTTTCCAAAACAACCTCTCCAACCTCCTCTCTCTGCCTGCTAGAAAAAGCCATAAAAAGCAGGAGGTGCATCCCAAACACATAAGCCTCTTCTGTACATAAGGAACAATCAACAGGTACCTAAAAAGCTATAGCAAAAGGCATCTTAGAAAAGGAAGTTTAGTTTACAGGAATTAGCTTTGAGTTCAGTTTGACACATCAAAGTGTGGTTTAAAAACATTTAACCACAAAGAGAACCCTAACCCCCTTAACAAAATTAGCATTTATAATTGCACATGTTGAAAAAAGATATATTTCAAATCATAGTGGCAAAAAGAATTATCGTAAAATTTCAGCATCTCCTGTGTTACACTTCTGCAGCCAGCTGTAACAGTCTTCACTAGACAGGTAGCACCCAAAGGATACAAGCAACATAGTGGTTTAAGAATTCATGGTCTGATGCAAGCATGGACTGAAGGAAGCACTCTCTGTAAGACTCAAACCAAGGAGTAGTAGCTGAAATATACAATAAAAGAGGACAAGTCAATATTCAGGAAAACTTCAGTTTACTCATTGATGAGAAGGAAATATGAAAGACTACCCCTAAAATAAAGCTTGCAAACTCTGATAAGGTTTGCAAGGCAGACCAAAGAAGGGGAGGGAGGGGGGAAGCAGTCAGAAGAGAAAGCATCTAAAATACACAGAAATGAGAGCAATAGTAATATTTAATCAAATACTATGAAACTGATTAGTATCTTAAACATCAACCTCCTCACTATTGTAGGCTCACTCACATGTATTAAGTCCTTGTTAAAGTAACTCCTCCACACCATCCCCTTAAATACACTCTTAGGAAAGAAAAAACAACCTCTAACAGTCACTGAAGTTGCTTTGGCTAAGGATGTAAGAATCTCCCACGAAGTAAAATTAATATCTGAGTAGGTAGAAGAACTAAGGTTTATAAAAACACTATCTTGCCAGTTTATCTAAAGCTTTTTGGAAGCATTGTGACTTGGCTTGACAGTAGTCCCCTTCCTCTGCCCTGCTACAATACACAGGTCACCTGGCCATGCAGAGATCCAAAAAACTAAAAGCTCAGATCTGAGTTGTGCCATTAACACCTTCCTGTGTTAACCTGCCATGTTCAAATGCCCTTTTACAACAGGGATTTCATTTTTCTAAGACTAACAACTCATGGGAACCAAGGATGTCCAGAACACCTAAGGAACATGAACTTCATGTTGTCCATTTCTTCCCACTCCAACTACCAGTCTAGGAATGAAGTATTATTTCTCTTTTCAAGCCTCTTTAATTCAATTCCACAGCTCCTTCCCTTAAGTGGAAAAAAGATCCCCAGAGCAAAATCAATCCACTTCTGATAACCTGATTTCACTCTGAAGTGAGCTGGAATCCATTGTAATCTCATCTGCAAACTAGAAAACAATAACTAGTACAGAAAATAAAATATACTAATAAGAAATCCTGAAGAAATTTTTCTTTATATGCCCCGAAGAAAGCACATTCCTTAACTCACATATTTCTAATGCTTTACAAACCTCCCCAACTCCAAAAAAACCCACTAACAACAAACAATATTACCTTGATTTCTCAGCCAACTTTAGGAAATTCAGTTTCATTTTTATGCTAAATTACCTTCCAGTGCATTAAGTTAATATAAAGATTTTAAAAATGCATCATCAGGCTATCCCACAACTTCACCCACACAAGTCAGTTACAATCACACTTTGTAACTGAGCAGTCAGTGCAACTCACAGGAAAAGATCAACAAGAAGCAGACTTCTAGCTTTTGATTATAGCCTTTCTAGCAACTGCTCTCTGAGCACTCACTTGGGGTATAAAACGCTCTTGGCTTTACTAAGTCCTATATGTAAACATGCCAATTATTTAAATCAAGGAAAACAGAGTTTATTATTAAAAACAAGCCATGAGAAAGTAATTCATATGCATATTTTTCACAGGTATAACAAAGCCTGGTAGTAACTCAGGTTAAAACCAAACTATGTTAAACTATTTCAGGCAGAAATTTCAACTTCATTTTTCTTTCAAGCCCTGTTTTCAGTTTTCCAATTGTTTTACAGCTGAAACATAGCAAAAAAAAAAATTGTTTTTTTTTTAAATCTGACCCAGCTACAAACAGGAAAGTAAAGGGTTGGTGGCTTTTTTCTTTCCCTCTCCCTTTTCAGTCAGCCTATTAAGAACTTAGAAATGGCTACAAAGGCAACCAGATTCCCTCTACAGAACCACAACACACATTAACAGTGTTCACTCAAAAGCATTTACAGGACTGCAATGATTTATAGTAGATATTTAAAATAACAAACACACACCATGTTCAAAACTAAAACAGTATCTGGAAAAAAATTTACATTTAGCATTTCATGTTACAGTATTACATAGCAACACTGTCATTTAGATACACAAAGAAGTATATCTTGCATTTTTCCAGTACATGAAAATTTAGTCAAACTTCTTAATGTGTTAAGAAAGTGGCAAGAAAAAAATTTGCTAAGTAATATTTGTACATAACATATTAACAATAAAAAGTCTACTTCATGATGTTTTGTAATTTTTAGCTGTGTGGCTAACAAAGATGAACAGACACTCCTGATAAGATAGCTATTACTACCTAAAAGCATGGACTTTACTAATATCTGAAAACCACAAAAATATGGCTCTTACAGACCACAATACAGAGCATCACTTAAGTTGAGAGGTCAATAACCAATGGAAGTAATAAGTTTTATAAACTAGGTGAAAATGCATTAAAGGGTTTGTGGGGTTTTTGTTGTTGCCTTTTTTTAAGAGTCACACTCCAGAATTAATATCAATATAGCAGAGACACATGCTCAGCACTTCAGCTGCAATTTGAAAAGCACAATCAACCCCTGAACAGGAAGTTCTAGGGAAAACATAGTGACAGTTCCATAGGGTCAAACAAGAAAGTGCTTTTACAACATCAGGTAATTTCCCACCACCACTATGCACTTAGTGACTCTGCAGAAAGACCAAGCAATTTAGATTAAGGGGTAGAGAAGTGACGAAAAGAAAAATTAAACAACCATCACCAGCAGTTCTTGATTGGGGGGGAAAAATGGAGGAACACACATCTACGCCAAGAGAAGTGCTAAACAGTTGGAGCAGATGGCAAGGAAAGGTGGATGGGGCACATGGAAAAGAAATAAAGGGCAATTTGGCAAATTGGCACCAACCACAAAAAATACCTGAATAAAACGCGGATGTGTTCAGTTCCATCAGTGTCTCTTTCCAATTACTGTACCAAGGAACACTAGCTTTAACTGAGCGATCTGATAAAAAAACATTATATTATTATACTAAAAAGGGTCAGGTGCAAACACGCTATTGGCTTTCATGCTCTACTAGCATGAAGCAGAAAATCTATACCATGCAGACCCATCAGGGACTGAAAACATTTGATTTCATCTAACTTCTATCATGAACATTTTGGGCTCCTCCACATTTCACAGTGTAATACTTCAGAATTCAATACTAATTTCTGATTCAACCCAAAATATGGGCTTGAAGAAAAAAGTCAACCTATATAGTAGTAAAGAATGATGAGTTATATTTACATATGATTTCTATATTTCTAGTTGGAAAATACTATAAAATGTAAGCCACTACTTTGAGATTTCTCAACCTGTAACACTACAGTTCAAGTAAATATGCTAGCTGCTGAAAATGGTTTGCCCAGTGTTCTCCCCCTTCATATTCCTGCAATGTTGCATACCATAAGCATCATGCAGCCCTCAACAAACATAGCTGGGAAAGTGAAAATAAAAAAACACACTAAATCTTCAGTGGGATCACTTTCTAACTCTCCACAGGAGAGCAAGAATGGTACACAGGAGAAGCAAGCATGGTTGAACATAAGCAGGTCTCTCAGTACAAGATTATAGAACTATGAAACTCAAACCAAAAGTGTAGCAAAGACAGATTATAATTAAACCAAGTCACTACAGTTGATACAAAACTTTTTGAAAAGAGAAGGATCATGACTGCAGTATTGGAAACACTCACACATGAATATTTATGTCTTCCTTCAAAATACACTGTACCTGATCATCAATAAAGATTAAGGAAATATTTTTTAATATGACTATCCTAGAAAACTAATTTAAAAAAAGAAAGAGAGCCAATTAAAGAACATACTAAAGTATTTCAAATTTCTGTGCCAAAAGATTGTCTTACTGCCAGGAATGAATGCTTCCACAGGTTTTCAATAAAGTGCTCTGACAAAGTTTAAAAAAAAAATTAGTTTCTTAGTAAATATTAATTTTATTTAATGCAGAAACTGAACTCTACTCGGCAGGCGTAGTGACTTTCTCACATCTTCCTAAGATGGACTGGGATCCAAGTTTCCTCATCAAGAACCCTACCAGTGCTTTGTGCTAAGGCCCTAAAAAGGGGTACCACAGAACTAGGAACATGTTACATGGTTCTGTCCTTCAGTACCATCTCAAACAGATTATACACCTCTTCTCTTAACTAAGGGTACAGTCAGTCTGAATGGAAATAAGAACCTCATTACTAAGAAACTAAAGACAGTCAAGTATGATAATTCACACATCTGAGGTTCCAACAGCAAATAAGGAAAAAAAAAGAATTATTTGCATCTTCATAGCAAGGAAGTGATACAGTAGCTTGATACAGTCACCATTTTTTTTTCCCTTCTTCTGGTACCTTACTTCTAAACTGAGGTCATCAGAAATGTAACAGGAAAGTTTCTTCACTGAAAACATTCTGCTTTCTTAGGGTCTTCCAGTCCCTAGAATTGAAGCATACCTCAATTCCAAGAAGATTTAACAAAATAATAGTAATTCACTCATTTCATTGATAAACGGGGGTGAAAAGACTGAAAAGGGTGTAAGCTTCCTACAACTCTCAAAAATTAGAATTTCCAGGATCAAGTCTTTTCCTGTACTATCAATATTTCCCATGAAGTTGAGGATATGGTTTGTAAGTTATGTATCAAAGATGTGGAATTATGCAATTTTTAACCACCAACATTTAAGAAAAAAAAAAAGTACTGTCAACATCAGTTTCTAATCCTCATGACTGTTGGTCCATCTTTTGCTATAGTAGATCCAAAGTCCTCACTGCATGTTGAACTTTAAGTACAATAAATTACTTATATTTAAATAGGGCAATGCATACATGCTTTGAATTAAGTATGTACTCAAAGGCTTTAATGGATTAGGGTCTTAATTGGAAGGAGTTTAATCTTCTCAGCTCTCAAGATCAGGTCTTATTTAGTATTATTCACAATGCCTTATCCCTTAGAGATCTGGAAGAAAAACATTTTTAGAATGTTCTAGACATTTTGGCAGTGAAATATAAAGCACTGAGTTTCAGGACAGAAATACAAGTCAAAGATCACTACCCTTTCCTCAAAAACTTTTTATCCTTAAAGTTTTAGGACAACTTTATGAACTCTATGCATTACACAGTAAGTAAAAAGAGAAACAATACCAGGAGGACTAAGTTCAATGTGAAGCTATATGTTAATAACATATAACATATTATACATATTAACACATTATACATAATATACAACACTAAGTTTTACTATTTGTTCAGCAAAGTGTAACAAGTTAGTATATCAGTTTGGTAATGAGAAAACCTCTAATTTGATGAGATATTAACACAGTCAAAGCCTATATGATGATTTAACATACATTCAGAAGAATTACATTAGGAAATACAAAACTAGAGAATTAAAAAGTTCAGCCACACTTCTAGCATTGTATAAAAACAAAACTATGATGAATCAAAATCAGTTAAAACAATGACTTGAAACTAATCAACTCTCAAAGTAACATAATATATATCATGAATTGCAATTAAGGTTAGAAGCCTTATAGTAAATTCCATTTTAAGTTACAGAAATACAATACATACCACTAATGTTGAGATCATAATCTCCAGCTGTGATGACATTAGCTACGAGTCCTTCAGCAGGCTGACTGACAGACACAACATCGTTCAGAAGTTTTCGAATGGCACCAGGCTGAGGTGGGTGAGTAATGATGTTGTTGACAGCAATCTTCAAATTTTTAATTATGTGAAGCTGATTATTAGGATCTCTCATGTGCACTAAAAATAAAAGAAGAAAAATAGGCTTTATTGAGGAGTATAACAGAGGACTTTTTTGTTAAAGATTGCTTCCTTTTCTAAACCTCTCCATCAACAATTTTAGATCACAAACCTTGATACTTGAGTATCAAAAACTAGGGGAGAAGGAAAGAACAAGAAGTTACTTCAAGTTTAACATAAGGCTCATCTAGGCAGATTGATGAAACTCAGTATAGCTTACAACAGCCAGAGTAAAAAAAGAACTCAAAAAACATGTCCTATGCTGCTGCACCCCCTTCCTTGAGGACTGTACTCAGCTTGCACAGAAAGCCTATAGTAACTATGTATAGATAACCTCACATAACATCTCGTGTTCCAAAGGGTCCTCAGTTCTGAGAAAATCTCAGTACACAGAAATAACATTCAAAAAAAAAAAAAAGACAGCAATAGCATAGTATTAGTTTATCCAAAATTAATATATTCTTCTGTTTTCAATACTACAGTGTGATTATATAGTCTGGTTTTGTTTTTTAAGAAATAGTTTTAGAACACCCCTTTTCTCCAAAAGGATTTAGTTTTATTTGTTTTTTTTTTTTAATATTAAAATTACATTTCTTGAGTGATAAATAATCAATTAAGAAAATCAATTAATCAATTAAAAAAAGGCAACGTTAGTAACATCAGCTTTCCTGATTCACTTTTATATGATTCTTCAAAGTCTTTTGTCAGTCAAACATTGATTTCAGAATTATAAGCAAATTTTGCCTAACATAGTGGATCATTCTATGTAGCCTCAAAAAAAAAAAAAAAAAAAATTCCAGCAGTGCAGTTAAAGTGTCCATGGACCTTCTGTTTGACAGAACTACAAACAGCTGGCATCTAAGTCCTTGGTGGGAAGTGGTTGCTTACTTATACAAATACACTGTTGCCAATAAAATTACTTACAAAAAAAGGAAACAGTAATTATTTAAGTGAACAGGGTGCTACTAGCCTTATGTTACTAACAAAGCCAAAGGTTCCAATACTTCGGCTTTGTGTTAAAAAGATTTTCATCCCGTTGAGGCGAACTTGTTCAGGAATGCCATCAGACAGAACACACCACTAAAGCAGGAGTCCCAAGACCATGCAAAGATATCAACACCAAGTCTAAAAGACAAGGCAGCAAAGTCCAGCAAGATTACTTAATGAACAATGGTATTTAACTGCAAGTTGAAGTTCAGATTCCATGTAACTGTGACAGTTATATGTAGGGTGCCTTTAACTTCTATATGTTAAACAACAAAGAATCACAAGATTTCACTTTTTTCCTTTCATGACAGATATATGATTGGTTTTATTCCCCAAGTCCCTGTCTTGTTTAAAAAAAAATAAGCAAACATAAAAAACCCAAACCCAAACAAAAACCTCCAATACAACTTGTCTTCCGAAAAGCAAAACATGATTAAACACAAAGTTGGATTTTTTTCACACTTCCACATACTGGTCAACTTTTGTACTGAAAATACAGCTCCAATCTTTTAATGAGTATTTGATTAGGCAGCCACTACAGACAAGTCTACATTTTACCATCAGCCCCAACTTAAGCTTCACATGACTTGTAAAACTGCAGAGCTCCCTTTGTAGAATCTTGCTCCCTCAGGCCATTTGTTAAAAAAAAAAAAAAACCTCATGACATTTTAAGTAGACATTTAAAGACCTCTTTATCTGCTCTGATTTTTCATATAATTTTCCTATTTCAAATCACAAGCACCAATAAGACAGATAAGTACATGCAAAACACACTGAGTATGCCTATGATACTTAGCACTACCAAAAGTCCCACAGTACAACATTCAATTACTTAGCAGTTTAGAGAAGTGATCCTGTCCAAAACCACCTAAAAATCCATTGTTGGTGGGGTTTTTCTGTTTTGGGGAAGTTTTTTGGTTGGTTTGGTTTTGTTGTTTTTTGTTTGGTTTTTTTTCCAAGCCATAAGTTTCAGATTGAACTGGTTCATCCTAAGGCTGTATTAACACAGAAGAGGGCAATTACACTGGCTAGACTTAAGTGATACAGCTTGGCATTTCTACCAGAAAGCTGAGGAAGAGGTATATTATTTTTTTTCCATCTTATCATTTAAGTAAATTATCAACCCTATTGCCACATGATTACTGAAAAGATCAAATGTAAAGGAAGTGGGAGGGACAAACAACTAAGAAACCAGTCTGCCTTTACCAGTGCAGCTATAACACTAAAATTAATCCTTGGTGTCTCTCCTAAACTACAATATCCATAATAAAAAAAGAGCAAACATATTTCCATGCAGGACACAGATGATATTTGGGGCATATGAGCAATGGTAAGGACTCACATAAAGGACAAAAATGGAAAATAACATAGCTCTTGTTTTAATCCCTAATAAAAAATATCTAGGGTTATACACTTCAAGTTTTCATATGATCATTTCAGGAAGCATTTTTCAAAAAGTTGGGAGTAGTAACAACTGCTAACCAGTAGAAACAAGATCTTTCTCATTAGGGTTGACTAAGATACTAATGAACCAGGAATTCCAGACAAACTCATGAAATAACTGTGGTTTTCCGTATACCTCCTTACTTCCAGTACATATTTAAGGCTTAGGATGAGTTACCTGAAGCTCTTTCTTTTTAAAACTCTAAAACACTTTGCTTTAAGAGTAGCAAAGGCTATCTTAAAGTGACATTTGATAGCTCATATCAATTCTGCAAGCAAGACAGTATTTGTTCAGATGGTATTTTTAGTCTTAAAAATTGGATGCTATTTTAAAGGAAACCTACCTATACAATATATACATTTGTTAAATTAGGCATCAATTGTTACTGACCAACACACCATTTAAGAAAGACTGCCACTTGAGAATAGATGTGAAGGTATAACATCCACAATACATGTTTGGCAAAGGGTTTTGATTTTGATTTCCTCTAAGGTAAAGATTTACAGGGACAATGAAGTTGTTCTCTTGCTTTTTTAACCATTCTTTCTTCAGTACCAGAAAGTGACTTACTGATGGAAGAAGCAAAAAATAGAGTAAGAAGCATTTTGAACCTGTGTTCAGAATTTTCTACCATCACAATTTGCATGTTGCAAGGGTATTTTTGGCTACACAAACCTTAACAAGTTGCCAGTAGGTAGAAGTTACAAGTAGATTAATACTGATCAGTGCAGAGCATCTGCCTCCATCTACACTATAGTATTCTACTTAAAAACAGGTAGAATCTGGTCTCCTTGGACTGGGCAACAACAATAAGTATATGGCTTAACACTGGATAAATAATAAAGCAGTGGTTTAGGCTCCACACCTCTGTTAACCAGGTGATGGACAGTTGATACATGTACAGTAGAACCAGGCTTAGTTTCTGTGTATCAAAAACTGTTTTGCATAAATCAGGAGGTTCACCTCATAACAGCACTGCTATAAGAATGCTGATAAACATGCAGCCTTCAGCAGGCTCATAAGCTATGTAAATCCTAAACTTCAGAGAAAAACCTGTAATGTAACAGGATTCTAAAAATGCAGTGCCAAAACAGTGACTGAGCACTTCAAACTATAGAAGAGTTCAGGGAATAACTTAAAGCAAGTAAAAGGGACAACTTATTTTTAAAGAGACTACATGCTAATCAACCCAATTTTACATTAACATTTCAGTGAAACAGACACTAAGCAAAGACACAAGTATTGATTAAAAAAGGAAGAAAAACTGCTCCCAAGTGAAGACATCAAAACAATCATAAGCCATAAAACATACAGCTGTGGAGGCATGCCCATGTACACAGGCTCTGCTGTACCAGGATCAGGTAATCAATTGAGCCTCTCTTCCTCTTAATTGAACATAAAAAGCACCATGGAAAAATTTACAGCTAAGTCTGGTCACACTTATTTACTTAGAGCTATTTAAGAACTTATCCCAGGTTTCCAGTTTTTGTGCACAGCTAACAGTGTCACTTTGCAACAAGTGTTTGTGCAGACTGTAACAACCATGTTTCCCTCTCATAAGAGCTCCAGAAACTCTGGAGTTAGAGAAATTGCTTACTGTTACAAAAATTCATGAGAAATTTTAGTGCCTGAAGAAAAAGCCCAGTACAGCTTTCCCTACCCTCACACACACCATCTTTCACCACAAGAAGTTACTGAGAGCAGTCAGTAATGGTTTTTTTTTTTCCGTGAAGTTAGAAGAGGAAGTCACATTTGGAGTGAAGAACTGCAGTCAGGTTTGCAGAGTCCTGAACCAGAACACAGAGATAGTAGTGCAGCAACAAAATACACTGTACTTCAAGAAGCTTCAGCTTCTTGGTTCTCTGACCCTCAGGTCAGGTTGTGAACAAGATGGTTCAGACTGCCAAGAATTAGGCAGCCTACAGAGAACAGCAAGGATGACCCTGTCTCATCACAACAGCCACAGCTCCACAGCTGCAGAATTAGGGAATTAAAACTATATCATGGGATTTAAATGAAGTTTGAAGGTGTCTATTATTACACAACTGAGCTGCAGAAGTCCCAATTACAGAAACATAAAAAATTATTATGAAATTATGAAAATCAAACAGTGGAGCTTTCCTTCACAAGTTTTGACAAGAATGCAGAAATCAAGTCAGTATCAGTCTCTTGAGCTCAGTGTCTTACACTATATCAGGAATTAAGTATTCTTCAGTGGATGCTTCATTTTGAAGAGTCCACCTGCTTTTGTTTGCTTTATGATTTCGAAGCCTTTCACCAAAGAACTTAAGTTAATTTCAGAACTGCAAAAACGTGAGCTTCTGCATTTCCTATTTTTATCATCTGCCTTCTCACACAGATCCTGAGTGTTGCAAAACAACAGTAAAAACAAAGTTGGTTATTAAGTTATCAAGACATGCCACAGAACTAAGGCAGATTTTGCACATACTTGCTTTTAAGTAGATGCTGGGTTTTTTTAAATAGCTACGTGAAAAATCTATCTCAAGTGGCAGGACAAAAGTTTCATTTTCTTGCATTTTTTATCAACACATGACATGAAGAGACTGAAGTCTGAGGTGATTCTGCCAGAAACAAAATCTGACAAATGACAGTGCATTACTATTCTAATGAGCAGTTCTATTCCAATTGCTGTCCTGCATACCACTTTAATGAGTAGTGACTTGAAGAAGGTAATGTGGTTACTTGGAACTACTCTGGATTATTTTGTTCTAAAGCAATACTGCAAAAGAACACTATCCTTCCTCTTAAGTGAGGGAAACTCACTTTACAGTTTTCCTGCTATTTTACATGGCCCTTTCACCTATGGTGCACAATTAGCTCAATTTCCACATTCTCTTTGCACAGGTCTTACAGGAACATCAGCAAAAGAGTATATACCATAAAGCTACAGGCAAGAAGAAAAAAAAAGACTTACAGTTGAAATTACAAGAAACGTTTCTGAAAGGCTGACCATACTTTCAACGACTGAGCACTTTACTAACACAAGCCTGAAACCCAAGATAATCTACAGCAAGAACCAGGTACAAGTATTAGCATAAACTGCAGTAACGTAAGGGTTGCTTGGAGGTTTTTTCTTTAAAAAAAAAAAAAAAAAAAAAGGGAAAGAAATTAAAATTAAAAAAAAAAAAATTCAGGTGGAAGAGCTAGATTTATAGACACCTTTCTCCTCAGCCGTGTACTCTGTCATATCTCCAGGAGAAGCCTAACTTGCAGTGTTCCACAGAGAAGGACAGATCGAATAAACAGACTTAGCAGTCACCTGGGACAACCCCGGCAGCCGCGTGCCCCCGCACAGCCTGTCACAGCTCCCGGTAACACCCACCGAGCCGCCGCCGACACGGCCCGGGTCAGGGTCTCGCCTCCCGGCTCCGTTCGCCTCACCCTCGCCGGGGACAGCCACCCCAGCAAGGGGGACAAACGGGACCCTCGCCCCTCAGGCCGTGCCGGGCGGACGGGCGGGCAGGAGCGGCGCCGCCCTCCCCTTCCCTCCCCGTGTAAACAAGCCGCGGGCCCCGCTCCCAGCACCGACCTTCCGAGGTGAGGCGGCAGAAGGGCTTCACCAGCTCGGCAAAACTCAGGTTGTTCTTGCGGGTGAGCCTCTCCGCCTCCTCGCTGCACAGCGCGGCTACCAAGGGCACGAACGAGTCCTGGATGAACTCCTGCACCGACTGCACGCACTGGGCCATCGCCTCCACCGCCGCCCGGGGGCCCGAGGCGGCCCCGCCACTTTCCTCCGCTTTTTACCACCCGGCCTCACCGGCTGGCTTCGCCGTCCCCTCGCTACCTCTCTACGGCTTCCTCTCCGGCCGCTTGCCCCGCCGACACGGCCACTCGACCGCTCAGCAACCCTCCCGCGCCGCCATGTTGCACCTCAGCCGAGCCCCTCGGGTAGCGCCCGCTCCCGGCGGGCCCTGCGCCCGCTCATGTGATTGGCACAAAGGGGCGGGACCGGGGCGGGGCGCGAACGGGAGGAAGCGGCGGAGAAGGGGGAAGCGACGGTGGCCGGGGAGGGGATGGGGGTAGCGCTGTCCGGGGGCTTTACCCCGCATACAGCGGCGGCCGGCGGTGCTTTGGGAACCGGGGCAGCCGCCGCCCACGGCCGCCAACCGACGCCGCCTCAGCAGCTCCCGGCCCCGGGGGTCTGCCCTGGTGTTCGGCTCCCCCGTCCACTCCGGGAGTCGGGGTTCCAAGCTCAGCGCCCGGCTCGTCGCTCGCTTCACCCCAGGCACCCTCAGAGCCGTGACTGGGGGTAGGCGGGGTGGGCTTCTCGTCCGGTTAAAGCACTGATTGTTAAACGAGGAGGGGGAAGTTAGAGCAGGCTGCTGAAGTATTAAACCCCGTGAAAAAGGAGTTCTGGAGGTTTTATTAAAAAGAAAAGTAAGTAAGTAAGCAGAATGGTTAAAAAGTGACGAATTGCTTGGGGATTCTCTAGGAGACCTGTCACAGCTCAGTTAAAGGCATAAAATTAAAGTAATGCAAAATGGTTTCGTTTTCTTGAGACTGATTTATTAACACATGTTTATACCGAGCTCTGCTCTTATGGTTGTAGCCTGAGTAAGGAAGTGACATGGAAAGAAGACAGCAATGAGCATCAGTGGCAATTAAGAATGAGTAAATTTTAAAATGTTCTTTACAAATACGGAGTGCTGCATTAGGGTTGGGTTTTAATACACTGAGGAGGACAGTCCTTACGACAGGGCTTGTAAACATCACAAAAAAGCACTCGTGTTTTTGGAAATCAGGGCTTAGCGATGCTATAATAAAGCATGAATTCAGCTCTAGGGTCTGGGAATAATTGGCAGATTTCTGAGTATTTGACAGGCATCTCAGAGGCAGGAAGTTTTCCAAAATTATTGACAGGAGCCCAGTAAGTGCAGGAGAGAAAGCCTATTCTAAGGCATGAGTTAAGACATAAGATCACTGCTTTCTAAGTGCAAATGTCAGAGGCAGAGATGTTATTATCCCTTAGTTTCAGTGGGAGGTCACACGTTATTTTTATTCAGATAAAATTAGTATTATTATTTTACATTATTATTTTTCAGATGCATGATTTACAAAGGCATAAAAAGCCAAGCCTCATTATTTCTCCCAATGCTACACGTACTCTTTTTGTGCAACTCATTTCCGTGGTAAATCCTCATGTGTAACAATTTTAAAAAAAAAAGCGAAAGGAAGATGAGGTTATTTTAATAGTCGATACTACAGAATTAATACATCCTAATTGGAAATGAAATTAAACTCAGAAAAAGAATGTCTCAACTTCCCTAACACATTCAGCAATTTGGAAATTAGTGTGAACCATTCATCTACATCAATTAGGTCAGCAACTTCCTCTGTGAATGAAAGATTAGTTATTAATTCAAAGTCAGCAGTAAAAAAAAAACTAAGAGGCCATACAATTCCCTGGTTTTTCAGAACTGAGTCCTGAGAAAATTACCCAAAAACTACTAAGTAAAAATTTAAAAAAAAAACCCCAAAACAAAAAAACTGTGATAGATTTTAAAAACAAGTTGGAGGCCAACGTTCTGCAAATATTTATGGCATATCCACATTTGTAAATTCCCCAAGGGTATTCCAAAATAATGTTTCCACAGATACTGTAAAGTATGACCTCCACTTTGATGCTTTGGAACAACAACAGTGCTTCTCCCCCATTCCTTTTAATCCCTTACTGTAGAATAGTTCAGGAATTATATCTCATAGGTTGAAGTCAATCAGAAAAAGTTCCAATCCTGTTCACACGTGATCTCACATTAGAAGTTATTTTACAATTCTGACCATCATTCTGTCTTTCTGGCAGAGATTCAATTTCTGTTTTATTTGTGTGTGGCTATTAGAAATCTTTGGTAGCCATAACAGAATGAGAATTCACTTGTTTTTTACTGCTCACAAAGGGCAAAGTCTAAATGCTTTGGGTTTTTTTTTTTTTTTGGGGGGGGGGGTTGTATAGTTTTAAATTAGAGCAGCTCTGCATTCTTAATCTACACTTGTGTGCTCCAAACTCATTCTCTGTGTGTGAAAATACACTGTACTCGTATTCTGTTTACCCCCCACTTAAGAATTTGGTCCTTAGGATTTGTCTCTGTCCTGACACTTCCCTCCCAGCATGAGACTGTCCCAAGGACTGGTTTGCCACACTGGTTTCACACAGCTCTGCCATCCCCTGGGCTGTACTCTCACATGGCATGTGACATGTTTTCCCATGACATGTGACATGTTTTCCCATGACAGGGAACCTTTGATGCAGCCTGTGATTTGCCTGCGCTGGTAAGGAGGGATAAACAACCCCATCTTCAATGCACGCTGTAGCTCAGTGTTGTATCCCAGTCCTGTTGCTAAAAATAGTGCAGTCAAAGAGGATTCAAATAACATCTTTATTTACAAGGCAGAAGGCACACATGTGCACAACATTTTGCTTTCAAAGTCTTACAGTGTACAAATGCATAGGACAGATAATGGACAGAGGTACAAAGCACTAATACAAAGTAATGAATCCATGGTTTGGCCATCTGAATTATTTAATGCTGGGGTTTTTTTCGGTGGAAGAGATGGATCAAAGGAAACAGCAGGTGAATTGAAGTGAGATGGTGTGGTATGGGGTGGGAATAGAAAAAGAGAACAAATTGTAAGAAAGAGTCTTTAATAGGCCAGAACAACAAATACAAAAACAACAAAACAACACCAAGACAGAACATCCGTGCTTTCAATTGTAAAAAAAACTCCAGAGTGTTATTGTAAAATTTGAACTTGAAAGCACTTAACCTTTGCTGTATTGCTGTCTCCTTGCTGCTGCCAGGCATCATATTTGACTCCTTTGGGCTGGAATCTTCCTGAACTTTCAAGTTCTGTGATTTTTTTATGCAGACCACCAAGCCAGAGAGCAGAAGATTTCTGCAGAACTGAGCTGCTGCTGTGAAAAGTTCATTTGAAAGTTTTTTTCCACCCACTAATAAAATAATATTTGTATTAATTAGTAATTCTGAAGGAAGACTTTACACAGAACAGCTGTAAGAGCTGTGTCTGGTGCTTCAGTTCTGCGCCAATACGGCTGAAGTGGACCCAGGCAGTCCTGAGACTCAGACACACTGCCTGAAGCAGAAGGTCAGATCGGAAGGGCAAGAGTTAAACTGTAGCATTTACCTTGCCATGCCTCAGAGTGGGTCAAAAAGAGGAGTAGATGGCATCAGATGGTCAGTACCCAGCTCTTCTGAACCAGTGGGACACTCTGGTGGATCAATGGTCGTCTGGTGGATCCCAGTACCTTTGATGTTCACAGCTCCTCCTGTGAACAACATCTCCTGGTACCTAAAGAGGGGTGGGGAGAGCTGGAAGCTCTTGATGATCCTACTGTGGGTGACATTTCCAAGGTAACAGTACTCTAGAACCTCTCTTTTGTTCCCCATAGAAGGACCCATCTACCACTTGCCTGACTCAGCCCAGGATTAAAGATCTCTTATTCATTGCCTTACTGCCCCAAGGCTTTGAAGTTAAGAGCCTCTTTTTATGAACTGTTGTAAACCTAAAAAGACTCCATAAGAATCGATGTAGGGTTTTCATAGAAATATGAGGCCTGCATATAACAAAAGAAAGAAGTAGAAGAAAAGAAAGGTAGGAAAGCAAGCATGTCCAAACTCAGCAATGGGGATCTTGGCTCCACTCACCACAAAACTGAGTGGCAGGTAAAATTCTTTTCACTTTCCTTGTAAGAAAAAGTGAAACACATGCTTGCACTCTCTCTCACACACACTGTCTCACATACCTCTTTTCCTTGTGATCTCAGAGAATTTTAACTTCACTTAGTCATCCTTGCTCTAAATTTCTTTAAACTGTGGTTGGATAAACTCCTAGATTCTGGGGGGGCCCTTGTCAGACAAATTCGTGGGTGTGCAGCCCCCACTTGATGACATCAAATCACTAAATTAACAAAGGGCTCACTAACATATTCTTAATGTGCAGCCAGTATTTGAATTAATTTTCCCAAATTAAGTTTATTTTTGCACTCCTGAGTGTACCTGTGGTTCCTGGTCACATGCAAAAGCCCTACAAATAATGTGGTCCCTTATCAACATACATGCCAGAGTACATGAGTTGGTATATGGATATCTGTGAGGTTTCAGTCAGTGGAATTTTCTTTGCCTCAAAAAACAATTTTAAATGGAATAAAGTCGGCTGGAGTGGAGCTAGCTAACACCAAGAAGGGCTGAAGCCTCGAAGGCAGTGGGGCCGAAACATTGATGGATAAAGACGGGTGGGTACCCCCTGGGAGGAGAAATTTCTGGAGCGTAACTCAGCCTCGAAGTCGGGTGGAGGTTCCCCCCAGGTGGGCCGGTCCACAATGTCCTTCTCGGTGTGGCAACGGGACCCCCCTGGGAGGCGAAATTCCTGGCGCCTGACTCAGCTTCCTCAGCAGTGGGGCACCGACCCGCCCCTTCCCTCCCTCCCTTCCTCCCTCCCTCCCTCCCGATCCTGGGATTACCTGAGTCAGCCTGGAAAACGGTGATAAAACGTGCCAATGAGCTCATCGTGAGGATCCTGTACCGACCCATCACCCCGCACCGGACCTCTGACTGCCATCTCTGAGAAGATGGACGGACGCCACTGCATCGTGGGTGGTGATGTCTGTCTCACTCTTTTCCTCTCTCTCCCTCATTCTTTAAACTCTCTCTCATTTTGCCTTGCAACATATTTTGCCGTATCTTCACTGGATTATGTCACTTGGCCTGGGATTTGTCAAATAAAACTTTATGCTTGCACCCGAGCCCTGGTGGTTGGACTTTATTCTCGTGGATCAAAAAATTACAAATTACTTCGAACCGTAACAGTAGCACACACCTTAGATTTGTAGGCAGCGAAATGCAAATAGGCTTGTGCCGTGTGAATATGAAGCAAGGTGTGGTTACAGTATACATGTGCAGAAGTGCAGACAAATAAGTGAGTGTATGAATTAAAACCAGCTTCATTCCTTAGATTCCACTCTGATTTCTCTGAACTTAGTGTCAGTGATGTGAGATTAACTAACCTTCTTCAACCATCTAAAGAAAAAAATTTAATTGGGACAATAATTGAACTGAACTCTGGAGGCAGCTGGGGATGTGAAAATACATTGTCAAGCAGATTATGATATCAGAGTTTCTCGTGTAATAATGAATATACTATGTCTGCTCATCTGAGATAAATTTATATGAGAATCCACTAAAATTAAAATTTAAAATAAGTTTTTCCTTGCTGTGCCATGAAAATAAACAACATTTTCTGTTGAACTTAAAGCACTCTGTTCTGTCATAGAATCAGGGAACGTAGGGGATTGGAAGGGACCTCTAGAGATCACCTAGTCCAACCTCCCTGCCAAATCAAGATAACCTTAGGGCAGGCCACACAGGAACACATCCAGGCAGGTTTTGAAAGTCTCCAGAGAAGGAGACTCCACAGCCTCTCTGGGGAGCCTATTCCAGTGCTCCATCACCTTCACAGTAAAGAAGTTGCTCCTCATGTTGAGGTGGAACTTCCTATATACTACCTTAAACCCATTATTCCTTGTCCTATTATTGGGCACCACTGAAAAGAGATTGGCCTCTTCCTCTTGACACACACCCCTCAGTTATTTAAAGTCATTAATAAGATCCCCTCTCAGCCTTCTTTTCTCAAGTCTAAACAGCCCCAGTTCTCTCAGCCTTTCTTCACAGGAGAGATGCTCAAGTCCCTTAATCGTTCTTGTAGCTCTCCATTGGACTCTCTCCAGTAGATCCCTGTCTCTCTTGCACTGGGAAGCCCAAACCTGGATATAGTATTCTAGGTGTGGTCTCACCAGGGCAGAGCAGGAGGGGTAGGAGAACCTCCCTAGATCTGCTGGACACCCCTCTTGGCCACAAGTGTACATTGTTGACCCATGGAGAATTTACTGTCCACTAAGTCTCCATGGTCTTTTTCCATGGAGCTGTTTTCCAGCAGGACATCCCCTAATCTGTATTGGTGGTTGGTGTTATTCCTACCCAGATGGAGGACTTTACACTTGTCCTTATCAAACTTTATGAGGTTCTATGCCATGCCACATAGCAAATGACTAAGTTTAACCCAAAGCTACCATTTCAGTTTACAAAAAAATTTACAGTAAATTAGACTATACCATGCCAGGTATGAAAACTGACCTTCCTTTAATGTAGTTTATGAGGACACTTCCATCACCAGCATGACACTGGGGTGGGACGTGGGGCTCATGGCCAGGTGGGCCTGTTGCCCATGAAAACCACAGCAGCTCAGTGGACTGATGCATTCACAGGAATGATGCTCCCTGCCATCCTGGAGCACCACAGGCATTGCCAGCAGTGCTGTTGCAGCCTGGCATGGAAAGCAGCAGGGTGGGATTGAGAAGCTGCAATGTGCTTGGGTTACTTTTAATGTAGTCAGGTTCTATTGGGCTTTAAGGCCAGATGCAATATTTCTAGTGTCTGGATTTTTGTTACTCATGCTCACAGAGAAGCTACAGATTTTCACATTGCCTGTGTAAGCTGTGTAGTTAAAAGATCTGATGTATTAAATCTACAAATTTTTGCTATTCAGTAAATTTTATTATTTTGACTCAAATAGCAATCTCCTTAAGCAAAGGAACTTACAAAGATGTCTTCATTCCAAATTCTTCTTAAAAGGATCTTTTTTCTTAAAGGGGAATGTTGGCACATGACTGTTGTATTCAGATGGATTTTCTCTCCTGCTTTTCAACATAATAAAGTAATCAGTCTTAGAGACAGAAGACGAAAAGGAGCCAAGCTATAGATTCTCACTTAGCAATTGTTTTTTACCAAGCTCACAAAAAAATTTTTTTCAAGGTTTTCACTTAAATAAATTAAGTGATACCTAATGCAAAGTCATACGATAATAAAATGCCTTGGGAGGATAACACCAGAGTTTTCCATCGTTTGCCAGGTATTACTACAGGAGATAAAATCAACTAGAGACTTCCTGTCTTTCCTATGATTAGAATTGCCCCTCTGTCTTTCCACAAACAGATTTCTTTTATCACATTTAAGAAAACAATCTAAAATTTTCCTCAAAATTTTAAGAAATTCAGTCTTGAATCAACAGGGTAGAGGTATTTCAACATCTTGAATCAACAGTGCAAGAGGTATTTTGATAATAAGTAGCCATACTTACTGTGTATAAGTAGCCATAAACAACAACTAAGTAGCCATAAAAAGGCAGTCTCAAGCTTGCTGAAATTTAAGTCACAGGGAAGAAGATGCAATTCATCACACCACAGGTTGATTGAAGAGAAAGATATTTTTTAAACTGCCTTTGCTGTATGTAAATGTGTGAGAAGCAATATTTCTAAACCAACATTTCATTTTTTGAGTTCTAATTAATAGAGTTCACAGTATTCCTATAAAGTACCCTGGTTAGACTGTCTGTAATTGTAAATTATAAAGGAAAAAAAATATTACCAAAAAAACTGAAGAGCAGGAGAAAAGCAAAAGAGAATCACTATGAAAGAGACATCTTTTTAATAATGGCACAGTCAAAAATTCTCTTGTAAAAAGCTTCTCTGAGCTGGCATTCCTTTAATTCTGCATGTCTGGAGTGTTTAAGGAAAGGTGAAACAGTCCAAATTGCATGTAAAATCGGAGAGTTCTACTCGGTTTAATAGATTTTTCAACCCTAGTGCACACTGATTAAAATCAGCTGAGGCAGTACAGCCTCAGACTGTCTGCACCAAACAAATGCAGACCCCCCCTGGGGGTTGGATGAAAACTAAAACGGGACTGAGAAGCAAAACCAAAAGCGACCGAAAACACCACCAGAATCATCGGAGTTCCCAGAGGGAGAGAAGCCGGAGAACACAGGCGAGGAATCTTGGAATGCAGACTCCTGACCTCGTGCCTGCCTGCCGCAGCTCCCGACTGCTCTGCCACCTTTCCACCTCGGAAGCCTGATTTATCTTCTTAACCACAGTTGCCATCAATTAATCCTCTGCTCCACCTGTCAACACCATCAGTGCCTGCTATAGAGCAACAATCAAGGAAAGAACTGGGACTTGGAGACAAGCAACTAAGGAAACTGCTGAAGAAGCTGACAGAACTGGAAACCAAGGATGAGTATACCCCTGAAAAAACTCTAGTTTTTGCTCCGGGGAACATCCCAAACAATGGGGCACTAATCCATTTTTACCCCTTGATCCGTTCCCTATTCTTGCTCCTATTTCCCTTAACCCTTTAACACCCACTGCTCTACCTCTTCCAGATCCAGCATGGGGAGGGGAGGGTAGTGGGGGAGGTGGTAATGTGTATCCAGTAACTAGATGGAAGGGAATTATTCAAAATGCTATAGTTGAAGGAGAAATGGTTCCCAATATGAGTCCAATGGTTTTCCAGTGATTGTGGGACCAGGAGGAGGAGGTCAATGGTGACTTTACCAGATTTTAGTAGCAATATCATTTCATTTTTGAATCTTCTAGTGGTGGTTGTTAGTTTTTCTTATATATTGGTGAGAAGTAAGAAAAAAAACACAGTTATGAGAATGAGTATGCCTTTTTGGAGGCTGGAAGTTGCTGTGGAGAGCAAGAGTTGCTCCTGGTACGGAGAGCACTCCCACTCCTGCCTCCGCAGCCGCTTCTCGCCCCCCCCACCCCCCGCACACACTGCTGCTGCTCAGAAAACGAGCCCACCATACCTTAAAAACTATATTACAGAAACAAAAAGGAGGAGTTGGAGCATTATCAACACCTGAAGAGAGACTGCTCAAGGCTATATATACTTCTAATTTTTTAAATTGTTATACTTCAGATGTGCCTCCCATTGCTAAACACTTTGCGAGTAATAATCTTTTCCAATTCCAGGAAAGACCTCCAGTCCTTATTAAAGATATGGAAACGGGACAAATTAAAGGCCCATATTCACTCATAACATGGGGGAGGGGTTATGCTTGTGTTTCCACAGATCAAGGACCTAGATGGATTCCAGCGAAAAATGTTCGACCCTACAGGCTACGAGCCGCGCAGGACTAATAATTCCTGTTATTACTGTTTCACCTGTAGTAACTTTTACGCTACCTAAAGAAAATATGTGGCTCACTTTATTATAATTATACCTCTAAAAATGTATCTAAATCCACTAACAAACTTTTATTGCTTCCCCCGGGTTTGTTTTTTTTTATAGACCATGGCCTGAAAGTTGTTGAGGAGAATGAGAACTGCTCCTCATACAGAGAACACAGAGTTAAAAAAAAAAAAAAAAAAAAGAAAAAAATGAAAAAGAAAAAGAAAAAAAAAGAGAAAGAAAAAAAAAAAAAAAAAGAGTGTGTATGCCTTTGCTATTTATAGGCTTGGAATTTTGTCTGTAAATAATTTTATTAGGCTTTTTAGGTTTTTATTTGGCAACCATGAAGGAAACTATGACTCCACCGTGCTGTGATCCGGGAGGGGTCTGGGGACGCTTTTGGGGCCCCCCAACCAATTTTTGTCAGATAAGCCTCCTCTACCCCCTTGGTTCTATGCGCCAGTGGACATCTGAACTTCCTCATACTAAAAAGTTGTTTAAGTCCTTCCACTGCAGTGTGAAATGTGCTTTTAGTATTGTGTTGATAACAGGCATTTGTTAATGTTGTAATTCATGTGATCGTTTATATGTTGACTAAGGGATCCCTCGTCTATATGTTGATTGTTGATTGTGCTATTCTGTTGCACTGCTCTTTTTATTGTTAGCTTTTAGGTCATATTTGTGAAGATTTTAATGGAATGTGTTGTATGAATCTTTCTGATCACTCTCAATCTATACATGCTGCAATACGATCACTTAAAGAAGGGGTTGCACATTTGCAATCACAGGATAATTAGGACTGGTTTGATAAACTTTTTTCAAGATGGGGTTTAACGGGATGGTTGTGAAGTTTGGTTAAGACTGTTTGTTATGCTTTATCTGCTTTTTTACTTTCTCTAACCTTGCTACCCTGTATTTTTCAATGCTTTCAACGGATGCTCGATCATGCCATGAAACGAGTTTATCTTGTCCAATCGGAAGGGGGAATTGAGGCAGTACAGCCTCAGACTGTCAGCACCAAACAATTGCTGATAATTTCAACATAAGCTTTGAGCTATGTGCAAGGACAGTGCTGCTTAAAGCATATTTTGTAACCACAAGGAACAGCACGTTAGAACATTTGAAGGTTAAGGAGTAAGCAAGACGATTAGATTAAGGGACTCAGCACGATTACAACATCCACGAAGAAGCTCGAATGTGTGAAAGATAAGCTTTGTTAGTTAATTGTTGCTAAAGGTTTTGTAGCCAATCAAGTTAAAACGTGTGTAACGAGATGTAGAAATCACCAATCAGCAATATGTATACGTGGCATTAGCTCTTAGATTAGTGTATAAATATTGCCTTCTGATTCAATAAAGTTGGACATTTGTTTGCATCAAACAAGTCTCCGTCTCGCATCTGTTTGCATCAAACACCCACTGCGACAACAGGGAGTCATAGAATGGTTTGGTTTGGAAGAGATCCTAAAGATCATCTCATTCCAAGCCCCCTGCCATGGGCAGCGACACCTCCCACTAGACCAGGTTCTTCAAAGCCCCGTCCAACCTGGACTTGAACACTTCCAGGGATGAGGCATCTACAATTTCCCTGAGCAACCTGTGCCAGTGTCTTTTGACCCTCACAGTGAAGAATTTATTCCTAATGTCTAACCTAAATCTCCCCTCTTCCAGCCTGAAACTGTTCCCCCTCATCCTATCACTACAGGCCCTTATCAAAAGTCCCTCCCCAGCTTCTCTGTATCCCACTCCAAGTCCTGGGAGGCTGCTATAAGGTCTCCCAAGAGCTTTCTCTACTTCGGGCTCAACAACCTCAACTCCCAGCTTCCCACCATAGGAGAGGTGCTCCAGCCTTCCTTATGATTTTCGTGGCCCTACTCTGGACTCACTACAGCAGAACCATATCCTTCTTGTATCGGGACTTTCAGAACTGAACACAGTACTCCAGGTGGGGTCTCACAAGAGGAGGGCAGAATCACCTCCCTCGACCAAAACAATACTCTAGGTTTATTTTATTTTAATGCTTTTTAACCTTAAAAAAAAAAAACAAAAACAAAAACCCACACAGCATTGCCTATGTCCCGGATACTACAAGACCTCAATCTTTGACCCCATTCTCTCGAAAAATGGCATTCCCTCGACCCCTTTCCCCGCACGGGGGACAGTGACCACCCGGTGGCTAGGAGGGTCGAGGCTCCGGGTCCAGACCGAACTCCCTCTTCCCTGCCGGGGCGGTGGCACTCGGCGCCCGGTGAGGGCCTCCCGCAGGCTGGGCCGGTTCGGCCCATCGGCGCCATGGGCTCGGGCCGCGGGGCAGCGATGGCGGGGGAGCAGCGGCGGCAACAGCATCAGCATCAGCCGTCCCCAGCCCCAGGGCAGCCTCCTGCCTCCTCCTTCGAGTGCTTCGTGTGCCTGGGGATGCTGCACCGCCCAGTGTGAACGCCCTGCGGACACGTCTAAGAGCCCGGGACCAGCGCTGAACCGCCGGAGACGCCGATGGCCCGGCCTCACCCACCCCAGCCCGGGGCTTTTTGCTTGCTCGGCCCCGGGATTTCTTCTGCCGGGGGAGATAAGCAGGAGGTCGGGGTGTGGGGTCTGGCAATGGGAGAGGTGTGGGGTGCGGGCACCAGACGGGAAGGGGAAAGGGCTGGGAAAAAAAGAAGAGGGAAAGGGAACAGGTCGGCTTTGAACTGACTTAATGTAACCATGTTTCATCAGCAGTTTGTATATAGGGAAGCGTGAAGTAGAAGTGTGGGATACGCGTGCCCCCGTAGACTGTGGGCCCAGAAAGCAACTCAGGAGTCAGCCCATTTAAAACCGAATTACCTTAAATTGTGTCTGTTTCTCTGCCGAGGGCAGAGAGAGAGGTTGTGACACCAGTGCTCAGCTTTTTTTTTCTTTTTCTACCTCCCTGTTAAATACCTAGAAATACGTCTAGATTCATCCCAGATCGATCTCTGCTTAAGGGCAGGCTATGCCAGAAAATCAGTTTTGGGATAGCTCTTTTAGGATAAGGCCAGTTATTCTGGGCCACTTACTTAAAAAAAAAATCTGTGCGTAAAGACTAGCTATTCCAGAGTTAGTGTGTGCTTCTGGCTCAGATTCCAAGTGAGTATTTCTAATAGTTGTTTTCATCCCAAATCTAATGTGAGCCATAGTTAAAGTATTGCCCCTAATCTGAATCTGGTCCACATGCAAGCATAACATAAAAATCTTGTCTAGGATCAGCACAGAACCATGTATACTGGTGTAAAATGCAAGAGCAAACAACAACCACTTTGTAGTGACTCCATTTACAAATAAATGTGGCACCTGGCACAGGCATCTTTCTGGTGATAACAGCAGCTTGAAGTATGGCTTAAGCCAGTCTTTATTAATAATTTTTGAAAAAAATACAGAAAAAATTAAGAAAGGATAAAAGACTTTCTAACATGTTTCTGTGCCTCTTCTTCATTTCCAGGTCTACTTTTTCATCTCAGAAACCACAGGGAACCTAAACCCCTTTCCTAACAACCAGCTAGGCCTTTTCTACTATTTGCCTAGTGAGGCTTGTTTTTATTATTTACTCCAGGTTACAGATCATGGAAAATTATGTGCCTTTCAGGTGAGACTTAAACATATATATGTCTAAAAGTGAAACTGTTTGCAGTACTCTCAGTATATTCTAGAACTAATACATTACTTTTGTTGAAGGTGAGAAGTGTTATGCAGCCTCTAACTAGAGACTTGAGGCAATTCTTTGGAAGCTAAACAGAAGAGGAAATAAAAGCAGGGCTTTAACAGTGTTCCTGGTACATATCCTGAGATGCTTATGTTTTATTTCATCTACCTACAGTGTTTTAAGTTTGGCTTATTTGTTTGTTTTACCTGTTTAGGTACCAACTGGGCAATTAAAGCAGAGTAATAAATTGAGTTAAGGTTTTTGTTGTTGAACCTAAAATTACTGAATGTTGGAGACTTTTTGGAAGAAAATGGACATGTGAGCAATCCTGACTATTTAGCTCTAACCAGAGTGAGCTGAGGGCCTTGAGGCCAGCTGCAAGGTTACTGAAAGATCAGCTACGGGCAAAAGATAAGGGAGCTGGCAGTAGAAAAGAATAATAACAGCCTGGGAAATCATCTCATAGACAACACATAAAGAGTTGTATTTAACCCATTAGATAGTGCACTGTGGCATATGAAAAATGTGTTGTATCAATCAACAATATGCTTGTATTATGTTATCAGCCTGACTGTGTATAAAAGGGCTACTGCTGCTCCCAATAAACGGCAATACTTCGATTACATTAATCTGCCTGTTGTCCACTGTTCTCCCGCAATGGCAAATTGTTTTTATACTCAACTGAGCAAAGTGATGACTTGTAGCAAATGACTATTTGAATATAATACATGAGTGTAGAAGTTCTTCATCAGTCCTTGCATCTCTAATATATATATATATATATATATATGAGAGGGCTGGAGCACCTTTCCGATGAAGACAGACACAGAGCTGGGGTTATTCAGTCTGGAGAGGAGAAGGCTCTGAGAAGACCTTATTGTAGCCTTCCAGTATCTGAAGGAGGCTACAAGAAAGCTGGTGAGGGACTTTTTAGGATGCCAGGTAGTGATAGGACACAGGGGAATGGATTCAAACCAGAGGAGGGCAGATTCAGGTTAGATGTTAGGAAGAAGTTCTTCACCATGAGGGTGGTCAGACACTGGCACAGGTTGCCCAGAGAGGTGGTGGAAGCCTCATCCCTGGAAGTTTTAAAGGCCAGGCTGGACAGGGCTCTGAGCAACCTGATCTGGTGGGAGGTGTCCCTGCCCATGGCAGGGGGGTTGGAACTAGATGATCTTAAAAGTCCCTTCCAACCCTGAAAATTCTATGATTCCATATTAAATTTTTTCCTGCTACTAACAGTTTTGTGAAGAGGGTGAACAAACTGGCAAATAGTAATCTGATTTTATATTTGTTACATTTGTTAAAAGGGGAGAGTTCTCAGACAGGGTGTGTGGTACAGTAGCTTGTACAGGGTTATTTATAGAAGACTTCTCTGTTCCTCAGAGAAACAAAGAAACCTTTTCAACCCTATCTAAAGTACAAGAATAATCTAAGTTAAAACCCGCCTGAGGGCAAACCGTGTGTAACAATTCAGAGATTATCTTTGGACAGGGAACGTGTTGGGTCTTGGCTGTACTCTCTTTGCACTTTGTGTAATTATTTATACTGCTGTGAAGTAACTGCAGAATACCAACTTACAGAGTTAGGCTTTGATTGTTTTTTACAAGGAAAGGGTTTTTTTCAAGGAGCTATATGTGAAGAAGCCTTCCACAGAAGAGATGACATCTGAAATCCTCCTATAGATCAATCATGGACTGTCAAGTATGTTAGAAATGCTGTTGCAGAGTGCATTGCCAAGTTGTTTTACGGTGGCTTGAGGAGGTTTTCCCCAGCTTCCAACCCCACTCCTCTGCTGAAGTTGCTATCTACATAACAGAACTGGTGGGGACAATGTGGACATAGAAGATCTGGTGCAAAGGTTGGGATTTTAGCAAGTGGAAAAGCAGCTGAATTTGCACTACAACACCAACCTGAGTGTTGGGGAAACAGTTCAGAAATATACAGGTTGTGAGCAATCCTGACTTACTTCAACTTAGGCTACATTGGGTTAATACTTATTGAGGCCTAGTTAGAGGCCTGAGAATAAGCTAATGGGAAAGAGATAACTAATTGGCAACAGGAGAGGAAAATAATTATGTGAGAAGATGGTTCCGTGAGAATGGTATGTTGATTGGAATACAAAGCCACCTGCCTGATAACATAATATAAATAAGACTTCTCTATATATAGTGGATGTGAGTTCTTAATAAACGATTTTCCTGCAATCATATTGATGCGTACATGGAATCCTTAAGCCTCTGCAGATTGTTTTCCCACACCTGAGTAGATGTGGCAGTTAAACACATGAATCCTTCTGGTTTGAGAGAGGAGACAGAAAGAAAGGTAGGTAACCTTCAACTGGGTGGCAGCACAGGAGGAAGGGAGTAGCAACATCCTAAATTGGTACAGCATGACCACCGGTACCAGCTGGTTTGACCACAGTGATTGAAGATTTCTTGAAGAAGGCTGGTGCCTGCCTTCTAAAAGCTATGGCATTTAAATCTCCAGGTAGAACTGGTAAAGCAGGTGTTGCTCCAGCTCCTTACTTGTTTCAGTGCCAAGCCAGCAGTTTATTCAAGTGAAATTTTGCATTCATACAGCTGGGGTTACATGCACAAGTTTGCTCCTGATGCTCCTGCAGCACTTTGCTCCTGATGTTTGCCTCTATCACAGGGCTGCGGTATTTAGCTGAGGATGCATTTGTGACACTGTAGAGCAGCAACACACAAAAAAAACCCCCAACAAAACCCCCCCAAACAACAACAACAAAAACACCAATAATTTTTGTGATCGCAGGTTCTGAAATAATGAACTGCAATCTTTGCCTGGACCATGGTGGGCAGATTGCTCACTTCTGCTCTGAGTCCTCACAGTCACCTACATTTCAGTGCCACCAGGAAGCTCAGCTTGTCTGTTTACAGTGCTCCTCAATGCAAATAGGGCTGCAAGAACAATACCTACAATAATCTTAACAATACATTGTAAGAAGAATAAATATCCTGCAATTTTACACCAGGGATGATTTGTTGCAAAAATTTCATTCTTTTTTTGTTACACTACCATATTTGAAGCATATTTGTGGGAGATTACATTTGTTCTCATTTCTTTCTATATGTAGATTCATAGAATCATAGAATTGGCTGGGTTGGAAGGGACCTCAGAGATCATCAAGTCCAACCCTTGATCCACTACTGCTGCAGTTACCAGCCCATGGCACTGAGTGCTACATCCAGTCTCTTTTTAAATATCTCCAGGGACGGAGAATCCACTACTTCCCTGGGCAGCCCATTCCAATGCCTGATCACTCTCTCCGTAAAGAAATTCTTTCTAATATCTAACCTAAACTTCCCTTGGCACAACTTAGGACCATGCCCTCTTGCCTTGCTGAGAGTTGCTTGGGAAAGGAGACCAACCCCCACCTGGCTACACCCTTCTTTCAGGGAGTTGTAGAGAGTGATGAGGTCTCCCCTGAGTTGCCTCTTCTTCAGGCTGAACACCCCCAGCTCCCTCAGCCTCTCCTCATAGGGTCTGTGCTTCTGTCATTTCTGTATTTCTGCAAGTTTAAAGAACAGTGCATGGACATGCCCCTGCTGCTGTGCTTACCTTCCTTCTGAGGGAATTCCAGCCACTGACATTGCCAAGACGATGGAGAGCACACACAGAAACTACACAGAATGTCAAACACAGGTTTGCAGCCTTGAACACTAACTACTAAATAATTACAGACATGTTTCCAGAGGTGTATCCATGCATGAGAACTAGCACCATTTAGACAGGGTGATGGAGGGCACCCTCAGTAAGTTTGCAGATGATGCCAAGTTGGGCAGGAGTGTTGATTTGCTTGAGGGTAGAAAGGCTCTACTGACAGACCTGGATAGGCTGGATCAATGGACTGAGGTCAACTCTATGAGATTCAAAGAGGCCAAGTGTCAGATCACTTGGGTCACAACCATTGAACACTACAGCCTTGGGGAGGAGGTGCTGGAAAAGCTGCCCAGAGGAAAGGGAGAAAAGGGGGCTGAGGGGAAGGAAACCTTTTCTCTCACTAAAACTACCTGAAAGGGTGCTGTAGTAAGGTGGGTGTCAGTCTCTTCTCCCAGGAAACAATTGATAAAATGAAGAGTAGAAGGGCTCAGATTGAATGAGGGGAGGTTTACATTGGATATTAGAATTCTAAAAAAAAAAAAACAAACCAAAACAAAACTTCATGGAAAGGGTTATCAAACAGGCTGCCCACAGGGATGGTTGAGTCTGGATGGATGGAGGTAGCTAAATGACGTAGATGTGGTGTTTAGGGAGATAGTTTAGCACCAGGCTAGCCAGAATTAAGGTAGGACCTTTAGGATCTTTTCCCACCAGAATGACTCAGTGATTCTTGCCTTCCTACCTTGGTTTTGGCTAGAAAAAGGACAAACCACTTTTTTTTTAATATATACTAAGGCTGCCTAATTGTAAAAATCCTGTTCACAATTGCATCTGTCAATATACAGGACAAAGATATAAAATGCTGTGATTTTTTTTCTTTATAAATACCCCTCGCCTGCCCCTTTGGTGAAGCTACCTAAACTGAGCCTTTTTCCTTTAATTTAAATCAGACCTTTGAAATATCACTTACATGAAAACAAAGCTTAAATGCTGCTGTTTGAACAGGAAAAACGTTAATTTTGTTTTATTAAAACAAGGTGAAGAGCAAAAGTTTAACAGGACTTTGTGGTGGAGGAGAGGGCATGTACAAATAGGTAAAAGTTAATCAATATTGAATTTATATCTGTTAACCTCAAATTTCAAATAAACCCAAGTATCTTCTTCTCTGTTGGTGAATATTTAAATATTTACTCTGTACCTTTTGTAGAGTAACAAGGCAACCAGGTACCTCTAATTGCCAAGGAGTGGGTGTGAGCTCGTATCAAGTCCACCTGGGCCCGGTTAGGGCAGGCCCCCTACTGAGCATGAGCAGGACCAGGGGGCCAATAAAAGGTGAGGCTCACACCTACAGAGCAGCTCATTCTTGGGCTAGGCAACAGAGAGGTCAGTAGCTCTTTGAGCCACAGGACTGATCTAGGCTAGTTCCACTCTGAGCTATAGACTTAGAGCACCGCTCCCAAGTCTCTATTATGGCACTTGGGTAGACATTGAAGCGCCGATCCCTAAGAAAGGTTCGTCTCGCTACACCTTTTCCAGTCTAATTAGCACTCTTCAGTCTTGCTCTCCCCTCATAATTTTGTATTTGTGTTGTTTTGTGGAAGGAGATTGTATGGCTTAAATGTGACTCCCCCCCTTTTTTTTGTTGAATTTTCCTGATTCCCTTCTAGCTTTGTAACTTCTGTTTTACCAAATGCAAAACAACACCCTTAAATATTTCTTGTCTGGCCATATAAAATATCATAAAATGTAAGCCAGCAAGTAAATGTGTGAACTTTCAAAAGGCTATTTGCAGTCTTGTGAGGAATTACAGGAACAGAAGAAAAGCAGCAGAACTGTTTACTTATTGTTAACACTACAGCTTCTTTATCTTTTTGAGTTTTTTTTTTCTCATGGATTTTATATCTGGGAAAGATGTCCTTTAAGTCTAACAGTGAGGTACATGAACTGCAACACCTTGTTATTAACAGTAGCTAAATAATGATTTCATTTTTAAAAAAAATTGGGCTTTGCAAAAGAAACCTGATTGTAACAGAGCTGGGCTTCTCAGTACTTGGTAAAGGTTAAGCACAGCCTTTTGCTTTTCAGCGGCAGAGCATAAGAAGTGACCTGGATATGGGTGTCTGCAGGGGTTTATGATCTTTCTTACAGTTGAAGAAAGGATTTGCTGTATTTCTTGCATAAAGCCAACAATGAGTCCACTAAGGGATGCTGGAAAGGAGAGTGCATTTAGTGCATTTTAAAGGCGAGACACCTTTGTATATTTTTATTGCTGTTTGGCAGACTACCCTTGGCAAAGTCTCTTGTGGTGTCTCAGTCACACCAGTGCATGGATTGCTATGTTGGTATAAACCCAATTTCATTTGCAATTATGGCTCGGGGAGTGGAAGTCACAATTAAGTGGCTGAGGGATGGGTACATTTCAGTTTGCTGCATCTGCAGTCAGGATGATCATGGAACTAATATCTGGGACAGGGTTGTTTTAAATTTCTTTACCAAGGCTCATTGAAACTGGTTATCAATGTTTAAAGGTTAAGCATATGGAATAACCTATAAGAAACATTGTCTCTGCACTGTTTCTGTGCAAATATTATTTTAATACCTCAACATGGTGACTCTTTATCATTTCATATCATTCCCCATCATAGAAAGTACATCAGGAAAATACCTCTGCTTCCCTAGTTTTGTTATTTAGAGGTTCTGAGCTAAAGGAAATAGCATTAGCAGCAGCAATATGAAACGGAAATCTTTTCCTTAATGAATCTGTAAAATGTTTTGCTGATGACTTCAGTGTTGTCAGAATCCAGCCCTCAAGCAGTAAATTATTTTTAATAGGGTTGGTCTAGATTTTCACTATTAAAAAAAGAGCAAGAAGTGAACTGGATGAGGGTCCTCCTCAGGCTAGAAATTTTTCTCTTTTGTCACTTGAATTTCATTCCAAATTATTAAGGGCCAATGTAAAGAACAAATACAATTACCAAAAATTAATAGTTTTTCCACTCTAAATGGCTTTACTCTCATAAGATGAATTTTATTATTACAAAATGTATTAGAGACACTGAACCAGTAACATAATATTTGAGTGTCTGAGCCAGTAGTAGCAGGAGATGTGTATCCTTCCCAAGGTGTAGTCACAGTGTTGTAATAAGGTTTAAACTAGAAAATACTCAGAATGATGTATTAGCATGAATGTGTCATGGTATAAAACATAACAAGCTGCTTCTTCTCATTACTTAGGTATGTCTGAGTGAAATGAGAGCTCATTTAAGAACTTGTGAAAAATATGTAGAAAAATATGGACCTCTACAGGAGCTGGGTGATGCAGGAAAAAGGTAGACCTTAGTGATGATGACATTGCAAAACTACTTTTGAACTTGTTATCCCAACATAGTGAAGTCTAACTAGTACAAGGATTCTCAGATTTTGGGTTTTTTAATTGGAACTTCTGTTTTACAGAATTAATCATGAACCCTTTACTAGTATTTTAAAATCATGATACTCAAATAGTACTTGAAATTGATGCCTTTTTTTTGGTTATCACTTTAAAATAGTACATTTTACCTGTAATTAGTTTTATTTTGATAGAATTTAGTGCCATGTTTTATAGCAACAGTATTTTGCCAATTCAGCAGGTTTTTTATTTTTTTCTTGGGGAATAATTATGTTTGCTTTCAAATAGAACTCCTCAAAAATGTTGGTTATTTCCAGAATGAATAAGACTAATTACAATCTACATTTAATTGGCTGTCATTTATGTCCATAAGTAGGACATAGAGCCCCTTAGTGTGTCCAGAAGAGAATCACAAAAATGATAAGAGGGCTGGAGCACCTCCCATATGAAGACAGGATGAGGAAGTTGGACATGTTCAGCCTGGAGGAGGGTCCGAGGTGACCTTATAGAGGCTTTCTAATATCTGAAGAGGGACTTCAAGAAAGCTGGGGTAGGAATTCTTGCATGGGTGTGTAGCAATAGGATAAGGGGCAATGGTTTAAAACTTGAAGAGGGGATATTTGGGATAGATATTAGATAGAAGGAAAAAAATATTTCCTGGGCGGGTGGTGAGATGCTGGAACAGGTTGTCCAGGAAGCTGTGGATGTCTCCTCTCTGGAAGTGTTCATGGCCAGGTTGGATGGGGCCACCTGAAGTGTTGGACTTTCTAGTGGGAGGTGTCCCTGCCCATGCAGGAGGGTTGGAACCAGATGATCTTTAAGGTTCCTTCCAATCCAAACCATTCTGTGATTCTATGATTTAATACTTTGCTTTTCAGAGGTAGATTTGAAGTAAGAAGACTAACAGCTTTTCTTATTTATATAATTATAGTGTATATACAGAATATATATTTTTACAGAATGTATGTGTATCAGATGTGAAAAGTTCACATTCTTTGACCTGTTCATTCTCTTTCATGTCAGGACCTGTTACAGTAATCACTTGGGTGTATAGCAATTCTAGAATAACTGAGGTCTTAAAATTCAATGGCCTTTAGTTTTGTCTATTAATGAATAGGAATAGTTTTCTTACCATTATTAGAGTGATTTTTTGGTATATGTAATTTGAAGTCCCTATCTGCTTCTTGAATTCTTAAATGACCTATTATTCAGGTTGCTTGCTCAGAAGACTTGTCTCCCTCTCAGTTACTGTTCTTTTGATGCTCAAAAAACTCAAACATCAATTCACAGATATTTGAAAATAGAAATAACCTGAAAATAGCATTTCCACTGTGCAAAAAGACAATACTCTGTACTGAAAACTAAGTAGCAATACTCTCTGAGAAAGTGTCAGTAGTAAACGATGGCTCCTGAGAATTGGTAGTTTGGTCACACGTGCTCCAAGTGTATCACAGCAATTAAATAATGCTTTTATCAAGTATCTGTAGTTGTAGCATTCAGTATTTTCATCCATTCATCTCCAAGGTCACATTTATCTTAAAGAGTGCTTCTCTGGATCAATAACCTGAAATTCTGGCACAGTTCTGTGCAGTGTTTGCAGTGTCCATTAGCAAGGTTGACCTTTTGTCAGAACAACATACATCATACTCAGGTACATGTCATATGCCCGTGCTGTGGTTTAGCTATGGCAAAATAAGCTTCTAACAATATCTGACCAAAGAAATCTAAATACTACTTTTATTGCTTGTAGCACTAAGAAAATATCAGTTCTATCTGCAGCCAATAACAATACACTATCTCTTATCCTCAGATATTCCTGTCCTTTTTGCCAGTATGAAGTAAATGAGGATGAGCTAATGGACCATTGTCTCACCATAGATCAGAAAGGAGAGCAGTGGTAATGTGCATTAGTATATATTTTACTGAATACACATTAAAGTGATTAATTCTAGCAAGCATTACTCATAGCAGAAAATCAGTAAAGATAAAATATTTTAATTGTTTAATGGGTTTTGACAGTAGAGGAAAAACTTAGCTATAGTCATTCCTTTTTCCCCTCTCTCACAGACAAGTGTTCAGAATGTAATACTTAATATGTCGCCACTACTATTATTGTGAGTGCACTATTATTGTAGGAGCACTGGAAATGGTGTAGGAAGTCTTACAACTGATACAGCATGCAGTTATTTACAGCCAAGAGAATGAGCATTGTTAGGTTCAGTGACTTGTCTGCTTTTAAATTCTGTGTGTGTTATTTCTACTGCCCTGACTCAGATGCATGTACAACATCTGCTGTGTAATCCAGTCTGGGGACTGAGGTTATAATTTGAGACCTTCTTATGGGGCCTCATATAGGACAGTGGGGCTTCATAATTTTTTTTTAAATTATCTTCACATTACTGGCTTCATTCTGAAGGTCCACAGAGGATGCAAGTCCTTCTGTGACCCTGTTTGTAGGACTGAGGTCCATAGGCTGCAGACTTGGATCTCGATGAGTGTCTTTACTTCCCTGATCATTATTTGCCAAGGCACTTTGGACTCCAATTCTCACGTCTCACAGAGGTATTTTAGAGAGGTTACAGACTGAAGGAGCTGTAGGCAAATCAACCAACACCCCTGTTTCTGCAGCGGGTGAGATGGGGGAAACCCACTCCATTTCCTTCTGTTTTGCAGGTCAGTTTTCACTGCTTTAACCACAATCATTTCATTAAATTATCCTGGACCCAGAGCTCTTGAGTGCATTAAAGGAAGCATTAATTCATGAGTGTATAGTGTATCCACCTTTGTTTGAGATAATGCTTTAATGTGTAAGATTTTACCAGATTTTGTGGGTTTAGGATTAGACTCTGTTTACTTTGGTCAGATGAAATAATTGTCAGTAATTTTTATCACACTTGTCAGTCTATAAGTTTTAATTTTCTATAAGTTTAAATTTTTTCACTTAGTGCAAATTCAAACATGGTTGTTTTGTGTAGCTGTAGGGGAGAATTAAGCCTTAAAACTAAGAAAATTATAAAATCTTTTGCTCAATTCAGAGTTGCATATTCAAGCTTATCCTGAAAGACTCATGAGTAATATGGATTATACTGCCTCTGTTGTATACTTCTTTGAAAATTAATGTAAAAAAAACATTATTCAGAACTATTCTTGCCTACAAATAATGTAAAAATTATAAGCAAGGAAATGAAAATGAGATCTCTTAAAACATACAGGTTTAATAAACTGCTTTTACTCAGTGTATAAACTGTAGACACCATATCATTAATACAAAGCAAAGAGAGGGAACATGCTGAGCAATGCACTTTGTTGTTTGCTACTGACACTCTGACTCTTCCCTTTAATTCTGAAATACTTTTGGAGTAACTGTTTCAGGATTTCAGTGAAAAAGCCAGCATTGTTTAGCATAGCTATTTCAACTTTTTTATTTCAAACTTGGAATAAACATGAGACTTGGACTTCTAGTTTAAAAAAGGCAACTTAAAAAAGTTTTTGTGTTTTGTAGCATGATGTTCATAAACACAACATGTCATAAAGCTGTTTTGACTATAGAAGTTATATATTCATACAGGATATTCCCACATGGTGTATTTCATGGTAATCATTCTTTTAGCACATGAAGTGTTCTTATGATACTGCTTGAAGAAATACAACTGCAACTTTTGTATTACAGAGAACCCAGAGGAAGTAGCTCAGCTTATCTTTTGATGAAGTGTCTTAGGCACTTCTGTTTTAAGCACACAGATGAATTGTTATTGATTACCAGAGATATCCTGTATGTTTCTTCCTGCTTTATGAACCAAACAGTGGCTATGGATGATAAACAAATGGATTAATTTTTATTACTTAATTTGAATGCTAAACAAATTGATACATGGACTGTTTGAATGATAAGCAAATTTTGTTTTGGATAAAACAAATGCTTTTACATGACTGTCCTCTTGTAGCAGGAGGGAATGTATTAACCACTAGATCTATATAGGAGGACAGTCCTTGGAATGTCTGCAGACAGAAAATACACAGAAAGGATTAGCATAATTGACAGCTGATCTGGAAGTGCCCCATGCCTAGCAGTATTTGTCTTGCTCAGAGAATGCTGATTGGCCATTACACATCCACTTATATCACATTTTTGTTTTTAAACACTGATAATATTTCTTTTGCAAGACCTGCAAGATGAAAATCGAGTATTTCCTTCCATTTATTTATAGTATTGTCCAATTTTTGTTTAACCCCTGGGAGAAAACCCAGCTATATCAGCAGAAATTTTATAAGGCATCTTCAACTCAGACATCCACTCCATTATGAAGACGACATAGTGAGTAATGGTATTTGCAAACTACTGGACTTGATTTCTTTGTGTGTGTCTTCTTCCATGCCTTTTATAATATAGAGGTCATGAACAGAGCATGTACCTGCACCACAGAGTCAAAAAGCACAGCAGATGTGTACAGATCCAGCATAATCTGATACTTAGAGGTCCAAGCTTATGGATTCTGTCCTCAGTTCTGTTGTTGTTTAATGGTATTACACATCTGAGTCATGGTCATAAATGACTTGGAGATCCTCACATGAAAACTGATGTACTTTGAATGGAAGTTGCTTAGGGTAGATTTAGGTTAGACATTAGGAAGAAATTCTTTGGTGTGAGGGTAGTGAGACACTGGCACAGGTTGCCCAGATAAATTGTGGCTGCCCCTTCCCTGGAAATGTTCAAGCCCAGGCTGGATGAGGCTTTGAGCAACCTGTTCTAGTAGGAGGTGTCTCTGCCCACAGCAGGGGTTTGGAACTAGATGATCTTTAAGGTTCTTTTCAACTCAAAACAATCCATGATTTAATAACCCATTCTTATTCTGTAAGGACCTAAGAAGCTGCATTTCTGCAAGGTCCTGCAGCTATTTGCTGTCTGAGCTGTGAAATGGAAAATGAAACATGAGCATTATCATGCTATTAGAATTTCTCAAGAATATCAGTTAGTGCTTTCCTATATTTATGTTTGATGTTCATCCAGACAAAATCACAGAAAGATATAACACTTTTTAATGGGGCAAAAGCACTTAAGAAAATGTACAAATGGAGGGCAGCTTTTTTTGCTGCAAAAAAGCAATCTTAATTTTAACCTATAGTTCATGCACATGTTGGGATCAGACCTATGTATGATAGCATTTTAATGACAGCTCACACATAGAAAGCTTCATAAAGTATAGGTAAGACTTGAGTATTTATTTCTATACACACTAATATGCATAACCAAATTGGACTCTTTAACAAATAGCATTAGCATTGTTAGGTTTTGCTTAATCACTGAATTTGTCTGTTTCTGCGTTTGACTTTCTCATCTATTTCAAGTTTGATAATGACTTATCTTGCTTTATGTTACAGTGTTTACCATTGAAGAGTAGAAAGTTAGGTAGTAAACTTTACACATGGATGCTAACCCACTGAAAACAGTATTTTGTTAACTGCAGTATTTTATCTGCAGTCAAATTTAAATCAACTAATACATTAATTACTACCTTGACAGTCAATAACTTTTTTTTTTCAGGACATAAACACTGTTGGAGAAGTTCTTGTTGAAAGAGTTCTTGATGGGTCATTCTCAGCATACGTGCATATGAGTCATCCAAACTGAGCATAAGAACTCCTGGAAAAGAGTGGGAGAATGTGTTCTTTCATGATTAAAATTTAGCAATTAGTGGAGTGTTAGAAGCTTCTGTGGACCTAAAAATGGTGGGTTGTTTGTTTTGGTTTTTTTTCTTAAGCATTGTTTTGTTTTAAAATTTTTTAAAATTAATTTTGCTTCCTAAAAATGCCTTTTTTTTTTTTTAATGGATAAAATAAAATACTGCCAGTTTCTCTTTCTAAAACACAACAGTACTTAACTCACTGCTAATCCAGTATACAGAAACACTGGCTTTGACAGCAGCTCTTCCTATTTGTTTACAGCTCTGTTCCAGGAGCAGGCCAGTCTTTTATACACTGATGATGACAACACTGTGCTGGATGGAAATTACAACAGCTTTTCAGATGCTAAAGGGCCAAACAAATTGGAACAAACCCCACCTTGAAGCAATACCAGGCATACTACCTACTGTCGAGGACACTATTACTTGACCCCATAAGACTGCACATAAATTTCCATTTACACTGCAAGATGAGATTCAAAATTAGCAAAGTGAGTGACAGACATATTGCAAGGTCTACAAAATGTGAATATTATGTTAATAATAAAAAAGTAGAAACCTGTTCAAGAGAGTGACAGCACTGTTTAACTAACCCTTATTCTTACTATGTGAGTTTTAAAAAATACATATTTTTTTACAAATGCTGGATAATATGGTAACTTTCAAAGATTCAGATGATCTATAAGAAATTCAAATTCATATTCATGCATTAAAGGATGTACAGTGATCAAAGCAGCTTTAGTCGCATGGTAACATGTTAACAAGGAAACTCACAATAGACTTATGGTCTTGACTATTTTTTCTTGGAATCTGCAAGGGGCTCCTTTTTGGGAAGAGAAAGATGCAGTGTTTCATGTGCCTGGGAAAGCTGCATTCCTTTCTCTCTTTGAGAACTGTTCTTCAGAATAAAAACTCCTCAGTCATGTACAGTGCTACTCCAAAGGCTGAAAATTGTGAAAATATTTGAGACACTGAAAAAAAATATAATCTGATCTGCCAGAGAAAAGTAGCCAAAACTGTAAGGAAATTAATAAAAAAATATGTAAACAGCTTTTTATTTGTATGAAATAGGCTGCTGCTGTAGGAGTGTTGTCCTTACCTTTGTCTGTGGCTGCAAGTGCTCTTTGTCAGTAGTGATACAGATGCACCTGGCAAGAGTGGAAGATGTCCTTCCTCTTTCTCATGCCATCTTCTGATCCCCCAGCATTTACACAGATCTTTATCTTTCCCTTTTCTTTTTCCTTTCTGCTCAGTGTCCATATCTGACCACTCCCACAGAACAAATCCCTTTTTCATATTGACAAGGATATGTACTGTTCTTGCAGCCATGTAGTCAAAAAAACAATCAATATAGTTGTTCAAAAAGTATTTGTACAAAGCTGTACAATAGCTGTGCAAAGAAAATATAAAATGTACCTCTTCACTGGCAGTTGCCCCCCGCAAACCTCAAAATTTTATGAGCAGTTCCACATGTTTTCACCACTGAGGTTTCATTTCACAAACATATTTTATCACGAGGAATAAAAAGCTGGCAGGACCATTGGTTTAATTTCACCTAAAAAATCTTATTTAGAATGCTTTCTGACATATAAATGTGTTTCATAAACTTCAGCTGCCTGATTTCTCTTTACATGTTCTCTGTGTCAATGGCAAAAAATATCCAAGATTTACAAAGCTAGTGCCATGCTATATATTGCTCTGTGGTGTGCTGGTTGTCATCTCCAAGGTCACAGCTTTATTAAAGGCTCAAGATTTACAATAACGGTACCAAAATCATGAATGCCTCCACACACACCTTCCTGTAGTTTACTTCCCTGAGGTCAGATGAGCAATTTCTCCCCCTGCCAAAAGCCTCTAATCAATAAATATTGCCCAACAAAGTTCAAAAGGGCCCATCATGTTCCTTTAGTAATAAATCCTCGCTTTTGTTTAACACCTGCCTTCAAAAGGACATAACCCCCTACCTGCAGTAATTAACTTCTCAGAAGCCTTATTTGGTGATTAAAAACTGCTCCCCTTTTACAGACTGAGGAAGCCAGGTATAAGGACATACTTTGTGGAAGGCATACAGGAAGACTGAAGAGTCTTGGAAGCCCACTTCTGCCAGCTTCTTGCATGCTGAGGCTGAAGACCATGCTGCCTCTTTGCCAGTGAGTAATGGAAGGTGCTTGTGTAGCATCTGAACTGAGGCTTCTGTAATTCTTCCTTTTAATGTACTGTCATGGCATGGATAGGGAATGCCTGAAGCTGGCTATACAGATGTGGAAAAGTCCTAATTGACACAAAACCCCACAAGAAGGGTTTTGCAGGGTATTTACCACTTCAGGTGTAGCTCTGTTTCTTCTTCTGGCTGTATTTACATGGTTAATGAAGTTACTGGCACCAACAGCTGCCACTATGCCAACTCTGATCTACTGGCCTGGCTTCCTTCTTAATTTCAGGAAAGAAAATAATTGGTTAATCACTTTCAGTAGTAGGGGGTTTTCTGCTGATGAACAGCTCAGCAGCCTCTACGAGCAGTGATGAGCACAGGGGAGCAGTAACCTCCTGAGCTAGTAGAGCCACAAGTTACAAGAGGGTATCTTGCTCCTCAAATCCCAGGCCTGTCCTCTCCTAGGAGATGTCTGCCCAGGAAGCTCTCCCTTTTCCAGCAGATTTTCTCCTGACCCGAAGTCTGGGCAGTAAATATCCCAGTCCAGGCAACTTAATTCTCACACTGGACTGACCCATCACTTCAGATCTGCTTGCTTCCATTCAGTGTTTCAGGTTCTGCTAGGACAGAGATAACTTTCTTTACCCCTGTATAGGGCACTGGTGAGGCCACACCATGAGTACTGTGTTCAGTTCTGTGCTCCTCACTACAGAAAGGACAGAGAGCTTCTTACTACAATGTGTCCAAAGAGGAGCAACAAAGCTCTTGAAAGGCTTGGAGCACAGGTCTTATGAGGAGCAGCTGAGGCACCTGGAGTGGTTTAGCCTGGAGGAGGCTGAGGAAAAACCTTAACCTTCTCTACAAGTAGAGGTTTTAATGAGGTGTGGATTGGTCTGTTCAGTGAAGTTAGAGGTGATAGGACAAGAGGTAATGCCCTTGTGCCAGGTGAGGTTTAGATTGGATGTTAGAAAGAATTTATTCACTGAAAGGGTTATTGGAACAGTCTGCCCAGGGCAGTCACCATCCCTGGAGGTATTTAAGAGTTGTATATGCATAGATCGTGGGGATATGGCTTAGTTAAGATCTTGTCAGTGTAAGGTTAATGGTTGGACTCAATTGTCAGGAAGAGTGCAATGGACAACACGCAGATTAATGTAATCCAAGCCTTGCTGTTTATTGAGAGCAGCAGTAGCCCTTTTATACACAGTCAGGCTGATAACATAAGCATATTGCTGATTGGTAGAACACATTCTTCATATGCCACAGTGCACTATCTGATGGGTTAAATACAACTGTTTATGTGTTGTCTATGTGATGCTTTCCCATCCTGTTATTTTTCTTTTCTCCTGCCAACTCCCTTATCTTTTGCCCATAGCTGATCTTTTAATGACCTTGCAGCTGGGCCCCAAGGCCCTTAGCTCACTCTGGCTAAAGCTAAATAGTCAGAATTGCTCACATGTCCATTTTCTTCCAAAAACTCTCTCAACACTCAATGATTCTGAAGGCCTTTTTCATATTTCTATGATTCCATGATTCCGTAATATGTAGTATGGGGCTGTATTTCGAATTTGTGCTGGAAACAGTGTTGATAATTCAGGGATGTTTTTGTTACTGTTGAGCAGTATTTGTATGGAGTGTTCCTGCCCCATCTCACCAGTGGGCTAGGCTGGGAATGCTCAAGAGGTTGGGAGTGGACACAGCTGGGACAGCTGACCCCAAGTGACCACAGGGATATTCTATACCATGCAACATCATGTTCAGCAACCAGAGCTGGGAGAAGGAAGAAGGGATGGATGTTCAGAATTGACTGGTGCTTGACCTTGCAAGTCACCATTACATGTGATGAAGCTCTGCTTTCCTGGAGATGGCCTGGCAACAGGGAGCAGTGAATTAACTCCCTGTTTTGCTTTGCTTGCATGGCTTTTGCTTTACTTATCAAACCATCTGTATCTCAACTCACGAGTTTCCTCCCTTTTACTCTTCCTCTTGACACCCCAGTCCCACCAGGGAGGAGCAAGAAGGCAGCTGTGTGGGGCTGGAGTTAAACCACAACACAGATCTCCTGGTATTTAGAGGGATTCAAATTTTGCCTCCATGTGGTCTAAAAAAGAAGGTATTAGAAGGTATTTTGGGCAGTCACTGGAATTTGCTCTGCTGCCCACGCTTTAGCTTAGGAAGATAGTACCATTTTCAGCTAACAGTAATCGTGATAGATCCTGAATAGGAAAACAAACCCAGTATCCTTCAAAGAATCGCAGCCTGCTTCACCACTTACCCTCACCTGGAGGGAGAGAGGCCTGAGCTTCAGTTTCATTCCCAACCATGAGCCTAAGTGGTGGCGTGGCCATTGCCTCTTGCTGCCGAACACTGGCAGACACAAAAGAATCTCCTCAGCCTGGGCCGGGGAACGGTGCTGAGGCTGTTCCCCAGCCCTGGAAGGAACACACGGAGGGGTGGGCCCGTCTCCCATCACAGAGCTTCGGCGCCAGAAATAGCATCAGCCCTGCCCCGAGGCGCCGCTGCCCCAGGCGCCAGCGGAAGGGGAGGTTCGCGGCGACAATCCCCAGGAAGGCTGTGGGGCCGGCAAAGAGGGGTAGGCGGAGCGGGGAAGCCTCCGGGGCAGGGCGGAGCGGAAGGAGGCAGCAGCCCCGCCAGGCCTGGAAACGATCGCCATGGAAACCCAGGCCCCGGTCCCGCCCCTGCCGTCCCCCCCCACACCCGCCCCTCTCTCCCCCGGGAGAGCGGCGGTGGGAAGTCGGTGCAGGCTGGGAGTACCACCGGAACTGCGACCGGGCCGGGCCGGCTGAAGGTGGCAGCCCCGCCAGCGGCTCCTTCGCTAGGTACCGGCAGGTAGAGCGCGGGGCGGGGGTGCTTCCCGGGCCAGAGAGGGAGGAGAGACGGGCGGAGCGTGCGGCGCGCAGGCCGAGCCCCCTCCTCCACCCGCCTACGCCGCAGCTTGGCCTCGCACCTACTGCCAGGTGCCCACCCGCCATTTTCTGCCGGCCACCCTCTCCCCCTTCCCCCTCCCCGCCCCTCTTACACTCCCCGCTCCTCACTCAGATCCGGCGGCTGCCCGGCGGTGGCCCTGTGGGAGCGGAGCTCAGCTCAGCAGGGCGGGCCTTCTTTCTTTTTCCTGACGGCCGAGGCCCTGACGTGTTGCCATGGCCGAGGGAGCCACGGCGGCGCCGGCGTGCTTCAACGAGGATGATTTTTACTGTCCCGTCTGCCAGGAGGTTTTCAAAACGCCCGTGAGGACCGCGAACTGCCAGCATGTGTGGGTATTATTCCCCCCACCCCCGCCGCCCCCCTCCCACCCTCCGCTTCCCCCCCCATAAGCCTTTCCCTCCCCTCCTCCTCCGTCCTCCGCCTCCTCCTCATCCCCCCCCAGCCCACTGACCGACCCTCGGCCTGGAGCTGCGCCGGGGGGCGGGACGGGGACCCCCGAAGCTCGTCGCCCCGCGGCTCCCCAGGGACGGACACTTGGCCGCCGGGAGCTGGCTGTAAGGCTTGCATGCCAAGGGCTGCCCCAGGCTCCCCTCGCCTCTTTCTTTTGTAGCTGTCTGCTAGGAAAGCCGCCTCCTGAAGCGAGCCCCCGGTTGCCTGAGAGGTGGTGGCCGAGTTTCCCAGCTGATGAAAAACGTCGTACACGTCTCACCTAACTCACCTTTTTTTAAACTTCATAGTTTCCTGTTCGTTTTCTCAAACGAGGACTGTAGGTCGGTTGTGCTCTCGCTTCACTTCGTCCACTCTGTACTTTTCAGACGAGCGTTTAATTACAAAGGGCTACTTTGTAGAAAAGCAAAACAGCTTTGGGCAGTTGGTACAAGAGGAGAACCGCAAAAGCTGATGAACTAAGGCCTTTGGAAATGCATGCTAAATGAAGCTTTGCAGTACTTTTCTCTCTGCTTAGGACAATAAATCACGTGTCTGCTGCACCATTTAGTATCTCCTTAATGAGCAATGGGGTGCACACCTCAGGAACTCTTGGCAGTAAATAGTGAGATCTTTACCTCAAGTGCTACCAGGTTCCCCTAATTTCTGTATACTTCGTAAATTCTGTTATTTAATTTTGCTTATTGTTATTTTATAAAGGCTTTTATTTAGTAGGACTGTTACTCTGGTATGTATCTTCTCCTCCTAATTGCCCAGCTCTCTTCAAGGACCAAGTCTCTAACTTTCTTGACTTTGCTAACCTGTGTTTGTGGTTAACTTTTTGATTTAGGTTTTGCAGGAAGTGCTTCTTGACAGCTATCAGAGAAAGTGGAACACATTGTCCTCTCTGCCGTGGAAGCGTGACTAAAAAAGAAAGAACATATCCCAAAAGGGCTCTAGATGTTGAAAACAGTATGAAGAAAGCTTCTGGGGGCTGTAGATGCTGTGAGAAGCAGGTAGAGTAAAGCTTTACAAAAAGTTGGATAATTTTTTCTTCTTTTTGACCAGACACATTTTTACTGTGTGTCTTTCATGTCTTGGAGCTTAAGAGCCTATAGCAGGTTAAACTTGGCTTTTTATGGCTTGTGAATATACTAGGCATGCAGTGCCTGATAGATATGCCCAACAGACATAAACTGAAAGAGGATCTTGTATTGTCTATGAGGACTTCTTAAGTGTAGTGCCAGTTTTGTCCCCCCAAAATGCCAAAACTCTGAACATAGCCAGAGAACTGGCAAAAGAAAAGCTAGACTGGAAGTTACAGATCTGTGGAAAACCTCAGAAACTTTCACTATGGAAATGAAGATGTTTAGAGCTACTGTTAAATTTAACTTAAAACAAAAAAAAAATAGGCTGAGTACTCTCAGTGTACATACAATCATCTGTAATTTCCACCTACCCCATCAGTCAGTTTACATTGCCTTCGTTCCCTTCATAAAAGGGGCCATTATTTTCAGAACTCTGAGTGAAATATTGACCCCTACTGAAATCAAGAGTAATCTCTTTGAATGTGAATGGATGCAGCATTTCAGCCACACATGTTTTGTTTACGTCAAATTGCGTCAAATCCAGGCAGTTGTCTTGATGTTTGTTATGTTTCATTTGGGACTTAGTTCTACCAATGTGAAGATCAGCACTAGTGGAACCTGAGCTGCTTGCTCATGTGATTCACTAGGATGAAAATCTAGGAGAAAGAAGTAAGTTGGTAAACTGGAAGAAAGAACCAAACAGAACCCCAGAACAGTTTAAATTGCACATGAGACATGCACAGACACATGAGGTGTCATCCTGTTCATCCTTTAAACCTGTAAGAGCTTTCTGACAGTGCTGTTGGACCTGAAATTCTGATTTAGGGCATGTCCAGCACAGATGCCTTCTGACAAATCTAAGCAACTCATTGTCCTACCTTGCATTTAAGCTGGATAGGCAGCCTTAAATTGGTATTCATTCACTTTGGGTTTTTTTTTTCTTTCTCAAAGAGAAAAGTTAAGGTAGTCTCAGAACACACTTATTGCAAACAGGTTTTGCTCTGAACAAGGTTACAGGCCAGAGAAGGAGTGGTGGTGTTTATTCCATACTTGTGTACCCTCTCTGTTGTAGCTTATCAGTCGTTGATCTTGGATCTTGGAGGTGTAGTTCCTGTGACTTTGTTTCAGTTAAATGGAGTTTACACTTGAATCTTTCACTCCTGGGGGAGCTCTCGGTTGCCTGGCTCTTTGTGGGAAAACAGTCTGCGGAGGCTTAAGGATTCCATGTACGCATCAATATGATTGCAGGAAAAATCGTTTATTAAGAACTCACATCCACTATATATAGAGAAGCTTTGTTTACACCATCTTATCATGCAGGTGGCTTTGTATTCCAATTACACATACCATTCTCACGGAAAGATTCTTCTCACATAATTATTTTCCTCTTCTGTTGCCAATTAAGTTATCTCTTTCCCAGTAGCTCATTCTCAGAAAGCCTCTAACTAGGCCTCAATAACCATTAACCCAATGTGGCCTAAATTGAAGTAAGTCAGGATTGCTCACAACCTGGATATTTCTGAACTGTTTCCCCAACAGCTCTTGGTGGGGTTTGAAGCCTGGGAATGTTCTCCAGTCTCACAGAGTGATGGAGGCTTTATGGAAAAAGGTGTTGAAGATCTGTTGGGGAAGAAAATGTTCATGCTGAGATGGGAGAGAGAAGTTCTGGTTTCTGTAGTGCATAAAATGTAGAAGCAATTCCTGCATGCGTTGCTTTCTGTTGACAGAATTAGCTGTTCCTTCTGTCCCTGGATTATTTAGTGCAATTTCAATAATTTGACATTTCATTTACAGGTTAGATTTTCCTGGATGAGACAGCATTATAAAACGTGTAAGAAGTATCAGGATGAATATGGTGTTTCTTCTGTTATTCCAAAGTTACAGATTTCCCAAGATTCAACAGGGAACAGGTAATCAGGGTGTCTTCTTCCTTCTCCCTTGCCCTCAGGGAAAGTATTTTTTTTCCAGGGCAGGCCTTCTTTTTGCAATAATCATTGTCCATGTTTTTCTGCTTTAAAAAATGTCAGTTTTTGCAGGTCTTTTTCTTTTAGCAGATGGAAGAAACCCTTTCTACATGATGGTTTGGAATGTCTTCTAGGGACTTCTAAAAAGCTTATAGTATTTGTACATTGCTTTCCTTTGCATTGACAGTGGCTGAGCAGCTTACCTTGTAACAGATTTCATAAACATTTAGCCCCAGGGAAGTTTCCTTCTCTTTTTATTCCCTGCCCCCACTTTTCTCAGGTCTGTTTTAATGGGTATCCTGTTTCAAAACATTACTGTGCAAACTTTTGCTTTCTGATTGAATTTATTTTGAACTGGTATCTTATGAAACATATAAGGAACTGTAGTATGATACATACCATATGATACAAATGCCACTTACCATTTTTCTTCAAGCAGTAAAGCTGAAGAATTTTCTTTTCCATACCTTCTCACTGATGTATTAGGTTTGGGTGAAGATTTTTGCTTACTTTTGAAGACCTTTTTTTACATACCAGTTTCATAGGGCTGTATTTACTATTATTTTACATATATTTTTCTACTTCTAGCAGTCCAAACATCTCTCTATTTGGTTTTCAACCCATCAGTATATTGAACACAGAAGTTAAAGCTATTACCAGAACTACTTGCAGCAATGTTTCTGTGAAGTGTCTGGATATTGTTATATCAGTATTTTTTGACTATGTCACAGTTGAATACTCATGCTTATAATATTACAGAAGTATAAACAATGTCCTGTGACCAGATTTGTGACTGTAAATATCCATGTTTTTAGGATAAGAATGTCTGAACAGTTTCTTCTGGTTTAGCTAGAGGTGCATATATGGTAAAATTTAGTTCCTAAAGTGTTTCTATCTCTCACCCTTACTGTAGGAAATAGTTTATTTTGTGCACAGTGTAAGAGAATTTATCTTGCTGTAACTGAAAGCTGTAAATCAATTGTGTTAACACAGGTCAGTTAAATGCCTATTAACATAATCTTAAGTAAAAAAAAAACATAGAAAGTGCTATCTGTCTTACATTGACATAGTTCATAGCCTTTAGAGCTACTTGGCTGTAATCTCCAATACCAGTCCTGTTGACTAAATGTCTGCTGCCTTATACACCCCTTTTCAGCAAAATTGTGTCGTATTCCAGCAAAGGGTCACCATGGTAACTAAATACTGAGACATCCATTGATTCAAAGGAAAAGTTTTGAAACTATGAGCCATTATATGTTTTGCCTTGAAATTCATAGGACTTTTATATATATATATGTTACTGTTAAATTTCTAAATATGTTGACTGAAGTAAATTAATCTCAATTTTAATTTCTTTTCTCTTAATTTAAAGCAGCAGTAGTGACACAATATCTGATAATGGCGAGATGGCTAATAATCAAATGCTTCAAGGAGAAACAAGGTAGGCTGCTTTTATTTCTGCACTATTAAAATACATCCAGCCAATCATGCTTTTACTAGCTTAGAAAAAAACCACAAACACCTCCAACAAATTGTATTTAAAAACCTGTAATTTCTTCTGCGTTTGCATCTAGACGTTAGAATTTGTGGGTTTTTTCTGTACTTTCCTGAAGGATTTGAGCTAAAGGCTGTTACCAGCAATTAAGAGGGTGCAGTTGGAACAAAAGAATTTTCTGAAGTCTCAGAATAATGCTTCTAGTTGTACAAATAATAAACATAGTTTAAAATGGCAATTTGGAAGTAGCAGATGGAACTCCATTAGATCCACTATGATGTCAGTGAGGGTGGGACTTTTGCTGTTAGCAAAATAATGAAAAATAGTGACAAGATAACAGATTAATTAAGCTTTCTCTAACTGCTTCTTTCTCTAACTTTGCTTCTTAAACTTCTTCCTTTTTAATACTTTCTGTTTACAGTGGACATCCAACCTTCAAATGCCCCCTGTGTCAGGAAGCCAATTTTACCAGACAGCGTTTGCTGGATCACTGTAACAATAGACATCTTTATCAGATAGTTCCTGTTGTAAGTAGAGTTGTTTATGTACACTTCTCAAGCTACTTGCATTATAATTATGTGAACAATACTCAATGTGTGGTAGCTAGACTATGTCTGAAAAAAATCATTTGTCTGAGGAAGATATACTTAATGCAGTGCCTTTAGCTTGAGGAGTAACCTTCATTTGAAAATGTTTCTTGTCCAACTTTTTGTCAGTTCTAAGGCATTTCCAACTTAGCTGTTTCATTTTCTTAAAGTGAAACAAATTCAGCTTTTGTGCCTGACATTTACTCTTGTCATTTAGTAATTCAGAATAGTCTAGAGAGTCCCATTTGCAATGTAATTATTGTTTCATGTGAAACCTACAGTTACTTGAAAAGTACTCTAAGGTAATCAAAAGGAGTGAAGGAGAAAAGTATGTTTGGTATTTTATTATTTTCACTTCTATAGTGTGTGTGTTATTATTTTTTTTCTTTTGGCTTACTCTGTCATCTTAATTGTATGAAAATTAGGGCTAAAAAGATGGTTAGGGGCTGAAGTATTGCTCTTAGGGAGCAAGGCTGAGGAACCTTGGTCTGTTTAGCATGGAGAAGACTGAGAGGGGATCTTATCAATGCTTGTAAGTATCTAAAGGGCAGGTGTCAGGTGGATGGGTCAGAACCATTTCAGTGGGACCCAGTGACAGGACAAGGGGCAAAAGGCATGAACTAGAACACACAAAGTTCCATCTGAATGTGAGGATGACAGAGCACTGGAACAGGCTGCCCGGAGATGTGAAGTCTCCTCTAGAGATATTCAGAACCCATCAGGACATGATCCTGTACTGTAGGGGAACCTGCTTTAGTAGGGAATTTGAACTTTATGAACTTCCTTCACTACTATTCTGTGGTTATGTGGTTATATGAGAATTCTCCCAAACAGTAAGTAGGATGGAGTAATCACTTTTATTTTCTAAATTTAAAATAATTGAAAGTGATAAGAGTGGCACACAGACATGATTACCCTCCGTTCCTAAGAGAAACACTAAGAAATTTGGCAAGTTGAAATGTAATTTTTTAATGTTACACAATTGAGGGAAAGAACACTTAGAACTATGACTTTATGCAAACATCTCTGATGTATTTGGTAGTGGATGAGTAGTAGACTAGTTATTCCTGTAGAACATGTCTTCAATGCATTCTGTATTGCCAATAACTTTTTAAAAATTTTCTCTCTCTCTTTCCCCTCCAAATTCAGATCTGTCCTATTTGTGTATCTCTTCCTTGGGCAGATGCTAACCAGGTTACTAGGAATCTTGTTAATCATCTCAATCTAAGACACCGGTTTGACTACGGAGAATTTGTGGTAAGTTTTTTCTTCTTTGATGTGTAGGGGAATAAATGGTAACTTTTTTTTTTCTCTAAATAAAAATGCAAAATAAAAAAATCTCTGCCAAGTTTGTTTGTGCTTTGGACATGCTATGTTCTTGCTCTGTACAGAACTCAAAAGTAGGCCTGCTTGTTATAACTTGATATAGCTTTCTGTTATCAAGTGCTAATGAGAATAGATGCTGTCAGCAGTTAAGTTCCACTCCAAACTGATGACTTAAGTCTAGCTTAGTGTTCTCAAATGGAACTATTAATTCCTCCAGAACAGTTTATTACTGCTGCTTCTGGGGAAAATAAAATAGATGCTACACTATTTTATTGACATTTTTGACCTTTTGAGGCAGATATGGCTAAATCACAATTCTCAGGAGTCAACGTGCACCATGGCTTGCTGGCATTGCTGCTATGACCTCTTATTCCAGTATGTCAGGAGGGAGGCTGCAGTGTGAAAAAAGAGATGTCATTAAATAATTGTTCAGGTTGCCTTCTTTCAGGCTCAGTTTGAGTAAGTGGACTTGGAGTACTTGCCACACACACAAGTGTAGATGGTGTGTGGATTATAAATCCAGCCAAGCAGCTGAGTTCTGCATGTGGGATCAGATCTGGGGAGTTGGTGTTGTAGATTCTGTGGAGTTTGACAGGCTTTGAGGTATACTGCTTGAACTTTGTGCAGAACTAGCATAGTGTTTGAGGCATAGGCAGCTTCAGTGGTTAAAGACAGCAGAGGATGCATGTTTTTGTGTTGAATGATGTGTGACAAAGGCATAAAAAGCTAGGAGATTAAAAAAAGGGATTACACTCTTCAACACGAGTGCATCTTCCATGTTTGAGGATGTAAAATTAGTGATTGGAATTCTTATTTTGGGAAGTTGTCAGAATTGCACTAAAGAGAGTATTACTGTGGCATATTAGCAAGTTGGAAGGCAGCTCTTCAAAAGTAGCAGAGTTAACCACCTCTCTTTTGTGATACGTGTCTGCTTTTTCATTTTAAGCAGTATATTCTTAACAATCTATGATTCCTGTTGTCTGGGGATCTCATTTTGTTTTTATTAATGGAGGATGTTATGGCTGATTGGAAGCCTTGCTGTAAGAATTATATGATACAGTCAGTTTTCCTGGACTGGCTATTTGATAATGGAATGGAGCCAGGGAGAAAAGATGGATCCTTTTGCTTAATGAGCCTTTTCTCCTATCTCATGTATCTCTTAGTTAAATGCAAGATACTGTGCCACATAACCAATCATATGGTACACATAAAGATCTGGGTAGCAATTCCTATGTAAAAATGTGGAAAATGAATGATTAAACTAAGGACTATGGTGCATGCTGAGTATTTGTCCATTTTGATGCTGTTTTCATTTTGTTTAGAATCTTCAGCTTGATGAAGAAGCCCAATACCAAAACGCAGTTCAAGAATCCTGTCATGTGAACTTTTAAAGTATATCCTCTCCTTCGTGTTACTGATTGTCTGAGAGAAAAATTACATTCTATCTGTTGGTGATTGGAAGTCTGTAACAATAAAAGTGGTATGCTGTAACCACTTTTTAGGCTTAATTTTTTTCCATGCTCATAGAGACTTTCATGAATTATTTTGCTGAAACTCAAACATGACATCTTTACTGAGATGTGTCCCTGTGGAGCTAGGGACCTTTTTGGAACTTGTCACTGTTGTTTTGATTTTCTCTGACTATTACTACTCTATTAATTACATGGTCTCTTTTATTAATGTCAGATATTTTAATTCACCAAAAACAACTTTGAAAGTATCTTTAGAAAGACATGTAAGGATGCTCTGTTGCAATGTTGAGTTTCTTTAAGTTCAGGTGTCATCTGCTAAGTTATCTATGAGATGATAATGGTTTTTTTCTTCTCCTATCCAAGGACAAAGTTTTGTTTGATGTTGTGATTTGTTTTTCACCTTTACTATGTTAATGAAAATAACAACTGAAGAAATAAAAATATTTGTGTTGTGTACATCAACTATGCAGAGCAAGTTGGCTTTTTTCACCTTTCATTGAGAAAGAACGGTGACATTGCCGAGGAATAATTACATCTACTTTTTCCCCTTTTTGGAGAATAACTGAAATGGGACGCTTGCTAAAGTGCTGGATGAGGACTTTCCCTTTACTCCCAACTGCTAAGGAAGATGACACTTTCTGAAGTATTCAAGATGACATGCAAAAGGTGCACTTTTTCAGTAAATGACTGTGACCAGCTTGTTTTTCATTTTATTGGAGCTTTTTAAGAACATCTGTTGCATTTGGAATTCAAGTTTTGGTCTGTCTTATCTTTCATGGAAGGATGGGTAACTAGAGGACTAACTGGCTTCAGACCTACCAACTTGTTTATTTTGGTAAAACTGTCTAGAACTTGGACATTTACATCCAAAGTCAAAAAACAGTCGAGAAGAAAAATCTGCTCTAAAAAAGTTACCAATATATTTTAAGAGTTTGTGTTTTAGATTACCATATTCCCAGCAGGACCATCATTAAAATCAGAGGAAACAGCAATAATGCAGTTTTTAATTTAAATGGAAAATCCATTTGTAAAAGAACCTTAACTTATTGACTTATTTAACACTGATGTGGAGAAGCAAAAAGAAAGCTGCACAGTTTACATTTTAGAGGTTTAAATACAGACTGTTCTGAATGTGTACCTTTTAGGACTGACTTATCCTGTGTCACCATCACTCATGTTCTTAATGGGGACTGTATACAAGGTAGAAAACATCCCCAGTGGTTTTTACTCTAGTTGGCAATTTCTGTGTAATGTCAGTTGTGCAGCCAAAGTACAGTCTACTGGTGCCCTGGTTCCCATTTGCTCCCCAAATAAAGGTTTTGATGGTTCTTTTAAATGCTGGGATATTTCACATGCCAAAACTGATAAGGCTGAAATGCCTCAATCTGCAGTGTAATGGGTTTCAGAACTGAATCTTAGTTTGGATATCTTGAGTGTTAGAACTAAAAGATGATACTCTCTAAGTTGACATTTCTATCTGCTTTTGAAGAGTAAAACATCTCTAAAGGCATGGCTGGCTAAAACACAGAGAAAGCTGGCTATTTCAGAAATGTCTGAAGGTTATGTCCTTTTTATAACTACACATATTTCATTTTGTTACTGGCTTAATACCGTATTTTGGCAGCAGGCCACGCTTTGATTTTGTACTCAAACTTCCCTATTTCCCTCCCATACTCTTGTTTGTATATTCTCACTTGTCTGTCAGCTCTAGTGCTTGTGTGACTGCTTACTGATTTGGAGTGGGTCATTGATCCAGCTGGAAAGGTTGTTTGGATTTTTCATTTTCTCTTATACTCTCTAAAGCCAACAATGAAATAGTGCCCTTAGAAAGGAATTTCAAGGTAGCCTGATGCTAAAGTTTTTTGGGTTTTTTTTCTTTTTTTTTTCCTTTTAAAGTAAAAATACATACATACCGTGGGGATCTTATTAGTGCATACATTTCCTATTGAATGTGATAAGTACCTGTAAGTTTAGTTAACTTTTTTAGATTCGATAAAATATTTATATGATGTGGCAATAAATGCCTACAGCCAATACAGATTCAGAACGCCTCATGGACACTGGAACTAATAATTTCTATTACTTGAACATATCTTGAGAATTGCAAATGAAACTACTTCTATTTTAAAACTCTGGGAAACAAGTTTTTCTACAGCAATAATTAGTTGTCACTTAATGTGTAGTTGCTGAGCATTTTAGTCATATTTAAATGCTGAAAGACTTGAATGCACATTTTAAAGCAACAAATGTGTATAAATGCAATATAAAAACCCTTTCAAAGTGTTTAGCCTCTATTTGCATATGTTAAAATCTGTATTGGCAGGAGCTGCCTTGGTTAAGATTTTATACTTTTAATATGAAGATTGCATTCGATACATTCGCTAGGTAAGCTTTTAATGGAAATGTAACAGTCTATTTAAATATGCTGCTGCTGGTCATGATCTTTCTCACTGAAACTCAGACATACACAAAAAGCTGTGTATTTGTGATGAGTGATGCTTGTACTCAAAACATGCAATCTTTACTGGAAGACTGCTGTTTAACAATGTTTTCATGTTTGCATTGCGTATGGTTTCAGAAGGGTATGTTATGTTTGAATTGTACCTTCTATTTTTTCTTCTATTAAAGTATTTTATTTTATGTTTGTCTCTTTGGTGCATAATAAAGATGATCAGTCCCCTTGCTGCTACTACTTCTTTTTCAGGTGCTTTCTCAACTTAAGTATGTGGTCAGTTGCATGCCTTCACGCTTTGCATGGTTAGAGTGGTGTGTGTGCTGCTGAACTGGTGACTTTTGTCTCATGATCCATTCATCACCTCACAAGTTACCTTGTATCACATATGAAGATCTTTCCACCAGCAGAAAAGATGATAGGTTGGACAAAACTTGTTCATGCTTCTTTTCTGCCTCCCATGTTTGTACATTGCTGTTCCGTGCTATGTTAATAGAGAAATAACCTCCTAAAAGGAGAGTGAATGCAGTATGTAACGGAGACAATGGCAAAACCTTGTTACCTAAGGATAGATTTAACTAAGAAGGGTTAAAGTTTTTCTGAGGAAAGAATTGTCATTAAATTTGTGCTGGCTGCTTTATTGGAGCAGCAAGGTGGCATCTAGGTGATCTATCTTTCTGTCCTGTGTATCTGAGCTGGTTATTTTTGTGCTTTTATATTCTAAGGACAGAAAGATGATAATACCTTTATGAAATGGAGCTTATGTCTTACTTTGAATGGTAGAAATACAGTAAAAATGTCAATTTAGCTTTTATTACTTTACTTTTCTTTCCCCTTAGAATGTAGTTTTCTGAACTCTAAATAGATTATTGTATCTCCTAAATCTGATTGTAAGCCCTTTGTTAGAGATTCCATTTAATTTTCTTTTACTATAGCAATGCATATTTCATTATTTAGAGAGAATGCACTTAATGTGTTTAATTCTCATGGGCAGTATGCTGGTTACAGGATAAGTAACCTCTGCAGAACTCCTCTTCGTTCTGCTCCAGTCCTAAGCCAGGAGGGCTTCATTCCCAGAGAGGGAGTGGGACTTGAGTGTGCACAGGTCATCTTCTGACAGGTAGTGGAGAGTAGAAGGTTTTCTCTATTTGGGAAACATTCCTGGGTTCCTCCTCTTAGATACAGTTTTTAAGTTCAGTGAGATTTGGACAAGAGTGTCTGTGAGGACTTTGCTATAAAAGCTAGTGTATTTTTTTGTTTTTTTTATTCTGAAACAGCCACAGTAATTCACAGGTGCTCTTAAGAGATACGTGCTTTGTTACATCTTGTAAACATTGTGCTGGTTGTGAAATCACTCCAGAACCTGGCAGCCAAGGTTGTTTTATTGTAGGCAAGCAGAGCCACAAGAATATCTGACAAAAGCATTTTTGGGGTGCTATTAGAATTGGAGAAACTAACAAGGGAAGAGCACAAAGTCTGTTCTCAGAACAGCGTGCAAAGTTCAGGGCCTCTACGATGAGAAGGCTTTTCAATAATGTTAAAATTGCCACACAATTAACACACCTAGGGTCAAAGAGCTTTTTTCTTTTGCTTGGGTTTTTTTGGTTGGGTTTTGGGTTTTGGGTTGTTTTGTGTGTGTGTGTGTGTAGCTTTTGGGTTTTGTTTGTTTTTTTCCTTCTGTGTGAGTTAAGTAGGTCTGTACTGTTTTTTATTGTCAAATTGTAGGTCTGCTTTGAGAAGAAGCAGTTTCCACCCCTTCATTTTCCAACCATAACCAGCCTTATTCTATCTGTAGTACTTTTAATGTTTTTCTTTCATTTTTCACCTTTATTTTTTTTCCCCCTCCTGTCATTTATCTGTTTTTCTGGACAAGATGCTAGGAGTAAATTTTATATTTATTGCCAAACACCTCCAAGCTATTAGGAAATTTGGGGGTGGAGGGAAACTCATCACTGCCAAATGCATTCTGTGGCAAGCATCTGATTTTAATCTTTGCCTTAAATTTGCTGAATGCTTTTAGGATGCATTCCTAAGCTCAATGAAGTTGTGGGTCATTTTCCAGGGCTTAGTGAGGAAATACTGTTTTTATGAATTTGCTTAAGCTCATGAGGACACAGTCACTGAGAAAAGTGATCCTCACTATAGCTTTCTAGTCTTTCTCTACTCTTGTGTTTCTCTTTTTCTCTCTGTAGGTATTTCCTTACAGCAATTCTCATAAGTTTACCCTGTTTCCCCCCCTACTGATCTGTGTTTTAAAGTAATCAGCAATGAAACAGGTAAGATTATTTTACGTAGCTGCTATGTTTTGCCTCTTAATCTGTATGTTTTGTAAGCTCCTCTGGCTGTGCCCTCAATATCTTGGGGCTGATGTGGGCCTCAGAGAAGAGTAAGTAAGAAACTTGGTATCAATAACTTCCAGAGTTTGCCTGCCATGTTTACATCTATGGCTGAAGAAGTTTATATTTCTCAGAGTGTGCTTGTAGTTTGAAAGAATCTTAAAGTTTTACCAGTTAGATTTTTTTTAATTGGTTTGGGGTCTTTAAAACTTTATTTATTTATTTTATGCTCAAAACATTTATTTTGTTGGTTTCCTTGATCAGAGGGTTTTTTAGGCTTGTTTTTTGGGTTTTGAGTTTGGTTTTTTTGTTGGTTTTTTTTTTTTTTGCTTGAAGAGACTAGGATGATGTTTAAAATCAAACATGTGTCATGCAGACCTGCTCTTTAACAGGAATGGGCATTTGTTTTTTAAGAAAGCCTTGCTTTAGGTTCTCTGTTTTTTGCAGCTATGGACAGAAAAAGGTAGGGAGGTGGTGGCTTTTTTTTCCAGGCTAATGTTTGTAGCACTGGTGTAAGAGAAGGTGGGAGTTATGTGCCACCTCAGCTGTAAGAGTGAACTTCAGTAGCTTCTCTTACAGATTTTCTTCTTTCATAATTCAAACCACAAGAGGGCACTGAATATTTTTGAGTTTTCTCTATGTAAGTATAGCATTTAAGGATGTTAATACAATAAGTAGTTGTACTCTGGGACAGTTTTAGAGATGGGATTTCCATCCAGGTGTTTCATAAAATGACATAAATCATTTATATATTTTGGGGGTTGAGAGACTGACTGGGGTCATTTCAACCTATAGAAAGAATATTTCTAACCCTACTTTAACACCTCAAATAAGATTTACCTGTGCGCTTTCTGCTTTGTGGCAACCAAAGCTGTGTTCCCCCAGGATTCCTCTCTGGGAAGATCTGAGTGCTCCCCGATTAATGAGTGAACAAAAAAACGTAGCGTGTTTCTGCAAACTCCAGGTACTTGCAAGTCCCTTCCCCATACCCACGTTCTTTTCTTGGTCGTCTTTAATACTAAAACCTTGTAGTGCGCTGAAGGATCACACGGGGGCATCTGAGGACTGCTGCATTCTGTGACAGCCGTGGGGCCCTGGCTCATTTCTGAGTTCTTGCTTTCTGAAACCGCACACGTTGTCAATGACCTCGCCAATGACATTTCCCACCTGCTGAGCTGAGGCCTGGCTGCTGTCAAGTACAGTTGTGCTTCAATATCTCTTCCTATTCCTTAGGTCTCTTAAATTGTTCTCTGGTTCCACATGCAGTCGTTTGGGGCTGCTACAGGCATCAGAAATTTGCCCAGATCAGGCTCAGGCTCTGTCATCTGAGAGAGAACTAAGTATCCCTGGAGTATGCTTCTGCAGTGGCCTGATACCTCATGGCCACATATAACAACCACATATAACTATTTAATTGGTGAAAGATAATGTTCTCACACAAAAGAAAGTGGCTAAAGTACACGTCTGAAATGGTAGTGGGCATTAAGGGGTGTGCTGTTATAAACACAAGCTGTTTGCTTTTAAACCTTGCTTTTAATTTACCTGTAGCTAAGAAATTGGAGGAAACCAAGGGCCTTTTAAATTTTCTTGATAGTTCTTAATCAAAGCAAACATGTCTTTTTTTGCTCCTCTGCAGGAAGATGGAACATTTTTATTTGATAACTGTTGTAATTTTAATTTCCTTCCATGTTCCTTATGACATCCACTATGTTTGTAAACATTGGAGTTTTCCATCTTGAAACACTTAGGTGTTGAACTCAAAACATTTTGTATTTGACTGAATCTCTTATCTTGTGGGTTTATGTGACAACCCTTATCTTCATTGCTGCTTTTGCCTCATCAGCCAAAGAGGTAGTATTGAATCATTTTCCCCATCTGGGAGGTTAACTGAAAAAGTGAAATTTATTTGTGGAAGATAATGCAGGAATTTGAGACAGGGCAAGGAACAATCCACTGAGAGTAGCACACCATCTGAATATCCTCCTGCTCTTTAACATATAGTCTATAAGCACTGCTAAGTGAGCTAGATAATGCTCTACCTGCCAGCACTTTCCAAGATTATTTAATGAATTCATTTCACTTGCAGTTGACATTGAAACTCATGATCAGTCAGGTTCCACCCAAATATCAACAAACAACTGAATCACAGTTGTTCACTGAGTAGTATACTGATCACAACATGAACAAATCATCTGTGCTGGAACACAGAAGATCAACAAAGCTATTCAAGCAGCTCACTACCTACCAAAAGAGCTAGAAAATGTCTGTCTATATGGAGCTATTTTTAATTTGGTTTATGGTTCTCTGTAGTTAGTCAATATTGCATTTTGAAATTAAGTTCCTTCGACTTTTAAAAAGAGCATTCTTATTCTCCTGCACTTTGCTCATTTTTTTTTTCAATCTCTCTGCCTACATTTACTGTCTTATTATCTGCAGACATAGCTTTACTAAGCAGGCTAGAGCAGGTGTTGCTTTCCATCTGCATTGGATAATGTCTGATTAATGTTCCCTCTTCTACAGCAAGGCAGTGGGATAGGCACTGTGGTATTATTATTACCTGTGCTGCAGTAATGCCCACTGGCAGCAGTGCTGCTGGACAGACACACAGACAGTGCCTGTCCAGGGGAATGCACTGACTCTGCTGTAGGGCTCCCCATCTGTCTGATGCTAGTGAAATGAACTTAGCAGGAGATCTAAGCAGTCACTGCAATAGATCTGCAGCAAGATCCACATCAAGTTCTGATGTTTTTCCCCCTTGTTGCTCCTACCAGAAGTATGGAAACATGTGGGTCCATGGGGAAAGAAATGCAATTGACCGGCAAAAGCTCAGATTTTGCAGGTGTCTCTTATAGTTACTCAGGGCTCATTAGATAGCTTAGCACCCATAAAAGTTGTGAAACATGTTCAAGGCAAAGAATTGCAAGAAAAGGAAAAGCAGCCAACCAGCTAAAGACCTGCTCCTTTTGCTTTGTGTTTAATGTTTTTACTTTTTCTCAAATGAGGAGCTTGTAGTAAGAACACTGATAGACTTCACCTTAACCAAAATGGTAAAGGAAACTTCATCCTTGCATTCCACAAAAAAACCCCAAACAAACACTCATTACTTCTGTAGGTTATATGCCTTGGCAACTGAAGACTAAAGAAATAATCTAGGACTTAAATTTTTTTACATCTGAAAATCATATAATAGCGTGTTGGCAGGGACCTCAAGGATCACCTTGTCTAGTCTTTCTTGGCAAAAACACGTTCTATGCAAGATGGCCCAGCACCTTGTCTAGCTGAATCTCAAAACTGTCCAATGTTGGGGAGCCCACCCTGTGGAGGTTATTCCAATGGCTGATTCTTACTGTTGTGAAAAATTTTTCTTTTGGGTCCAACCTGAATTTCCCCAGGAATAACTTATACCTATTACCCCTAGTCCTTTCCATGTGACTTCTTGTAAAAAGGGAGTCACCATCTTCTTGGTAGCTACCCTTGAACTATTGGAACATAGTGATAAGGTCTTCCCTCAGCCTTCTTTTCTCAGCTTGCATAAATCCAGTTCATTCAGCCTTTCCTCATACAGCAGTTTTCCCCATCCCTTGATCAGCTTTGTGTACCTTGTAGGACCCTCTCCAGCCTGCCCACAAATGTTTAATTTTCTGTTATGTCTTGCTTTATTACACCAGATGACTGGTTGAGGTATCAAAACTCTGAGTCTAATAAAAAGCAGTGTCAGTTGGAGGAAAAATGTGAATAAGGACTCTATGATGCATGATTAGCATATAACTTTGATGCCTTCTTTGTTTGGTGCTTAACACCTTCTAGTGTTTTCTTTGGGTAACTCACTTCCAAGTCCTGAGAGCAGTGATAGTCATGATGCAGATGTTCATAGAGCCATTCCTTTTGACAATAAAGTCATCTCCCCATTTCCTCTTGTGAACAGGCTGGTGTGAGGTCTCCATGCTGCTGGATGCATCTTAAAAGGGGGGATGTAAGAACAAATTGTCTTGATAATTTGCATGTAAAAGGAACCAAAGGAGTAGAAAAACAGATTTCAAAGTTTTCTTCCAACACCAAATAGTAAGACCAAAAAATGTACTATTTCTTTCAAGTTCATCATATTCCACCATTTCAAGAAGACTCTTGTAAGGTACTATAATCAAAGGGTAATGGGTGCAGCTAAACTAGTCTCTTTTGATCAGGGCTCTATGTTTTAAGCAAGTATCATCGTCATTCCCATTTGCCAAGCTTTTAGTTCACATCACAGAGCAGTCTTGAGATGTTCAAATTATACTTATTTGGTTTGAAATGAAAACAAGAATATGTTCTTCAGATCCCTGTAGTGAAATGAAGCAACCAGGTATCACTAATTGCCAGGTAGTGGGCGTGAGCTTGTGTTAAGCCCACCTATGCCTGGTTAGGGAGGGCCCCCACTGCGCATGAGCAGGATTAGGGGGCCAATAAAAGGCACTAATCAGGCACGGGTGGGCTTAATACAAGCTCATGCCCACTACCTGGCAATTAGTGGCACCTGGTTGCCTCATTTCACTACAGATCCCCACATAACACAGTCCAGTTGCCACCACTGATGTCCAGTCTTTGGGATCAAACCAGAGCCAGTCTGAGGTAAACCCCTTTGAGACATGTACAGCATATGTGCCAGGTTCTTAGCACCACGTGTTTCAATGTAGTGATCCATTCCAGTTGGACTGAAGCCCTCATTGCTGCAGACACAGTCAATCTAACCCAGAGAGACTCCAAAAGGAGACCTACCATCATCTCCCAGCAGCTGAAGATGACAGCATGAGGAATTCAAGGATGGCTGAACTTGCAGAAGAAATCTTAACAAAAGCTTTTCAACCTTCCAGACATCACTACTTTGAGGACAGTTGACACCACCACTACTGGTGGGTTGAGGATCACAAAATGTTACTTGTGTTGGAAAACCTAATATTATAAGAACAGCAATATCTACAACTGCTACTTCTTAATGGATCAACAGTGAAACAAGCGTGGACCTCAGTGGCTAGAAATTGTTCCGGTGTCCTCATTACCTCGGATCAACCCATTCTTTCTTGTAAGCTCTGTTAACTAAAGTAATATAAGAAACGTTACTTTAATATAATAATTTGGGACTATATATCTACAATACAAAATCTAAATTCCATTTTTAGTTTTTGTGATATTCTAGCCAAATAATTGGCCTAGGAAAGTGAAATGTTTGCCAAGTCTTATGCACCTCCCCTAAAAAGCATACAAAGTTTATCATAGCACCTCCCCTATGAAGACAGGCTGAAGAAGTTGGGGTTGTTCAGCCTGGAGAAAAGGAGGCTCTGAGGTGACCTTATAGCAGCTTTCCAATACCTGAAGGGGCCCACAAGAATGCTGAGGTAGGGATTTTTACATGGGGGTGTATCAAGAGGACAAGGGGCAAGAGGGGAGATTAGGATTAGATATTAGGAGGAAATTTTTTACTCTGAGGGTGGTGAGACACGGAAACAGGTTGCCCAGAGAAGTTGTGGATGTCCTCTCCCTGGAAGTGTTGAAGTCCAGGTTAGATGGGGCCTTGAGTCACTTAATGTAGTGATAGGTGTTCCTGCCCATGGCAGGAGGGTTGGATCTAGATAATCTTTAAGGTCCCTTCCAACCCAAGCCATTCTATGATTCTGTGCAATTACTACAAGTACCTTCAGTTTAAGTGTAATAAGAAACTGGCAATTTCAACACTCTTCTGCAGCTAGTAAGAAGGAGAAATGACTCAAGTTGGAATACGCTAAAGCGCCAAGGAGTAAAAGCCAGTGGTGATAGTACAATGACACTGACATTTAAAATTTTATTTTGTATAGAATTTTTAAGCAGCCCAGAAGAATACCATTATATGATTTACTGACAAACACAGTGTTTCACATACATCAGCAATAGAAATGGCATTGCCTTTTCTAAAAGCAAAGTACTGCATTTATGTTGCTGACAGGTATTTTTAGGTGCACACATTTCCCACTTTCATTTTCTGTCACTGAATCACAGGATGGCTGAGGTGGGAAGGCACTTCTGGAGATCCCCCTGGTTGTGACATGGTTATCTGCAGCAGGTTGCTCAGGGCCATGGGTTTTGTTTTGGCTGTCTCCCAGGATAGAGGCTCCAGAGCTTCTCTGTGCAACCTGTTCCACTGATTAGAAACACTTAGAATAGAATTTTTTTTCTTATGGTTAACTGGAATGTCTTGTAGCTCTTCTAGTTCCATTTTCTTGTGTCCATTTCATCCTGAATGTTAATTTGTGTCCAATCCTTTCTTCACAGCTATGCTTAAAAATAGTTAAGGTGTATATTAGTTACTGCAATATAGCACTGATGGACTTCACTTACGGGGAAAGAACAAGGTAGGTGAGTTAATCGTTCATAAAAGGACAAAGGTTTTACTTTATGATATTTACTGTCTTAAATACCAAGTCGCTCAGAAATTCTGTCCATGAAACTGCTGACAGGGTAACAATATGGTCTGGTTTTCTGTGCCCGTGCTCTTAATTTGGCTTCTTCTTCAGGTGGTCTGGAGTCAGGTAAGAAAACAAAGAATGTTTATTCTTTATATGATTGGGTAAGCAATACAGCTTAAGATGAGTTTGAGAGGGAAAGATTAAGTATGTTTCTGTTTGCAAAATAAGAATTCTTATGTCATCTACATGGAAGAGAGAACAATTTATGTTTCCTCAGGGTCTGAATGCTGCTATTTTTAGTAGACCTGGCTATACATGGGAAGATCTTATCTTGCATTCCCCATCTAAGCAAAATGTCCACTAGTATTCAAAGTATTGTTACCAGATTAGCAAGTCTGGGGTTAGAACCAAGATAAGTATTAATGTTTATTTTGCTACTCCATATCTGAATGGATTTTTTTTTTTTTTTTTGCTATAGCACTATATATTTGATGTTGAAATTGATGCCTTTTTAGCCATTGGATATACTTGTAAATTACTACTCTCTGTTCCTCTGATTCAGGAACAGAGAAATCAATGCCAAAAAAAAGTCATAGTTGAGATATTTCCTGTCTTTTGTGGTGAAATATAACTTTTTGTTCATCTTGTGATAATTTTTTGTAGAGGCACATATGATACACAATACGATTAGTTTGGAGAATAAAAAAACATAGGTTGTTGAATGTTCATTTCAGCTGTTTATAGCTTCAGGGTAAGCTCCAGAGTAAAGTATTACCTCCTGTGACATTATTTAAGTGGGATTACAGTATCTATTCTATGTTATACAAGTTTTGCAACTGAGTATTTCGCTGTCGAGATTCACAGGATTAGTTTTGTTGAGAAGGAAGTAGAAAGGAGTAATGAAAGGGATTTTTTCAGCATAAACCATTCAGCAACTCTTTTCACATACTGAGGACCAGTCCAGATTTCAGCCATCTTCTGATTTTGATATTCTTCAGCCACTCACATTTTGATTTATACAGCAAAAGTACGACTGGACTTGACTACATTGATATCACTTTGTGAGCTTTTGCTACTGATAAGGGAGCTTTTCCATGAGCTAGCCAGTTTTTACCTTTATTACAGTTATACTTTCTGATTAGTTGATACAGGTATATTGTAGTTCATAATTATTGAAACTGAAGAAACATTTTTGCTCTCCCTTAATGGTTATAAGAGGATTCAACATAAATAACAACCTTCTCATCCATCAACAATCTTTAACAGAAAATACGACAACATGATGTTAACTTCTGAATATTGTGAGATTTAGTTGTAATTGTTTTCCCCTCCACATCAGCTGAGAATCAATGAGAGTTTAAAAGCAAATGAAGTCTTCACCATGTGTGTTACTTTGCCCATGGACTTTCAGCTTGTTTTACAAGCTATACTTTCATTTCAAAACTTGAAGACATGGACTGGATACCATCTTACATATATCGAGTGGCAAAGAAATGTAATGAGAGGATATTTGTACACTAAAACTTCATAATGTAAGAGGAATCTATTGGCATTGCAGATTTATCAATGTCTGGAAAAGATATTGTGTTATTAAGCCCTATTTGTATACAGTCACATATGCTTACTCTTTTTTTTCAGAGTCCTCACCCTTACCTATCATGTACCAATATAAACCTAAATAATATCTGTTAACTCAGTGAAATGCGAGCTCAAAATCAATCCTTCAGCATTTGCATCTGCCCAATTCCAGAAACATGGACTTGGCCACTATCCCAACATGACACTGGGTTTCTAAAAGTCAGGTACCTTAAAAACTACCAAATTTTGAAACAATCTAAAACTGTGGTGTACTGAAACATGACAGTTTCAGGAGAAACAGGGTCAGGAAACAGATTCTACTCAATGTTTTTTGCAACTGGCACTTCAAGGTCAAAATCCTGACTGTAGACTGAGCAAGGATGTATGTGGGTGGGAGTTTTCATTCAGAAAATTAAGAAGCAGCAGAAGGAGCTGATTAAACAGTTCACCTGTTTATATAACATTTAGATATTAAGCATTTGATTATGCTATCTCATGCCAATTAGCCATTATCTCAAACCTACAACCTATTATAGCCTCTATTTCTTTAGGCAAAAAATGGTTTCCCCTCTTAGGCAATCAGAACATATTAAAATCTGACAGAACTTGTGTAGAAACAGTTTGAATTAATTTTCACTCAGGTGAAACAAAATGATAAAATGAGGTTTCAAGCTTTTGTATTTACAGTAATTTCTTCCTGTCATTTGCTGAAGTTTTCACAAGATATTAATTTCAGATTGAAAATTTATCTTTTGTTAAAAAGCTAAAATAGGACATTCTGACAATTTCAAAGCTTTCATTCTGAACCTTTCCAAGTGACAGTTGTGATTTTTTTTCTGCACTTGGTCAAAGTTTTTATATGAACCCCATTAGTTTTTGTCCACAGTTATGTTTTTCCTCAAAATTGTTCTCATCTTTATGTGCTAAAAGTCAGGTCTAGAAGAACCAAGCTGAAGGGTCTGGAGAACAAGCCCTGTGAGGAGAGGCTGGGGGAACTGGGAATGTTTAGTTTGGAGAAGAGGAGGCTGAGAGGAGACCTTATTGCCCTCTACAACTACCTGAAACAAGGTTGTAGGGAGGTGGGTGCTGGCCTCTTCTCTCAAGTGAATAGAGTTGAGGAAATGGCCTGAAGTTGTACCAGGGGAGGTTTAGACTACATATTAGGAAGAATTTCTTTACTGAGAGAGTAGTTAGGTGTTGGAATGGGCTGACCAGGGAGGTGGTGGAGTCACCATCTGTGGATGTATGTGTCTACACATATTTAAAAAAACATGTAGACAAGGCACTTAAGGACATGTTATAGTGTGCAGGATGATACAGATATTGAATATGTATATTTTTTAATTGATTTTATATTGATTTTACTGCGGGCGGGGTGTTGATGGTTGGATGCTGTAATTCTGTCAAGTACATGTGCACTTGAATCTCTCTTGAGTATTCTGGCCATACTATGTTCTTAACCATCATACAGGTGGTAAAGATTACCAAAACTAGTATTCTTGTGGACTGCATGGACTTGATTTTTGACATTATTCAACATTCTGATCTTGTAATCTTAATTGCTTTTGATGGCATTTGCAAATGGTTTTCACCCTGACAAAGTCCTATGTGCATAACTGCATGTATGAAGATAACAAATTATGTCTATGAAGTAAAACTGTTGGGCGGGGAGGAAAGGAACTGTAGTAAAAGGCAAAGTAAAAATCTCACATCTCACACTGCTTTGCAGAACTGGTGCTACATCTTACCATTTGCTGTATCTGTAATGTGTATTGTCAGAGCTTAGAATTTAAGGGTGTTTTTTACCTTCAGTTTGTGAACTCCTTTTCAAACACATGAACACAAGACTTCTGGTGAGAAACAAGAAAACCCACCCAGCAACATTAGCTTAGAAAGGCTGTTCTTTATTTTATTCACTGTGTGAGAAATAGCTGCATAGTATTATGCCATGTATGTCCAAACCAGTCCAAAATGAAGCATCTAGTCCAATAAAAAGGTATAGATTATATTCTGTGAGCATGTTATGGCAAGGTAAAGTGTGCTATGTGTATCATTCTATGGTCTTGCTCCATTGTAGAACCTGAATTTTATGAATTGCAGAAACCACCTTTGAGCTGGTGTTGCTGAGGAGTCCATCCACACCACTGAAGGGGGATGAAATGACCTGGACTCTATACCCAGCCCTTGCTATGTGCCTGACTAAGTAGCGATACTTGATTTACTAGAAATCACAGGCTTTTTTTTTTTTCTGTTTGTGAAAGATTGTTAGGCACTGCCTGAAACTGTGAGAGAAAATCAGTTGTAGCGGGAGGAGCCTTTCTTGCTCCTGAGGCTAGATGAGCTGCTGGCCCCTCCATTGCCTTGCACCAGAGTGAGCTTCCTCTGTGGGTGTGTGTCCCACCTTTATTGGCCCCCTGGTCTTGCTCATGCCCAATAGGGGCCTGTCCTAATCAGGCACAGGTGGACTCACACCCACTCACTGGCAACTCGAGGCACCTGGTTTATCTTGTTTCTCTACAATCAGTTGTGAAAATTTCCCAGAGGCAGCACTGAGCGACTTGTTGGGCATCCTGGAGTGGGGAGGACACAAAGCCAGCCCATAAACATTGCCAGTCACATGAGAAGGCAGTGGGTCAAGTCAGCCTGACACAAAGCCATGCTCTAAGTGCTGTCAGTTGAGCTTAAATTGCATCCCTAATATTGTTGAGAGAGTAACGCGAGCTGCATTTCATTATGTGCCTTTCTAATAATATCTTTTTTTTCTTTCCCCTCCCCAGCCTGCTCCAGAGACAACTGGTGAGTTCTGTTTAGAAATCTATTTGTATGCACGGGAGGCAGTCAACAAAAACAGCTGCTCATAAACATTGCTAGGACAGACACAGACTTATAATTACTGTTATTGTTATTGCATTAATTTTCACACTTCATAAAGATAACAGCAAGAGCTAATGTCCTGCCTAACTTGGCTTTTTATTTTTCAGGAATAGATGTGGATGGAGGAATTGAGCAAGACATCTTTGACATCAATGAAGGTTTTCAAAAATTCAGTTTATCTTTTAATTTTTGTGGTTGTTTTTGTTACGGTAGCCACAGATCAATACAATAACTGAATGCTAATCTCTTCTCTTCTTTAGCTTTAGGACTAGACCTTTTTGAGGGAGACATCAAACTTGATAGGGTGAGTTCAAATATAAAACATGAAACCAGAAATATGTAATTGTCCTATGCAATTTAAATTATCATCTGCACCAAAATAAAAGATTGGTGCATCCTGCTCCTACTAACAGTGAAGGCTGTTTATGTAACAATAAACTGAAAATGTTTGGGGATAGATTCCTACCAAATATCACAGAAAATTAAAGAGTGGGGTGCATTTGCAGAAACAGTATCCCAAATAAGATTGGTTTAGCCATCAGATCAATAGAATTAGTTTCTTGTTTCCTGTACTGTGGTTTTTATATTTGCACTTTTAAGGGATGCAGCAGAACTGATCCTATCCAGACAAGTTTATATAAAGATTCTTAATTTATCAGCATAACATTTATTATGAGCCAATTGAATTTACAGACCAGTGCTGCAAAACCTTCATCATGTAAGTAGATTCACTAAAACCAGTGGGTAAATTTGATCTGTAATACCACACAAAGAACAAACAAAACAAACCAAACACGAACAAACAAACAAGCAAACAAAACCCCAAACATAGCAAGTTACATCTCTCAGTCAAAACCCCAAAAGTGTCTTGTACCTCTGAAAGTCAGTGGTGTTTTACTCTCGTTTTGGTGAACTTCTTTGGCTTGGGCACACTGGTGAAGGCAAGGAAAGCATTTCTCAGGGGCATAGAAACACACTTCTACATCATGAAAAATTACTGAATTATTAATCTCTCCAGTTTTCAGGACATTAGATACTAATGCTTGCCACAGGATCTGAAGATCTTCTCACATGTGCATCAAAATCTCAAGTAATTTTTATGGAGAAAATGCTGCAGAAACTGGAGACACTGGTAGAAGGGAGTGAAGGGATTTCAAACCCAAGTCTTAGATCTCTGACTGATCTGCCAAAGCTTTTAGTTCTTTGATTTTGTATATTTCTTACATGGACTTGTAGGAGACATGCTTTGCTTTAGCACTATTGTAGTTCCTGGTCCTAACTAATATTTTACTGAGGACTGCATACTTTTTTTTCTTTTCTCAGGACCGAAACTCCATCATTGGTGACAACTATCGGTGGCCACGTGTTATCCCCTATGTCCTTGATGATAGCTTGGGTACAGTATTTGCTGTTACTGCACATCTGTCTGTGTGTTGTGTCAATTGAAATAAAGATCCTGTGACACCCTTTCCTCTTATAAGTGTAGAGCAGGCTATTTGCCACAGCAGGACTGGACCTGGATATGCACAAGTGGGGTATATCATCTTGGTGTTGGTGCTCCTTTCTTGGATGTTTCTTATCCCTCCATTGCTATGGCTGAGCAGATTGATGTGATTTTTAAGGCTGTCCTGGTCTGGGCCAGGATAAAGGTGATTTTCTGTCTTGTACTTTTGCTTTTAGCTAAGTCTCTTGTACGTAGTTGCACTTGCTGAAATTAACAGTAAGTTTCTCAGACAGTGTTTGCTTCTGGGACTGATAACACTCAATGTTTATAGTTACTGCTAGAGATTGGTATGCAGAGCCAAGGACACTGCTCAGCTCTGAGGAAAACATTTTACCCTCCAGAAGGAGTAAAGAGGTCCCACCTGCAGTCCTCCTTTGGGGAGGAATGGACAAGATAGATGCCAGAATTGACCAAACAGAGTATTCCATCCCATATACGTCACACTCAGTATAAATTTGAGGCATCACGAGGGCAAAGCCAGTGTTAAACTGTGACAAAAGCATATGATGTGAAACTGTACTAAGCAGAAGGAAAAGCAGGGCAATGAAGATCTTTTAAAAGGAAGCAAGTATACCTGGCCATTTACATCATCTACAGCACCAGTGGCAAGCAGTTTGGAATGACATATTGCTGTCTTCCCTGTTCTGGGGCCAGGGACAGATCCTAGCTTGTCTCTCTCCCTTTGAAAATTCACCTGGCTGTGGTTCTCCGTAGCAGAGGCAAGTGATAAGACAGGGAGTTCAGACCATGTGCCACATGGGGAGATTGTGCCCTTACTACAAAATGTGAAGGGAGAAAAAATCACTCAGCCTCAGCTGAGGTTCATATCTAAACCTCTGAAGGGACGGAAATGATGGAAGTTGCTTAGAGGAGACAACCCAGACATAATGTTAGCAACTGAAGTCCTGGAGAAGTTCTCTGAGGTATCTGTAGCCTACAGTTTGCATGAGGTGAAATCTGATGTCTTTGTTCCCTCTTTATTTAAAAGTTGTTCACATACATCTCAGCAAATTAAATTAAAGGTTTTGCAAAAGTAGGAACCATGCACTATCATGTATTATATAGTCGCCATGCCCTATTTTATATGTAAGTATCAAAGAAAAATTGCCTGGAAACAAAACAAGAAGAAGATGTAATGTCACAATAATGAAAACTATGGGGCTTAGTTCCCTACCTGGCTTTTAATTCAGCAAAAAGCCTGTTTATTTTAATAAAATATTGCTGGAACGGTACTTAGGACTTGCTGTTGGCTCAGTATTGACAAGAACACTGTTTGCTTTGCAGAAATGAATGCTAAGGGGGTCATCCTCAAGGCATTTGAACAGTATCGACTGAAAACCTGTATTGACTTCAAACCTTGGGAAGGGGAGAAGAATTACATATCTGTCTTCAAAGGAAGTGGGTAAGAAGAGTAATATAAAAAACTTTCATTCTGTTTGGCTACAGGTTATTTTCATGGCCAGTATTCACTCTAAAACTGATATATCTGATTATAATTTTTAAATTTTTGTTGTGTCTTTTTCCGGTCTTTTTTAAATTGGAAATTTTAGTAGTTCCCAAAACAGGTATTACCTAGTAGTCATCAACTATTTCCTGCTAATACTTATTTTTAAATATAAGAGGTGATCAAGTCCTATAAGAGCTAATTTTCTGGGCATGGTAAAATATATCAGAAACAAGCCAATTTTTTTTTCTAGACTGGTTATTGGACATATAGAGTGTCACTTTCAAATGGTCATTCTTATTAAACACTAGTCTTTAGGAAAAAAATTCCAGTAGAAGTATGGTAGTTCTAACTGTGGGTCAGCAGTTTGACTATAGCAAATGGAGTTGCATTTGAATGATGTCACATCAGCTCTTGGCTATAACAGTGATATCTTTAAATGCTGCACAGCACTGAGATATTTTACAGAGGTTTCTGTTTATTTACTTCTTTTGATTAATAATTACGTTATTCAGCTATATATGTTGCAAAATAAGACTCCAGTAAAGAAGTCAAAATTGCTCCAGCTGCTTCCCTTTTCCAAGACAGTCTCTGTCAAAAAAATGCAACAAGAACAAATATATTCTGCACTCTGTACACAACCATTTCTCTGTTAGAAAAAATCAGGGAAAGTTTAATAGCCTTGTGAGGAATTTTGCTTTCAGAAAATAATTTCCTGGTATGAGAATGCATTCATAAATAGTAAAGGATTTTCTGATAATAGAAAAGCCCCCCTTTCCCTTTGGCTTGTTCTGAGATATATGTAGCAGATAATTGTTTCAAATTTTCTTCAGTCTCTGGCTCTTTCTGTTTTCTGCTTTTCATGTTGTGCACATGACATTGAAACTCAACCCTAAAAGATATAAAAGTGGAGACTTAGGGAGCAATGCATTTTCCTGTGGTAACGACTCATCAGCTTTTTGATTGAAATGGAAAATTCATGTAGCTAAATTTTTTAGTCCTTTAGCACATAAAGTAGACATTGAATCTGCTAATAATTGTACCTGAAAAAGAACCACCATGTTTAGCCTATGACAAGCAAAAGGCCTCTGCACAATGTTTCATTTCTGTGTCTATTAAAGACAGATGAGTCACAGTGATGAAGAAAACAAGTCACTCTAGTGGGACAGCATGTCTTGCCTTCACTGCCTGGTGTGTTGCTTGCCCTGAAATGTTTCTAGTACCTCAGCAGACACATTCATAAAGAAATTAATGTTCAGTAGCACTTTTGAAAAGATTGAAGCTAAATAGTGCAGTCTCCTGAAACTGGCTGTCCAGTTTTAGTGAACTAGCTTGGGGAGCTGTACAAAGAAATTATCAGGACTGACCTTGCATTAGCTGCCTTTCATTTCATTCCATCCTTCTCTTCTGAAATAATGGGACAAGGTGAATGGTGGAAAACCCAACCAATTTCCACTTTACCATTCCTGACTGTTTTTAAAAAAATCAAGTAGGACTCTTGTAACTGCAGACTGGAGGCCTGTCCAGAGGGTACAGGGCACATAGGATCACAAAGTCCTTGGCAACACCAGCCAGATTCCTGAGGTTTTGTCACACCAAGGAAAAGATGATAAATCATCCTTGCCTTTCTGATCTTGGCTTGCATCTATAAAACAGACTGAAGGAGGTGGGGGAACTTCGTGTCAAAAGGATTTGTAGTAGGCCATAAAGTTCCCATATGGATCCTTCTGAATTCAAATTAAGTCAACCACAACAGAAGCCTGCTGCTATTTTGTTGTGTGGACTGCCTATGTAAAAATACATTTATAGTCTCTGATATACATGCACAGTGTTCGTCAGCCCCCATGCAAGGAGCCCTCTCCATGTCCACATTCCTTATCTACTATTTGCCAAGCCTTGGCTGCTGCTCATATTAGGTTTGCATATACATACATACATATATATTCATAATGCTAACTGAGTAGAGATTTGTGTAAGGTTTTCTAGCACACAGCCTTTCATCTCACCCTTTATTCAGTCCTATGCATCTGCAGCAGTGGTTAGGCTGTGGATAAATTTTAAGACCTTTTCTTGACTCCAGCCTGTGTGCTAAGCAAAATATGTGAGGGATGCTTGTGAACTATGGAAATGTTGGAACATCCGACCTAGCTGGTGTCTGTAGAGCTCACAGAACAGTCTGGGGTGTCTTCCTGCAATGGATTTCTTGCTACTCTTCTCATGAAGAGAACTCATTCAGCAGGAAAACTTGCATGCTGTCATAGTCAGATAGTTAGCAGACCAGGGAGCATCAACCACATTTCTGGTATTTCCACATGGGACTTCAGATTTTCATGGATATCTCCTAGGAGTTCACCCCAGCTCTTTGCCACTCTGGCAACATGGCAAAGGGAACCTGTGCAGAAGTGAATTGATACAGATCCCTGGCTAACCAGCATGGTGCTGGTAAATTGAAGTGTCTGTGTGCTCATACTAGTCTGGTGATCTGGGATGAGAGAAGTTGTGGCTGTCCCCTCCTGGAAGTGTTCAAGGCCAGGTTGGATGGGGCTTTGGTCAACCTGGTTGAGTAGGAGGTGTCCCTCCCCTCATAGAGGAGTTGGGACTAGATGATCTTTACAGTCCCTTCCAACCCAAACCATTCTATGATTCTATGATTCTATACTATGGAAAGTTATTTACTAGCAGGACCTTATTAAAAAAAATGGACCTGAAGTAAGTGAGTTCACTTAGAGAACGGGGTTTCCAAGTGGCCTCATTGCTACTGATGGCATGTATGAAATTACAGCCCATCTTACAAAAAAGCAGGCTGGTGGAGTTACTCAGTGCTTCTCTATTCTTCTAGCCTCTGATAGAGCACCTGGCAATGCAGGAAGCATTGAATCAGGGGACATAGAGCTCTCACACACTTGTGGAAGCTGGGACATTCCTCACATTTTTTTTCTCCACCCTTACGACTTTGTGTATCTGTTGCTCCAGATACACATTGGTTTAGAGTGCCCTGTCCCATTCACTGTTCTTGGTGCTGGGTGACACAGGCCTTGTATTTACTCTCTTTTTGTCTCCTGAATGATGGTGTCATGGACATTTGGCAGAGTGAAGGCAAGGGGAGGCTGCATGCCCTGGTTTATGGGGTGCTGGTTTTGCCAGCTGTTCTGGATGTGCTTTTAGTGAAGCCAGAGGCAGCTGTTTTGGTATGAGGTGGGCCCAGAATTATGATGGACTTCTTGGACTTCTGCAGTACCAGAAAAATCTTCATAATCACTGTGAGGCCTTGTTCAAGGGAAGCCTGTGAAATCATGGATACCACATGTGCTCCTGCCCAGGTCTCATGCTGTGGTATTAATGAGTAATCAATAGCCAAGGCCCGTACTACTTTGTGGAAAGAGAAATACTGGGGAATTTTGTGCACTAATAAGTTACAGAGTTCGAAAGCACATGGTGTGCTTGTGGTTTTAAATTTCTGGGGTGATAGGACTGCAAATCCTATGGCATATTTTGTGCCTGATTAATTTTATGGACTTCATTGGATAAGTGTTGATTTATTTGCTGCATAAAATACCAAATTAAATGTAACTCTCAGTGCTTACTAGTTTGTGGATATGGGGTGCCATTTTATTGGCTTGTGCAGAGAGCTCACTGAATTTTTTAATTCTTTACTGAAAACTCCAAGCACAGCTGTAGCTTTGCTCATCCTCAAGAGTGTGTGTCAGCAGCAAATGCTCTGGTGGAGCAGCTCACAAATAACTAGAAAGAAAAGAGTTTGTTACAGACACTGTCAAATCTACCAACCCTTCAGAATGTAAACCTGGTTTACCTTACAATAAGGACAGGCTCAGAGTGCAGTCACAGTCACATACTCTGTTCCAGCTAAAAATTGTTAATTCATAGTATCTTCATTGCTCTAAATCTTGTGTCCACAACCTTTGATGTTTACCAATGTACCAATGAAAACCTCATCAGTTTTCTTCTGTCACAAATAGCTCAACATTTTTCTGCTGAAGAAAACCCATTAAAAAACAGGAAAATAGAGCCAGAGTTGAGTAATTGCTTGTTCATCAAAACATAGCTAAATATGTGAGAAAAGGATCTGGTAGGGAACAGGTCAATGACAAGGTGCTCTCTGTAGCAAAATGTAGCTTCAAGACTCAATTAGAAAACTTATGTTGAAAATACACCTATTGAACAGACTGATGCTGGATTTCCCATGGCATGAGGATGGTACATGTCTCACAGAGCCCCCTCTCATTTTATTTCAATATTAGCTGCTGGTCCTCAGTTGGAAACCTTCAGCATGGGTTGCAGGCGCTCTCCATTGGAGCCAACTGTGACAAGACTGGGACAATCCAGCATGAGTTCCTGCATGCCCTGGGATTCTGGCATGAGCAGTCACGGTCTGACCGGGATGACTACGTGTCCATCATTTGGGACAGGATTCAGTCTGGTCAGTCACTCCCCCTGTTTTTCCTTTCAGGCTCTGGTGTTAGGGGGTTTGCTGTGGAACATCCCTTCTTTCACAGACATCTTTTGGTGGTCGCACTCTTCATGTGCCAGGACCTAGTTTTCAAAGCCAGTGTATCGATGAATTAAATATCATGTGACCTCCATTTGGCTTAGAAAGCCTCATTTGTTGTTGCTGTGGTTATTCCTTTTGGAACAGCATTTTCCAGAGACCTCACAAGAGATCTGAATCCTGACATGCTACATGTTGTGCAGCAGCGCAACAGAAGAGAGTAATTTAGTTTGCTTAAATGAGTACTCTAAAAGCACTGCTACTCTCCCTTTAACAAAAGAAAAGTAATTGGAAAAAAAATCATCCCACTCTGAAAAACCCGGTGTGATCAAAGCCAGTAGAAAATCTTCAGTGAAAATACTGGTTGTACTCTTTCTCCCTGGCCCTTACAGCCAGTGTGGGCAGCAGAAGAGTGCAGTAAGGGGGTGCAGATGAGGGAGACTCCATCCAGAGGCTTGATGCTTTCCTTACACAGGTACAAACAGAAGACTGAAAAAAACAGATAATGATTAAATCTAATGCATTCTTAGTTGTGATCAATCACTGGGTGCATATGCAAGTATGTATTACAGAAAATTACTTAGACTTTGTTGTATGATTTCCATTATGGTTCGCTGACTCTTCAATGACAAATTACACTACTGCTAGCAATTTAAAACTGCTGCAGCTTTTATACATTGACCATAATATAGTTACTGCATTTTGAGTAACTTAAAACATTTAAAACTCTACATTCCATTGGGTAGTTAGTAAAGTTTTTTTGCTCGTATTCCAGAAAATATATGTATAGTTAAATTCTGGAAAATTATCTAATGACAACTCTAACTCATTTATTGCAAGCTAATATGACCACTGAGTAAACTTAACACAATACAGATGAGAAACAGGGAGGCATTACAGTTTTGAATTGCATCAACTTGAGTACTGAAACAGTATCACTATTTTTGAGTATCACAAACCCATCAAAGTTGACAAGCTTCACAGGAAAAATATTTGTGGTAGCAAAACCCAGGAAAAATCATCATGTTATGTTCCGGTGTCTGAAAGAAGAAAGTAAATAAGCCTAGACTAGAAATAAAATAGTTTTACAGAGTAAGTACAAATAAGGAACCACAAAAAAGTACTCAGGAAGCTGATAAATTTTGCTGTCACATTAAGTCTGTATATCAAAACTCCTGGTCTTTCCTTTTTTCCCCCACAGGTAAAGAACATAATTTCAACAAATATGATGATAAAGTATCAGACTTCTTGAATGTTCCCTATGACTATACTTCTGTGATGCACTACAGCAAAACTGCATTCAGGAACGGAACTGAACCCACCATTGTCACTAACATTCCAGACTTCATGGATGTAATAGGACAGAGAATGGATTTCAGTGATTATGATCTGCAGAAACTAAACCAGCTGTACAATTGCTGTAAGTTTCTCCATTTCTTTTAATTTTTTTGCCTCTGGCATATGAAAGAAATGAGAGTGATACATACATACTGAACTCATCCGAGCATGAGTGAAAGAGATGCTAATATATGTGGAGCAGTGAATTATGCTAAAAACACCAGAAATAATGGTATAGCTAGAAATAACATAGCCTCCCTGCAGAAACACTGCTGTATAGCAGAATTTTCCATGCAATTTTATCTGACCTTTACTTAAAAAACAGCTTCACTCAGCAACTGATTTTTGTTCATCCCTTGGGTGTCTCTTTAAAATGTGTGCTCTGGTGCAAGCTTTTTTTGTTTGCTTGTTTTTCCTTTTTTCCCTTTATTCTGCAGCTGTTGCTCAGAAATAAGTATCTTTGCTGTGGCTGTCATACCTACCCTGCTCTCATGCAATCAGTGTGACAGTGTGTGTTCATGCAAATAGGGTACACATGCTGTTATAAGGAAAATACAAGCTTTTAACATTTCATTCTCATTTTAAAACACAGTCTCTTTCAGAAGTGGTCAAAAATTATTCTGCTCACATTGGATTTATTTGAAAAGTTGAGTGAAAATAAAAGACAGAGAAATATAGAGAACTCTGTAGCCAAGCTGGAATATAATTCTGTAATTGTGACTGCATCAAATGTGCCCCAGCACTCAGATGAAAACTTATACTTTATTGCCTCATTATACCAAGCACTGAGTACTGGTTTACAGTTATGTTTTATGATAATCCTGATTGATACCTTACTGCTGTTCTGATCTCTTCTTTAGGACTGTCTTTCAGGCCTATGGTAACACTAGATTTTAGTCTGCTTTCCCCTTCTAGTATATCCCTTAATAGAACAGACCATGAAGTTTCCCTCAGCCACTAAAGTTAGGGCTCAGCATGTATTGGCTCAGGCCTCATGTATTTTCTTCTAAGTCCAGCATTTCAGCACATATCAAGAAAATTCCTGGCTTTTGGTGAAGATGGAGTTCAAAACCTGCCTCAAGCAGTGTCCCCTTCCCTTGTTTCATTAGTTAATCTAAAAAAAATACATTGCAAGCAAGTGTGTCTTGCTTTTCTCTTTTCCTGTTGTTCAGCTGGCATGTTCTAGTTCTAATAGTTAGACTGCTTCTGTCCTGTGTGGGGAAATCAATTTCATATTTTGTTTTGTATTTTGATTTCAAAGAGTTCTCTCATCTAATAGTTCTCCATTTTTGCTTACCTTCTTCCTGACATTTGACATCTTGCTTTTTTTTGTTGCTTTTTTTTTTGCTTTTTTTGCTTTTTTTCTTTTTCTTTCTTTTTCTTTTACTTTTTTTTTTCTTTTTCTTATATTTTTTTCCCCCTTTCATCAGCCATCAATATAAGAGTTATTGTGAAAATATTTTCTTGGCTTTTACAGCCATACCAATACTGTATCTTAAAAGGTACTGGTCATACCACACTTCTGATAGCCTTGCAACCTCCAGAGGACTGTTAAACATTCTCCAAGGAGAGCAGAAAACATCTCAGCAGTAGAGCTGATTTGGCAGCAGTTCATACTTAAGTGCTTCCTCGAGCTACAGCCTAAATGAAGCATTTGGCATACCACTGAAGTTGATTTTTCGGCTAATCAAGGTCCTTTTTGTGGTGCAGCGAAACCTTTAGACCTGACACAATATTTTATACATAGTTTGAAAAGAAATAATAATGAAGCATTTTATTAACTCAGTTGTTTTCAAATCACTGCTGGGGTTACACAGAGCTCAGACACAGTACAATGGGAAACAACCGTAAGAATGGGGATAAACCTGGACTCTGCCCTCCCTCACCCATCCAGTGTTTGCTTCAGGCAGAGAAAATATGTCATACAGTGTTTTCACTTTTCTATTTAACTTCACAGTCTTCCTCCACTTAATTTTCCACTGGTTATATGCAGGACCTTAAAAATATGTATGAGATGAGAGATCTCTGGTTCCAAACATACCTGTGCCAAATGTTTTTTTTTCAGTGAAGCATTTTTAAAATCAAGGTTTTCTTGCTGCAGTGACATGACTTCTGCTCTGCTGTATTTCACTATAATGAACACTCCAGTTTATGAATTAATGAACTTTTGTCAAAATCTCTGCTTGTCTGTGGACTAGTGAAAGAAAGCAGAGATATGAGAAGGAAGTCTCCGAAAGTTGGTGGGTTGGTGTTAATATTAGTGTTTCTTTTACAAATAAAAGATGTGATATGTTACTGATATGATAATTAGCTGCACTCCTTGGTGACTGTTGTCATCCTGATGACATCTTATTTATGTCAGCATTAGTCACCAAGTGTTTTGTATTCCTAAAAACTGAACTTATGAATACTGATAGTATTTGAAGCCACTGATTATTTTGTGCTTACATTTCTTAGCTGTTCTCTGCTCTTGGCTTTGAACATTAAGAGTTAGAAGGTATGTTGTATAACAGAGATTCACAACTTTTGTTTTGTTTTGATTTTATAGCCTCCTCCTTAACTTTCATGGACACATGCAGTTTTGAACTTGAAAGCATATGTGGCATGATTCAAAGTTCAGATGACAACACTGATTGGCAGCGTTTGTCTCAAGTTCCTGCTGGGCCAAACACTGATCACACTAATATGGGAGAATGTGAAGGTATGAGAAAAGACTGTTCTTATCTCTCTGGAAAGTGTTATCTGAAGAGGCGTGGGAGTTGACTTTGATCTTGGCTTTGCTCTCTGTTTATTTGTTGACAAATTGCAGTTTATTTTTTAACTAAGTAACATAAATCTACATACCTAAGAACATCAAGTGATAAGTTCAATTTTCTGATTATTTGAGAAGATTGAATGTCCTTAACACTTCTGAGCTGTTTTCTAGTCTTAGTGTCACATCCTACCATGAGAGCTACATAAAATATTTGAACCTACAGCACAGGCACACCAGAAAGTCTGCTTTTTTTCTGAATAATTGCTCAGTAAGTCTTTGAAAACGTCTGGAGTTTAGAAATCATGTATACTAACAGAGTTCAGGTGAATAATTCTATAAGAATAAAGCCAGTTGTCTCTGAACCTGCCAAAGAAAACTTCATGAGTTCAGGAACTTAAACCAGTCCTCCTGAGAGTCATCTGTGGATTACTGGCACTGGCTAAAGAGAAAAGCCCACACTTTTGAGAACAAATTCTTAGAGACAGCCAAATGAGGAAAAAAGTTGCGAGGAGAACAGTCCTCCCTCTGGAGAATGTGAACAGGTAACCATCCTCAGGCTGAATATTTCTACCTTACCCTGACCTGAGCATCTCTTCTAACATTATTACAGTACAGTGTTAAGAATAGGGATAAACCATGAAAATTTTGTTTTCTCTCTCCTCTGCTGTTCATTTCTTGTTGCCTTGTGACAGATTCTGGCTACTTTATGCATTTCAACACCAGTGCTGGAACAGAAGGAAGCACAGCCACCCTGGAGAGTCGAATTCTGTATCCCAAAAGGAATTTTCAGTGTTTACAGTTCTATTTTTATAACAGCGGTCATGAAAGCGACCGGCTGTATGTCTGGGTCAGGGAGTATCCTGCAGCCCATCCAAACGGTACTTTGAGATTTGTTGAAGAGATTAAAGGTATGGAATAAAATCACATTTTCCATTAATCTATACTCAATGTCCTTTTCAAAGTACTGGAGGGAAATACTGTAGCAAAGTGACTCATCTCCTAGCATTATATTTTGGCTTCTTCTCTAGCAATGTAATCGATTCTCTGCTGGTGAAATTATATTTGATGGATCCTCTGTCAGCCATTTTCCTATAATACAGTCAATTACCACAATTACAAGCCCTTGCATTACCAAGATAGTTTTATCACCAAAATAGCTAAAATTTAATGAGTGGTCATTTTAACTTTTCTAGAATTGCTGGTATCAATAGCAACAGATAAACTTGGTCACTAGAATAAATTACAATGAATAAGAAAGTTATAAGGAAAAGGGAAGTATAAATGTACTGGAATAGCTAACTTACTAGGACAGAAAAAAAAAAAAAAAACCAACAAAGAAACTCCTTACTATTTAAACAAGATTTAAAACTACTGAAATATATGGGCAGCATAGTTGAATTGTAGTTTGAAGATAATTAAGTTCTTGTGGTTTTAGGAACCTATGGCCTTCAGAATAAGCAACTGAGGTCAGTTAATGGACAAGAGCTATGTAAGCTAGAATTGCCAAGGTCACTTTATGATTAAATTACTTTCTTAAATATTTAACTATTACATGGTCTCCATTACAGCTGCAACTGATTCAATTATCTGGTTAAATAAGGGTCTGAGCATGCTCTTTTACTAAAAAGGTGTCAAGTCCATTCTTCTGCCTCTTTTTTAGGCTCTGCTGGTGCCTGTTTTTTTCTTTTTTTCCTACTCTTTTTGTCACTGTGATGCTTCCATCATCCCTGTGTGGCATCAGGAATTTTTAACATAAGTATAAGGGCTGCTGAGGCAGATGTAGATCTTGGATCAGTCTGAGCCTTCCAAACTTTTGAACCCTACTTTGAAGCCAAGATTAATTTCTCCACATTTCAGTCTTCCCAAAGACTCTTTTCTATATTTTAGGTCCCATCCCCAGTGCCTGCTGTCTCAGGGTCATAATTTCCTTTCAAGTCTCTGATCTCATATGGGTGTCCCTACTTTGGCAATCTCTGGTGAAACTTTCAGGAATGGTTTAAGTTAATTTTTCTCCCAAGCTGTTTCACTCCTTTCAGGTGAGAAATTATCCTCACCAATGCAGTCAACAGCCTGGAAGAAGTAGAGGTGCTACATCCCTTTCCAGCCATGATCTGACATCCTGGCTGAGCTGTTCATGGGTTTGTGCAGAACCACTGGGCTTGAGAGGCTGAGGGACAAACCCTGAACCCTTTCTGCTGGACTGTGGCAGCTGTGGCTCCTTTTGGTCAGGAGCAGAAGAGGTTGTGGGGATGGGACATTTTATAGCACAGTAGCTGATCATCAGTCAGAAACCCCAGTCTTGCCTATAATCTGTGCAGTGCAAAACTTCCGATTTATGCAGAAGGCAATGTAATGGCAAAGCGTGGGTTGCTTTTTTTCTCATTTTTGACTTTTTGTTTTGTTTTGATTTTTCTTTCTTTTAATCGTAATGGTAATGAGAAATGGCAAGAAAATAATACTCATTTCTGAGATCCATTGTGTTGTGTTTAGAATTGTTAGGAAAGTGAAGCATAGGTTCTACCTGGGAGTCATACTGCTTATTCCATAAATGCAGCTGAAATCCTGTTCTGCTCAGGTGAAGATAAACCAGGCAGCAAAAGAAACTGTCTTGCTGCATGTGCTGTTAGCCAAGGATGTGCCACCTGCACTTGCCTTACAAGGCCCCTGTGCAGAGGTCTTTGCTTTGGCACACACTGCTCTTGGACTCAAGTGGAATTTGCTAGTGCAGGCACTTTTGGACACAGCATCAGACTCACAGTGAAATTTTACCACATAAAATAGGTGTTGCAAATGGCTGGCTTTAATTTGAACTTAGTGCTATTAATCATGTGCTGGGTGAATAGTGCTTCTGCACAGGCAAACTTCTGACAAGTCCTTTAAATACACAAGAACAATTGAGTGAATAAATCTTGTAGTTCTAGGCTCCCAGAATTCTCTGTAGTATTTTTGTTGTTGTTGTTGTTGTTGTTAAGACATGTTGTTATTCAATTATTTGAATAAACTTTGCTCTATTTTTAATTTCTTTTAAATAATGCAGGTAACAGCCGTCTTTGTACATTTAATTATCACAGTATTTTTCTTAATTTAATACAATTTTCTTTAAAAGTATAAAAGAAAAAGTGGTCTTAGAACACATTGGCACTGATTTCACTCAAAGAGCTGCTGTGCATATTAAACCTGTTGAAAAAACAAGGTTAAGAATGTATGATATTGCACTGGAACTGAGAAATTCTTACATAGCATCAGTACAGGGTCTGTAGACCTGTGTAGTGTTTGACTGTAGTGCTTACTCAGAAATCCCTACCCTTGTTTTTCAGGTTCACCTGTGACCTCCTGGCAGCTCCATCATGTTTCTTTGAATGTCACAAGCAAATTCCGGGTTGTGTTTCAGGGTGTGAGAGGAAGTGGCTTATCAAAAGGAGGCCTCTCTATCGATGACATCAATTTGTCAGAAACTCAGTGTCCCCACCATGTCTGGGATATCAGAAATTTCACACATCTCCTCAACACAAGTCCAGCAGGGGCAGCAGGAAGAATATACAGTCCCCCTTTTTACTCTAGTGAAGGATATGCTTTCCAGGTTGGCTTGGATGTAAATGGTACTGCTGATAACCCATTTAATTTAGCAATATACTTTCACTTGATTTCTGGAGCAAATGATGACCACTTGCAATGGCCTTGTGCATGGCAACAAGTTACCATGATTCTGCTTGACCAGCATCCTGATATTCGTCGACGGATGTCAAACCAAAGAAGTATAACAACTGACCCCTTGGAATTATCAGGTTTGTTAAAATCAGATGTACTACCCAATACATTTAAAGGGCAGTCTAAAGATTTTTTTCTTTCTGTAAATTAATGCAGTTTCTTCAGCTTCTGGAATGCTTCACTTGCTCAAAGCAACAATATAATTGATGCACAGATAAGAGAAGAATGAACATACAAGTAGGTTAAGCTGGGACCTTGGATTTCAAAGTTGGTTTGCATAAGAAACAGGTGGACTAAAATTTCTTTCACATGCTCTGTGAAGATACACTTACATCTGCTTTAATGAGAATGGAAGTTTTCTGGAGGGTTGAAAAGAAAAGCACTGAATTAACAATACACACAATTCATACCAGATAGAACTGCAGTTATTGAACACAACCCCACCTCCCTTGTAAAAGGTAAAGTGGTGTCTGTGCAAATCTCCAGATGGACAAAGTTCTGATTCATGTTACATAATCTGGTTATTCAAGATGTGAGAAGATAAGGAGCAATTGTCCACAATAACTTGGAGGGGAGGAAGCTGAGGTAAAGATGTAAATCTGAGAAATGTTAGGAACCTCTGTTAGGGGAGATCTGAAAGAAAACACACATATTCACCACTAGATAAAGACTTGTTTCAAGCCAAGATTACTTTCTACTCTATAGAAGGGTTTTGCTAAAAGAAACCACCTCCCCTGTTGCATTGGTTTCCTGGGCTTTCAGACTATAACATTACTGAGGGAAGAAGGCACTAAAATATCTAACTCACATGATTATTTAGAAACTTTTATGATTTACATTCATTTTTCCATGACTGTATGTGAAAATTAAGTGGGTAATCTAGAAAGACTAAATGTCTTCCCTACAAAGGATGGGTGTGCCACACTGGGCCCTCGCAGATGGCTGACATTTTGGCTGTGGTCTCTGCTGTTATGGCCACAGTGCTCAACCCTTTTCTGTCCACGAAGGAATAATAGTCTCACATTCCCAGGAGAAGCCTTGTATCTTCTACCCTTTCTCTAACCAACAGAGGTGTTTCTTCCTTCTGTCAGGTACTTTCACAGACAATCAGGCTCAGCTTTGGGACTTAAAACAGGGTTTGATGGAGGGGATGTAAGTGGCTTGTGGCTTCAGGATGTTCAAGTACCCTTTGCCCTACATCCACATCAAGAGATGCTATATTTGAGAAATGCTAAATTAGTTCAATTTACAGATGGTTCATGTGCTACTCATCTTACCAACCACTATACTTCAAAGGAACTAAAAGAAAATATAACAGGTTTTCAGCTGGCTCTCCAGTTACCTCACCTCTGTCAGGTTCTTTTCTCAATACCTCAGGCTAAATGAAATGGTTGAAAGTGTCTGTTGTCTTGTACATCTCATCAGTGTGGAATCTCAGGCAAAAAAATTGCCAATATTGTAGGCAGGTTCAGCATTGTTCCTACTCCCTGAATATCAGGTAGTTCATGGTCTTCACTGTATTCAGGATATCCATGAGTAGTTAAGTAGAAGTGGGCAAAGTAGGATTCACTCTGTCCTAGTTGTTGAGAGAGGCCTCAATAAAACTGCAGAGATTATCTGAGAAGGAAGAGACCCTCCTGAGAAAAAGATACAGAATGGTCCCATACTCACAGTCAGTTTTTTGGTTTTTTTGTTTTTTTTTTCCAGATTCTTCCTCAACTTTTTTTTGGGATAGGCCAGATAAAGTGGGATCTCCAGCATCTTTTCCCAATGGAACTATGTTCATGAGAGGTCCAGGAAGTAGAATAAGTGCATTTTTAACTCACGAAAGACTTAGAAGCCGCAAGTTTATTAAAGATGACAGTGTTTATGTTCTTTTAACAATGGAAGGTATGTAAACATAGCTGATACTCTTTATGGTATAGTAAACATGCAGTGTCATATACTAAGTGCCAAGTGCTGTGGATATATAGAATACTTTGAATAAAATTGTCAGTTTCTGAAAAAATCTAGAGGACATTTCCAAGAAACACCATGCTTCTGAAAGGTAAGAAAAACTAATTATCCATTATACATGTTGACAGGTTCTTTCTCTTGACTATTAGAATTTATCATCAGACTAAGAGGAAAAATAACACGAAGACTTATTTCTTGTGTTTTTGTCATGCAGATATATCACATCTACTATCGACTCAGCCAAGTACTTCACCTATGACCACTGGCAACACCATCACACCTACCTCACGTGTCACTACCACCACAAAGCGTCCCACCACCAAACCTACCACCACGAAGCGTCCCACCACCAAATCTACCACCACGAAGCGTCCCACCACCAAACCTACCACCACAAAGCGTCCAACCACCAAGCCCATCCCCACCACCCAAACTACCACCTCAATACCCTCTGTCACCCTGACTGAAAAGCCAGAGGTTCCAGATTCCTGTCCAGGCAACCCTTGTGAAAATGATGGTGTCTGCGTTATTGTAGATAGAGCACCAGTTTGCAGGTAACTGCCTTGAATCATTCCCAAATGCAATTTCAGGATCAGTAATGAACTTTCTAGTAGACTAAATCTCTGTTCCTAATGAAAGGAAAGACAGGATATAGCCAATTAAGGCAAATATTTCCAACTTCTACTGCAAGATTAACCTTATGACCAGTTTGGGCAACAAAGCTCCTAACCTCAGCCTTGGACCATTTTGAAGTCCTCTGCTTGACTTCCTGGTAAATTATGTTTTAAACATGTTTATTGCTTTCAAGAATGTGTTAGTCCAATTGTTATAAAAAGGACTGCGCATCTCTGTAGAATTCCCTATAGCAAAATTTAGAAGAGTTAAATATAAATGTATTTGAAACAAAAGAGCATTTGTAATCAGTAGAAAAGATGCATAATACTTCTCAGGCAGGAAGCTGCAGAGACGTTATTTTAGATTTTGATTCAGAAATATCATGTAGAGCAAGTTATGACCATGAATTGCCAAAGCGTAGCTGCTTGCTTGTGAAACCAGAGATGAAAGCTGAGGACTAAATAGATTGCTTGCTTTGCAAGAAAAATGAGTACCAACTTTTATTTAATTCTCTCTGGATACATTTATGTAACCCACCTGGCTGGTTAGCATTGTTCCAGCTCTCCAGCAAGCCCTAAGGCTGAAGATAGCAACCTCATGTGATACTGTGCCAGGCCAGGTAGACCAGGAGAGTGCTGTGAGGCAAACATCTAAAGGCCAAGAGCAACAAGAGTCAGGATGACTCATTAAATGCTGGAAACCTTTTGAAAATCAGTTCTTGTGCAACACAACAGAAGCAGGTCACAAATATCAGTAAGCGTCAAAAAGCTGTTTCAGGATGAAAAATAAAAAAAAAACCAAAAACCAAAAAAAGCAGAACATTATGACTGATTTAAAAATTATGGGAAGAGAATATTTATTTTCTGACATCTGTGGACTATTTGAAGTTCCAGTGCTGATGTGACCTACTTTTTGTCCTGGAGGAGTATGTGACCAGCAGTCAATTTCTGCTCTGATTTTCTATTGGGAAACAAGGGGGAATGTGATACAGAGCTCTGTTTAAGCCAGATCACTCAACTTTAAAATAGAAGTGAATTTTAAGAGAACTTCATTTATACTTTGGGATAGAGATAGAAACGGTACTTTGGAGATGCTGTTTTTAAGTAGCCTTTTTCATTATTTTAGTCTTTAGGTGATAGCATGTTTGTTCTTTTATTTTCTAGATGTCCAGCAGGTGATGACTGGTGGTACATGGGAGAAAAGTGTGAAAGGAAAGGCTCAACTCAAGAAAATACTATAATAACTGTTTCTTCAACTATAAGTGTATTTGTTGTAATGCTTATTGTCACTATCACCACCTCAGTGTGCCTTAAAAAGAAATACAGCCATGGAAATGGACATGGGGAGAGACTGTCTCTAGAAGAAGTAAGTATTTCACTTCTTTCAGCAAATACATATAGATATTTCTACCCACATAGACAGACATATATATACCTATATTTACTAAAATTAAGCAATCAAATTGAGTAGGAAGTAAAATAGAAGAAGTCATATTTTTGAAGTCTGAAGACTCTGGCTTAGGAATTTAGCAGCTCCATTAAGTGTTACTAATTTAACAAATAACAAATAAGACACCACTTAATTCAAAACCTGTTTTCCTCCTCCACCCTCACCACTCTTACTGCCCCAATGGCAGCCTACATTGAGTTGGAGAATGTGAACTAAGGGGCTCATTTTGAATTTGTAACTAAACTGTATTTTCCACTTACTGGACTTGTATTTCATCTCTTACTGCATTTTTTACTAAAGATCTCCCCTTAAAACACCTGGATCTGATGCTAAAAACTAAAATGCCAAAACAAAAAGCAATTCTAAAAAGCACTTTTTAATGCAAGGAACAAAGTAGCTATGGAAATTACAACTAAGGAGAAATAAAAGAAGACAACAGATTCAAACTGTTTGAATGACTGCATTAGAAAGGCCGTTTAGAGAACAGCAGAGAGATTTGGACAGGTTTTGACATAGAGTTTCTTAAAGTCCCAGGCATCCAGAAGCTTAAACAGAAGCTTAGACTTGGAAATGGTGAGGATGACATTGCCTTAGGGGGACTCATAAGGCACATGAGAAATTTTGTAAGCAAACTGAAGAGCAATAGCCTTCCAGAGAGCAGATTTCCATTTTTAATTCTGTCCTAATATTCCTTATAAAATGTGATGTTGAGGTGCAATAGCTCTGTGCAATGCCAGACATTTGACACTGCTATTTTATGACATTTGAGTAAATTATTTTGGTTTCTTTGTAAGTAATCCTCTTACATTACACATATTTCCCCACCCTACACACTTCTGAGTTGTGGGTTTTTTTGGTATTTTATTGTTTTTTATTTTTTTCCCCATCTAGTATAAAACACCCCTCTGAAGATAATGCAAACAAGCATCAAAGACACAAGATGAACATCAATGAAAAACCACAACTACATCATCATTTTTTTCTCTTACTTTTATCTCAACCATCATGATAAAGGTTTGTAAAGTCTGGAAAATAATTTGTCATCTGGATAAAATACTGTGCTAAAGTTAGTAAAGTGTCTGACAGTGTTGTGTATCACCACGGAATGGAGAAAATCAGAAATAAGTTGTGTAAACATGCTTCTCCTGTCCTTAAATCTACGTGAACATAAGGAAAATATGTAAAACTGCATCCCAGATTTTCATCAACACAGTGGAGTCTAAGTTTGCTGTCTTATCATGATATGGGTGTCCATAATAAAATGGAACTAAAACCTTGTAATCACAGATTTTTCAGTGCTTTCAAATCCTATAATAGCTGTCAGTTGGTGGAGTGAGGGTATGGGGGGTGTGGGAGTGTCTGATTCATTGAGTTATTTGGTTGTGATCTAGTAACTATTAAAGAAAAAAAAGTAATGGAGAAAGGGATAAGCCAACCACACAGACAAACAAACCTTAATGAGGAAGTCACAACAGAGAAAATAATGAGGACCCAGAATGCTTCAGTCACTGCTTGATGGACTATTAAAGGAACTGCTCAGGCAGAGCTTTCAAGGAATGTCAACCCAAACAACAATTTTTAACTAATAGGAAGAGAGAAACATGATTAACATGAGTATTATGGGATACTTAAGGCTGCTTGGGATATAGGCTATCAGAAGAGGCTAGTGGACTTCTGTAAAAATGGGGAAGGGCCAAAGGATACAAAGAAATGAGGAAGGATCAAAATATGATCTAATGTAGGAAAATGGTTCCAGAAGTGGGAGGGATCTTGCAAAAAAGATCCGTGTGCTCATGACCAGAGGAGACCACAGGTGTTAGGATTTGTGGGTCTAGGTAGTAGCAGGTGGAGGGACTGGCATGCAAGAGACTGTGTGTCAGTAACTGGAGGGACTGTAGGCAGCAGGACTTGGGCAGTAGGGCTTGTAGGTCTAAACAGCAGTGACTGGAAAGACTGGTGTCTGTGTTGTATGTATGTTGAAAAGTCCAAGTGACAGCAAATGGAGAAGGGGCTATGGGCACCAGGGCTGTGGGTCTGGGTGGCAGAAACTGGAGGGACTGGGTTGTATATGGGTTTGTAAGAGGCCTGACTTAGCAAACATCACGCTGCTCTACCTGGCAAGTAGGAGGTGACCTGCATAACAGTTAAAGGAGCCCAAGCCCAGGCATGGATATTAAACAGGTTTAGAGGCTGTGCTGACATTCAAGGGGGCTGTGAGTGGGGGGGTGCTTATGGATGTGGAGAATCACTTTCCACCAGAGAACTTCCATTCTGCTCGGCTGGAGGGAAGAAAGAGGACAGAGCTGTCTGTACCTGTGTGAGTTTGGATGGCATTATAGGAGGGCTGGGCTACCTGTGCTGCTCTGTGTGTGAGACCAGCTGTGCAGACAGCCACATTAAGGGTATGTGTGTGTGTGTCTGTGTCTGTGTCTGTGTGTGTGTCTTTGCTTACACACTCAACTGTGCTACAGGCCAGACCTGTAACAGCAGCAGCTGCATCTCTGACACTGGGATAGAGAGATCACGCAGGACTGCTCCTGGCTGGGAACTTTGGCTGGTGTGGAAGGTTCCATGTCTACTGGAGCTGGTGTCTCCCTTAACACCCTTGATAAGGAGGACTACAGTTCGTTGCCATTTGGAGAACAGAATAGGCATGGGAATAGGAGAAGGGCCAGAGGATGTTAAGTTTACTTCCCTGAGGACGCTTTGTAGAGGAAGATGGCAGTCACCATAGGCACAGATCATCACATTTGCAGTGGTTTGGAGGGGGGCTGCAAGACACAGGAATGCCAGTAACAGAAATGTCAGGTCACACCAGATGGCTGGTAGACTGGTATGTGAATACGTTCACATTTAAAGGTCAGCAGCTACTTTGATTCCCTGGAATGGATGTTGATGTTCATAACATTTGTTGTGCAATTTACTCTAACTCTAGGCAAGAGCAGTTCAAATGTATGGAAATTTGATGAGGGAACAAGACTTCCTCTGAATGCCACTGCAAGGAACAAAGCAACAAATGTGTATGCTTCCGTGCTGACATTATATATGTAATCCTCTTCTCATTAGTATTCTCTGAAATGTAGTTATATTTAAAGCATTCATAGCTGGGTTTACAAGCTTTTGTTGGAACCCACAGATTCATAAAAACAGCCAGACAAAATTAACAAAGATTTGTCAGAGCTAACAAACACCCTGGATACAAGATACTCTACTATAGTTGTCTTAAAATAACTTTCCTATTTTGACATGTCTTCATCAGCAGTTTTCATGCAAATAATCATCCAAATGTGCTTTTAATTAAGATATGCACATAGATTTACATGGAGTTAAGAAGACACAAATGAGACTGTTCATAAATTCAACCCTGGCTGAAATACTTAACATTATAAAATGCAAGCATTTCATAATTTCAAATGTGAACTACCAGATTTGTGACTGCAGAGATCATTTATATTTTTTTGGAATCCAGATTAACTTGAAATGGCATAAATACTTACCTGTGTTTTCATCGGAACGAAATACATAGAGAAATAAATTATAATACATTGCAGGAGATACAAATTCCATAGCATATATCCTGAAACAGTAAGCTACCATGGGAAAAAGCCTTAAGCTTCTGCATATTCATATCAAATGGCAGTTAGTCAAGAGCATATCTTAAAACTGACTTTCCCAGTCAGTAAGTATGATCCACTCATTTTTCACTGGTGGATAGATTTTACCAGAGCCAAAAGAGGCAAGGGTTTGATTAATAGATTAATGTCATTAACTGACCTAAAAATACTTAGGACAAAATTTTTTCCCCCCTTTCTTTCTTCAAGTTTCAATGCAGGAAAAAAAAAAAAAAAAAAGACTCGGGAAGCCCAGCACTAGGTTCAAAATTGCATTTTACTATCTATCAAAAAAACTGTAATACCAGCTCATGTTCCTGAACAAAACCATTTTTCTTAAAAAACCTGTAGCACAGCTGACTAACACTGCTGGTATTTTTCTGCGAAGAAAGGAGGTGAGAGATTAAAAGTACATTATGTGGGGTTTTCTTTATGAGTGGATGCTCTGTGTGGATTTGCAATTTAACTGGTTACAATTGCAGTCCTCCAATACTGGTCACTTCTTGTGAAAACAACAAAAAAGATTTGCTAGGCCGCATCCCACAGCTTTCCTCTGGAGTTGGCTTCCCTGCTTTACAAAGACCTTTCCTACATGGTTGCTAGGACTACATCTGTTCTTTTTAATGAAGCATCCTAATTTTGGAGATGTACATTTGACGTATTTACAAATAATATGGATATTCATCACAGATCAGATACTGCATTGGTCTGTCAGTGAGACATTCAAGGGTTTGCAGCCTGGGTGTTTACTTTCAAAGAAATTAATTTCTAATTCAAAGAAAGTTTTACTAAAAATCTATAATGTAAACTTCTATATGTGAGACCACTGAGAGAATAACATGACAGTAAACCCCACCAGCTTTAAATCTGCACCATGTTCCACTGCTCTTTGCCGTCCTCATCCTGGTGATTCAGGTTAAAATGTGCCACATGGATTTGCTCTCCCTGCATCCCTCTCTGGCACATTCCACTCTCTACAGATCAGAACGAGCATCCAGAACCTAATTCTGGGTTCCCACATTGTGCAGAATGAAACTTGGCACTGTGGACACTGAGTCCTTGAGTCGGCTGCCCTGCTCCTCTCCCTCATTCAATTGCGTGTCTCTTGCTGGTACCTGGAGGCTGCTCCCCTAGAAAAAACCCAGGCTTTAGTGAATATTGTCTTCTCTGCTCCTCCTTTTCTGGGCTCTGGACTAGCTGTACAGCTGGACCCAGCAGAGTATGTGCACATTGTGTGTGAGCTGTGTGCATGACTCATTCCCCACTGCTGAGTCTATCAGGAGTCACAGCATGGGCTTAAAAATAAACTAAACTAAAATAACCCCAATATTCAAGACAGTGGCTCAGGTTTGGAATAATAATAAAAAAAAAGGTAGGCTGATTTTCTAGCTATTTAGCGGTCTGTCTTCAAGAATCTCAACATTGCAGAAAATCTTCTAGCCGTGCCACCTAATATCTATGCTAAACAGTATACACAGTCTCATATTCCTGATACAGGCAAAGTAGACCAATTTCATTGCTATTTGCATCACACGGATCAGCTCGCTCAGTCTAGCTTTTGCCCAGTTAGCAGATAACTGAATCATAATGTCTAATAGTCTGGCTGGCACCACATTGTCTAAATGCAAAAAAAAGGGACTGATCCTAGACACTAGCACTCTTACTTCAGCTACCTACAGCAGGCAGACACAGTTCCAGGGTGCTGGGCAGGAGTTCTGAGCTGTCATTTTTGTAAAGTGCAGATCATGACAGAGAAGTTGTATTCTTCCTTTTTTTTTTTTTTTTTTAATTTATTCCCCCCCCCAGCTGTCCTTTTCTGCTTTTATTAGAGCTCAGGGCTTTTGCTGAGACACAGATGCCACCTGCCACTGAAACTACCTTTCATATTTGTAAATAGGATGTTAATTCTCCTCTCTGCTTGAACTGCATTTTTCAAGCTATCTTCCGTTCTGCTAGTACAGATAATAATGTCTCAAAAGGAGAAGATAACCACCAAGTAAGCTGCCTTTTCTGAACACTCGATTGCTGTTCCTAAAATCCAGAGTTGCTGCTTGGAGACTTTTGTAGTATCCGATGCAGTAATGGCAAAATATCTGTATTTTTGCTCAGATTGTGCTATGAAATAGTGAAGGAATTAAATATATGTTGTTCTCATTTTCCCACTTCTTTCATATATTCCAGTTTATCACAAAAGACTGCTCTAGAGTCAAGTTTTAATAATTTATTTTGTGGAATAATATTATGAATTTTTTGCAGCAGACAGATTCTATGCGGCTGCTCTCCTTGTCCTCTCCCCTAGCTGAACATCAACAGAATGAACTGAGGAAAAAAAAATAGACCACAGCAATTCAGACTGATCACCCCTCCTACTCCCAATTAATAATTTTCTGGAGTGCATGTGGATGAGTCTCCTTCGTACTGAACTTCTTCAAAACCACTACTATTGCCACCTTTTCCTATTTTTTAATGGAATGCTTTTTCATTTCCCCTCCCCAGTCAAAGTTCATTACTTACAACATGTACACTGTAAATGGTATCATAAAGCTTGCAGACAGGTTTCCATTCCAGTTTTCATCTTCATTTGTTCACAAATTTGTTCACTTCTTCCACTTGAGATGAAATTATTTGTGCCTTTGACTTCACCTACAGTGAAAACAAAATAGCATCAAAGAAGTTTGACTTGAGTTTCTAGAACTTAAAAGAACAAAATAAAAATTCATTTTTCCCAAGGTCATAATGCTTAATCATGCAATAACTAAACATGATTGCTCTTCCAATGCAGCACTCATGGGAAAAAAAGGATGGTGTGCTCTTTATCAGATTTGAATCTTATCTCTAAACAAATTGGTGGAACGTTTTGATTAACTTGTTAATGAGAGCATTTCTGATTAGCAGCCACTAATATGTAACTAGAACCAGCCATCTTGCTCTGCTAGAACTCTGTGTATGTGCATTTGCCCTTGATTTTTTTTTTTTTTTAACACCATATGGATCCATGCAGTCTGTGTTACAAAAAGCCAGATCAGATCTTCTCAGTAGCATGTCTCCCACTTCATCTGTGATTGATTTTTTTTTTTTTTTTCATACTTCATGTTGTGAAAACTTCTGTTTGGAGACAACTCTCACTCATGTAAATGACATTTGCTGGTTCAGAACAGAGCATTATGAATTACATATAACACTGCAACTTCCGTTTAGTTTTTTAAGTAAGCAATTAGTTGATTAAATCTGGTAGTTATTAAGTCTTTTAATAAAATTTTTTTATTAACTGTGGTAGGAGTCTACGTTGCTCCTTAGAAGTGTCAGGTTTCATTCTGGCTGCTATTGTCATGCCTTTGTCACCAGGAAAGATTTCTGGGAAAGCTGAAGGTAAGGAGAGGAACAGAAAATGAAATGATCTATCACCTTGGTTGGTTAACAAACAACCTTTGCAGGTAGCGAGGACATCAGCAGGTTTTCCTTGGCCAGAAAAAAAAAAAAAAAAAAGGGAGAAAAGAAAATTAAATTGACATGGCAAATACTGTGGGCAGTGGTAGTATGGGCTACTGTGTGATAGTCTACAGGCTAAGTCTCCCAAGAAGATAAATGTTTCTCTGCAACATGAAGCCTGAACAATTCCTGTTCCTTAGCAGCCCACCCTTTTGCTCTGTTTTTCACAGGTTCCCAACTGATAACAGTATCAATTGCTACCACTTGTGTGCTTTTTAAACCTATTTCCATTATTTTATAGCAAGGCACATGTCTCTCAGACCTCTGGGTGCTGCAGAGCCTCTTTGGGCAACTCTCTGTGTTGGGAGGGTTGGGAAACTGGCAGCCAGGGTGATGGAGAGGCTGCACTGGCACAAGCATCACACAAAGCTTATTTTGTCACTGGAAGCTGAAGGACTAAATTGAAATTTGGAAGCATAACCTCTGCCATAGCCTCTGCCATGGACAAAGCCAGTGGTGGTGTGCAGTGCTGCTGGCCCTGTTGTCCCCATGGAAAGCTTGTCCCTGCATAGGCTGCTGTTGAGGACAATAAATGAGTGGTTTGAGGGCAATAAATGAGTGCCTTGGAGGCAAAGTGGTGGAGAGCAACACAGTTTTACAAAGCCACTGAATATAAATATAAATATTTGCCCTTCTCCCTTGGGATGTAAGTCCTCATCTTGCACCCAACACCCCTTGTCCAGAAAAGCCAGTGCTGCCCAGTTTCAGTGCTCTGCCCCACGCTCCTGGCAGGGTCCCTGTGCAGTCACACAGTGGGAGTGACTGTGCAGCCATTTGGGTTGACATCAGATCTCCTCACTGGCTACACACTTGTCCATGAAAGACCTGCAGGTAACTGTCTGGCAACAGCCTTATCCCCAAAAATGAATCTTGAGCTTTAAAACAAATTTGAATTTCTGAGAAATACAAATAGCCACAGACCTATCCATTTTGAATGCAGTCCCAGCAGCCTCAAAGGTATTAAAGAACCATGGGGAAAGGAGGAATAGAGGTTTATTTACCCTTTCTTCCCCTGAGGTCAAATGAGTAAGCCACTCTGCCCTTTGTCCTAGCAAAGTCAGAAATGTTTTCTTTTACACCATAATCTTGCTGAGTGCCTAGATGAGGTGGTACTGTTTGCTTTGCTAAGGGCAAGTCACCTTAGCTTCCACCTGCCTCGACTTACACCCTTATTGCACAAACCACTACCCAGGCATAGCAGATCACTCTCAGATTGTGGTTGGGTTTCCTTGCGTATTTCTTTTCTTGTTTCCCACAGCATCTCAATGATCTGTTGGACTAGGAGGGCTAAAAATGCTTAACTGAATATTTTTTTTTTCCATTTAGTAAATATTCTTCAATTACAAAACAGCACTTCCCCACTTTCTCTAAGGTGGCATCAAGACCATTTCAAGACTTTGTTACCAAAGAAACCCCACAGGCTGGAGTAGAGGAACTCAGGCACATGGGTGCTTGCTCATGCACACACAGGCACGTAGCCTGCAGCCAGGCACACAGGGCCCTTTGCACACCAGGAGGGTTTTAGAGCTCAAAAGACAGAAAGTTTGATAGCTTTGGAAATGCACGGCTGAGCATCATTCTCTTAATCAGCAGCTACAGCTGCTGTCAGCTGCCTTCCTGGCAACCCCCTGCTGATGGTGGAAGCCATTTAAGGAATATTTTGCAGTAGGAAGATCACCTCTTAAAGGGGAAAGCAGAGCACTGTGCCACCTTTCAGCTGTAGGGCCAAAGCCTTTTGCACACTGCGTTTAGAGGACTGGAAAAAATTACATAGCCTAATAAGCAGCAGAGAAATCCTGACCTTTCTTTACTCCTGTTCTTTTCAGCACTTATGTGAATTATTGATTTGTGATTAATAACTTGTACAGTACCTGTACGTGTGTGACTTTCTCCAGCTTATTAAACAGGAGTGGAGCAAAGAGCCTCTCCTTCCTCACCACTTTTGCATTTTGTCACAAGGGGTGCTGAAAATATTTGAAAAGTTGGTAGCTGCTGGTTGTCAGAATATTTTTTGCACATCCCTCCCAAAAGTTGCTGTGGCCACGCACACCTGGATCGCCTCAGATGGAGCCACTGCCAGGATAACTTGGCAATGGTCCTTTTCCCAGGTGCAGCAGGGCTTATTTGTCACAAAATGTCAAACTTCAGTTATGTTTAACAATACAACAACCTCATGCAAATACATGAGTATGCAGTACAAAACTTCAATGTAAGGGGAAAATGTGGTAGATCCCAGCAGCCAGAGCTCCAACTCCTCTCCATGGATGTGCAAAATAAATGAGGGCAGGAGGAGCATCATGGTCACCTCTTTCATATGCAGGGACCTCTGAGCTGGGCATTAGGGATAAGCACTAAATAGCTGCTGATGCTGTTAGGGGCTAATTGCATCCATAAACTTGAATCTTGGCTCTTTCAAGTTCTGCCAGAAATGAACTTGAAGGAGATAAATGTTCTTGAACTTACAAAGTACTTTTACAATTAATTGCCCAAATACTCCCCAGAAACGGGAAATCAGTTTCCTCAGTTTATTGGAAAGACACTTAAATCAGACTATTAGGAGGCTTAAGCAGGAGCGCAGAGTAAATTGCTATCAAATCAGATTGAGGAAAGGCAACCCCCCAGTACCTGTTTGCTTTTCTGATGGTTTGCTGGCCCAGTGGTGCCATTCCAGTCCAGTCCTGAGGTAACAAGCAGGGACTGAGTACTCTGTGGCAGCAAACCCGGGACCTCTGGCAGTGCTGCTCCACTGTGGAGCAACAGTCACAATCCTCACTGGTTCTTCTCCCCTCTTGGCCCCCAAACCCAGCAGCATTCAGTTCTGTTCCTGTGGGCAGGCAAACCTCACCTCTGTTGCTGGATGGAAGTGTTGGAAGCAGGAGAGCCAGGAGTCCCTGCTGAGAGGCAAGGGGATGTTGACACTGGTGTTGCTAACTCCAGGGGAGCCTAGAGCTGTGGCCTCAAAAAAGCCAGCTTGCAAGGCAGCTGAAGGGTGGGTACAGCCAGCTTTTAGAAGCTTCCACTTGACCTCCATAATAAGTATTTTTTACTCATTGTTTCTAAGCTCTTTGCCTGTAAAAGGAGGAAGATGTCTCTGACAGTGTTGAGAGTATGTTGTAGGTCAATGTGGATATTGAGAAGTGGCAAAAGTTTTCCCCTTTTCAAGTAACAAAGATCAAAATCTCCAAAGTTTAAAACATTCACTTTAAGTACTTTGAAGCATCAACAGGTGTTTTTTTTTCCTAAGCTTTCATCTTTCTTTTTTATATGATATCCGAAAACACAGATTCTGTATAAATTCCACAAGATACAATGTTCAGCTTCTGTTTGACAGGAGAAAATTGTGAGCAAATCAAACTAACACCTTTCATTATTCCAGCTGCAGGAACTTGTCATTCCCTACCAGCATCTCCAGAAGCACAGGTTCAGGCAATTGAAAGAAGATAAAGCATTAGAGAGTCATGTTTGTGAGCCTTCAAGTTCCCAGTTGAAGGACTCTGATAAGAAACCCTCCATGTTTTAGAATTTCAATTGTTGGTTTACTTTTTTCCCCTCCAGAATGCTACTGAGCCTTAGCAAACTTGGAAATCCTGCAGCACTGATGAGATTCTAAGTTGCTTTATATAGCTGTAAGATTAAATTAAAGTACTGGTGAATATGAAGAATTGCAGCCTCAATCTGAAAAGAAAAGTTGTCATTTCATAGGCCAGGAGTGTAAATTTTTATAACAATAAATTTGTATATATATATATATATATAAGTATACATAAAAAGACCACATATCATACAGTCCTCTAGACATTACTGCAACATAGGTAGGTAGTAAAAGTATCCTCAGAAATCCTGTTTCAAAAAGTTAGAAATGCTCAAACTATACTTTCCTTATCAGACTTCTTGCTTCAGAATCCTCCCAGATATTTTTGTTACTATTTTTTTTTTTTAATTTAAGGTCTCCTTCCAAATTTTTAAGAAGTATGTCTGTGACCAACCTAGCTTTGCATTTTATTCAGGGATCAGCTTTTGGCTGTAATAAAGTTTGAATAGACAGTCCTTTGGATAGAGAAGCCCAGCAGATCCATCAGTATGTCATTGAGAGCCATTATACACCTGCTTTCCATTTTCATGGCTGCATGTGCTATATTTGGGTACAAAGCAAGGCAATTCAGGTGGCTGGGCAAGCATTTTTGACCAAGGGTTGTTGGATAACAGATCTCACCTTTACTGACATGGTTAAAATCTGTAGTAGCAGGGTGTGGATGAAATACTGCTTCAGTACTGCCAATAAGTCAGTGCATAAATTGCCTTCCTCATGAGAGGAGGGTGTACTCAAACAGAAAGATCTAAAAAGGATTATTGTTTTAGGCTGATCTTTTTTTAAAGCAAGTTATCAAATATTTGATTGAAGTTCTGCGAAGAAATAAAGAGCTTGATTTATGCAAGGAAGTTGACACCTCTGCCAGGTGCTGTTATGAAGCGGGTTAGCATTATCAGGCTAATGTGACTTAATTACAGGTGCTGAAAACAAAGCATTTAGCAATGAAGTCACAACTGAACAGCCACAAGTGACAGAAGTAGAATAGTTCCATCAATGTGAGCGATAAAGTGAAGCCCATTGGTGAAATCAGTGGGTGTCTCGCCTGAATGAGCAGTGCAGGATTAGACTCGATTGTGCATCATGCTGGCACGAGTCAGAAACATAGAACAGATGTCAAGTAAATAGAGAAGTGTGGGACAAAGCAGAAATAATTGTAAAAATGTGCCCAAGGATAAAATAAATTGATCCTAAGACACTAACAAACACTCTTGTATAAGACGAAATGAGCCTTTGTACTGGGTTGGCTTTTATTTTCTTGCTAATATTCTATAACAGAACTACACTAGCATGATAGGAGGGGGGGATAATAAAATAACTTATCAATGCACTATTAACTCTACATGCTCTTACCTAATAATAAGATATTGATGTCTCCTTTAATGTGTGTCCCATTGTTGAGAACTTTCTCATTACTCTGCAGTAGCATACACAAAATGGCTTTTTTAATATACTCACGGTCATGAACGTTTGGTGCTAAAGACTTGCTTAAATGGTCAAAGATATCCTATTTAAGAAACAGCAAACACTTACATTGCACATTACCAACATTAGCATGGAATCTCATTACGCATTAGCCAGTATTAATGCAATTTATAACTTACTTTAGGTTGAGCTTTGCAGAATTTCTTGATCTTTGTCACATCATCAGCTGAGAATGTGAGTACTATTTCTTTGCTCATCACTTTGATATTATTAGCCAGTGTTATTGTCCTGGGTCTTCACCTCAAGATGCAGAGAAATGTCATGAGATTAACTATTAAATAGATGAACTATTTAATACATACTGGACCATTGTTTTCGTGACATGAAAAGCTGCTTAGGAACGAGAAAGTGCAAGTGGAATCAAATTCAAAGAAATTATTAGTTTGATCCTTTTTATTATGGTTTAGTGAGTGAAATCCACACAGTAAGAGGATTTAATGAAGTTCCAAGAGAAGAATTCAAAAGAATTTGAACTGCATTGTATAGTTTTATAGCACTAGGGGTCTCATTTCTTCCTTACCCCACAATATGAGTGGGTGGGATATCTGTATAGGGTGAAGCAGAGGAGATCTTATCAAAGAAGGTACTCTGGCATTAGGGCTACCTTTGAAGGAAAAAGACAGGACCACTCAGTTTTTGCTTTGTTTTCAAAGGGCTTGTCAGCCACTTGAGCTTCTCCTAAACACTGATCAGCCAAGACTTGCAAACACCAGAGGGTGAGAAAAAGCATCATCTCAAAAAGCTGTATTTTAAAGTAGAAAGCGAGGAGACATCACCTTAACTGCTGCTTTCTGAACCTGCCAGTCTTTTTTAAGCTAGCGGGCTTAAGCTAGCTGTTGGTGAGACAGCTGATGCTTCAGAAGAGCCATGAGAAAAGATATTTGGAAGGGAGACTGCAACTTGTACATCTGCAGCACCTATAGGGAAAAAAAAAAGTGAAGCAGCCCAAGATCTGTGTGTGAGCAACACGAGCCACTCCAGGGCATGATTGTGTCTCCCAGGTAAGAGGACTTGAATGGAAACTAAACCAAAAACTAATCCAGCTCCAGCCTTTGGAGGCTCCCAACAAGCCCCTGTGTCTGCTGGGCCTGTCTCAGCTGCCATGGTCAGAGCTCTCCCGGTTGCCTCTTTTGTCTGTGCCCAGGTGAGGATGGAGCTGTGGATCCACCAGAGCCAGGCACTCCAAGGGCTCATGGAGTTCACCTGGCACTGGGGAGGGCTTGGGGCCAGGCAACATGAGAAAATTTGGCAGAGAAGAGAAGGAGATAGGTGGAAATGGCTGTTCTCAGCTCCAAAGGCAAGCAGGGCAGATGTCTTCACCAGGCACAGGGAGCAGCAGACCACAGCCACCAAAGGTAAGCCCTATTTCTGGCTTCAAAAAGCCAGGATCTTTCTGAGTAGATTCCTGAGCTTTCCTCAGGGGAAAGCTACGGAGATTTGGTTTTTTGTTTTGTTTTGGGTTTTTTTGTTTGGGTTTTTTTTGTGTGTGTGTGTAATTGTACAGATGAAAATAATGGGAAATTAGGAGAAAAATACAGATTTTTTTTTTTAAACTCTTCGGTAAAGAAACAAATCCTCTCCCTTGATACCAGGTTCCCTTTATGCCAGCTGTGCTGGCTGTGGCAGTCAGCCTCCTCCACTGCCATGCAAGGCCAGCTGGCACTGATCTGGGTTGGGGGTGTCGCCTCAAAGGTACAAGGAGATTTTGACAATCATTGATTATTCCTGCTCTACAGTCATGCAATGGCATGGTGAGGAAGAGAGGACATGATGACACCCTCAACTCCAGTGCTTGTTACCCCCTGAGCTACAGGTAACCCCTTGAGGTAAATAAGGACAGTGGGATCTGTGGAGCAGTCCTCCTGGAGATGCCAGCTCTGCACCAAGGGGTGACACCTCCCCAGGACCAGCACAGCCACCCAGCCAGACCAGTGCCACCAGTAGAGCCGGTGGAAAATACCGTGTTAATACTTGCCATTAATACTTAACTGATTAGAAAACCCAACAACCAGTGCATATTGCCTTGTATACAGCCGAGAGACAAAACACAGACCGAGCTACAACAAAGCTGAAATCCAAAATAATTACATTTTGTCACAATTCCTTCCACACAGCCCAAGCTACCAAGGAAGCCAGCAGCCAGCACCCGAGGAGATACATGATTTGCTCCATAGCTCCCTTCAATCCCAGTGCGAAAATTTCCCAATGCTTGAAACAGGGAGCAACTAAATCTTTTAATGCTCTCTGAAAAGCAATCAGCTCACTGAACGCATCATTCAGCAGCCTCCAATATAAAATAATTAAACCATGAAGAGCTGCTGCAGTAATCTTACTTTAAAATCCTAAATTCCTTTACATTTTGAGGATCTGATGTCATTGACTCCAGTCAGACACACATAGGCAGGGCAGAGACCACCGGAGCTTCTTACAGCTCAGCTGAACATACCTCTTCCACTCCTTGAACAGGGGCAGCTTAATTTTATGAAGATTTGTTGTTGCAGCAAAACTATCCAGGAGATACAGCTAAATCCAAATCCATTTAATTTCCAGACAAATTATATTTTGATGCAGGTCACTAGAAGCTAATCTTTCATCTCTGTTTTTCATACATGAAAATGAAAAAAAAAATAATTTCAGTTTAAGCAGCATTTATCATACTAAACAGAATTAAATCAGATGGAAAATTGCATAAAGAAACTCAGTTAAAACAATCAAATTAAAAACTCCTTTACCTGTGTGAATGTAATCTTTAATTTTCTCAGAAAAGGAGAAAACCTTATTATTAAGCAAACTTAAAAGGGAGCCTGGATTAACCTCTTCCCATTTCCCTGCACTTAAATTGTCAGTCTGTCTTTATGAACAGATTTTGCTTCCTGTCTGCCAGGCAAGTTCACTTGCTTGTTCTCACATGCTAGGAAAACTTGTGTTTTCAGTATTGCAGAAGCACTTAAGAGGTATGGTAAGCAGCAGACAAGTAGCAGATTATTTTTTTTTTTTTAGCTACATCCATCTATACACAGACATGGAGGTGCATACACACACCTGCACTTAGTAATATGACAGATTCAACAAAAAAACTAGCTAGCAAGAGGCTAGCCCACTTTTAACAACCTTATTATAACTGAATTATAATACTTTTTCACCCCCCAAAATTCCATGTCTCAGTTTATGGCAAAATGCAGAGTAATAAGCAGTGTCTGTGATAGAGAAGGGCTCCCTGGGAAGAATTTTTCTGAATATACCAGAGGACTAAGAGGCTCAGTAATGCCTTGGGTCAAATATTGCTCATGAGCACTATCTAAGTTTCTTGGCTGGAATGGCCCCTGGCTTCTAAAAATCGTACTTTATTTCAGAGTGAATTTTGTCTGAGAAATCACGTAGAAACCCAGGCAGTAAGGTTGGATCCACATGGAACTGAAGAAATGCTGAGTTTTGGGGGTCAAAGACAACATTTATTCTGTTCCTTGGCATTCTGGGGCACATCTACCTTAGATCACTATGAATGAGCTGGGTGCAAATCACATCCCTTGAGAAATGGGACTTTTGGGTTTTTTTCCCACCCAGTCAAAAACAAGTAATGCCTAATTCAAGGTGCTCCATGGGTTGTTGCCTTAATCTCAAGCTCTGTAAGTAATAACAAAGTTGTAAAACCTCAGAAACGCAGGGAAGAACAGATAGACCAGAGGCAGTCATGTAGGGTTTATAAACACAACATGCTGATACTGCTTCTGTGGTGGAACTGGGGTCTTTAAATGCATCAGTTCTAAAGTACTGATTTTGGCTTAGTGCTTCTTAATAAAATCCAATCTAAGCTGCAGGTGAAAACCTGCACTTTAGCATGAAACTTCAAAACTAATTAGTGAAAGACAGTGACTTTTAAATACAAAGTACTACATCTGCCTCTTGAAAGGCCATGAGATTTACATCTCACTGGAGACAGGGAAAGCACTCCCAAGAAATATCCCGGTGCATCCTGTTCCCATTCCTTTGCCATGATCTTCACTCCAGGCTGGGAGGGAGGCAATTCCAGGCTGCAACCTCAGGCTGAGCTGCTGCAGCTCAGTTTATGCTCTTTTTCTCTATGTTGGTCCTTTGTATTTGGAGATGAAAGGCGCAGTGCGACAGAGAGGTTTCTCCTCTCTCCTTTAAAAACTGCCTTCTCATCTCTGGTTTTCCACAGTTCAAATGTAAGACTTTGAAAAAGATTTCAAAGCTGCATCCTCTAGATGGAAATTCATGGCTCCAGGCAGGCTCATGATCAGCCCCGAGATTTCAAGCTTAAGAACCTGCAGCCTAAATATAACTCTATTTACTCGTACTGTGCTCTGTTTTTGCTGTTTAAATCCCTCAATAGGAATAAGCTGATAACGATTTTCATGGATCATCTATTTATTTTTACTTCAGGTAGATACTTCAGTTTTCTTGTAAAAACACTGGGTTAAGGAAATACAAACACAAGCCATTTGGATAAGCTACAAAAATAAAAATCCATCAGCTATCCAGCAAACATTAATGCATTAATGACATCCTACATGTTTAGGAAACTGAACAGTGTGCAGCAGGAGGGTAGCTGAAGGTGCCTCTGTAATTCCTAGAGTGGGGAAGCAACCAAACCACTTTCAGGGCAGCAGGAGTAGAAATATGCCATATATTGGGTTTGGGGATGGTTTCCTTTTAGATGTGAAGAAGCAGGGAAGAAGAATGAAAGTAACTTCATCCAGCTGAAAGCCTTGTGGTCCTCAAAACAGTTCTCACTGCTCAACAGCAGCTGGGTACTTTGTAATTATTAGCTACCTAGTATCATGTGTGGATATCACCCTATCTGATTCCTTCAGGGTTTGCAGGTGTGGTGGAAGCCAAACCCAGGTTTATCTGCAAGGTAAGCTCAGAGGTTAAAGCTTTTGAAGTAAGAGGTGTGCATATAGCAGGAGCAGGGCAGGAAAAGGATGGGCTATTTTCCCTGGATATACCAGCAGGGCTCTGTGGGGACCCAAGGCAGCTGCATTCCCACTGGAGGCTCAGTAGCCAAGTTCTAGTTTTTAGCATTGCACAAGAAGCTCAGATTGAATTCTGTAAAGCAGAAAATAAACACTGAAGACTCTGTGAAATGGCACTTGGTTTTTGTTTGAGTTTTTTTGGTGTTTTTTGGTTTTTGTTTTTTTTTTTTTCAGTATACCAGCAGCAGCAGAGAAGAATCAAAAGCAGCAGCAATATCTGGCCTTACTTTTTTTTTTTTAAATCATGAAGAGTTATTGGGAAGCTTTCTAGGTGGGTAAACTGTTTAATTATTTTTTACTTTCATTACAGAAAGCAGAAGACAAAAATGTCTGAGAAATTAATAGTAAAGCAAAATTAACCACAGACCTGTGTGGGACAGATGCAGAGAGAGATGTGCCTATGTCTATTGCAGTTTCACTTATTTGTTAGTAAACGTAGACATTTCAGGGCCATGAAAATGGCCAGAGGTTTGGACCACCTCTCCTGTGAAGAAAAGCTGAGAAGCTTGGGTTTTTTCAGCCTGAAGAAAGGACACCTTGTAGCCTTTCAATATATAAAAGGGGCTTATAAGAAAGTTGGAGACAGGCTTTTTACCAAGGTCTGTACTACAGGACAATGGGCAGTCATTTTAAACTGAAAGAGGTTAGTTTTAGACCAAAACAAAATAGACTTTTTTATACAGTGAGGGTAGTGGGACACTGGCACAGGTTGCCCAGGGATGTTGTGGATGCTCTGTCACTGCAAGTGTTCAAGGCTAGGTTGGATGGGGCTTTCAGCAAGCTGTTTTAATGAAAAAAATCCTTGTCCGTAGCAGGGACTTGGAATTAGCTGATCTCAAAAGGTCTCTTCTTACCCAAACCATTCTATAATTCCATGAAATACTAATCCAGACCAGTGATTTTCCAGTATTCTTGAGGGATAAAAGTACCCATCGTTTTCAGGAGGAAACTGGAGGACTGGTTACCAAGATGTTCTGTGCTTTGTTCATCAGGACCAGAGGCTACCCAGGACTAGTATTTAAGATTTCTAGCTGCCATATGTTTCTCTCACTTGCAGTGCTGCAGCTAAGTAAGATTAGACAAAATCCGTGCAATTTTTAAGGGCTCTGACAGACCCTCCGTGGGTCTTACAGTCTTGACCCATTAGTTTCCTCCTTTCTGTTTGCACTTATCTGCTGAACACCCAGCCTTGGAGACCTGCCTCCCTGACCCTCACATTTATTAAGATGAACTGCTGATACTGCATAATGGAGAAGCAGCAGTGCAATTAAAACAGTTCCTTCTTGTGGTGGAGGTTTTAATAGGATTGGCAGAGGTCCTAATGAGATCCCTCAGCCCATCTATCACCCTGGGCAGCCCCTACCCTTGGTTTCATCCTTCAGTGGCTGCGTGCCAGCCTGACACTGCATGGCAGGCACAAATACCACAGCGGCCACTGCCACACAAAGCAGGAGGACACTGTCTCTCCACTTCATTGCCAGCTCCTTAGACTTGGCACCTTGAGTATGTTTTCTCCTCCCACTCTATTTTCTTGCTTTTTATTCTTCCTCCTATCCCAGACTCCCTGCAACAAATGGTTTTCATTTCATACGAGCATGTTTGGCACCAGATTCCTTTTGTCCCACCCAGGAGTCAAGGGCATTTTGAGGTCTTGTTGAGCAATAAAGATAGATTTGGGTGATATTTTATGCTCACACTGTGATGACCTCATTTCCCATCTAGAGCTTTCTACCTTTGGAATTTGATGGCAAGAACAGGAAGCAGACACCCCCTTCTCAAAGCAGCTCTTCATGTCACTCTTCATTGAACTGAGCGATAGAGAACAGCACTGCTTTACCCTGGGAAAGGAGAAACACTGGATCCAGGCAACTGAATAAAAATATAAATACCATCAACTTTCAACAACAGTTTATCTTCACTGAGCATGACAATCATGGTCAAGAGAAGAAAAAAAAAATCTGTATACAGAATACAATTAATTTTGAGCTTTTACACAACCACTAGAGATGCCATTCCAACAGCTGCCTGTGGTGGCAGAGGCAGTGGTTGGCAAGTGGTGCCAAGCCAGATCCCAAAAGCCATGTTGCCATGGAAGAAAGGCTGGTAGGGAGCTGGCGGGGCAGCACTCAGGGCCTGGGCAAAAGCACCAAGGAGAACTGCCCAGGCAGACCAGAACTTTTTTGCTCATTCTGCAAATTGGCAAATCCCAACATCTGCTCAAAATGTTCCATGGCATGGAAAAAGAGCAGAAGAGGACATCTTTGCCCAGGTTTGCAGCTTTTGGTCACCACAGAATGCAGTTGCCTATGAGGTGTCCAGCTGCTGACATAAAGCACGTTTATACCTGAGCAACAGAGCGTGGTGTAGACTGCCCCAAGCTAGCACTAACCTGAGCAGCAGAGCCTGCTGCAAGTAAGAACTCCAGTGATTAGTCACCAGTGTAATGAGCCAGGACATCAGGCTCCTTCAATATCCTGCATCCCATAGCAACTCAAGGACAGGAGCTCCAGTGAAAGTGTGAACAGGGTACATACCCATCTATGAGATCCCTGGGGAAGTCCAGTTAGTGAATGTGTCACACCCAGAAGAGCAGCACATCTACAAGTGTTAAGTTTGCACTTCCCAAAGGAGAGAGGGCTACTTTTTCAGGTTCCTCTCCTGTGCTGTATTCCTTATTTGTACCTACAGGTAGCCATGGTCACTAGCCAGGCAGGAGATTTATATCAGGCTTGATGGTTACTCTAATGCACATAACCAACCAGAAAAAGCCTGCCTTAGAACTGCACTTTCCTGATAGGTAGATGGCCACATTTTGACTTGGGCTGTAGCCCTTCTCTTGCCCTTCAGGCACCAAATATTTTCCTGCAGACCCTTTTACTCAGCCTGAAGCCAAATGACTGGAGCATTCAAAACTTTAAATATTTTTCTTTCCTCTCTTTCGAGAGCAGAGCAGGGATGTGCTTCAGATAGCCCTGCTCATGGTGAATCAGATTTTTCTGAACTTGTGAAAGCAGTTCTACTCCTGTTTCCTGACCTTCCCACCCAATGCACACTCTTCTCCTTTCTCCCAGATGTAAGGGTTGAGGCAAGTAAGCCCCATCTGTATCAAATCCAGTGTCAACCACTGTGATGTATTATGCCCTGCTTTGTTTCTCATAAACATATATTAATGAGTCCCTCCATGAAACCCTCTACACAACTACTGTTGTGCTGGAGAAAACTTACTTGTGGCCTAGTATCAGTGAATGAAGCTTCAGCCCAAGGGAATTTGGCACAACAGCAACTTACCTGCATGACATAAGGATGGTTGTAGAGCTGACATATCAGAAATATGAACAGGCAACCTAGAGCACATCACAGAATTGTCATGGTTTGAAAGACCCCTAAGATCAATACATCCAACTGCCAACACTTCCTCCCAGCAAAAAATTAAATAAAATATATTTATCTATATTATCATGTCCACTAGAGCATGTCCTGAAGCGTCCCCTCTATGCAGTTTTTAAGTACTTCCAGGGATGGTAACTTCACCACCTCCCTTGACATTCCAGTGTCTCACTACTCTCTCATTAAACAAATTCTTCCTCAGATCTAGCCTAAACCTCCCCTGGTGCAACTTAAGCCCATTTCCTCTAGTCCTATCATTATTCATTTGAGAGAAGAGGCCAGCACTCATCTCCCTACAGCTTCATTTCAGGTAGTTGTAGAAAGCAATAACACCCTCAACCTCTCCTCATAGGGCTTGTTCTCCAGACTCTTCACCAGGGGCATAATCACTTCCCTTCTCCTGCTGGCCACATTATTCCTGATATAAGCCAGGATGCTGTTGGCCTTCTTGGCCACCTGGGCACACTGCATCATTTCATCTCTAATATTCTCCCTACCCAGTAAATGCTTCAGAGACTTTTTGCAAAGCAGAAATACTTGCATGTGGTCTTGCACTTAAAAGCATATCCAAATGATAATTGAACACATTTCTCTAAAGCAAAGACAATAGGCAGAGGGCTCAAGAAAATAATTTCTTAGGTGAGTATCTGCAGGAGTCAGGAAAGCTGTCTGGCAACAAATTCTTTAGGGAACACACAGCTCAATACTCTTGCCAAAGGGATCAAGTGAAATTACAAGATGGGGAAAAGTAATATGTATTGAGAGGTTAAATGCAGAAGCCTGATTTCTTCTCCTGGTTATCCCAATCTCACTTTGTGAATTCACTGTTTGAGAAGCACTTGTTTCTGAATTATACTGAGATGAGAAGGAATGGAAGCCAACCATTTTATAGAATACATGCAAATCCATCAGATTTAGTTCAACAAATTCTGTACACATTTGAAATATCATGAAAATAGTGTCTTTAATATACAGTTTATATACTTACAATACACGGTTTAATTTTGTTCATATACATTACAGGGATATTTATTTGCACCTGGTTTAAATAATAATCTGCCTTCAGCCTTTTACACAAAAGCCCAAAACAGCACAGAATTCCACAAAAACCATGCTTCGTTGTATAACGGAAATGTACTAAGCAAAAGTTTTGGGGCTTTCCCTTTTTTTTTTCCCAAGTGTTACTTTTTTGACCTACTCAAAGTGAACCTAAAGAGCTAAGAACTAACAGATATTTTTAGTATAATTCAGAAGACTGTCCAAGTCAAGAGAATCACTCTGCAGATTTTCACGCTGAGAATTTGGTTATTGAGCACAGAAATGGTACAATCTGAGCAACTCCTAGACTATTAGGAGTTTAAGACAGAACACATGAAGAGTCACTTATTGCTATGTCTCAACAAGGGGCCTGTGTTTTCCCAGTACCATCCTGGCCCTAACACAGCGAGGAAAAAAGGATGATCCCTAAATTCCATTAGGATTTCACTTGTACCTTCCAGCTCCTATGTGGAAATGCTGCAATTTCAAAACATCAAAAAGAGGAGCCAGGAGACCTGGGCTAAGCCCTGGTCTTTTTCCATATGGCTGGTGTTCAGCTTTTAAGTAGCATGGCATGTGGGATACCCCCTGCCTGGTCTGCAGGGAGGACTTGGCTGACCTGGCCTTGCAGGCAAGCAGCTACCAAGGAGCTGTTGTCAGCACACTTGATTTAGCATGGAGAATACAAAGAAGTTGATTCAAGAAGAAATCATAGGAGAAAACACTGCAAGTATTTGTAGAGAGATTTAAAACAAGGTGGGTTTTGAGATAGCATCGCTGTTTCTCTTGAAGCTGTTGTTGTGGAAGGAAGTCAATTAAAGTGGCAAGTGAAACTGCTGTATTGGAAAAAAACTGTAATGCACAGTTACTTCAAACCCTTGCTTCTAGATGCAACAAACACTTCAAAATACATTTTCTTCCTAATGCTGGATAGACCAAATGTTTCTTGCCTCTAAGCTTCCAGCCTTAGGCAATTTTTACAATATGGCAAGAACACAAATATGCACTTTGAGTTGATTTCAATACAGCTTTGGTTAGCCAGCCAGGCAGCAATACGAAGGATCTTAATCCTAGGCACAATGATTGTTGAATGGAAACCAGTATTTTCCCTCAAGTTTCCTCCCCACCCGTCCCCTTGCCAATTCTGTGTCCACCTCCAGAAAAGACCCCATGCCAGAATCCAGCTTTTGCCACTGAAGACAGCATCAGTCCTTGTGCTGCCATGTGACTGTTGCATAGAAAGGATGTATTTCCTGCTGCAGGACAGCTCTATATAGAATGACATGTCAGATTTTTTTGCTATCAAAACCCCCAGACAAACAAAATCCCCGAGGAAAACCTACAACTAAATAAGCACCAGAGGCCTTAGATATCTTTAATCTGAGCAAAGAAGTCCCAGGTTAGGACTGGCCTCCAAATATAAGAGATTTTAGGCCCACTCTGACACGAGGTGTGTTGTCTGAACCCAAGGGCTACATCTCTTTCAGTAGACAAAGTCAGTCACAAGAACAGCCAGCACAGCTCACATCAACATAGCTGAACATTGTTATTCTCCAAAACCAGGCTGGGCTCCCCCTCCTCCCCCTCTCCCTCCCCCCCCAATTTTGTGAACCTCTAGGCTGTGCTTGGGAGCTGACAGGGTCACTCACTGAATAGGTTGGTTGGACTGCACCAAACCAGGCAAGAACCCCCATCAACACTTCAGCAGCAAGGGACCCCCACGAGAGGGTGCCCATGTTCTGGTACTGCTCAGTCTGCAAGTCTCCAAGGCTGAGAGCTTCCTCCTCTTCCTATTCACACCAGGTAGCAAAAGTTCCTATCTCACCAATATTCCCCAGAGCTTTCAGACACCTCTTAATCACAGTGGGAACATTGATGTAACCCTCCACCTCAAAGTACCGTAAGTAGTGCAGCATTTTGTATCTTTTTATGGATTTAAGCCTCCAGGTTTTACACCCCATCCTTTATAGGATCCTGTGTGGTTCTCTGCTAAGGCCTGATGGACTCCTCTGCTCCTCCCTCATTTCAAAGGTGCCACCATCCCTTTATGGCCAGGGACTTCCTGACAGATTGATGTGTTCACATCAGTCTGCGCTGCTCAGAGAGCCTTCTACCGTGTCAGGGATGGTACCGATCCCCTAACTCAACATCAGCAGAGCTCAAGAGGAAAGCAAAAAAATTAGATCCCCACAGGCATCAGCACTGCCATAGCCTGGCTACCTACACAGCTGTGGAGAAGCCAAACCACCACACCCCCAGCTGCCTGGTTTGCTCATCATTCTTCTGATTTCACCAGAGCAGATGCTTCAGTTCAGCTTGGGTATCACAGCAGTTACCTCAATGCCAAAGCCATAGAAACCACACAACACAAAAGCTAGGAACACCTAAACTGCTAAAAAAAGGCTTGGAGAAAAAATGTTGGTGAGCTGCTGGGGGCAAAATAAAAGGTTAAATGCTACCATATTATGCATAAAAATAAGCAGGAAGTGCCCAGCCAGACCAAGACAACTGGAAGGACAACAACAGCAAGTCTGCAGTTAAGAGGTTTTAGCTGTACTTTCCACACGGGATCTGCCTTCAGAATCATTGTACATTTCTGGGCCTTTCAACAGGCCATCCAAATTCTGGTCTATGCATATATGATGCCAATGCAACACACTTGTGAAGTGAAAATTCCACCAGGCTACTTCCAAGAAAAAGTGTTCCACACAGGTGAGGAGAGGTAACAGCACAGGTGCCCATCCACAGTAAAAGAACACTATTTTCTTAGGGATATTAATATCCTGGAGGTATTACTAATATTTAATGTTAATATTACTAAGACTGTAATCCTGTAATCTCCTGGTTCTTTTTTTATTGAGAGGAAGAGAGAGATATTTTAGATCTTTTACTTCTTTTTTCTGTAATTAACAAGCCAAGCAAAACAGACATGTACCCAACATTTAAATGACCTTTTTAAATTTGAAAGCTATTTGACATACTGGGGGTTAAAATGAAACTGACTCGCAACTGCACCTGCCTACCAACAAGCATACACATCTAACAGTACTTGAATTTGATTTAGCCTTACTTGGATTTAAAATATTTTAGGATGCTAATTAAAAAGTATCCAGAGAAAGCTATTGATCTGTTGCTAAAAGTCAATACATTAAGAAAAAAGGTAGGATTATGAACTTTTGGGTTTTTTTCTACTGGGATCTTTTTTGCTCACTGCTTTCTAGTACCCACATCAGATGGGCTTTGCTTTCTGGTTGGGAACTGGTGGTTTGCATTATTGAAGGACAAATGATGCATCTCAGTTGACCATGGAGACATGCAGCAAAATTTGCCCAGGCAACAGAAAACTCCTTTTGTAAACAAATTATTTTTGATGAGTCAATATGATTCAGAAAACAGGCAAAATCAGCCTCTCAGTTTTGTCCTTGCTCTGTATGTTCTTTTGATGCTCCCACTGCATGCCCTACAATGGAGGGAGAGAGATTTTTTGCACTTTAAAAAGGTAAAAAAGGCAGGTGATGGTCTGGCCAAGGCTCTGCTCAGCATTGGGTGAAGGTGAAGCTGGTCCAGCATGCCTGCCTCTGACCACCTGAGGATGCTGGGTACACACACTTGCTAGGGATGGACACCATAGACTGTTTTACGAGGAACCTCCCTAAATCCTTGTAATCAGTTCTACAAACGCAGGGGAATCAGGGGTTATTTAGACACATTTTACAGAGCTCTACCAACTACAAGAATTCAAAAACTGACTATCAAAAGTTAATCCTATTTCTAAGCTTCTGACCAGTTAAATTCAAAAGGTCTCTGCAGGGCAGCCTAATGCCCCCTTCTGACCTCTGTGCTCCATTTTGACTGCTACTTTTGTGTGAGTTTTTCCAGCTGGGCAACTGAATTAGCACATCTTGGGATGCCACAGTCCCTCCCACTTCGACACCCACTACTGCAAACCAGACAGGTGAACTTAACACATTACAAGCATTTCCCAAGGCACGGCCCAAACCCTCACTTGGCCCCTTCCTACCAGCCATGTGCCATGTGCTGTTCCTGTTCCCACCTCTCTAATGCTTTATTTCAAAGGCATCCTACAGGAATACTATCACCTTCCCACACAGATCCGATCGCAGGAATAGGATAGCACACTGAGTGCATTTTCAGCTGATCATAACAGCAGCAGAGGAAATGTAAGGGGCTGCCTTGTGCCAGAGCAAGGCTATTGCAAGGTCTGTGCTAGCAGGCTACTGAGGCAGGCAGGGTCTGCCAAGAGAAAAATCTGTGCACTGAACTGCCTTTCCCATGAGAAAGCTGCACGACCAGAAGTCGTGCTACTTACACTCCAGACATCTGACTACAAAAGCAACTTTTGAAATCTACAGGTCATAAACTTTTAATTGGCCAGGGCAGAGTGGCTCAGTAGGAAAATCCCCCTTCTCCCTCCCCTCTGGGCAATGAGCTGAGCAAGACTCTTTTTTAAAAAAACATTTAACTCTTTTTCCTCAGAGTAACATGGAAAATGTATCCACATTACAGGTAGTCAGGAGGATAGCCTAAATAAAAATGTGCTGCAAGAATAGTGTATTAGTGGCACTTCACAGCAATTCTTAACATTTTCAGGTGTAGTGTCAAAATGATGTTTTTGAATATCTGAACATGCTTTTGGTTAACAGAAACAGAAGAAAATCACAGCATGTTGCCCAATATTACTTGAACACAAATAATCTCAGAAGAAATAGCTTTTTTTGCAGTTAACACAAAACTGTAAACTGTATTGGTGTGTGTCTTTCAGCATTAAATTGTTCAGTAATAAATACGACTAAGTCTTAACAGACTATGGAGTTAAAGTTCCCTTAGTGTCCAGTTTTTAGCAGCTGTTGAACTTTCAGGGATGCCCAAGGCACACCTCTGTCGATTCTTTATCTTTATTATTGACATAAAAAAAAAACCCAAATCCATTCACCACTCAAAAATGTTTATCTGCATAGTAAGAATTTCTCTACTACTATTTACAGGAAGGGCTTTTAGTGCAAAAAACAGGAAGTGATGTATTAACTGAAGTGCATGAAGCACATCTTGTACAGTTTCACTAACAACCAGTCAGCATCACATCTTGGGCCGCCAGCCATTAATAAACTGTAGTATTTTCTTAACCTGCAATTTGCTTAGCTTAAAGTCTTCTGACAGGATTTCTTCCGTAAGCTGAACCAGTAAATTGCCATCAATCTTCTCTGTAACAAAAAATGATATGACATCTTCTGAAAGACCAATAAACCTCAGAGATTTAGACACTTCCTCTATTGAGAGTCCAGAAAGGTCCGTGGGTGGCTGCCAGGGAGAGCCATCCCCACAAGATCTTGGTGCTAACTGGACATGAAGGGGAGACGAGAAGGGATAAGACACAGAGAAAGTATCCTGCATGCCCTTTTTAACAAGATATTGATCTTCCAAGAGGTCTGGAGAACCAGTTTTCAACTCCTCCTCAGCACCATCTATTTTCAGCGGCAAGGGGCCCATGTCTGTAACTGTTTTCTCTTCATTTGACTTCGGTGCCCGAGGAGGTAAGGCAGGACACGAATGGCTCTGCTTTGTATTGCTGTCTCCCAGAGCCTTCTCATCAGTGCAGTCTAGAGAGTAACTTGCTGACTTTGGACAGCTAGAAATGGTGTTTGAGAACTCTGCTGGGGTCAGCGGGGAGCACCCTGTCGGGAGCTCGCACCCATCGAAGTCAAAAGTCAAAGGTGCAGGACAGTTTCTCTTTGGCGTACCTGGAGTCTTCTGTCTGGGGTAACTGTAGCTCCTGCTAGGATCAAGCAGGAAATCACTCTTATTCTGGCCTTCAGCAGTTCCTGAAAAATGGTTTGGCCAAGATAACCTGGAAGGCAGAGCTTCAGCTGGGGGGCTTCCCAAAGGCATCGTGATCTCAGGCTCTTTGGATTCGGTTTTCGCCATGTTACAAGGGTAGCAGGAAACAGGCGGGCTCTCAGTTGGGTTGGTGTTATCACTTTCTGTGACGTTGCTTAAGGAGCAAAGCAGAAAGAATGTCATTAGTATGAAAAAGTGTGGCACTGGAATAAACTCATAAATCATCTGACAGAGGGTGGCTGTCACAAGGAAAGAATTTTCTTTCCTCTGGCAGAACTTTTCAGACTTGAACAACATGTTTGAATAATACATAGACAGTTCTTTTAGTCCTTACACAAGCCTGACAAGATGCTGATAAATGTAAAAGCCTCATGCCCTGGTTTTTCAAGCTCATTAAAAAAGTAGGTATTTCAATTCAGTTCTGTGTCATCTCCCCAATACGTAATTTTTCCACTGCTGAATTCCTGAGGGACACAACAACGGAAAAGAAACCACCTCACATATACTGGAAGATGTTCTAATCCTGCATTTGGTATTTACTTCCCACAAGATGTGTCATGTTATGCAAAAGCTTGTAACAGGGGCAGGTCACCATTGCACTAGATCCAAGAGATCTGACATAAGAGATGACCAAAAGCCCTTTTGAAGCCAAGAAAAGGAAGATTTTTTTTCTTGTGGTACAGGGCACAGGATCCTTCCCCATGGTGTGGAAACAGCCCCAGTGCACAGTACAGAACAGTGAATAAGTGAATCCTTACTGACAATGGAAGAGTTTTACCTGGAAGGAAGGGTAAGCAGATGTAGCTGTATGTGTGAAAGTATCAGGCTTTAAAGCTTACCCCACAGTAACTTGTTTGTGTGTCCACAACTTTAAAAAGCTGTGATGAGAGACACTTTTCAAAGGCATCTGAAGTTACACTGACCTACTTTCGGATGGTAAACTAAGCTCAGCCTGCCTGAGGGAACTGATATCCAGGTGTTCCTGACAGACACATTACCAACAAAAGCATGCAACCTGTTATCAAAAGTAAATGTTTGCTGCTTTTATGCCAGTTGCTTTTAGAAAGTCTGAAGGATTGTGTTGATCTCTGGAATTCTAGCCAACTAAGCCAGGACACTAGAAAAACAATTAAAATGGTTTTAACTACTCACCTCTCGCTTCTGGAAACTAACTAATGGGACAGCTCAGTGAAAACTGCTTGAGGAGGGGAACAGCTTTCCAAAACCAGCATGGTTTTGAATGGATTGACATAAAAAATGTTCCCTGTGTGCTTACAGTCGGTTGGAGAGGAAGTCAACCTGGACTGGCCCAGCTCAAACACAAACTGCAGATGAACAAAAGCAGCTCTAAACTATAATCCTAGAAAATAGTCACGAAACTCAACCCCGAGACAGGTAGTTTCCCTCTCTGTCTAACCCTGCCTTGGTCTTCACTCCATGCCTTCCAAACTTTACTTTCTTCTTGGTTATGTCATTAATACAAGTCTGCAAGTTAAAGCAGCTGGATCTTTACAGTAACAGATTTTTTTTTTCCTCCTCTAAAAGGATACACTGTCAGCTGGTCATTTCTGGCTGTTTAAAGACCAACTGCTGTGCAGTACAAAGTGCAAAGAATTTTTCACAAATCTACCCATCAGGCTGTTTAATTCAGAGAAGACAGTCATTGAGATGTAATAAATAACTAATTGCACAGAGGAACTAAACTGATTGATCCTCTGTCCTCTAACTCAGGATTAGAAATGGGAGCATTTAATGATTTTAAAGGTTGATGGAATTACTGAAAACTGATAAAAAAACATTTTCAAACTGCTTCCTAATTTGTCCTTCACCAAAACTAACTCACTGGGACTCGGTGCCAAAGGATGCAAAAGAAGCCTCAAGTTCAGCTAAAATCAGCCATTCTTATAGACAGATAAAGACGAATAATATTGGTTTTATTTGTGATTAAAATATTGGCTGCAGCACTTCATAATCCAGAAAATAAGATCATTGATAAAAATAGCAAGACTTGAAAAGCAACTTCAGCAGCAATCTGATTATACCACACATTGCCAATTTTCTAGGAGCTTCCCCTGCAGCACTAGGTCAATTCTACCAAGATATCTAGTCTGGACCCAGGCTGGAGATGAATTTCATGCAAATATTGTAAAGTTTGAAGCAAATAATACCACCTGCATTCCTGAGAAACTTCACTGTTTTCCTCATTTCTTGGGAGGCAGATGTATTCTTAGCTACAAAGAGAGAAAGCAGCATTTGAAGGGCCTCAAATGCTGGGAGGTCTTGTGCCTCCTGTGGAGTAGAACTTGACAGAACTACCCAACAGGCTTTCATAAAAAACAAATGAGCAGCCTTGATCTAGAGTGATCATTGCCAGATACACAAAACTGAGCAGCAAATGTGCAGTTTGGCTTGTATGGCTTAAAAAGGCAATTCATGCATAAGTTATTATACCAACTGCATCTAAGCTGGAATGACTTCAGTGGTGTTTCAGATCAGCTTGTAATATCCAAACAAGTACTATCTTGCCATTGAAGAGATACCAAAAATAAAGGCAACAAGATATCCAAGTTAAAAAGGAGGTGAGACTTCAAAAGGTGTATACACTTTCTAAAGCCAAAGGAAGAACACTGCATTGCGAGGAAAATGTATGCAGCTACGTAATTCAAAATCTACTGTCAACTTTCAGCTAGCCTGAGTGGAATTTCCAGTTTGTGAGTTAGATTTGTGCTGAAGTGGGGTTGATCTGGAAGCTGTCTGGCCACCTTCTGCTACACCTCACTTTGCACTCAGTGGTGTCTGCTGGCCTCTCCGTTCTCCATCACACCCACCCTGTGTGTTCCCATAGAGTTGGCAGAACACACTTCTGGATTAGCACACCCCTTTTGTTCCCCCACTTATCAGAGCTGGAGGCACTGCATACATGTAGCACTGACATCCCACCCAAAAACTAGCTTTGAGACGTTCTGGTTTGAAGATTCAAGCCTTTCAAGAATTATACCAAACTGTACAGAATTTTCCAGTTAGCCAGCCTATGCCACTTTACACTGAAATTACCTACAGAAATATGTGCATGTGTTTAATATAAATTGCTGTGTCAGGATCTTTGCTAGTTTCTCCTGCAGCTTTGCTTCTCTTCTATCTATAAAACTTGACAGGTTAGCCCATTTCACAAAAAGTCTGCAACGCCAACCCAGAACAACAAGTGTCATCAAACAGACTACTGAAAAATTCAAGAAAATTTAACTTTCTCCAAAAATGCTAGCACTGGGCTCTCGCATCTCCAACACATACATGTTGTGCAGTCCTGAAGAGTAGTATGACAGAGTAGGGCTGGGAGATCGGGTCTGCTGCCGGGCAGGTTTGACTGTGCGAGGAGGGATGGAAGGACTGGTGGAGGAAGGCTTGGAACTCCGTGGTGGGACAGGGGGAGCATTCAGGAGCCTGCATTCCTCTTTCACCTGTATAAGAGAAGAACATGTAAGTAAGCAGCAAAAAAATCTGGGCAGCACCACTCCCAAACAGATGAAACACATCTGGTTCTGCCTTATTCTGTGAAAGGAAATAATTAAAAAGGGAAGAGAAGAAAAAAATTATGCTAAGCATACATATTTGCAATAGTATGTGGCTCTCATAAAGAAGTCCAGAAGAATGCCTTGCTACCAGACTACTAGTGATCGTTTTTAGGGTGCTTTTTTCCAGTAGTTTGACATCCACTCCTTTAAAAAGTAGTAGCAAGAGAACAATGCAAAGGAACCTTCCTGTAACATACAACACGAGACAGATTCTTCCAAATATTTTACATTTGTGAGGAGCAATTAATTAGGCTTAAACTTCATTAGTGTTGTTTATTTAGATGTAATAAACCAAGCTTATGTAATGAAAAGATCTCAACAGACTTTGATGTTTCCTACTTACTTCACCAGTGATGCTAAGCCATCCAGCTGCAGGATAATTCCCAGCCTTCCTCCCACAGGAATAATACATGTATCTCGCATTTGCCAGACGCTGGGATTCATACCTGGAGCTTTAGCCCTTCTGTAGCAGCCAAAGCAGTCCAGGATAAGGTTAACTACCAAATGTACAAGTTGGAATGTGCAGGCAGTAGTAGACCCTGCTCAAATACCACACAGCCAATAGGTCTACTGTTCTCAGCCTTCCAACTTCACAGCTTAGAACACACACTGTAGCACTACTTATCTGAAACTTAGTTTGGTGTGCCTAGGTAGAGGAAAAATATCAGGATACATCGCCATAGAAAAAATGATGGAGTTAAGACCTTAATCTCACCCACACATATCTAGGAGAGCAACATCATTTAGTAGGGCTAGAGATGAACAAGGCTACCAAGAATTAGGCTACCAGGCAGCATTTTTAAGGACTCACCACCTCCCTCTGGGATGAAGACCTCATGTTATCCTTGTCTGAAACAGTCTTAGATGCACCAGAAAAGGGAAATTTCTTGTGTTTGAAAATTATAGTTTAATTTTAAATTTAACAACCTTACTGAACAAAAAGTTATCTTAGCAGTTCTGCAAGACATAATTGGCAATTAAAGTGATTTAATTTATTTAAAACCAAAATAAATGTGGAACCTTTTGCAATCCACTTCAGTGCTTTCAAAATGCAACAACTAATTTAATACCTTTGTGATTTGGAAAACTGGGGACGAGGACATTGTAGTACATTTTTTCCCTAATTCAAAACAAGTCAAAATTACAGGAAATGCCCAGCAGCATAAAACACTGAAATAAATCTTGCTCTATGGGTTCTTATTTGCTATTTCAAGGAAAAAAAAAAAAAAAGGAAGATAGAATCAATTTTATTCATGTTTGTTATTGAGTTCAGGCATAAAACTCCTCAACCATTTTAGTGCTGTGCCCCAAGGATGCCTAAGGACTATTATTTTTTTATTCAAGTCAGACTAGACAAAGTTAATACTGCATGCTACAGATTATGAACCCATGGGGTTAGAGAGACCACTCCAGAGAATTCCTGGAGCATGGCAGGCAGTTAAGGGGTTAAAGGCATTCTTCCCTGGAAATAATACTGCAGGCATTCAGAGGTGCTGGCATAACAAACTATGCCAAGCTCCCTTGCTGACCTAGATTGCAGATCAGAATGAGGACATAAATAATACCGGTTTGCAGTCCCAGTTGGTCCCTGTCACAAGACCATGATTACAACTGCCAGACACAGCCCCCAGGAAACCCAGCAGAGGAGTAAAAGGGAGAGATTCTGCAGATCAAACTGACAGGGGGGAAGCTTCAGAGGAGAGCTCCCCACACTAGGTCCAAGAGAACAGCAGCTAAATACGTGCAGGAGAGGAGGAGAACAGCTGTGGTGTGACACTACAACTGTGATGGCAGCTCTGTGACAAGGAAATACTCTTTTGCCCAGAAGCACTGGATGCCATGTGGCTGCCAGATACAGATAAAGTGCACTTGCACTGAATGCCTGAGCTCTCCCATGCTCCAGCTCTCCCTCCCATGACCCGGGGGTGGTGACCCCTTTCCAATGGAGTGAAGTGGATTTTAAAGCCTCTCCTCCTTTTCCTTGGTGCCAGCCTGAGCCCTGACAGCAGCCCCTGGATGCTGGGGTGTCACTCCTGAATTTGGGCATCACAGGTGCCCATCACAGTTACAGCTTCTGAGGCCACCTGGATATAACCCACCCTGTCACCAGCAGGACCACAAGTGTAATGCAAAGCAGTTCAACATCCCTTGGTGATGGGAGCCTGAACTTCTGACAGAATACATCAGGCATAGACTTTAAATCAATCAGGAAAACAACCTCTGATTTTTATGCAAATTAGCATTTGGGGACTGAAGCAATTTATAATTTACAAGCCTTAATTCAGAGGTCATTTCTCCCCCCTCATCGTCTGCCCTCAGGCTACTTTGATTTTCTGAAAGGTATTTAGAACATCAGCATTGCATACCAGAATGCTTCATCCTGATGGTGAGAAGAAACCCAGAACAGCTTCTTGAAACACCCAAAAGTCTTTTTCTCTGTTCTACAAACAAAACAGTTCCTGTACACACATTTTAAATTTAGCCCATGCAAAAATACAATTGCCAGCCAGCCTTTATACAGAAATGTTATGGAATATCATTCTGGAGGGAGTGATGACTAAACCACATGTTCAGCAGCAGCTCCTGAGATCTACTTATTCTATAAATACCCTACATGGAAACCATGCAAACATCTCCTTGGCCCCAGCCCACTGATGAATTTGGTAGATCACTGATACTCATTCTGAAGCTGCTCCAGGAAGCCACAAAACTGAGCCTAAATTATCATAATCTATGGAGATGCAGTCATTTTAGTTATTTTTTTAGAGGGTTACACTCCCTGCCCACCTCTAAATGCATGCTAATATCTTTACCAGAAATTGGGTCTCCTGCACAGCTAGAGAGCAATACAGAAACTGCTGACAGCACTCACACATTACCTCAGTAATGTGAGGCACACATGACAAAATGACACACTTTTTTCAAAATGTCCTTAAAAGGCAGGACATGTATCTAGCCCAAAAAACACCCTGCTGCCCCCAGAAGGGATTTGCTAAGCCAGGCGATTCCCCCAAGTGTAAAGGTCCATACTGATGCTCTCTGCAGGTGCTCCATAGCTCTCCCAGCACCCCATCACCCACCCCTCAGGAATGACCCAGGGACAGGAGGGCCACCTTCACCCCACTGTGGGGGCAGCCTTCCTCCCCCACCGCCCCTTCACCGTCCTCCCCTCTCCCTGGTGCTGGCTCCAGATCTCCTTTGACCCCCCTGATGAAGCAGTTCAGCTTGCAGAAATCAGCAGGAAACTAATAATTTTCCAGATCCAGACCTGGCTGCCTGCCCAGGCACAGGAGTGCCAGAGCCAGCACAAAAGAGGAGCCAGGACCATGTGGCTGGGAAAGGAGAAGGAGGAGGAGAAGGGTGAGAGCAGCCCCACATGGGTTTACATCAGCGTGGGCTGCCAGGGAACCTCATCCTGGTGTGCTGCTGCTGCTGCTGGGCACTTGTCCAAGAGAGTCTGGACAAAGTGTCAGTGTGTACCTGACCTCTGAGGCAAGGAAGAGCTCTTGGGTTCCTGCACTTAAGACATGATGTGCAAACACTCTGCTACAAAGACGTAATGTCTTGACTTTCCTGTCTTTGCTGAAGCTGCTGTGGCTGCTTTTTTTGGGAAGTTTGAAAGGCTGGAAGTGGTGTGTTTTGTGGTGTTCTCCTCCCCAAACTGCTCCAGCAGGTGCACAGCTTGGCCAGGGGCATCCCCACAGCCACCCACTGCAGACTAACAAGCACAAAAAAAAATACAACTTAGATTTCACCTAAACTGGGGCCTGGCTCCACATGAAGGAGAGAAGGCTCCAGAAAGACCATATAGTGGCCTCTCTGTACCTGAAGGGAGCTACAGGAAAGCTGGGGAAGGACTTTTCCCAAAGGCAAGGGGTTATGGTTTTAAATTGGAAGAGGGTAGATCTAAGTTAGACATCAGGAATAAAGTCTTTAGCGTGAGGGTGGTGAGACACTGGCACAGGTTGCCCAGGGAAGCTGTGGCTGCCCCCTCCCTGGAAGTGTTCAAGGCTGGGTTGGATGGGGCTTTGAGCAACCTGGCCTGGTGTGAGGTGCCCCTGATTACTGAAATGGGGTAGAAACCACATGATGTTTAAGGTCTCTTACAAGTCAAACCATTCTATGATTCATGATAGAAAAGCTACGGTCAACACTACTGAACTGTAAGATGGGAATAAAAAAGGGATGGGATCACCATGAATTGCTGCAGTTTGGTCTTAGTCTCATCTTACTATGCAGCCATGCTCTTGGAATTATGACTGGACTTGCAAATGGAACAATATTTTCTTTATTTAAATTCCTTCAAAATCCCTGCAAAACTAATTAGTTAAATTATTATATCTGCCACAATTAATGTGACACAAGTATCTATCACTTCAAGTTACTAAAGATTCCTAAACACTGTTTCCTGGGGGAAGTTTTCTTTGTTCATTTTTTTTTTTTATTTTTAATTGTTTAGAACTACATCAAGACACCATGTAATGGCTGTGTTTTCCACCCAGTCCACATAAAGTCCTGTTGATAATCTGTATAATTTTTCCTCCAAAGTCTCCATGACCTTTCAGGTTTGGAGAAATTATTTCTTCTTGGCCTGAGTTCTCATTAGAAACCCTTAGGAAACATGGTGCGTTTAAAATTGAGACTTATTTATCAACTTTTGATATTAAATGAGCTTTATCAAGCTCATTTATCAACTTTTCAGAGTCTTTGTTTGAACATGTTATCTTTCAATAAGCAGTACAGAGAGATTAGTTGAAGTCTAGTTTGATAAAGTCAATGATACTTAATGTTCTTCAAAATCTGCCACAGACTTGTAAGAGGGAAGACGATGTCTTGTTAACAAACACTTGAAATCCATAAAAATTCTAGCTGCTCTCATTATTGGGGACTGTTAACTGGACACACACACTAAGGATATCTGAGGTAGTTCCAAGTGGGGTCATACCCCACACACTTCAGCCACAGAAAATATGAGAAAACACAGAAGCCACATGAGAGGTGATGTGGAAAGCAAGGGAAGGAAGTGAGCTAGAAATTCTTGTTTGCGTGAGTGAAACCCCTCCAATAAATATCACCTGAAAGTATCAAGACTAAGGTACTAGACCAGTTATATTAACTACAGTTTGGTGGTTTTAGGGCATAAGTTATACTTGGTAGGAAACTAGGGGAAGTTGTAAATCTTAAAGTCTTGCCTTTTCCTTGCTTTTAATATGCGCCCCACCCCAAAGTGTTCCCTAAAAAAATCCACAAGCAAACTCTTCATCAGCTGCAAAAGAACAAAAAAACAACATTAAGAACTCCAACTTACTGCTTCTGATTTGGGAGGCACTGGAGGCGGAGGTAGGGAAACATCTGAAGACTTCGTGGTGGCTCCAACAGTCGCAGGCACGGGAAGAGATGCGTTACCACACTTTGATCGGAAAGACCCTCTGTAGTTGTCACATTTGTTCTTCTCACTTAGCGAGCGAGTGAGAGGCTGGTCACCAGCCTTTCCAGACCCTTGGTCCAACCACAGCTCTTCGTAAGGAAGCTCTGGTTTTGTAGGCAGAAACATGGATTCTTCGCTTACTTCAGGAAAAAGGTAATCGCTGCCACTGTCACCAGACTCCTGGTACTGAAGAGCATCGTGAGAAAACAGGGCCCACTCATTACACAAGTCCCTGCAGCCATGGAGGTTCACCTCACTATTCCCATGCAAGTTGTTTCCATAGACACAGACCGAAAGGCGGTGGAAGGACTGGGTGAGCTCGTCCCGCGCGTAGCTGAGGGAGTTGGGGACGTGGCTGTGCCCCGCACATCGGCTCTTCTTTGGGCTCTTGCACTCTTCGTTCCAGTCAGTTTTCACATCTCGCACGGCCCGGGAATACTCATCTATGTCAAACTGTTCCTGGCATATGTTAAACCAGTGCTGGATGAGGGATTCGTGCCACAGCTCCCCCTTCACCAGACTGTCAGGTAGAATAAATTTTGGAAGTGCCAAGTGCAAGGGAAAATGCATGGGGATAATTTTGTTGCCACGAAGCACGCAACACACCACCACAGTCTTGGTTTGAATGTTGACAAACTTGTACCTGTGCCCTTCACGGATAAAATGCAGGTCGTAAGGGTTTCTCGGGGTAGGGCTCGGCACAGTGACATTCACAGGCAGCCTGGTTTTTTCTACTATATTGCGAATCGTGTGCTCGCCTTCTTGCATCTGCACCTCCAGCGGGCTGCGGTTGCTAAACTTGCCCTTACACTGGAAGGGGAGACTGATGCTTTCGTTGGTCCTGTGGTTCATGCAGATGAGGCAGGGCATTTTGCCTCTGCCTAGCTTACTAATTGAATTAAGTTTCCCAATTTTTTTGAAGATGGTGTTCAGTCGTGACTTCTCCTTGGAGGATTTTGCATAAAGGATTTCTGCCTGCCCCATTAAAGTGAGCTCATCCCCAGTATTAAGGGTGATGTTGTAAACCTCAGTATCTTCATTGCATTCACCTGATGCCACCTGCAAAATAATAATAATAATAAAAAAAATCTGGTTTTTCCTCACTGAAGAGAATATTTCATATCATATCAAATCTGTTAAGACTGGACTTGCGAGACTATATATTTGGAGAAACTAAACTAACTTCATTTGAACAGCTGAGTAGTCAAGACCAATGTGTTTAACCTGACATTTAGTCAAGTAACCTTTTTTGTCGTTGTTGTTCTGCACATTCCTGCATTTTTCTTGAGGGGAAAAAAACACCCAAAACTGCCAAAGAAGGTGTGAGAGCACACAAAACCAATTTTAAAATAAAGGACCAGCGGTTCAAATAGCCACTTGTGTCATGCATCTATGACATAGCATGTCTACATTCCCTTGCCCTTTTTCCACCCCTTTGGTTTTGCTGTTTGCCAGAACTTATTGCCAGGCTCTTGAAGGAAACAAACCTTCTTCCATCATCTTCAGCTCCCTGAGGAGCAGAAAAGGTGATGCCATTGTTATGGATGAAGCATATCCCTTTGATATAATCTCTTCCAGGTGAGGTGAATTATGGATGACATCTATTCCCTGAAGGAAAAGTCAAGAATATCAGTCTGTCCCATAATTCCTCTTAGCCTTGCTCTCCTAGTCATAGACTAGATCATAATTTTTTGATCAGAATTGCAATTTAAGAGATTAAACAACATAGGCAAAGCCATGTGTGTGTTTTTCTACTATGGAAATTGTGCTGGAAAGGGAAAAAATAAAGCAAAACAGGTGTTCAAGGTTCATTTGTTCCTTAAGTTATTTCCTTAACACTGGACTGACTCTTTACAGATGAGTTTGCTGTGGTTTGTATTTGAGTTGTTTAATGTGAAAAGCCCTTTTCAAGGACCTAACAGAACTCACCCAGCTCCTCCTCAGCACCTGATACCTATTCATAAAGGAAAGTGCACCAGATAAACCACTGGCCTATTATAGACCATTTTATTTGGAAATACAAAGCATACTGAAAATACTGCAAATTAAAACACATCAAAACCCGGTATAGCCCTTTCTTGCCTCCGCAACCCCTAAAAACTTCATGGAGCCGAGTGAAATTCAAATTCCAAGCTTCAAATTTGGGTATCATCACAAGAATAGCAATTGCATGAAATCAAGGCTGTAATTCCAACCAGCTAATAACTGAGAAGCGCTGTGAATGATGCTTCCTCTTTTAAGAAGTGATCTGCAGTTCACCTGTGTTTGTGAGGTTGTTGGGATCACCTGCTGGAAGCCTTTCATAGCAAAGGTAGAGGCAGCTCAGCTGAGCTGTGCTGCCTCAGCACTTCAGTCCTGGGGCTTCCGGAGGGGAAGTCATTTGAGCTCTGAATTATCTAAACAAAGACTACTTGGGTGTAATCCAGGAAACCACTAGGATTTTATGGTACCTAATACTCATTCACAGTTCACACCACTGGTCGGACAATATTTTGAAACACCATGACGTAAAAGAAAAGCACTTTGTACTTTTGCTGGTTTCTCCTCAAAACCACCACAGAGCATTGGTTTTGAGCTGAGGCCATGCAGGTCTGCTTTTGGTGGAGCAGATTAGGGCTGAGGACACATAGGGTTCTGTGCATGTACTGTTCAACCACCCCCTTCTCTTTCTGAGAAGACACATTCTGTAAGAGCCTCAGTTTCTAGCACTGAAAAGTCCCCACAAATGGCTTCTTCGGAGAATGCTGACGGAAATTTTATCTCAAGACTGTATGGTTACATCAGTCACGCTTCCTGCAGGACACCAGCGAGGGAGGTGTCACACAGTCTGTGGCTGAGAGAGCTGCTGCTTGGCCAACTCAGAGTTCCCTGGGGATTCACAGACAAGCAAGCCACTGTAGAAGGAAATGGTGGGTCAGATGTGAAACCACAGAGGTACCTAACTGGCCGAGCTTCCCATGGAAAGTCACAGGAACCAGCTGCTTAGTAATGGCATCCATTTCCACCAGCCAAATAGCAAACTGATTTTTAGATTAGACAGGCATGTTTAAGGGCAAAATGATTATAAATTAAAAATTTGGAAAATATTATTTCAGTTTTTTAAAAAAATATAGTCACAGTGAAAGAAGGCTGTATTTTACTATGTTGGAACAAAAGAAAAATTAAGACACTCTCCAGTTTGGCACTCTGAGAAAAATACTGTTCTGTACTCTTCCTTCTGAACAAAAATACAAGGTATCAGCTGCTGTCCAAAGCTGTAATAAAAAAATATAACAAAAAGTAAAATTGAAATTGAAAGTCTAAGACTGCATAACTTTATCTCCATCCATTAAACTCTATCATGGTCAAGTTAAGGCTGCTGGTACACCTCAGCAAGCTAAGTATATTTCAAAATTTAAATTTTGAAAGTCAAGCAAGGTAAGTCCTCTCTTCTTATGTTAGTTTAATTTATTCATTACCACATAGTAGTAAACATCTACAAAACACACATTGTAAGTAAATGTGTTCCAGGATATGTGCAACAACTAAATCTCATTTATACCTTAGGTGGCACTCATTCTAAAATAATCTAGAAACTCATGCACAGATATCTCTAAGTTTTTGTTTCTCAGATCACATAGTTAACTTATCTGTACTTTGTCCTTGTAGCAATGAGTAAAAAAATTAAAATTACTGTCTCGTGTACTCAAACTTTTATCAATAGTCACAAATCTTAAAACATTAAGCAATAGGGCCATGGACTTAGCACAGGATACCAGGGGAGACCTCCAGGTTGAGCAGAACCCTCAGGGTAGAGTCCAACCTGCTTCACAAAGCAGGTGTAGTTAGTGCAGACTTTTCAGGCTCATGTCCAGTTGAATTTTTAGTTTCTCCAAAGATAAAGAATCTACATTTTCTCTGGTCAACCTCTTCCTGCCTTCCGGTCAAAAGGCAGAAGGAGGAACCAAAGAGATGGGGGTGAATGAATACAAGTCCCTCCTGGGGGCAGCAGGTGAATCCCTTCCTGGCCATCACCTCCATTCCAGGTGTCCCTGCATAATAGATACGGGGCATTGGAACTGGAGGACCTGCCTGATGAGGATGTTGGTAAAAGCCCATCCAGGGAGCTGACAAGGCAAACAGACTCATGCATCAGGACAGCTCCTTTAAAAACTAAAGGGAGGGTAATTGTCATAGGGGATTCCCTTCTGAGGGGACCCCGCTGCCACATGTCAATGTCTTCCTTGTATTAGCGTGCTATTAGAAAAAAGTTGTTCCAAAACCTGAAAGTAATACTTCAGCTGTAGCATCACAAGCATCAATTGGTGGGGAACAATCACCAACACCTCAACTACCTAGTTACACCAAGCTTTGTGCTTGCCTTTGGTGAACTTCACAGGGCTACCATTAGCCCAGGAATCAGCCAAGCACAGCAGCTCCCTGAAACAGATTATTAGACCCATGCAAAACAATAGGAAAAGAAGTGAGTATCATAAAATACTCTTAAAATGCAAAAAGGGTAACACCACACCAGACTTGGCTCCCTCCACCCTCTAAGCTTCCAGCACTGACCCACCTTTGAGCACCCCTTTTGCTCCTTCACACCCCTGCTGAGAGCATGCCCTGTGCACCCCCTGCTTTCTGCTACAAAATCCCTGTTGGGGTGCAGCAGGGACCTACACTGTTCCAGACACTTGGACTGGTACATCCCAGCCCATGCGTGTGATTCTGTATGTCACTGCTGTATGATGGGGAGAAGTCAGCAGCTCTCTGTCTCAGAGTGCCAGAGTTACCATAGTCCAGAACACAGACGGATGCAGGAATTATATTTCTAGGAGAATCTCCTCATAATTCTGGAAAGCACCTGAGGAGCTTTTCCATTCAGCTCCATAATACAACTGGGTGGGCAGACTCTGGTCCCAGTGCATCTCCACAGTGGGACTGTGCCCTGATGTTTTAATTTCTTGTGTGTGCCTGCTTCTCACATCTGATTAAAGCAGAAATTCTTCACTGGACATTTCCAGTGCAACAACATGCACCAATAGTTACCATACCTCCAGCTCTTGTCATTATCTTAAAACACAAAGTCTCCTCCACTTACTGAACTACCAGCCTAGGGAGCATTCTGAAATAACTTCTTCCCCAAACACATTTATCTTCATAGCTGCTCTCTGTTTTACGTGTCATAACAAAAACGCTCCATACTTCATAACAATGACTCCTGCAGTTCCACTTCCCTCTTCCCCTCTTTTTCCCTTCTCAGAAATTTTGCACTTTCTGTGAATAGGTGAGAATCAGCTCTCCCAGCTCTGAGGAAGAGGCAGTACTTGTTACACTGTACTCCAAAGCCATCCAGAAATCACTGGCAGATGCTCAAATTGAACAACTCCTACTGCAGAGAGCACACAAAACCAGAACCTATTCCATGCTATACTTACCCTTCATCTCTTCACTGTCAGATCTTGAGCTATACTAACTGTTCACTATTCATGCCAGGATGCTGACCAGAGAGGTTACAGACATCTTATCAAACACACTACTAACCAGCAGCGGGTTAAGTCACTTAAGTCACTGTTTTCAGTTTTAAGACTTCCACAATCCAGCAGCCAATTACACCTACTGCAAAGGACAGGCACCAGAGAAGTGATTAATGATTATTTAGGAAACCTGTTCTTGTGAGAAAGCTAAAGTATATTGTTTCTTTTGCTTAAGGAAAGGTTAACTCAGAAGAATAGATTTTGACAACACCTGAGTCAATAATCCTGTCTTGGACTCCAACTGTTCTGATTTGTTACAGTTTTAAGTAGAAGTATTTAATCACTTGGGCACATATGAACTCCTTATAAAAATGATTTGTGGCTTCATATTGCTTGTTATACCTGCTAGATCTTATTAGAGTAATGCAAGGATTGCATTCACAGGTAAAATTCAGATAGGATTTCTTTTGGTAGAGCTCTTTTAACTATGAGGTGTCTGACTCATAGTTACTGCATGTCGTTTTTACTATTAAAGCCAAGGGACCAATCAGAACACTTCTTTAAAAAAATTATTTTTACAGGTTCCCCAAATGAATAAAGACTTTTTAATATTAAAAAAACACCCCAGGCACTGCTACTAGCAGAAAAAAAGAAACTTTTTCAGAGAAGTTTACTAAATTCAGTAAGACAGCTTTCTATTTTTATTTTAAAAACCTCTGTCTCCCAAGAATGAGAATCAGAAAATACAACATTAATGTTGGTATTTGTGTGTTACCCTCTCAAGTAAGAGGGACTTTGCCCTCATTACATTAAAAGCTGGCTCCTGTGTTGCTTAAGAATGCCTTAAATAAATCAAAGTGTTCAAAGAACGACCCCAGGTAAGACAGGTAACCCCAGAGAGCTATAACATGAAATGTCTCTTCACATGGGATGCCAGATAGACTGGCACACGAAGCTGCTGTGAGGGAATGGTGCTCACTCATAAGGCTGGCATCAAGCCACAAGGTTATAAAGGGACTAAAGCACCAATTCTCAAGGTGAAATACCATGGGTTGCCTGCAAATTTGAAGCTAAAACCTGTACAGAGACTGACTGCAAAGAAAGTCATTATTGCAGCATTTAAAAATGTTGTAGGGTATAGCAGTCTAAATATGATATGTGTTCTTGGAAAGCCAGGACAAGTTTATCAGACCCAACACAACCAAATCAGATCAACTTTGCTGAATTAACATTCATCAAAAAGGAAAAAAATAAAATAAAAAGCATGGTATCGGTATGTGTTTATTTCTGAAAAAATGCAGACTGTATGGACCAACACCATTAAAAAACTGTGAAAGGAGGATTATATTAAAAAGAAAACCAAATCAGGTATCAAAAGTTCACATCAGCCAAACAATGTCTTTCATAATGAAAGAAAAGAATTATTACAGGGTTGTTATGTAATCTATCTCTCCATCATGGAAAGGCTTTGCAAACAACCTCAGAGCCTCTTCTGGGAGATTAAGCACTAAAATTATATCCTGGAACACCTGAAGGGTCCTACAGCACTAGCTGGGATATTTTCTGGAGTACAGAAGTTCATGGTTTGTACAAAGTACAACCTATCAGACAATATTTTTGCTTTTAAGAGAACTTTTTGTGACTTGCCCTTAGTATGATGTGGAGGTTTGGTTTCTAATTTTATTTTAAGTCTTAATACAAATAGCTTCCTGGGTATTTGTACAGATTGCCATCTGTAAGGCACCTGAGCACCTGACTACAGAAACCTGCTGCGTTGGTTCAGCAAAAGTTAGGACCTTGGGGTAGCTCAACTGTCTTAATATTTTTCTCCTTGGCATAGAGAATAAAAAAGTCCTCATTTTTGTAGCATAATGCTGTTACCATAGCAAAATTCTCTGCAATTATTCTCTGAATAATTTTAATACAAAAAGGTTATCTACCTATCCGATCAGTGAAGAAAAGACAGAATGCCTCTAATTTCAAATTAGGAACAGATTAAATACCTATTGACTGAGTGAAATTTGCTTTTCTCCAGAAGACTTTAAATTGCTGCATCTGTAGACACTGCTGGCCATCGGGTACCTGTGGCAACCAACTGAGCCTACAAACAGAGCACTGATAGATTTGTACATCCAAAAAAATCACCTTTAGTTTTAGCCATTACAGAAGTTTGGTTTAATCTAAAATTTTTGTTTGCTCTTCTGTGAAAAGTGACTCCAACTTCCACTACACGTGTGGCTTGATCCCATGTGCTGCCCTCCTACACATACCCAGCCAGTCCCAACCCCCTGCCCAGGAAAGCCTGCCTGGCTGCAAACCTCTGGGGAAGAGAGGAAGGGAGACCCATCTCCCCTGCCTCTTCCAGGATGACGTGGCTTATTTTTCCTTTTAACAACTAATATAAGAAGTAAAAATAAAGTAACTCCCTTGGAGAAGACCCCATGGCCTGTAACTGTGAGCGGGCAGCTCTCTGAATGGCAGCACTAGCTGGAAAAGTCCTCCTAGAGCAGCAAAGGATTTACACAGAGGAGTACAGTCAGGACCAAGCTGAACCATAACTTGTGGCATCACTGACACATGCGGGCAGACCTCAACCAGCACAGTCAAGTGACTGTGTGTCAAGTCACATGCAAGTGACTGTGTGGTTGCTCCCTGTAACTCTATGGGCTCTTTCTTCAAATAATATCCATGGAAGACTTGAGTGTTTGGAACAAGAAAGAATTCCCAGACTTCAGAGGTCCTCTTCATCTTAAATGCTTCATCAAATCTTTTAGGCATTATTTATTTAATACTGGATTAGCTTCCTTCTGAATTTAAATGAGCACACTGCATTTGACAGAAATCAACCTTCTCCATTTGCTCTAATTGGTTTGACAGGATCTCCCCTATATTAAAATTTTAGCACACACAATTCTCTTGCATGTGAAGGGTTATTACATTCTTTAATAAATCCTGTTAAGATCATTTTTTTTTTTTGGAAGATGATAATCTTGGAATAAGCTTCTATGAAACTGGAAAAATTGCCAAGAGAAATACTGGCAAGATAACTAGGTTAAACCAGGTTTATTATCACTGTTATTTACATTAAGGAGTATCACTATAATGTCTTTAAAAAACTGATTTGGTATGTAACAGTAAGCCATGCTTAATTCTCAGTTTTCTAAATACAACAAAGAGTTTTAAGAACACTCATATTAAACTCAAGAGACAACATTTTACATTTAAATGGGCCTTCAAATACTTTTCTTCCTATAAAATCAAAGCTGCACATTTTACTCTGCCGCTCTCTTGATTTGGTCATTGATCAACTGAGAAATAATGGGACAGCACTGAGAAACATTGGCACAGCACTGAATAAGGCTAGCAGTCCCAAGGAAAAGACTGATCCTTCCTGGGTAGAAATGAAATTTTCTTGTTGCTTTGATTTGCTCAACTACATCCTGAACATACAAAGGTGTTTCAGCTTTCTCACGTAGCCTTCATTCATAAAAGCCTCCTTCTTTATGGGTTCAGGCTAATGGAGAACAGAAATAAAAAAACCCCTACTGTCTTGAAAGGCATGAGTCTGTGTCCCTAAATGAAACAATCGATGAGCTCTTGCACTTACAGCAGTCTTCAGCAATCTTGTTTCACACCTATAAAAATTGTGGACTACTCAGCCTCACACTGCTTCATATAGGAAAATTCTATACTGGCTTTGTCCCAGGAGTCTCAACCAGTTTCCATGGTAAGGCACACAATGTGGATATGCACCATTGTACCCCAGTGCTAGGATGCTCTTCAGCCAGTCTTAGGTGGTTTTATCAACTGAAGCAAACCAGAAGAGCCTGGAGACCACCTTGCTCTGTTAGCACAGCTGAGCTAATCTACCATGTGTAGTGTCACATGTAGGAGAAAGAGAAACAAGTTCTGTCCTTACTGTGTCACGTCACTGCACCACAGCATGTTTGGTGACAGCAAATCCTTCTACACTCATGAGACTGCTGACCCTTTGATGAGTCCAAGAGGTGTGCATGTGCAAACACAAAGACAGAAAAAAACCATGTCTTTGGGGTTTGTTTTGTTCTGTTTTATTCACGATGCTATTTAGCTGCAGTAATTTTGAGACGAGCAACCCCATCATTTCATCTTGTGTGCTCTCTGAGAATAAGGCTTTCTGTACAGGGATTCATGCAGCTGCTGTTTAACAGAGAATAAAACTCAGACTGCTGGAGGGGGAAAGAAATGGGGGCAACAAAAAACATTTGTTTAAAATTTGGCAGGAGCATCCTAATGAGATGATTATTGGATGGATCATCTGGACTGCTCCCCAAAGTGCCATAGGATAGGAGAGCCCTTAGAAGACATGTTGATTTAAGACTAGAAAAACGATCCCAAAGAGCATCATCACCGAACGCAGAACACTAAGGGCTCGTTTGTCTCAAAAAATTACACTTCCCACACAGCATCTTTGCTCACTTGCCATGTGTATAAAGGTTGTAGCAGTTAATAATTTAGACAGGGATAAATATTTATTCAGGGACTACCTTAACGTTGAATGTTATTTCCTCCATGACGTAAACTCGTTCAGGAAATGCTTTAGCCACCTCCTCCACACTGTTAAAATACTGCACTGGCTCCTTAATATCTCGGTCTTGTTCCAGCAGCTTAAACTGCCCTGAAAACAGATGATAAACAGAAGAGTTGTAAGATATTTATATTGGACAACTGTCACTGTGGCAACTGCTGGCTCAACTTCTTCACCATTTTGCTCTGTAAATTTTTCCTGTTATTAAGCGCCCAAAGAAGACAGAAGATTGCAGAGTCTCCTGAACCTGCTGTGAAAGACATCCAGTTTCACCAGGTTGGAATAAAAAGAATGTGTAGGAGCTGAAGTTAAATTAAAAAAGGCCCTTTTATCACATGCTCTCTAGAAACAGTAAATAACTATGGAAGCATTTGTGTTTGTGTACTTAATTTGGTGTAACAGTATCTGTACAGATAGCATTTTTCAGCCCTTAATATTAAAAAGCTTCACAGAAAGAAAACACACCCATTACTATAAAGCCCCAAAACAATAAACACAGAGGGGTTGGGTTTCTTTTTTGCATCATCAAACAGCTATTAAAAATGCTACCCTTTTCCCCCTAGGCTTCCCTTAGAGTAGATCAGCATCTAACTTCCCTTAATCATAAAGTTTAACTAACATAAGAAATTAAACCATACACATTTTAAAACCTTTTGAAGGTGGCCACCATCAGAAAAGCATCAGAAATAAGTCTTTCTTGCTGACTTCACTTCCCCCCAGCACAAAAACCTTGGCTATTTTTTAAGTCTTGTAAAAAGCAAGAACTAACAGGGAGGCAGCCACCTGGGGCAGACCTGCCAGGGATAGCCAGGCACATCAATCAGCTCTGTTCACTACAAACACAAAGTTTAAAAGCTTTCTTTAAAAAAACCCACAGTGATAACAAAAGCTTAGATGGACACATTTGTTTCCTGTATGACTTGAAATCAGCGTAGCAATCTTCCCAAATTTAGGAACATTAACTACTACTAAGTTAAAGGCTGAGCTCAGCGAGAACACAGCAAGACTTGATGTAAGAAATAACTCTAGAAAGCAAGTAAAAAGTTGAGAAAAGTCAGTGTTTAGTGCATCTCCTGTGAATCATGTTTTTAAATTAGCAATGCGCTGCATTATTGTTCCCAAACAGTGCTCAACTTCATAAAAATACATCAGGATGTCAGCCACCCTCAGAAATATTTTCTCACTCCTTCAGCATTTTTGTGCATAACACCCTGCTGCACCTACACACCCCATCAGACTCAAGACTTTTGTGGCATGTTCGGAGAATTCACCCACACTAAACAATTTCAGGCCACTTAATCAGCAGAGGAGGAAAATGAGAGCTCAGCAAGTCCTGTTCCCCCATGGGAAAGATCCATCCCTACCACCTTGCCAAATGTGTAGAAACACACGCACACCAAAAAGGGGTGCAAGACCATGAAGCTCAGCTCCCCTACCCCATCCCAGCACCCTGCTGACAGAGCCACACTCTTTTAATCAGTATGCTCCACTGGTGTGGTTGTGAGCCTAAATATCAACTTACAAGACAGAAAACTTCCTTTTATTGCCTTCCATACGTTTTGTCCTTCTAAAGTGACCACAGTCACTTTGAAGTATTATCAGCAGGGTAACTAAAGATGCTGGTGCTTCCCACCATGAGAGTGTATTTTGCAACTGTTTCATAAACTTCACTCTTCTAAATCGAGCTGCCTTGGAGTCTTACTCTGTCTCTGCTTCAGGACATGCTATTATTTGAAGTACAGCCAAAACACTTCAAGTGCTTTAAAGACCAACACTGGGGTAGGAGCAGCAGGACCTTTGGTCTGACCTGCTGAAGTCATTCCTGTAGTATATTCCAGCAATGTAATTGACTACAGGAAAGGCTTCTTCAGGTCAGACCAAAAATTGACCTCATGCAGGATTCTGCCTAAGATGCAAGTCAACAACAGCTGTGTAGGGAGGACTTTAAGCAGAATTAGCAATACCCTTCAGAGTCTCCACACCTCTAGGAGGAACTCATGGCTCAAGGATGCCCAGAACAGGGAAGAGGTATTCCTGGGCTTAGTAGGTCCAGAGGTTTTCTTTACTGGAAATTTGTTTAATTGTTTATGAAGGTACCTAAGAAGCTTTATTGTAGACATACCCTCTATCTTTAAAAATTCTGACAACCTCTTTTTCCACAGGCTCTGTATACAGTGACTCCAGAATTAAAAGCTGAAATTTTAAGAGTGACCAAACTACATCTGGCAGACACTACAGAAAACCATAGGAAAACCTGACAGTGGACAAGCATTTGGAAAAACACTATAAGCCCTCAAGGGAGATATTGCAGTGTCCTGAAGCTGAGTTCCTCAACCTGCCTGCTCCAGTGTTCAGCAATAGAGAGGCCAGGCAGCTGGCACCTCTGGGCTCAGGGAATCCGGACAACAACCAAGGAAGATGCTCAAGTTGCTGAAGCTGGAAAGCATTTTGTAACTGGAGGCTGAGGCTCAGACAGGGAGGGATGAAGAGAGAATGGTGATTTTTAATCCCCAGTCTGCCATACAGATAATTTAAATTTCAGTTTCAGGATTTGCCCATCAGCCATGTCCTGACCAAGAAGACGCACTCACCAGCTCCACAGCTCCTTCCCTGCTGCAGACACCCAACTTTCCTGCAAAGTGTTTGTGGGAACTGAGTGAAGTCAGAGTTCCGCCTATGTAGATCAGGATGTGCCAGAACATCATGAAGCAGCAGGGACTATGAGTTGCACCAGGGAGTACCTGACAGCACAGAAAAACTACTACTCTAGAGCACAGAGCCAGTGACCATATTTCACAGATATTCACTAAGTGCAAGATGTTCTTAAAGTCATCACACAGCAATCATTCTCCATGGGCTGACCTGAGGTTGTTGTTCTCTCCTGCTTATTTCTGAATTGCTCCTCAGGGAGCACTACTGTCCTCTTCAACCACTGACACAGCCACCTGGCTGCAACCCTAATTGATTACCCAATTCAAGATCCAGGGGTCTGCTTTGCAGGATCCCAGCTGTGGTTCCTACTCCAGGCAATCTGTGATTACAATTTATAATGGCATTTCATACTTTAAATTCCCTGAAGAAAAAAAACCCCAAACTCACAGCGAGTTTGAGTCACCTCAGCCAGAACTAAATCCAGTGGGGCTATTTCTGATTTAACACTCCCCCCTTATGTAAAGAATTGAATATGATACTGAATGGAAGCTACATAGTTTCTTTAAATTTTGAAATGTTGTGATGAAATTTTGCTAATTCAGAAAGAAATTGAGAAGACACAGTTCAAAGAGAGAATTTAGTTGAGCACAGTAACAAGTCATGAATTCACATGAACATCGAAGGAAAAAAGCATACTGAATAATAATATGTTATATGAGCAATACTCATCCAGCACTTTCAATGAGACAGTGGTCTTTAATTCTAGGTTCTCTGGTTACCCTGTTTGGAAGCTTAATAGTATCAGTTTACTATGACTGTTATGTATTTAAAAACAGATAGTCTGGTGGCAAGAAAAGGTCAGCCCATTCAATCCACACTTCTACAAAAAAAGTCCCAAATTCCTTAGCACAAAACAAACGCTTCAGGCTGTCTGCAAGTGGGGAGCAGGATCTGCTCTCCACTGTAGAGCAACACATGCTCTTGTGGAAAAAAAAAAAAAAAAAGAGTAAATAATAAATAAATAAAATCAGCTGGAGCTTTGCTTCAGTACAAAGGGATGCTCAGAACCGCCTGTGTCGCTATCTGTGCCATCCTATCCTTCCTTCAGCTGAGCTGCACGAACACAAAGCTGTCTGTGCCTTCCCTGCTAATAAGCAGCAGTTCATGAGGAGGTTGACTACAGAGAAGTACAGACAGATCCCAAAGCATATAATAGAAGGGCAGCATTAATCTCCTCCTGTTGTGAAATCAAGAAGTGTGCTGTGCACAGAAGCTGTCGGGGCTAGATGTTAAAATGCCTCTCCTTTGGAAAACATGGTTGGTATCTCGAGATTCCCTATAGGCAAGTTTTTTTAAAGTTAATTTCCTGATTGAAAAAGGGAGGCTTTTTTATTGGAAGGAGAGAAGGAAGGGCTGAAGAGGGGCCTGCAATACACATTTGAACCAGATGTCAAGTAACTAACGGGGAGGAAGGAGAAAATGTCTTATTTTGTTTCTCCCTGGTCTCTATTCAAGCTGCCATAAAATAGACAGTGTGGCTGAAATATAAGTTAAATCGATGTAAGGCTGGCTTGACTGCAAGTTAAACTGGAATATTACTATGCTTTGCAAGAGGCAAAATTGCACTGGGAGACTTTACAAAACTGACAGCAAGCTTAAACAAATCACAAGGCAATTTAACTGTGCATTAACTGGAAATTTAATAAAAAATAAAGAAATTTAAAGCTCAAGTTATACTTTCATAGATTTTCACCCCTCTTTCTCTTACTAGAACAAAAAGAATAATGAGATGCTTGTCCAGTAAATCAGTGCAGGTTCAGAAAGATCAAAGATTTGTAATACCTACATGGTTCACTGAGCAGGTGTGGTTAACTCCTTTGCAGCCTCTGGACTTTATATATCTTTATCTTCCAGCCTGGCCTCTGGCAGATACAGTATTGGAACAGTTTATTTCTAGTATGTATTATCTCTGCAGATTATGAATTCTTATTTCCCTGTGAAGGTATTTACAGTAAAGACAGTAAATCCTCTACTGCTGGTAATGAGTCTGGAAAGATGAAAAGGCAGGGAAAGACCTAAACCAGGGCTTATCCTCCAGTTTATGGATGCATTTATCAAAACCTAGTAGAAGCAGGAACAGTGGTCTATCATCCTTCTTGCCAGAAGTTGGCCCTCCATCATCTGCATGAAACAGCCCATTCTGACCCAGCCTCAGGCTGCTTCTGCTGCTTCCACCACAAAGGTTCTTGCAAGTTTACATATGCTCACAACCCTAACTCACTTTACACAGATTATTTCTTTAATGCAAGATCCCCTGGGTTTTTCAGTGACTTACCCCTTTCCACCAAATAGTTCAGCCATTTCCAACAGTCCAGAATGTTTCTAAGACAGCAAGATAAATTTTATACTGTGTCTGCAATGTGCCTAGATGGATGGAGGGTTCACACACAGTGAATGAAGTCAAATTTTCATTGCTGTAAAAGGATGGGAGCATGTATGGGAGAAAATCTGAAAAAAAGAGATTATGTAAAAAAAAAAAGAAAAAAATGAAAAAAAGAAAAGTAGCTGCATATCATCAGTAGGAAACATGGAAGGTCACTGAAACATCTGCTCAGTTGCGTTAGCTGTTAAATGTTTCTCCAAGGAGGCAGGAGCTGTATTGTCTTTCAGCAGCTTTGATTATTTAGTAAGCCTCAAATCTCCCTATGTGAGACTGTATGCAAGCCCAGGGCTTCTCAAGAATGCACAGATGGCACAGCAGGGTAGAAAAAGTACTGCTGAGGTTTATGTTTCATATTATTTGTTGACTGCTGACGGCATTTCAGTATTTCAAAGAACAGCAGAGCTGACTCAAAAAGAAAAGGCTTTCTACCTGCCAGAATAACAGTATTTTGGAAATAGACAGTTCTTGTCTACATTTTTCAGCATTCCTCTGCATCAAGCTGAGAGGGAGTAACTTCCTTTTCCTCCCTAAAAAGATGATCCTTAATATAACTGGGCAGAGTTGAAGAGCATAAGCCTAAAGCATAAATAAGACATAATAATGAAGGAAGGCTTGCTAGATATCAGGGAGAATACGGCTGCACAAATTGGAAAGTACACTTCAGCACGCCCAGTTCCTAGATGGATCTGTACAGTCTCCAGCTGACAGTGTGCACAACTTCCCTCAATACAGGAATAAATCTGTCTCAGTGGGGGATGATAGAAGGAAATCTCAGTTCATGGTCTCACTTGTCACCCTATCAACTAGGTCATACGGTAGAGCTATTTCATCCCTATTTAATCCTTACACTAAGCAGCCAGTTAAGAGTGAGCATGGCAAACCAAAGACTACAAAATAATGGATTAAGACATAACCTTAGTATTCCAGCCTACATATTATTTTTTTAAATACTTTTTGTATTTAAATTGACATTTGCCAATATGTCTTTGCATAGAACCTACATGTGGCATTTTGCTGTTGCAAGAAGTGTTGTCAAGGCAGTGGCTGTAGCTGTCTAGGTCTTAAAAAAAAAAAAAAGGGGGATGAACAAAAAAGAACAATCACAGCTTGAATGCCACTATTATGTGACCAACTGGAACGAAGGTGTAAAGTTAATATTGCAGCTCTTTAGGGACCTATCACTAAGTAAACGTGGAAAGGTTTGGCAGACATGCTGAAGTAACGACAACTGGGAAATAAATTCCTTTCTTCACTTTGTCATCTTCCAGCTTGTTGAAACTTAGCATTTGTTCACAGCTCTTCAGTGAAGACAAGAGTGCCATCATTCTCAGGTCCTCTGGAGCCGCAGAGCTGCTGGGTACCCCATCCAGAGGGGATGCTCCCCATCCAGAGGGAGCAAAGACTCATGGCAGAGAGAAACTGCAAGTATAAATGGAATTACAGAAGGCTGTTTTCAAGAGCAGGAGCAGACAGTAGTTCTCAGGTGAGCTAGTGCAGCCAGTCTCATAGCCCCACAGCCCACAGAGAGGACAGCAAAGGGAACCGCCTGCTCCATCATCACCTCTGGGTTCCCCTTTGAAGGAGCTGCTGATTGAAACTCAGGCTGGTACCTGGCAGCAAAAGTAATATGGATGCAATGCTATGGTAAGGTCACACCCTCAGTCAAAGAAAGAGCAAAGTGACACAACAGTATGGTTCACCTTATTGGCCACACTGAGAGCTTCTAAGAGCTATGAAGAAAAATGTCTGGGGAGCAAAGAGGGAAGTTTTCCTAAGTTATTAATAAGAATTTCTGTGTTTATTTTCATATTTTAGCCTGCTGAAGCATATGGAAAACTATGAAAGGGAAGAGAATAAAGCAGTCTTAAGTAGACAGCTTTCAAGGGATAACAACTGGCCCACGAGCTAGAAAAGCTAAGACTGATTCTTGTATTCTAATCACCATTAAACAGATATTAAACAGACTTTGAAATACTGCTTCTGTGTTTTAAGAGCTGCCTGTCTTGAGGAAAGGGAGAGGGGTGAAGAAGAGGACCTCCTGTGTCCCCAGCTGTACCCAATCTACTGGAAATTTTGGGAATGTATTAAAAAAAAAAGCAGATGAAACATGAACTAGAGACATATCTAAGTAAACAGAATACAAGTAGAATTCATCAAGTGTACTGGAGCTAAACTTACGCCAGTGCAAAGCAGAGGGCAAGGCACAAAGGCACATTCAGTCAGCAAAGATTGTGCAACATTTAATGGGGAAGGAGCCCTTCAGAATGAATAGTCTTGCCTCTCAGAAGTATTATGAAGATTTTTAAGCCTTAAACGCCTTTATTCTTCTCTGTTATGTCTGCGGTACAAATACCCATTCAGCCAAGAGAGGATGAGTCAGGCATCACAACTTGGTGGGACATGTTGAAGCAGAGCATCCCCACACTGACACATCACCTGTGCATTTGCATAGACACCATGCCAGAGATCAAGGACGGGAACCCAACCAAGTTTCTCACACAGCAATGCCATGCTTGCTAATCAAAACCTCTAATCCTGTGCTGGCAAAGCAAAGGGGATGGTACAGCCTAGTGTTCTCTTTTCTCTTATCTTACTTTTATGACTCTTAAGTAGCATAACAAAAAAAGTAAAATTATTCTGTTGGCAGCATAACAAAGAAAAAGTAGTTCAAATGGTGACTGATGATAGCTTCAAGCAGATTTAACTCACAGATATTTCCCCTGAGAGGGAATTTTAAGCTACATATGATGTAAAAAGACAGACAGGGAAAACAAGCCCAACCTCTAACCTTAGTTTCGTAAGTTATTATCATCACAAATACAAGACTACCACAATGAATGTTTCATTTTAGAGGGTCACATGTTTGAGTGTCTGTCCTGTAAGTTAACTAGATTTAGCTTATTCACTGGGTTATCATTGATCTAACTTGTAATTAATATAATTCCATTCCTCTACCATGTGCTGGCAACAGATACCAAAACTATTCCACCAGCAGAGTGCTAGTTCACACACTAAGGAGATCATGCAGAGGACTCAGATGACTATTGCACCATCTGACTTTTCTAACTGTTATTAACAAAAGCTGTTGCTAGTTTCCTGTTGAACAGCAAGAATATAAAGATAAGCACATGAAGATGGCACGCTCTCCCAGAGAATATCTGGCTTTGAAAAAAACACAGTAGCACAAATCTAAGCTATTTGGGCTGATGCCCCCATCAGCAATGGTAGAGTTGCAGTTCATAATCCACATGACTCCAAGAACTGAATGAGTGCAGAAACCCAATTCCATCCTCCCCCTGCCTTCACAGATGCCTCCTCATGGGGAAATCCACACAGGAAGAAACCTTTGATTGCTAAACAGAGAACTTCTTCTGCAACTGAAGTGTCATTGAGAGAAACTGAAGTACTTTCTAAGGGCAGCAGTATTTCAGGACCTGAGTTCAGTGGAGCTCTAGTTGAAGAGATGCTTCCGATCCTGGTGTCTAAATTTGTTCAAAAAGTTGAAGAGGTTTTTTGCATTGATAAAAAGTATCTTAAACATAGACTGTACTTACAGAGAGTAGTTCAGTCTATCTTCTCAATATCTGTCGATGCAAGTAAATGATAGTATTTATTTGAGATTAAGATGCAAACCAGACAGTATTCAGAAAAGAAATCCTGTCCACTGGTGGGAACAGAGAAATCTTACATTAATAGATGAAAGAGGTGTCATTCTTAGAGGCCTGAAGAAGAGAAGACTCTGGGAGGACCTTATAGCTGCCTTCTTATACCTGAAGGGAACCAACAGGAAGGTTGGAGAAGGACTTTTCATAAGAATGTCCAGCAATAGAACAAGAGGAAATGGCTTTAAACTGAAGGAGAATAGGTTTACTGTAGATCTTAGGAAGAAGTTCTTCAGTATGAGGGTGGTGAAACTCTGGAACAGATTGCCCTGAGAAGTTGTGGATGCCACCTCCCTGGAGGTGTTCAAGGCCAGGTTGGATGAGGCTTTGAGCAACCTGGTCTGCTGGTTGCTCATACATGAGGGGTTTGCCTGCCCACGGCAGGGAGGTTGGAGCAGGTAATCTTTTAGGTCCCTGCCATTCTATGAATCTATGAATAGCTGAGATTGGAAATTGGGCTGATCATTTTAGAAGACCAAAATTTGATTGCATCAAAGAAAGCAAACTTTTACAATTTAGGAACTACAAGTTTCCCATCTTTTTTTTTTTTTGTGTGTGTGTCAGGCCTGCTTCGGTTCGTTGATCAAAAAACTGGAAGGAGTTGCAATTATGGGAAGGAATTTAAGATATACAAAAGCATATTTTAGGTCATAAAACGGACTGCAGAGATTCTAACCATGAGTGACTGACTTATGGACAGACACAACATTTTGGATTTAGTAGCCATCTCTTAAAAAATAAATTTGACAGAATGGAAGGGGCTTTTCCTAACAATTTCATTCACATGCTTCTATTTCTTGGCAAATCAAAGCTTTTACAAAAATAACAGCAGCAACTGCTGAGTTTGATCATTAATTTTGCCTTACTGAGAAACAGCTTTTATTTATTTTGCAAAAAAGCTTCGAAGTTACAGTAACCAAAACTCACGCTCTTAGTGTTGCTGCCACAGTGCAAAGATGCTTTCTTCAATTGTAAAACCACCACCCTTTACGCTTTCAGCTCTTTTGCTGACAGTTCTTTTTCCTCCTGCTACTCCCACGTGTGTAGCCCCATTTCTATGGCCTGACTTTAGTGCCTTTCATGGTTTTCTTGCTCGCTGAGCAGCCTTTTGTGCCTTGCAGGTTCTGACCCTGTCCCATGCTCAGTGGCACAAGTGTAGGATGGTGTGTAGTGAAATATTCCACCCGAGGAGGACCATCATGTCAACAGTACTGACTCTGGCAGGCACTTGTGCTGCAATAAACTAAGCTGAAGAAAAAGTGCATTCATGGAGCAGAAATCTTGAAAATGTACGTAGATCAATTCCATATAAAAAGTGCTTTTGTTTCCTGATCAGGAACAGGTTTTTTAATTAACTGAATGGGAGAAGTTGTAAAAACCAGGAACAATGACGGAGTCAGAAGCTCAGTCAGTCCTTAGTAGCTTACAGGGCTTTACATGAGACAGAATAAACGTATTTCATTCAGAGCTGGACATTTTTATCAATGTGTAGGGAGACTTCAGAGCTTGAGCTTGGTAGCCTGAAAGGCAAGGCCAATTTTGCATTATAGAGCAGCTTATTGTTTCAAAGCTCATATCTCCTTTGCTTGCTGAACATACATGTGGTTCACAATCTCTAACAGAGTCTGGTTTTCTTCTTCCTCCTCTCTCACTCAACTTAAATCCACTGAAATCTTTCACTCAAATTACTGGAGAACCTGTCACTCAAATAGTTCCCAACATTTGTATATCAGCAATGAAAAGGAGCGGTTGCTGCTCTTCTATGTGATTAAAAAGACAATTTTCTTGAGAAATGTATTTTATCACTTTGTATTTTCAATACCTGATGCAGCCTGTAAATTAGGAAGAAATTGAATTTGTTATAGGTCTGCCCACTAGCAGTCACAAGCATGTTCTCATAAACGAGTTAACTTTACTTCTGTAACAACTTAGACGAAATATTTAAAACCGAAATTAAGCCAAGTTCCAAAGAAACTCCTTAATTACACAATAGATCCGGTATATTCAGCTAAAGTTTCCTGTCAATGAGAGTACTCAGTGCTAAGTACATTTATGCTACAGCTAAAATTATATTAAAGATAATTTAAAACAAGTGTAAAGCCAAATCTGAAGTGAAAAGACACAATCTGAAAGGCACCTTAATGAAATAGATGTAGCAGCTTACGCTCCAGAAACTCTCATCCATAATGTCAGAATATCCATCACGCATGCAAAGTAACTTGCTGCAAGCAACTGTTTCTCATTTTTTTGGTTTAGGATCAGCAGCCACATTTATGTCATCTCCTCAGCTGAGAAGCAGAAGGTGTTCTGGTACTGTATTCTGCATGAGGTAAGCCATCTCGTCACTCAGGGTGCATGAATGCAACAGAGGCTCCATCAGAACAGTTTGTCTGCTTTCCAGCACAAGAGGACATTGATTCAGCATTGTGCACTTTATCTACAAAGCAGACAAAAACTCTCAAAACTCTCAGTAACAGCTCAAGATGAATGAAAGCAGCTTTTAAGAATGAGCATCTTGGCATATGTTCCTAGCGTGTTCTAAGCTGTCACTAGTAAAAAACAAAAAACAAAACAAAAAAAATGGACGCTGAAAAGGTGGCTGTATAGAGATGGTGGGGGAGAGCACACTGCTTCAGCACTGCCACTTCATTTGATTTCCACTGCTACTCAAGAAGGCAACAAAGATGATAAATCTAAAATGCAGATCTAAGCTAGAGATGCATCTGCCTCAGTTCTCTTGAGCTCCTTCTGTCACATATTTTGTTTCACTACTTTCAAAAGGGTAGGTACTACCTACACCCCTCTCTGGCAGTTCGAATGACAGCTGAATCCAAAAGTTACAAAGACACAGAATGCCCAGCCAATTTTTCTCTCTTGCAAGATGTCTGCCAGCTCCCCAAGAGCCAAATGAACCCAGCCTGTGTGGGCAGGCTGGCCTAAACCAGCTGGACAGAAAATAAATGCTACAGACAACACAGGGGGTCATTTAATTTCAAAAGTGTTTTTAGAAGACCACTTAGGGGATTTTGTTTTCTCCATGCAAATGATAACTCATGATTTAAAGAGTTGCACTATGCTCTGCTAATGCTTTCTGAATTGCTATTGAATATTTTATCCTAGTGAAACCTTCTTGCCCATATTGGTTCAGAGCATCTCTGGTGGAAAGCCATTTTTGCACAATTCCATTTTGTAGCCTTTCACAGAAAGGGCTGTAAAGTGGTAATTACCAGAGTGGCTGTCCGCCTATGTGTCTTTCAATGCACACAAACTTCCCCAGCTGCTAGTTTATCATGAGGTATGTTATTACATGCTGATTTCTAAGTACACAAGCATTAGAAGCTGCAAATGCTTCAGATAAATTATGTAGTTCAAATTTCTGCAGAACTTCAGTTGTAAAACAAGGTGATCTCTGGGATTACGACAAATACTATACTACTATATTACAATATTTTGCTTTTTTTGTTTTGTTTTGTTTTAGAAAAAAAAAAGGTATTCCTTGAATCATGAAACTAAATCAATACCAGGCAGTTTGTGCTAGCACACAGATTTAAGACTGTGAAGATGCTAGGGATGGAAAAAAAGGGTACTAGAGTTTCAGACACCTAGAATTGGTTACTGTAGATCTTGAGAAAGAAACAGATGATGCTTGGAGACCAGAAAAATTGGGACATCCCAAGCTAAGAGCAACTCAATAACCAAAACTGTGAAAAGATCAGTCTTTGCCAGCATTATCATAGAGTATTGAAAATTTTTTCTTGAAAGCTTAGTGTTCCCCTTCAGGAATATGATTCTTTTAGTTGAGATTTCTGAGTAAAACTGCAAAGACATAGTAAGAAACCCTGCCTTTGATATAGGATGAACTGAAGTAGTAATTTTCTTTTAAAAAAAAATCCTTTCCTTCCCTTTTCAGCTGCACTACTGCATTTCCAGCAACAAGAAAACCCAACACCACCCATGGCCTCCCATCCATGGCATCCCATCCATATATGAAGCCTCACAGAGACATACAGTGACAGTCATTACCATGCTGCAGAAGATCACTTGGAGAAGGGTCACCTACTCCAGGGAAGCACTCTAACATTTCTCTCACCCTTTCAGAATAACACTTCATCTATTATGCTGAGTTGCCTTGAGAGGAAGGAGCATCTGTCCCACCAAACTCCTGTCACTGAAAGCGATGGTCTTTACCACCAGTAGGCTTGGCCAACAGTATGTGCCAGATTCATTGGAAGTACTCACAGGCACAGCTTACTCTGACTGGCATCACAGCTAACCAACTTATTTACACATAGTTTCAATGCCTGCTTAATGAAGTGGTATAAAACATTTTTAGTTAATCACTGGAAAGTCTACGCTGGTTCACAATCTGTGTCATTTGCTGGGGGCTCTCTGACTGAGGGACGTCAAAATGGGCAGTTCATACCCTTCTTCCCTGCCATAACTCTGCTTCCTTTAAGCACAACATGCAGGCTTCCCCAGGCACTCTTCAGCCTGAATCATCCCAGTGGCTGGGAGCCTAAATACCTATACAAGTTACTTAATGCCTTACCTACAGCCTACTCTTCACCATACCCCAGCACCGCACTCCTGCCTGCTACAGGCTGCTCATGGCTGACCAGGCAGCTCAGTTGTCAGCTCCAGGAAGACTCAGCTGAGCCAGCTCTCAGAAAGCTGAATTCCAGTGGACCCAAGGTATTTCTTTTGACAGGCATCAGAAAACCACTCTGCAGACTTTCCATCTGATTCACATTAAACAAGCCTTATGACAGCCGAACACCATGAGGCAACAAATGTCTGCAATACGATAAAAATGTGGCTATTTTTCATTTTCCACAGGAGAGAAGATGAGAGGTGGTTCCAAGCAGAAGGAAGGCTTACAAGTGTCATGCCTGCTATCACACACACATCTGCCTCCTTGCACCAGCATGCCTGACAGCAGTAAGGCAGATAAGGCAGCAGTGGGTTTCACCCTCAGCAGCACAGGACATCATCTTTCAGGGACTCCTGGCGTGCAAACCTTGGTTGCAAACACAAGCTGGGATGCTGATGCTTGCCTGCTATCATTAGGCAGGTGATCCAGGCCAGGTTGTGACCTTATGTGTCCCTTGTGCTGTGTGGGCAGACCCTGTGTGCTTCACCTCCAGTGTTTCCAGGGAAAAGTCTAAGATCATGTCAAACAGCTGATCTGTGAAGCCTGCACACATCTTCGTGCTGAGCTGGAGGCTTGGCATGGTCCTTTATATTTTATTTACTTGCTTATTGCCTGGCAAATATGTGTGCCAATTCCTTCCTGTTCCCATTTAGCCTCACTCAGAAGTATTTCCTGCTGAAGGAAAGGAAAAGCAAGCAACTGAATATGTTAAAAATACTGTGACCCTTCTCTAGGGTATAGTATAGCTGTGAATCAGTGTGACTGCTATTTCATGGTTACTATATGAAAGGTACAGTAAAAAAACTGCTACTCAAAAGATTTCTTTTTCTGCCATTAAATAACTTAAGAGTTACTATTAGGAAATGAAAGTTAAAAAGCATTTTCCCCAAAGGATGAGCTATCTATGACTCCACATTATAGCACACTACCGTAAAAATCAGAAAAAAGAAAAAAAGAAGATTGATTATTAAGTAAGTTGATCCAGATATAAAAGCTTGACAACAGAAAAGTCACAATATTAGCAGCTTACATATACCAGAAATACCAGCATCTCATACTTTGGGTCTTCGATAGCACAAAACACTAGAGGCTAATCCAGGAACATCAGACAATTTAATTAGATGAAAAATTAAACCATATGTATAGGTCATCAGATCAAGATTTCCAATGTTTCTGCTTTTGATATCCGACAGCTGTCTGAAAATGAGATTTTCGTTTCCTTTATGAAATCTGATTCCACTTTCATGGCTGAAATCAAGCAGCATGATGGAAAGAAGGGAGGGAAAACTGGCAAGTGTTGAGTCATCTGACTGAGCCTTATAGAAGAGTTCAACCTCTAAACAGTAAAAATGTTAGAATATGACAACTCTTCCTTTACAGATGAAGGCAATAAGGCAACACAAGAATAATCAGAATTTCTTTTTCCCAAAAATATATCCTAAATTTTCTTCATTTTCTTCTTTCAGTTCCACCATTAGTTACAAATTAATTCCTCATTAATCAATTCCTCTGTCTGTGGAGTGCTCTGTGACCCCTTTTGGCTGTCTCCTTGAGAAAACCACATAGGAATACTCCACATATACAATGTAAAGGCAAAGAAATGACATGATGCTTCTGCTGCATTGACTCATCTGCCATCTTCATCACTTTCCACCCTCTGTCATGGAGCAATATGAAGCACAGTGAGCTTTAGAAACCTGCCCATCATAAGGATCTGGGCAAAGCACAGCATGCCAGCTGTCAGCTGAACATCTATATTAAGGAGAAGCATGTGAGTAGGGATTTAACCCCAAAATGCTTCCTGTGTTATTTTACAAAGTTCTAACACCAATAACAAGTGCTTTTCTGAGGGAAGAACACAAAACTGAATATTCCATCTTCTATTTTACCTTATGCTAGCAATTGGCTTGGCCATATTTTCAGTAGCCTCTTTCTAGTGGACCTTGAATTTTCTATGACAACTCTTTCACTGGGAGTACAGAATAGTTCTGTATTCAGAAATCTGGTTAAACTTTTCTGCACCCTGTACACATCTGAAGTTTTAGAGTTATTTCCTTTCTGCAGCAGAACTATACTGAGATACCTTCCCAGGGCTTTGATGCTCACAGAGGGGACGTCTGCATGCATGCTCACCCATTGCCCCCTGCTAGGGCTGGGATGAATCTTGGTGAGTGATTTGAGTTCATACCACTGTTTCCCTTGAGCTAGCAATTTGAATCCACTGTCATATGTCTGCTATAATATCAATGTCTGCCACAGTAGACACATAAAAAAACCTAACCAAACAACCAAATAAAACCAACAACACAAAGAAAACAAAAGAACTGCTCCAAATATACTCCTTGGGGCAGAGTAGTTGATTATATACCCCTATGATCAGGAAAACCATGAATGTGGGAAGTTCAAGCCGCTGCTGCAAATCCATCAGGGCAGGAAAGTAAGAGGCATAATGTATCTTCTATGTTACATATCAAAGTTTTAAATCACCAGGTTTTGTATGGTACAATTATATTCTCTATTTCCACTATGGATCTGAGAAGCCTTTCAAAAAACAAACCAAACAAACCCTAACCTCCAAATGTAACTCAACATGGTCCTGCAATAGTTTCAGAAGGTCAGCATTCCCAAGGAAAAATGGTATAAGCTGAAAATTAATTCTGCCAGCTCTAATTTCAGATGGCTATGAAGAGATCATTATGAATGCTCACTTGCAACATTCACCCACACTTATTCTAATAGCCTCTATTTGACTACAAATTTCCTGGTGGCGGAAATGCAATACAAAGCAACAGCAAAATGTCTTGCCCGCACTGCTGTCAATTTAGCAGAAAAAAAAAAATAAATTAACCTGCATCTCTCTGGTTCAAGAAAAGTTTCATCAATATGTGTCAGACAGCAGGATCTAGAGCTGTGTTCTTTTAACGATTTCCAAGCTGTGTTTGCTCATTACAGTAATTAAAATAATAGCTCAATCCTTTCAGGGTCGACAGTTTTCTAAAAATTGCACTTCTTTATTTCAGCTTCATCCATCACCAACAGTAGGAAGTGATTCTTACACCAGGAGGGGGTTTCTTTGCACCAGGCAATTTACAGAATAATCCTAGATGCTGCAGCACTGGGGGAAGCCAGCCAGCACAAGGGGTGCATTGTTGGAAGCCCCTTGCCTTGCAGGGGCACCCCAGCTCCCCTCAGGGCAAGGGTTCAAAGCTTTCACACAAAGCAGTGGAAGGGGCAAGTTGCAATTCATCCACTGCCCAGCTTTTTCTCCTTGCCTGGGGGTGCCAGAGCTGGTGCCTTGGAGACAGGTTTCAAGGATCAGGTCTCTGCCTCGACTTTCTGCAATCTTCTGACTTGACAACCTGAAGGCTGGTGGCAGAAATAGGGTTGTGGCTGCAGCTCCTACCCTGTCAGGACAGGTCCCACAGGAGCAGAGATGAGGTTAAGCTATTTCACAGAAGGGAGTTTTGTTTTCGTTTGGCATCAGAACTGATACAGAGGAGCAAAGGGAGGATCAGCACTGAAGATTTATTTGTGCATCAAGGGGAAATCCAGAAGCCATTGAAATTGTTTACAGTAGGTTGAAAGAACAATACGAAGAAGGAACACTGCTCTGACAGACATCCAGATGGCATTTGCAGGCAAAACTCAACGCCTTTAGCCCAGCTAAGTTTCGTTACCATTTACATACTATTTCAGGATTTTATTTCTAATATTTAAAAAGCATAAAATTATGAAAGCTTTGGAGTGGCAAGAGTCACCCTTCCCCCTCCCCTCCCATGACTTTGATTTGTGACTGAATTAAATCTACATGATAGAATAAAACGGTCCAAGCAACTGGTAATTCAGATTACGAAACAGAAATGGAAGGAAAGGTGTGCAATGCACTAGGGAATTAAGGGATTCTGCGTGTTCATGCCCAGGGCTCTTCTGTGACAGAATTTCACAGAGTCTCCGAGTTATTCACTCCCAGAACAGGCTACCCAGGGTGCTGGAAAAGGTAAAATACACATACAGGAGGAAAAGGCAGGTTCAGCACCTTGCATCCAAACATGCAACTCTTCCTACACAGACTGACCCTGACACCTTCTGTTATTTGAAAGCCTGGTGTCTAGGAAGATGACAGTAAACCACAGCAGGGGATGTTTCCCAACCAGATACAAGAGAAAACCAGAACTGATCTGTCAAGGACCTGCAGTATCCCACGGAGGCCACTCTCCCTTCAGTGCAAATCAGAGCACAAGTATATAGACCTTTAAGACAGAGAGCCATGAAAGTTGAAAATACCCATCCAAGATTAGTATGAATTCAAATTTTACCAGGCAAACCCTGCCTTTCCATGGCCCCATTCTGTGACACCAAAATCTCCTTACTTCTGTACCAGTGCATTAGAGGCCACACCACTGACAGCTTTTTCATGGACTGGGTATGAACAGAGGAGAAACAATGCTTTTCAGTCTATCCAGATGCATCATTCCAGACTGCTGCTGGAGATAAGAAAGGATGAAAAAGTAGCACTGAGTTGTCTTTCATGTAACTACACTGAAGTTAAAAATAAATTTATAAAATATGTGTAATCCTTAATCTCCCTTCAAATCAAAGAAAAGGTGAGATTTGCTAGTGATTAGAGACCCCAAGGGATTTATTTGCAAATGGCTGGCTCAGACTCCGCTAAATTTTTCTTTTTATTTAGCCAGTTTGCTGACCTGGTTATACTCAAAAACATAGATTTTAATGAGAAAAATATCCAACCACCTCCAGCACATTAAAGAAAATAGAAAGGGAAGGGGTAGAAAAAGGTGTTGGTTAACAAAACACTGGGGGGGAAGGGAGACCTTTTCAGCAGCAGATGAATTCTATGTTGAGAAAAGGCCTAAATCTTCCATACAGGCAACGTGTTTTGTGGTTCCCTGCACAACTAATCTGTTGTTACTTATTCTTTTTCCTTCACTATAGATGGACCCTGTGTAGCAAGGAACGGGGCTCTGGAGAACAGCCCTCATTTTGTTCAGTACAATACAGCCTTCTCAGCCCTTACACTGCCACTTGAGCCCTCAAATCGTAGAGGCGATAGAATGACAGTTCTGAAATGAACAAAGCAAAGAACAGACTTGAGTCTCTTTTGGGTGCAATGCCACATCCTGGCTTACAGGGCTGGTAAAAGCTTCTATGTAGTGTTTTCTACCTCTGGTAGTTTATACAAACAACCCCTGTGGGTATTTCTTGGCTTTCCAGGAAAAGAGACAGTTGCTAACATACTGAACAGATTTTCAGTCAGATGTTTGGTGAAGGTTGGAGGAGGAAGGCATTAAATTTCTGCTTCCACATGACTCATTAGCATCCACTGCAGACTACTGGATAGCTGCATTTGCCTAAGGAAAAGGTTTTAGGCTTTATCAATGACATTTTAGATCACAGCCACAAGGAAAACTTGCTGATCTACCATGACTCACCCAGATTAGCGTTTCCCTTAACGAATTTAGTAATATAGAAAGTATAAAAGTGCCCACAATGACCCAGAAAAAAACAGCCCCACTAAAGGCCATTTTTGGTGGATGATGTTATTTTTATATCACAACACCCAAGAATACAATTCACATACTAAAGACATTCCACTTAGATAAAGTTTTAACAGATTTTTATCCATCCAGGCTCAGAGAAATGCAAGTTCAAATCCCAGAAGATGAAGGAGTTTCCATTCTCATAGTTAGGAGTGAAAGGAGTGGGCTGGAGAGGGAAGTGACTATAGTTAAAACTGTCAAGGAGTCTCAAGGAATGAATATGACCTGAATCTATTCCAGTTTCACATGGTGTGAGAACATAACATTTGTTTCCAGCTGAAGAAAAGAAAAATAAATGGGTTTCCATGGCTTTCCTGGGTAAAGCTATATTTGAGTTTGTTTTGAGATAGCACTTTTTGTAAAACGGTTCAGTTAATATTAAATACTTCAGAGCACTTCAGACAAAGTAGTTAGATTGTTGGCTCACTGAAATAACACTGCTTTCAAGCAGTGTACAATAATCAGAAAAACACCCTGAATTTCAAGCAAAGAAAATAATGATCATCAGGAGACCTCTGTTGATACTTCATTAAACTGGATGGAATTTATTGCTCAGTAAGAAAGTTCAGGATGTCAAATCTTTGTCACTTGCTACAAAGCTGCATGTTGGTGTCAGAAGCAGGTGTGACGCAGCAAAGAGTTGTTTAAGCATCCTGAAGCAACCATGTCCTGCAATCTCCTTCAGAAGGCTAAGGTTTCATTTAAGAAGTCTGTCGTCTTAAAGTGGTACTTGTCAGCTTTAGGTTTCTGAGCCCAAATGTGCTGGAGAACAGTGTCAACACCTTGCACACTTGGCCCCCATAAGGGGAGGGCTTATGACTAAACTACTTTTTAAGGATACCTATGCTGAGCTATGAGGCATGGGTCACAGGACTTTCACTCTTTCACAGGATTCACTCTTGTGGGAAATTCTGCACTGATTTTCTTTTATCTTTTTGTCAACTGTCACAACCAGCATTGAAAAAAATATGGAAGATGGAAATGGGAAAGAAAAATAAACAATAACAATAAAGAGACTGGTGGTATCATATGGTTGTATCTACCATGGAACTAAATTCACATAATATTATAAAACTATGAAGCTTAGAAATCATGATCCTTCAGCTATGAAAAAGCAACTCTACCCTAGGTAGCACAGTGGCAGTGTACCTACTGTACCCCAAGCAATGGGAGAAAATAAGGTGAGGATTCAGAGCAGCTATTTGGCATCTATCCCACAGACCCACTAAGCCTTCTCCTTCCATCCCTTCCTGAGGCCCCAGAGTCCATCAGACCACAAAGAAGAGCTTCCAAAGAACTAACTTATGCACTGCTTTAAGGGAATTCTGAAACTGCATATATTGAAAAGGGCAGTGGGGCTCAAGTGTATCATGGTCATTGCATATGATAGCAAGAAAGTTTGAGGGCACAGATAATTTGGGGAAGATGGTATGAAAAACAGGTAAAAGGCTATTTACTCTTAAAAAAAAAACCAAAAAAACCCCACCCCAAAACCCAAAAAACCCCCAAACAAACCAAACCACCAACCAACCAAAAAAAAAACCAAACCAAAAAACCAACCAACCAAACAAAAAAAAGCCCCACAAAAATCCTAAAATGCAGAGCTTGGATTTGGGTCTTGCCACGTCACCTCTTGAAAACTATGTGTATGTTTGACCACTCTAAGTGGCAACCCGAAGGGGTGGGGAAAATCTCGTGGAAGGAAATAAACAAGGGGGTTGAGGGAGGAAGAAAACTGTGTGCAATAGGACAACTGCTCAGATGAGCAGGAGTGTTCCCAACTTGGATGCATAAGGACTTAAACCAGTAGGATCCAGTTTTTGTAAGCTAAGAGCCATGAGCACTGAGACCTTCTCTCTCAAGAGAAGGGAAGAGAGGGGGAGGAGAACCAGCAAGATAGCCAAGGAAGGCCATCTGCTAAGTGAACCTTAGCTATAAACTCCAGACCTGCCATTACTAGGCTCAGACATTCATGTAAGTGTCCGGAAAACACCAACAATTTAAAAATTCCTTTAAAACAAGAAAAAAGTTTTAAAATGGAGGCGTCTTATTTCAAAATAGTGTTACCATATGCTATAACCAATTAGTCACAACTTAGATACAAAATAAACCCTACAACAAACTGCAAAACGAGAATATTTTTAATATTTTTGAAGGCGTATTACCATCAATTAGGAATAAGTGAACAGTTAAATTGTATGCATATGCCAAATTTTCTCCTGGCAGTATTTGTTAAGTCTAGAAAGAATTATTCTGGAGGGATATAAGGAAGAAAAGGGAGGGGGAGAAAAATCCTCCCACGCACATCCCCAGCTCCCAGCAGAAAGAGAGAAAAGTTAATCTGAACATCAGGACAAATCTGTAATGTCCTTAGTGAATCACACAATTTAATTTGCAAGGTACTTCTGGAGGTCATGAAGTCTCATCTCCTGCTCAAAGCTAGATCAATCTGAAAGGTGGATCCCAGCACCCTGTTCATCAAGGTTTGAAGGTGTCCAAGGGTGAAGACTCAATGGCACCCCCAGGCGATGTAAATGACAACCGTGGTGACAAAGTTTTTCCTTAGAGCCAAGTGGAATTTTCCCTATTGGGCATCATGTGCATTGCCCTCTTATTGTGCACCTCTGAGAAGAGTCTGACTTGCCTTCTCTACAAACCCCCTCTGGTTGCTGGAAGGCTGCTCCAACATCTTTCTCTTCTCTAGGCTGAACAGACCTAAGTTCCTCTGGCTTTCTCATGCACCACATGCTACAGCAGATAATTTAGAAGTCAGCAACCTTCCTTCTTTGACATCCTCTAGTTACCTTTATGTAGTGTGCTGTTGCCATTTCCCTACAACATGAAGTATGTATAGTTTCGTAATTCTACCTATAAAGGGTTAAAAAAGCACTGGAAATGTAAGCCAAAACTCCTCTACCCCAAAATAAATTCATAATATATTTCACATGAAAAATATCCACACCACCAACTGCTTGGCTCCACGCTATCCTCACATATTGTAGCTTTTGGGATCCATTTGTATAGTTGCTCCTAGCTTTTCTTTACTAAGCATGAAAGAAACTTGCATCTGCAATTATGTGAGTCTGGGATGTTAGAAAAAATAAAAGAAATGAAACTACTACTTAAGTTAAAAAAAAATAAATTTAAAATCAAGAGTTGAGAGGAATTCCTGTGATGGTAATGAAACAGAAAAAACAGGCTAAAAGATACTCCTCCAACATCAAAATCAATAGAACACTAATGACCTATAAAGAACAGGCACAAAGACTGGAAAAGACAATTTCAGAGAGACATTACAAAATGCCAGTCATGGGAAAACCCTCCTTCCGCTCCCATGAGAGCTGCTAATCTCTTATTAACCCCACCCCCACCCCATTTTGCAAAATAAATTATGAAGCCAGAAGGAGCCAATATAATCATATAAGTCTTATCTCTTTGATAGCACAAGCCAGAAGACTGCAATGAATTATTTCGTCTGGCTTAAGGCTTACAAGTATTTGCTTTTTCCAAAGAGGAGAAAAAAATTCCTCCATCTTGATTGAAATATTTCCAGGAAAAGAAGTTCTACCCTCAAATTCATAGTTTTTCCTCATGCTCTTTGTTTACTTCTGTTTACTTTTGATTTGAGTTCTGCTGTGACTTTGTCTGGCAGACTTTTTCAGCTTTAACACAACATGGCTTAATTTCACTGCTTCACAAGGCAAACCTCTCAGAGACCACAGCTGAATAAAACTAACTTCCCTTGTAAACCCCTGGAGTTTGCAAGTAACATTATATTCCAGCCTACCATATTTATAAGTCTCTTCTAGGAACCCTGCTTTTCCCCAAGTATCTCTTCCACTGTGAGAACCAGACATAAATTATATTCTAGCTGTAGTCACATCAGGTCCAAAGAGGAGATCCGGATACCCTTTTCTTTTTACCCTGTTTCTCATTTACCCTGTTTATTTACCAGTTACATTAGACACATTTACTGCAGAAATCAGACAAAAACCTCACAGTGGATAATAAAGCACTTTTCAGAAATACTTAAATAGTCTTTCACTACCCTGTAAACACAACTTATATTCCTCTGTTCCTGCAGATTTAATTTTTTTTATCTGCCTTTACTGAAATAAATACTGTTTTAATGTAGAACAAACTGTAACCTGGTTTTATTTACTACTTTTCTCTGGCCTTCTGTTTCCTAGCCCTTTAATTCATTAATAAAAATACTAAAACCACACACAGATGAGAAAGAATGGCTATGAATACAGCTTTATACAATCATATTTCTTAAATCACAGAAAATAAGAGCTGATGTCCAGAAGTCCTGTCTTCCTTCCCTTCCCCACTTCTAATGCAAAATTTGTGGTCTCTAAACCAATTCTGGCAAATAGCTGACCTTTTCTTAAAAAACTTCCAACACAGGAGTCTTCCCAAGCTGTCAAGGTAATTCATGCCAATATGTAGCATCCTTTCATTTAGAATAGTGTTTTGGGATACTTGGAATAATTCATTTAATATCTCCCCTGCCAGAACCATTTCCTTCAGAGCTTTGTTCTTGAACTCTTGATTATTCTGGCTGCTGTAATCTAGATTTTCAGTTGTCTGCATTTTTCCTGAAGTTCAGTGTCAAAAGTGAACACACTGTTCAGCTGATACTTTACCAACAGCCAAGAAAGCAGTCGCATCATCCCACAATCTAAAAAAAGCTCCAGATCAGACATTTCAGCCCTCTCATTTCCTTGAGGCAACATCATGACACTGTTGACACACGATCAGATTTATAAACAGAGCCACTACGAAATTTGTTTTCCATATCTAAATAATCCAGCTGAAAATAAGGCCTTTGATGTCTCCTGCCAGAGACGTGCTCGACGCCTGCCTTTTAACCTTTTTTCTTGCTCTCATTCTAAAGTGGTTTCCCTATCGTCTGTCAACAATTTTTCAAATTGCAGCCATCAGTTGCTTGGGTGGTTGGACTTTCAGACACCTCAGAAGGACACTTTCTAAGTAAGCAAATAAAAGCAGATCTGAGTGGCAGATGCAGACCATAAACACTACTTGCTTGAATCTCAGTTCTCGGTAGGGATGAAAGGCGATGCTTTCATTTTAATTACCTCCGACTGTCCTCAAATGTACCAACTCAGCATGTACAAAATCTTTGCTATTTCTTGAGGAAATAAAAATATATCTTAAAAAAACTCCACACAACAATGGAAGAACGGGGGAAAAAAAGCTACTGATAGCAAATACAGCATTTTAAAAACAAACTCAAATGTCACAGGAACAGGAAAAGAAACATGATCTTTATTTACCCTGTTCTTTAAGGTTTCAGTGAGGTAGAACAACTTAAAGACCACAATCAGGGAAAAAAACCCCACATGAGCAAAGACCACTGAACTAAACAAGCAAAGTGCTCAGTTGCACACAGATATTTTTGTCTTTGTAGCAATACAGAACTAAGACTATAAAAATCCAGCAAGGGAGCACTCAGGCGACAAATCTCTATAACATTTGTGAGTTTAGACATCTTCTGTTCCTAATACATAAGCCCAATTGTTTTCATCTTACACATACTCTCCATATTTTAGAAATGGTTATAAATACTATGGAATCGAAAATTGTACTGAGTTAGAACATTTAATAGAATTGATGTTTGTATCTAATATCACTACAATAATTTTCCAAATGGGATGTTAATGTGCAAGAGCAAGGAGGGCAGTGAGAGATGGGCAGAGCTCAGGAAGAGTCAAAAGAAGCATTTTCAATTTGTGAAGTAATGTGTAGGAGAGTTATTATGCTTATATAAGTATGAGTGTGAATGTCTGAAGTTCCAGCAGTTTGAATTTTCAAAGTAAACTGGCCCAAGAAACCAAGGAAACAAAGAATCTTCTGTCAAAAATCCTCCTTCTGAAAGGTGTCAGGAAAACATAATCTTCTTTCTCTTCCTAAGGAAAGAAGTCAGAAGCAGCCTTAAGAATATGTAAGAGTTTACAGAAATAAACAGTGAAGTAATACTGTAAAAGGCAGAAATGAGCCATAAAATTAAGAAGTACAAAACACGTCATCTTGATGATGCCTCCCAAGTAAGTATTAATATTTTCCTTGCTTCATGCATCTGTACAAGTTCTGGAAGCTGCTATATACCAGGCTAGAGTCTTCTTTCCAGAAAAAAAAAAAAAAAAAATCCCTGGATTTCTCTTTTAAAACCCATAAACCAAAGCACCATAAAGGAGTTTAAGCTAACTAGCTCGTGTGTTTTGTAGATGGAGTGCAGAGGCCATCCTTAAACCAGCTTGAATCTTGAAAGCTGTTTTCAAGTATTAGCAGCTACATAGTGCTAGTATGTTTTGCCTGGCTGGTTTCTAAATTAAGATAGATTTTATTGAATGTCTAAATACAGCATTTTATAACAACATTCAAATCTGATAGGGGAAGAAAACACTTTTAAACTGTAGTAAATACCATTAAAATCCTCCTCATTCATAATGAAAGATGCTACTGTGGTCACATGAGACCAAGAGACATCGCATTTTACATTAATGAACATAGTTTATAATTTCCTTCAAATATATTTTTCCACATTTTACTAAACTATGCTTTGCACTATATAATTTTTCCATTTTCCACTATATAATTTTTCCAATGGACAATAATTGTCCATTGTTCTCTCATTCTTAGCTATAGGATGAAAGTCACCTAACTTTAGTCAAGATTTCAAAATCATTTATGAAAGCAATGCTATTTTACTAAGTATACCAAGATAAACACTCTTATCAATTTCAGTAAGAGACTTGTCTAGTAACAGCATAGGAAAGTGTCTGATTTCTGCAAGTATTTCTAAATAAACAGCCAACATTCTCTTAAATCAAACTCTTAGCCTACTCCACTGCCTAACCATCAACAACCAATCTTTTAACTCAGTATTTTTCAGTATACCACCGAAGTTTAAATCCTACTAAACCTACTATTCCCAAGAAAGACATCTAGAAAGGTCAATCACTTGCTTTCCTACATAGTTACATTTCTGTCCTTGTCATTATATAAACATAATAAGCAACTCTATAGGCATGTAAGGCATCTCTGCATGCTGATCTTCTGCTACATATCCAGTATATCTGCCTTTACTGCTTCCCACTTGATGCTTATAGTGACTGTAAGTTTAGGATCTGAATTACACCCAAAGTAAAAGAGTACATGCTAGCATGTAACTTAGAGAATAATTTTTTTCTTACAACAGCTTTGAGTTGACACCAATAATTGAGAAGAGACCAATAAAGCTGAAGTGCCGACATTAAATTCTTGCATGTGTGGCCACTTTGATTGAGATTAATCACAGAACACGTGCAGTACAAAATCATGCACCTGGCTGGCTCTCTGAACACTTCTATTGGTAGCTAGTAAATGAATGTTTTTGAGAAGATCCATGCAGACCAACAGACCCCTTAAACCTATTGTCAATCAGGTAAGAGTAAAATTACATAGTAAACAACCATCTTTAATCTTCTAAAACAAAATTGTTTGAGATTAGAGGTTAGGAAGGCATATTCAGTTAAACACTGACGTACTACATTTCAGAGATATATTAGGTTTTGTGTAATTTTCAAAAAACAGTCTTAGAAACTATTAAAAACCATCTCTATATTAACTGTAAAACACAAAATAATGTAAATTTATAAGAAACCTTCACTGGATTTTTACACTACACCCACTGGACTTCTGGTCCTACACATTCTTCTTCATGGTTCACTTCTTACATTAGGGACTACAGGCAGCACCTCACTTCCATGCCTCAGAAACAAGACAGTCAGCAGGCTCACCTGCAACATGAGTTCCAGCTTTCCTATCTGCTATACCAGAGACTGAAGTAGAGATGACTTGTGCCAGGTGAGCACTGCTGGGTACTCTGTAAGAAGGTCTCCAACATGGCTTGTTTCTCCTCCCCTCACTTGCACTTTCCCACAATAGACAAAGGTGTTGAAGCACCATGAATCAGCAGAGCACCACTCCAAAGACACCATGTAGATGTGGTGCTTAGGCACATGGTTTAGTGGGGGACTTGGCAGTGTCAAGTTAATGGCTGGACTTGATGATCTTGAAGAACTTTTCCAAACAACAATTCTATACGGTGCCCACAGAGCACTAAACCAGGTTCTTTCCACATTGCTATCCATGGAGTAACAACAACGCCCGGTCCCACAGAAAACACAGTGTAAAGTCACCCTGTAAGGCTGAGATCAGAGGCTGAGATCATGTACTGCTGTAAGTCAAACTATATTTTGCCCTCTTACTTCACTACTCACATACTCCATCTTTTTCTTCCCAACAAGGACTCCATGTGTCTCATCCTTCCCGTGCAGTGCAAAAATAGCTGTTTCTCCCAAAGGACCATGTACCCAAGAGCCTGCCTGCCTTTTCCAACTGCATCTTGTGAAATTCCAGCTGGTCTAATGAAAATATTATGCCTCCCTTTATAACTTCTGCTTGCAGAGAAACAACGTATCTACAAACACTACAGCTACCATCCCTCTCTGCCTGAGTTTTTCCTTCTTCCTTAGTTTTTCCACAGAGAAAGAAAGAAGCCACTTCAGGTTTTAAATCATCAGCCAAGATTAAAGTCAGAGCTTAGATTTCTACCCAAAAAACTGTCATTTATTTGATTTACAGAGAAAGGACTGAAACTGCTCAGAGTGCTAGCCAAAGGCCATTTGCCCTCTGACATCTCAAACTTCCACTGGCATTTTGGCACCAGAGAGACAGAATCATAGAATGGTTCAGGCTAGAAAGAGCCTTTAAAGGTCATCTTGTCCAACCCCCCCGAAGTGAGCAAGGACATCTTCCATTAGATCTGATTGCTCAGAGCTCCATCCAACCTGACCTGGAATGGTTCCAGGGATGAGGCATCTACTATCTCTCTAGGAAGGCTGTTCCAGTGTCTTACCACTCTCACAAGAAAGAATTTCTTCTTTATATCTAGTCTGAACCTATGCTTTTTTATTTTAAAACTACTACCCCTTGTGCTATCACTACATACTCTACTTAAAAACTTTCACCCAGCTTTCCTGTATCCCCCCTTTCAGGAACTGGAAGGCCACAATAAGATCTCCCTTGAGCCTTCTGTTCCCCAGGCTGAACAATCCCAATTTTTTCAGCCTGTCTTCACAGGAGAGGTGCTCTAGCCTTCTGATCATTTTTGTGGCTCTTCCCTGGACTCTCTCCATCGTCCCATGTCTTTCTTGTGCTGAGGAATCCAGAACTGGACACAGCACTCCAGGTGGGGTCTCACCAGAGTAGAGTACAGGGGCAGAATCACCTCCCTTGACCTGCTTGCCATGGTTCTTTTGATGCAGCCAAGGATACAGTCAGCTTTCTGGGCTGAGAGCACACAGTAATGGCTTATGTCCAGCTTTTAATCCACCCAAATCCTTTTCCACAGGGCTGCTCTCAATCCTTTCACCTGTACTGATACCAGGGTTAAGATATTACACAGTACTGGTCCCAGTACAGAGCCCACTTGCTGCTGATCTCTATCTGAACATTGAGCTGTCAAACACTACTCTCTGGATGCGACCATCCAACCAATTCCTTATCTGGTGAGCAGTCCACCCATCAAAAACATGAAAATGTACATGCCCAGGTGTCTCTTTCCAGTCCCATATTGTATCTACAGAAACCTGGAACTGGAAAGAGAACCTGGACAACCATGTTCATGTTTTTGATCTGTAGTCCACCACGATTTCCAGGATAACCAGCCCCCAACGATTGTCACATTTTGGACACAGGCACCACAGGATTTTGAATCAGCCTCTGTGTAACCAGCAAAGGAGGACTACACAATAGTTTATAGGAAAAACAAAATGAGTCTTCTGCAAAAGGGTTAATTTGATCAGAAAGCATTAGCAACCTCTGTTCTCCAAAGACACAATTGGAGGACATAGCTCTTCAATGATCTCAGCAGGGAAGAGGCTCATGTGTATGCAATCAGATTTAAAAGTTCAGGCCCCCATCATCTGTCCAGCAATCCTTTCATTTTATCAGAGAAGAGAGAGCACTCTCCCCACAGAGCCAGGCTGGCTTTGCAACCTGGGCCACATGGCCAACCTTTGTCTAAGCCAACCCTGTACCATCCTTCAAAAGAGGTGGTGGGACAGCTGTAGTTCTGATTAGGGTCTCTACCACTGCCACCAGGCAAAACTCATTCTAACATGATTTTCACCCTGAACTGTTAATATATAGTATGGGATGTATTCTTCAGTTTCCAGCCTCAGAATGTGAACTGATTCAACAGATGCAAGCCTGGAGCTTTGAACTTCAATTCAGAAAGAGGACAAGCAGCAAGTTTAAGCTTCTTTTGGATACTTTAGTAAGTCTACTTATGTTTATCCACCATGTGATGTTGTCAGGCATCGTTCTCATTTGCTGCAGGACAGTCATAATTACCTACACACACCTTAGGTTATTATCCAGTTTTTAATTAAATGTGTTTATAAACTGATTTATAAGATTACAAGCAACATCAGAGTCTCCAGGAAAGCCCTTAGGAAGCATACAGTGAAGTAAGAGAATTCACAAACCAAAACACACCTGGGGAAAGATAGATAACTGAATGTTCTGGCAGGCCCCCAACAATGCCTTTTATTGGTAGAAATCAGCATCCACCACAGACTCTGATTTGTCATCCACTACTTGAAAATCATAAGGCCAAACCATTTAGCCCCAAACACCACCTTAAGCAAAAACTCCAATCAAATCAAGTCACCAGAAAAACTGAGCTAGGAAATTTACTCATAATCATTCTTGTTAAGTAAAAGGTAACACGTACACACACTACAGGAAGTTTATGCATCAGAGTAATGACATGACAAGTAAGTACTTGGTTGTTATAGCTATTCTTCCATAGTCCGGAAGTAATATGCAAATTAAAGCACTTTAATTTAGTGTCATCTCAATCAGCTAAGCATCACTGAGTCAATACGCAATCAAGAGTCCTCATAAACAGAAGCTTCATTATCTAAGTTAGACTAGCACAGTCCTTTGCTTGACGTAAGCATGCTTCAGCCTGCACAGCAGCTATAGTTTTTATATATAAAGTAACCTAAAGAAGAATGAACGCTGTATGTCTGACTCACCCACTAGGGAAGAATGAGACTGGCAGAGAACTGATAGCAATCAACATATTTAGTGACCAAAACTTAGTTTTGTCCTTCTGCTCTGCTATGCTTCTTACTTTCACCATCACTTGAAAGGCATCAGCATTTTGTTCTCACCAGGTCTGCTCCACCTCTGTCACCATTTCAAGTCTATTTTCATTTATGTTCTTTGATACAGGACCTAAGTGAAAAGGCACCCAACGGGCACCTTTGAGGAAGATTTTCAGGACTATCTAGGACCAAGCAGATCACACCTACAATGGCAGAACAGGGTGAGAAGTACCATACCCTTTAAGACCAGTCTCTTAAAACTGGGTGGAGGATTGGTAGATGATCATCATATTACTTAAAGAGAAAGTACAAATTTCAAGAATGTTTAATCAGTGAGGTGCGACTCTTAAGCTTTGCTTTGCATTTCATTTTTCTACCAATGGCCTTATATTTTCCCGCAGGGGCTTAAAGAACAATATGTTAAGAGTAGACACAGCTCAGGACTAAGAAAGCTCTGAGGGAAGACTTCCAAGTTTCTTCCCTCTTCAGTAATGGCTGTTAATGGTCTATCAACTTCATTAAATAAGATTGTGAGAAGCAGGATTTTTTGTTATTAGCCTTACATGCCTTACACTGGCCACAGAAGTATTATGATTGCTACTGAAAAGAATATTTATGGGTCTAAGAAATAATATTAGAAGCCTTCATATCTTCAAGAGTAGATAAGATCTGCCACTCCAACTGCACAAGTTTGTCCACCAACATAGTGAGTTCACTATACTGATTCTGTATCACTGGGGTAGCCCAAATTTTTTTCATTCAGCTCCTAGGCAAAAGTTGGAAAGCAGCAGCACAGTGTCACCACCCTGGTAGTTCTCCAAAGACCAACTAATAGATTGTCCCAAAGGCAATGACTTAAAAAAACCTGCTTTGGAACCAAACACCTCTAGGAACTAGTTAACTTGGTGAGATTTGTGTAGCATAGCAATGAATGAATGAAGTCTAAGATGTTCAGTTTCACATAAGCATAATTTATGTATCCCGCTATCAAATGACTGACATTATCTTGGAAAAACTCCAAGGGTCAGAGGCATGATACAGGAAAGGAAGCTACAGAAGGAGCTACTGTATTTGCTTAATAAATCTACTTCACAGACTGCTGTCAGTGGATTTTGTTCCAAGAAATTATACAAACTAAATAGCCTTAGAGGAAAAGAGAATGAACAGGGAGAGAGGTGAGAAGGATTTGATCTCTTGATCTCTAGAAAAGTTGAACAGCTGAAATGTTCAGGGACAATGTCTGCAGAACTCATGAAATTTCTGAATTATTGTGACAAAGTTCAGTTTCATAACTTGAAGGAGATGAAGACCACTACTTTCTTCATTTATTAAGGTGCCACAGTTTGATGTTTTATCATGAGGCTGTAACTAAACAGACTACTTACTTTTGTTAAGCCATTTCATTCTTTGACAAAATTTCCATATTTTTCCAAGATGTGAGTAATTCACACATTGTCTGCAATAGCTTTTTTAATAGAATAAATGGATCAAATTTTATATAATTACCTTTCCTATAAGATCACTGGAGAGCCTTAAATAAAAAGCAAAGTTTGATTTTTCACACTGCCTTCTCAAATCACTGTAGCTTAACTAGAAAGCACCACATGGAAACGTAAATGTTAAACAGAAAAAGAATACATTTATCACAAATTCTCCTAAATTTAAGACTATATACACTGCAAATGTAAGGATACCTTAGGGTCATTTTTTATGTAATCTTTCCTCATTCAACTTTAGGAATACGAAAATATCAAAGGGTAACTGTTTCTTCTCATATCCATCAGCCATGCTGCCCTTCAGTTAAATTTCATTAATATTGCCCAGAAGGTGTTATTTTCTTACTGTCGATAGAGAAATCACTGAAACAAAGCATTAAGTAAAACAATTACATAAAAATAGGGTAAGCACTATTGGCTCTCTTAACATTGTCCTGAGGAAACGTTTTCAAGGGATCTCTCAGACAACTTAAATGGCAAAACTCACTGCACTGCCATTTACTAATTAAGTCTAATACAGAATTAAGCTCACATGTACATATCTCTTGTAATTCAGAAACTCTTTGCAATTAGGCCTTAGGATGCAATTCTGATGCTCACCCCCTTCCACACAGACTTTACTATTCTGCAGAATTATTTGTTTCCTTCACTTGTCACTGTTAAGGAAGGTTGGTATTACTACCCTGTTATTTTTCTGTTCTCTGTAACAAGGAACTGGCCAGCAGCAGCATTATACAACTCTGAACTGCTAAGAGTCACTATGAGAGTTGCCAGTAAATAGTAATAACAGCTTCATAGACACAGATGTGTTATATATTTTATATGTTATATATATTTATATATGCACATACACAACTATAATACAGAGGTACACAGACCTTTCAACCTTTGCAAAGAAACAAAAGCAAAATTTTCACTTCATAAACTCTTAAAAATATTTCTCCCCTTAATTTCCCCCTCTCCCTATTAACCATGATACACTTAAAGCACCTGTAGTTGTCAGAACAGCACACCACCGCCCCCCTCCCTTCAACACATAACCCTGACCCACTTCACTGTGGAAAGCTGGTGAAACAGGCTCCAAATATTTCATTCTCCAGCTGGTCTTTAAGCCCTAATAACCAAGGGAGGTTGAAGTCACTCTCTAATCTCCTAATGTGTAAGAATCAACAGAGCTCCCCTTTGAGCAGCCAGCCTACGCCAGAGCACAGAACAGATTGTGTCAAGTGACAGCTGCTTTTTGGCAGAACACGCAGGCTCCTTACCAAGAAAGGAAGGCAGGAAGCATCACTCACTTGGGGAAGAGGTTGCCAGCTTACAAAAAAAATTAAAAAAAAATATATAAAAAGTCATCACATAGACATTTGAATAAGATCAGCGCAGCTCTAAAGTGAGTCCTAAATGTGTATACACTGCTGCCGTCTCCCCTTCCCTGTTCCTCTCTTGCTTGTCTTTAGTAGGATGAAAGTTTTCCACCATACTGTTTACCTATATATCTGAATGGTGGTTAAGATATCATAGCTGCTCTACAAAGACAAAATAATAAAGGATTGTGCTGCCTAGTTAGTTAAACCAGGTTTGAAATTAAATGTGTGATACAGATACTTTTCCTTAAACAGCATTAGATGTAAGAAAAAGAGCTGCAGCCCGTCGATTGATCCCAGCTTGTGAGAGTATTAATTAAATTTGGAAGTAGCCACACAGCTTAAGACCAGTTGCAGTTTCATTCAAATCAGAGGTTTCCGAACTTACGTAACTGTTTTTTCTGGATGCCTTTAGCATTCTGCAGCACAAGGTTAGAATTTTTTTAGGATGCTATGTTTTTGAAGACAAGTTGCTGGAATAACACTTGAGTACTTCTGAGTGTATTAGGTTCCAAGAGGAGGGAAAAAAAGATCCATCCCAATTACCTTTCCCACCTCTGTTAAAGAAATAGAAACAATAAATTGCCAGAGAAAATCTTGGAAACAAATCAGCAACTGACTTTCTTTAAAGGCCCAGTTAGATATTATGACTGCAATAACTGACAATTTTTCATCCATATCCTTTAACTGTATGGTTTAAGCCCTTGTTAGTTAAAATTTCAGTTCTGCTTAAAACCTCTGTCAGTTAGAAGCAGAACAGGCTGCAAGCAACTGCTTAGTCAAAATCACATTCATGTGCAAGCAGTCAATATACAGATCAAATGAAAGGATTTTGCCAGTTAGCTTCAGCAGTATGCAGAAAGGACTGGAAAGGGTAGGGAAGTGAGCAGTTTTAGAGGAAATGGACTATCCAGGTACATTGTGCTTTTGAAAGAAGGTGGTCGTATTATTCAGATTCAGATCAGTGAAGAATGTTAAGGTTTTTTTTAAGTTAGAATTTTTCAAGAACTCAAAAATGGCAAAATGGCTGTATCTAAATACACCAGATATCAACAGTATAATTTGTGCATCAAAGAAAAGTCCCAGACCCTAAAAATAAACACAGCTACAAACAGATCCGGTAATAGGAAGAGTTTTGCAATACAAGAAAACACTAATAAAACAGGAAAGACAGTTGCAAAATCCCCTCTTGCAAGCATCCTGATTACATCATGAATTTAAGAGTATAAATTATTGTCTTTACTACTTCCCCTACTGCTTTACATTCTGTTTACCAAACAGAAATAGCATTCAAGGAGTTTTTAACAGGTGTCTCCCTTGGCTCTGTGGCAGCAGAATCCCACTGGGCCAGATGCCAGTAGTGGGACACCTCTATGGAACTGATGCTCCACAGCCTGGGGCACAGGCATGGAACTCAGATTCAAACTCCATCGCTACTCCAACACCAAGAGCTGCTGTTGCTACATTTGAGACATTACTGGTTGGACAGGCATTTTCCACTGCAATACATGATCATCTGCTAGTTTTGCATCTGTCCAAAAATACACTGCAACTCATTGCCAAATTACAACTGTTCTCACAAATATTCCTCACAATCCAGACACTAAGTACTTTTCAGTATCAATTCTGTATCACTTCTCAGCTCAGGATCAGGCCAGTTTAGTTATTATTCTTAATTCAGGGTCTCTAGCACAACCCTACAATGAATCCTTCAGCCCGAGTCAGAAATTCCTCCTCATCTTCTATTGTCTGTCTGCAACATCTGGTGTACAAAAACAAAGCTTCTCATCTTAGACAAGCTGCTTATATGGACAAAGGTTATGAATCTCTCTTGCTATGTGCCTTCAGACTTGTCAACCTTCCTGCTTCACTTGGGAAGTTCTCCTTTTTCCCCTGGATGGGCAACCTCCAACACCACACTCCTAGTCAGGAGAGCAGTTCATTTTTTTAAAGAACAACCCATTATCTTATCCTGAAAGCCTCTTACTTGAAAGTTTGACAGAACTGAGCAAACCATAGAAAGCCTTCTGATAACATTTTGGATCTGATGAAGATTTATTCTAACACGAAGTGTTAGAATAAACTACAAGACCATATACCAATAATGTTTTAGAAAAGTTATAATGATCTTTGCCAAGTAACATATAGGTCTTGTTACTCACACCATGAAAGAGGAATGTAGTTTTTTAAAATGGCCTAAAAACTGCTCTCCCAGTTAACAGCTATTCAAAAAAGATAATTAAAAAAATTCTGCCAGTCAAATACAGCATAAAGATACTTTTTAAGCTGCTGCTTTTCACAGTTCTCAAGACCAGAAAACTTTTACTCAAAACAGAGACACCAAGGTACTGAACTTCCAGGACAGTCGTACTCCATAACTCACAGAAGAACATGCATAGATCTCTGACGAACTGCAAACAAGAGGGAGAGAACGGTCCAAAAGTGACTTTGCTATATTTAGGAATAGCAAAATCAATACAACACATCAACTCCACAAATATAACTTGGGTCTGTCACCAATGCCTAAAGCCAATACATCTGCAGGAAAAAAAAAAAAAGGTAGTAATTAATAAATAGATAAATCAATCTGATAGTATAAGGGGTAATTTTTCAATGAAATAATTTTCCAAGCACAAAAGAAATGCTTACTTGCTTGCTTTCAGGGGAATGTACCAAATCTCTTTAGGAGTTTAGCAATCTCTCAGCTGTTCCTCACATACTTGAATCTTGTGTTAGTTAACATTGAGCCTGTTGAGCAGTGAAAAACATTAAGATGATACCACACACAAGCTCAAAATGAGAGAGAAAAAAAAATAATGGCAACCTAACAACATCTACTGACAAAATAACTGATTTGCAACTCAGAGGGAAAAGCTGCATTATAGTCTGGATGCAATCAAATCAAATGGGTTTGTAAATCATTGCTAAGAATAATCTGTCTGGCTGTTTACACAATTTAAAAGAATACTGGTGTTGACACCCAAAGTCTGATTTCCATCTTGGTCTGCATCTGTAACTGTTTGCAGACAAAATTTTGTCATCTCTATTAGTTGGAACAGTTTGGCTATTCTGGAATAGCCAAACATTGTAGTTATTAGGTCTCCACAAATCTTAAGTGATAGCTCCCATGTCAATATGTTTGTAAAAGAAATTGTAAAAATAAACTCAAAAAACTCAAAAAAAAAATGTACCACCAGACTGAAAAACAGCCATGGAAACATCACTCTGGGATTTTACATTTACTGTGTTGTTGACTTCTGTATTGTGTATGTTCTATTCACAATAAAAAAACTCCAGGAATTTTACATGGCTGTGAAAACAAGTAATTTGACTACTTTATAGAAAGCAACTTAGCATGTGGTTTTCTTTGGTTGTTGCATTTTGGGTTCTTTTGGATAGTTTTGGCTTTTTTCTCTAAATTAAAAAGTTATTACATTGAATTGAACATTATCAGCTAGTTTTAATACATGCAATTGTATCCACTGAAAGGGAAGAGAGTGAAAAACAACAGTTGAGAGCAACTGTTTCCAAATATTTGATTGGATATGGTTCAAACAGTCTGCAGTCCAACCCTTACAAGAAGAGGTGCTCTTATTAAATAATACAAGTCCTTTGTATATGCTCTTGCACCTGCTCTTTTCAGTGGAAAACACATTTATACTGTTCTCCACTCCTACGATGTTCTTGAGCCACAGCAACTAAGAGTAAGGAACCCAGATTTGGTGCTCCAAAACCCAACACCCATAAATCAACTGCTGTGGGCAGTTAGAGGTGACTAACATACTACATTTAAAATGAATAACTGCACTTATATGTCCTGAACATGTAGGTTTACATTTTTGTTGCTGCTGCTGTTATAACCAAACTACATTTGATATGTAATCACATTTTTGCTGGTGCTGCTGCACTTACATCTGAAATACATTAAACATGGAATCAGCTAAACAAAGCATCCTCATTTCTGTATCAGCTTAATCAACCCCTAGACATTAAACTAATTTTTCCATAATTTATTTCTGAAAGGCTATAGATGGGACATTCTTTTATAGATGCTAGATTAAGCTTCAAAGTTTAAGGCAACGGGCTTTTCCATCTCAGTTGTTTCTGAATAATATTTCAAAACCCTGCCATTTGTAGCCTCTGCCTTCTCTCATGAAAGTGACCTCCTACATCCAGGTCATTGTGTTCAACTAACTAGAAGTCATTCACATTGCTTCCTTAAAATCCTCACTTTTTGAACCACGGCAGTCTCAGCAGAAAACCAGAGAATACAAGTATTTGCAATTACTCAGAAGCAGGCTCTTCTCTAAAGCCCTCACTAGTAATCTAGCTCTGCTCCCATTTAAATTAGGGGGTCCTTCATTACTCTCCTGAAAAAAAAAAAAGAAAGAAAAAAAAGGAAAAAAAAAAGGAGGAGAGGGGGAATCATGGCTCAGTTCAGGAAGTGTTACATATTCCTGCAAAATTACTTTGAACAGAGAGGCCATAGAGCATTACTCTGATCTGAGAAGCTGGTTATAAAGGGTTTTGTCTTATCTCTCCCTGGTGCTCCTTAAGTTTTCACTTATTCCAAACGTTACCCAAAAGTTCTGATGTCACAAAGGAGCCATAACTCTCCTTCTGTGGCAGAGAACAAAGAATTTTCTTCTCTAGTGAGGAACTGCTGATATGAAAGACCGATGAGCTTTTTCCAAATAAAAAGTATACCTGGTGAAGAGCTATCTTATATGGGTTACTAAGCCCTGGACCTACAAAACCAATCAATCATTCAAGACAAATTTCTCATTTACAGCATTTGCTAATTTTAAGCTTAATTGACCTGTGAAACTCATCTGGCATAAGAAGCCACGATATGACATGCTCTAGCATGCAACCTTATGGAGATGTTGCAGCACGCCACAAACAGACCACAAACGTAAGAAATAAACACACAAGGTTATTTTTAAATCCATTTCAGAGCAATCATTTGAGGACATAGGTAAAAGGGTGTGTTTCTATTTGTTTTAATGCTTCCTCCCATAAAGAGATAAATTTTTTAAACATCTCTGTTTGTTTGTTTATTTGTTCAGTACAGAGAATTCCTGAAGGGGAAACTAATATTTATAGCACTGCTAGTCAAAGTATTTTGTCTCCATTCCCAAGATTATCCCTTCAACTAAGACAAGCAAGAAACAAAAACCCTCATCTGCCAAAACCAGCCCATGTTGTTTCCATTGTTGATTTCTTTTGAAGCCAATGATACTGAAGCCTAGGGCAAATGCTAACCGACCAGGTCCTTCATTTTAGTTTCCCAAATAGCTATCCACACAAGGTCTTGAGCTTTACAAACAACTAGATCAGCCTTTAAAAATAGAGCATTTTAAACTGATCCAACTGCACTATGAACAGGACTGGGTATTGCTCAAGGGTTGCTTTTCGAAAGGCAACAGCTGAAACTTTCAATTCAGATTGGAAAGAAGCAGACTTACTGCTACCCAAGGTGAGGCCTCAAGCTATAATGCTTATTTTCTCCTCCACTTTATTTTATAAATGCATCTAAATATCCCTGTGACTGGACCAGTAACCATGAGCTATGAAAAGCAATCAAACACCAATCATCACCACACACAACAGAGAACATGAGAAATATACACATAAAGCACACACTTGGTTCCTGTGACACAGGCTCTTAAACCTAAGGGCCCCCCTCTATTTGCAGGCAGTCCAGCTCCCATCCATCACAGTAGCTTATGAGCACGCAGGTATTTAAAGCTGAAAATGTTCTTACCTTGAAAAGGTAGACTTGTGCTAAGCAAGAGAGGAATGTACTTTGTGCTACTGATTTGGGCAGCACAATCCTTTAAAAAGCATCCCTATACTGGTTGTTTTCAAAACTTGAGGAAGAGGAATTTGATTTTCATTGGCTTAAACACTTACTGGGTTTCAAATTCTAAGACTCAACTCCCTACACCCCGATCCCCTTCGAGCATTTTCAAAATGGAAACGACTAACTACAGCCTTCCTTTGCACAAACTTCTTAATGGAAATGCCAGCTTCCTTACACACCCACTCAGATGTATACAAGCTGTGGCAATTTGTCTTACAGGAATCACACAGCATCCAGCTTCTTTCCTCATGACCCCAGAGCACACAATTTAATGTCATTCTGTATTTTTAAAATTTGTGGCATTGATTTCAGTATTTCATTTAGCTCCAAGTATCTGAAGCACTGTAGTTTTGTTGAAAACTGCATATAAAAGAGAACTCTTCTGGCTATTTTTTGAGTAACCAGAGATATGGAAAATTCAAAAGTATGCTTTTGGGTAGCATTAAATTTACTGCACCCTTTTTTTCAGAGGAATATAAGACATTGAAAATAAACTAGATACCTAGATAGGAATGGGTAAGTCACTGTGAAAGTTTTTTACCAGTTACAGTTAGCAAGACCAAGATTCCAAAAGCAAAAAACACAATTTAGCCCACCCATATTGGTAAGATAAGGTAGACAATTCTGCTGTATCACTTTTTTAGTAACTTGCCCATCAGAGCATAACTTCCTTATAAAAAAATATTTTCATTTTCCCCTAGAAAAAGTTCAACCCAGTCACACTGAATAGCTTTCACTGCTCGCACATGAAAAAGAGGTATCTGGAAGCAGTCTGGTTTCTGGCATATAAATATCTTGGAAATCAAATAAAAGTGAGATCTGGCATTTGTGTATATGTGTGAGTATATATATATATGTATGGTGGTTATTACTCACACCTTGCTATGATAATATGCCTTGGCAAATACAGAGTGCTAGATGCCTTCTCTCTCTTCCCCTCCATATTGTACTGCTGTAACTGGCCACCAGCAATTTGACATAGAAAAGGTCTGTGCTTAGGAGCTCAGCTGGCATCTGTCCAGACAATGTCTGGGGAGGAAGAACTTCTCAAGAGCCACCGCTAGACGAATGCAGTTGGAAGAAAGCCTGTGAGACTGCAGATTAACAGGCTATAAAAAAACCAAAACAAACCAAGCCCAAGCCCAACACACACTCAGACTGCGTTAGCCAGCTGACAAGCTCATCCCCACACTGTGAACCAGTTTGTCAGACACTAGAACTGGTGGTGACCGGGAGCAGTGGCACAGCTCTGTTTCCAGGCTGCTTAGATAACAACTGCTTGGCTAATGGGATGGACTGGGAGAAGTTATTTTAAGTTGCAATTGCTAGTTCATATCTTATCAAAAGAGCTGGACGTGCACAGTCGTTGCTGCTAATAGCTTCCCTTCCCCTTCTGAAAGAGCAACAAGAATTTTATTCATGGCAACTAAAGATAGAGTAAGCTGTCCCCAGTGAGGGGTTTGGGACACTGCTGCTGAGACCACACCAATGAACCCCAGTGCCTCCCACTCTTCTTAAAGGCAGTCCTGCTGCAACAGGTTTGACCCACAGCTCTCTTTTTCTTGCAGAAATACCTGATCAACTTCTTTCTTACGGTGACACAGGCTCCAACTAAACCATCTTGTGGTGGCACAGCTCAAAGGCCAAGCCTGCAAAAGCAGCCCTCCCTCTCTAGCTGAGGCAGTCCCAGCTGCACAGAGAGGGTGGCAAACTGCTTTGTGCTTTCAAGCAGCTGGGAGAAGTGTTACAAATCACAGTGAGAAAGAAAAGTACAGCAGTACTGCACATCACATGAGGCAGAGCTTCATAGCAGAATGACAGCATTCTTTATTTGTTATATAGGTATTCTCTATTGGCTACATACAAACTAACTCCAACATGAGAACAGACATCAATGTCAGATCCAATATTAAGGCATTGCTGTAGCACTGGATATTCTTCAGCAGGCAAGGTTAAGTGTTGAAGGACAGCCTGACCTTGCTAGAAGTCCATCTGAAATCACAATGTTGCATGAGGAAGCTGGGCATAACTATGTTTTTACTTGCCTGACTCCTTACAGAGCCACATCTTGGCAACAGATTTCTCTAAGATCAGTCACTGAACTGTTACAGTAGAGATTGGTCATCTGATGGTACCTACATTTTAGGAAAAATGGTCCCATGAATCCTCCAATCCTAAAATCTGCTACCAAATACAGTATTTTCCATCAAGTATTTAATAACACCTATTTCAATAGGGTTTTCTAGGCCAGCTGTAATCACTTACCGCAGCCTTTTAGACTACTGTGACTTTCAGAAGTAAGACATTACTTATTTTATTTATCATTAGAAAAGCCCACATGCAGTGAAAAAGGTACATATGGTACCCAACTACCACTGAGAGGTAGAGAACTGGGTGCTTTCCAACTTTTTAAACTAGATTCTGGAACAGTTTCTCCAAGTTTTGGTAATAAATTGTTGAAGAAGATAACGTGAGGCTTTATCTTTCTGTAGTAATTACATTATGATCTGTTCCTTCTCTCCATGAAAGAAAACCCACCCAAAGGTTGCTGGATTTATTTATTTATTTATTTTCTGGCAATAAGATGCTGCTCCAAGACTGTGCCACACACAAACTGGATAAGCAGCCAACTGCTGAGTGGGAGGCTCATTAAAAGGGGCCATTTGCTTGCCATATGTCTCTTTCTTCTAGACAGACTAATTCCAGTTGTTAAAAGTTTTAAACCAGCACTGCCGATCAGCAAAACAACTTTTCTGTTTAAACGGTACCAGGAATTTCCCTAGGCATCAGAGTACTGAGAACCACTCGCTGCTCTGAGGGAGTTACTGGTGAGAACTGAGAGCTCTGGTCCCTGAGCAGGACTGGCAGAGTGCCTCACTCCTGTCCTTGCAAGGCCAGCATCTCCCCATCTCCCGCAGGGAAGCCCCTGCTCCCACCACCTCATCCTGCTCCTGCCCTCCACTGCCACCCAGGCTGCTGCTATTGTCTCCTGCTTCCTGGCCTCCACCATGGTCTCCCCCTCATTCCTCTCCTTCCTTAATACTGCTACGACTTATTCCCACACCCAGCAGGATGACTGCAGGAGTGTAAGCAGACAACATCAACGAGACTTGTCTGCTGTGGAGAAGTCTGCTTGGGAAGGCAGCACAAGCACATCTGCTCCCAAACATCCATCCAGAAGAGCTCCTGCAGATGTTTGGGTCCGCGCTATTTATCTTTACAGCGTGGGTTCTACAACACCAGTAGAGAAACAAGGGTGACCTACAGGCATCCACAGGCTTCCTGCAATGGGACAGTGGAATCAAAGTGACAAAAAGGAAACCAACCCACCCAAAGCCTTTAGGATTTCAAGTGCATCTCTCAGCCTCTTTTTCAGAATCAGATAAAGTGCTTTTTTAGATAGGAACATACGGATTCTAGGTCTCATCATAAATGTCAGTCTCTCTCCTATTTACATACTGTTTTAAGACACTACCAGCCTAAAGTAAAACTTAGGTTCTCCATGAATTTTAGTTAGAAAGTTTGTCTAAATTCACATTATGTTTCCATAGCGACTGTCCTCCTGGAGGATCTGAAAGCACTTCACACAAAAAAACTGATACCATGAACAGTTTCAAGTAATGACCATTTACCCCATCCAACACCCCAACAATGTCTAGAGAAGGTCACAGCTTATTTAATATCCCACTGCAAGTCTCATTTCTACTCAGAGTTTCTCATCCCACACCCCAGGATATGCTGTAGCCTTATACCAATTCTGAAGGACACATCCTCCCCAGCACCTGGTTCTGGGATTCCAAGTCACACACAAAAATCTCTAAGATAAGAATGCCATTTGTCTAGGAAATGTTTTATTTCCCACCACACACTTTGAACCCTAGCACTTAAATTATCAGGTACACAGTAGCTAAAGAACTGGATTATGTAAGCCCCCTGTCCATTCATCTAACACAAAGGTTCCACTTTTCCCAGTAAGCTTCACAGGGGTCCCACTTGGCCCACACAGCCTTTATGTTCTGAGTTTGGGAACGCAAAGGGCTATGGGGAATTTTATCAGAGACAGCTTTCCCCAATTAGAGCATCCTGATGAAAACTCTTTCCTGCACAGACATACATCTCACACTTTCCTATGTTCAGAAGTTTATTAACAGTAAAAAGAAAATAAAAATAATGAAATTAAACAAACCTGTTGTTCTGGCAGAAGAGAACAAGTGAACTTCTCATAATTTTGATGAAGACCTTCAGAAACCTTCAGATGTGACTGTGCATTCTAATCACAGGTTCCTCTTCCTTTTGCATGCACACGTGCAGCCACTGTGACAAAAATGGTACCTTTCACATCATGAGCAGCTCCACACACACACATTGAGAGGGATCAGGTGAGCACCACAAAACAAGGAACAGACGCAGCAAGATTGAATTATTTCAGCCACCTAAATAAAGCCAGCCAGCCTTGGCTGGCTATTCCCAGTCTAATCCAACACACAATTCATGTGAGATGAACTGGAAAAGGTTGAAACAGTGACAAATATATGAAGAGCATGGTGTGAAGGTGACTCCTCCAAAAAGCAGAGCCCTCTTAACATTCAGATTTAACAGGTCTTTCTTACTCAACACAGGCTATCAACCAGCCAAGATGACAATAGCATGTCAGTATTGTAGATTTTGTGACAGGTGGTTTGCTGGCCAGGCACTCCTAATTTGAGGACGCTCATGAAGGTCCCTGTACTGTATACACATGTACACTGCATTTCCTTCCTTGCCCCTGCTCTGCTCACCTTTGGGATCAAACAGCGTGTTCTGGTTCAAAAGAAGAAGATTTTAGCCTCACCTGCAGCAACGGGAATGAGCAGAAGAAATGGAACTTCACTTCTGTACATAAAGCTGTGCGGGAAGTAAGCACAGGCTTCAGCTTCCCTCTAATGCTTAGGTCCTTTAAAATGAGAAGTTAAATACCCATGCTTTTCCTATCCAGTTAATAATGGTCACCTTTGCTATTAGTGTTAATAGCTTCCCACACACACATACACATACTGAAACAAGTTAATCTCTGCCAACTGAGAACAGAAAATCTCTGCATAACTGCTCACGACAGAGGAAAAAAAGCCAGTTTTTCCACTCCTTGAAGTTTCAAAGCTCACAGAACTGCGTTTTCCTGACACAGCAGAATTACTGTCTTGGATCACAGGCTATATTAAACACACAAATTACATTCTCTATATAAACAGAGTTATACACAGCTTAAATAGCATGGTTTTATTTTCTTATTGGCACCAATTGATACAGTAGTTTAGTTGAAGCTTAAGACATCTGTGATGTCAGTTGCTTTAATAGGCAGCACTGACGTGACCAGCTCTCGTTCCCAGACATGAAATGTGTTGGTTTCCATGGGGAGGATTCTGACCAAAGAATTCCTACCACACTTCCTATCAGTTGTTTTGAGCAGCAAACGCTGGGCTCCAGGGGAAAAAAAAAAATTTAAAAAATCTGTTTGGGCTTCCAAAAATTCAGATGACATCATCCTGTGTGATGAATTTCCCTGCAGCTCCCTCCCCAAACACACATGATCTATCAAAAGCCCTGCTCTACATCTCTATCAGTTGCGTTCTGTATTTACAGAAGGGAAGGATAATCATGATTTTTGCCTTGTTTGCCATATCAGTTCAGTTTTAACAGTTTCCCCTCCAGTCCCCAGATGCAAAAAGTGACAGTCAAAAAGAGATCTCTTAGATTAATTGCAGGAAGCACATAGCAAATTCTTCTTTCCTGAATTCCCATGCAGATTTAGACCATGAAATAATAAAAGAGAGGACAAACTTGAGATAAAGGAAACCCGATGGCAGAAGAAATCACCACCCAAAGTTTAAAAAAAAATGTATGCAGTAAAATAATTTTCAAATCCTCTAAGCCCTAAGGATTGTACTTCTCTACAAAAGTTTTTATCTGCTACTAGAATGCACTATGATACAGGTGAAGTCATGGGATAGCTGCATTGGTGACTGCATCATTCCTTGTAAAGATGTGACAGCAGAGACAAATGCTTGCTTTCTTCTGCACCTGCTACTCTGTTCATATGGAAACCCAACTCCCAACTTCATCCACCAGGGTTAAGCAGAAGATTAACAGAAAGCATCATTATCCAGATGAACTATCAACTCAAAACATACCACTTTTCAGCTCAGATTTTATAAAAAATCTTTCTTAAGGTTTGCACAGAAGGGAAAGCATAGATTTATTTTTTTTTTACCAATTAAATAGAGACTGCATCATTTACAACTGCTTTCTCTTTATTCTCTTCTCCCATTAGGAAAACAGGTGTGAAGTTCCAGACTTATTTTTAACTGTATGGTTTCTATGTGCTTGAACATCTGCTTCAGGGTAGGAAAGTTGTTCAGTGTCTAGAAACAGCCAGGTCATCCCTATGCCAACTTTGCTGGCAGGACCTTACCAGCTGGGCAGACTGTTTGTGCATTTCCTTTCTTTTAAATCCTTAAATTATACCTCAGGAAAGCAGAGAACAGGTTTCCTCTTAGGAGCCACATTCCCAGCTTCCTTGTAGCTAGTATTTAGGGCAGCCTCAAGTGGTCAGAAACATGAAACAGGACCAGAGTTGAGCGCAGCCCTAAATACACCTCAAATTCCCAGTGGGGATCAGCCTTTTCCTCTCATCTTCCTCATGGTTAAGTTAAGTGCTTGGGAGAAGGGTCTTAAAAGCTGCTTAAGTCTCTGTCTCACATCATGGAAATGAGCCCAGCGCTCCACTGTACCAGCCAAGAGCTAAGGCAAAGTAATTCAAGCAATGCCAAGTAAATCCTGTGGGATTTAGCCCATCTCCCTGTCTTCTGGGAACCAGTTTCCTGGCTGCTACTCTACTCTTCCCTTCACTGCAGTCTTTCAAAAGTCATCCTCCCCAGTTAATTTCTTTTGTACAAGCCCCGAGAGTTCTTTCCTAACTGATGCAACTCTGACCAGCTTCTTTGCTGCCCACAGAGATCTGAAATGAGCAAACAAACAAAAGAAACCCTCCTTATAATGAATGCTTGTAAGGTCACAGCTGAATTTCAGCAAGTTACAAGTCTGCAGACTTGAGAGGAACATGTGATCCTTCGAATTGTCAGCTGTAAAAGCTGCAAGTTTTCCCTCCCTCCTCACTCCCTTGTCACAAGTAAAACACAAAGTTCAACACTGAGGCAAATCTTAATTTTTTTAACAAGCATAAGATTATACTTGTGCTGAAGTCAAAGTAGAGGAGTGGAAGACAGCTGTATCTCAAAGAATATGCCTCTTCCACTGAGTACCTCACTGAGATAATACTGAAAAACACTACTATCACAAGTTTTTGTTCCTTTTGAGGCACAAAGCAAATCCCATTAAACCAATTTTTATAGTACAAACTGGTGTCTACAAACCAGAACCTCTTATCCCAGGTTGGAAATAATAAGAAAAAAAATGCAGACATTTTCTCTCCCTGAACTTCTTTAATACAACCAGGCTCTTCCTCCATCAGTTAGAATTACACTACCCTGTGGGCTAACCCTGCTCTTCTCATCATAACCAAGAGCAGCAGCCTTTGAGCACTGCAGACTCTACAACAGCTTCGGACATTTCAGGTGGGCCAAGCAGCAAAACTGGGAGGTGGGTGGGAACTAAAAGAGTTGAATGGGGTTTCACCAGAAGTCTGAATACAAATGTAGCTATATCCAGCCACCAAACTGAACATCAAAGCAAATTGTACAAAGTCTCTGGGCAACTCCAGAAATGTCTCATAGACACAAGGTTGCATATGTATGAAGAGACAGTGTCACAGTCCACTGATTTTCATCTATGAGAATGATACCTTTAAGGAAACTTGACACTGCAAAAAAACCTGGCTGACTCCAGAGAGATGAAGTTGAGAATGAAAGATTCTCAGCAGTGCAACCTGATGAAGAATTGCAATGCCACCACTTCGCTAGAAACTAAATTTGAACCACCTACCCCCACTAAAAAGGTATTCCTGATCCACAGCTTGCATTCTGGGAATGCTGCCAACACATGACACTAGAAAACAAGAACTGTTTACACACAGAACTCCTTGGACTTAGGGGAGACTACTCAATCAAAAATCAACTAAGCAAGCAAGCAAGCAAAAAACCTGAAACAAAACAACAACCAACTGGGAAGACATGCCCAGACATAACTTTAGTAACTGCAGCGGTAGTGGACCAAGGGTTGGACTTGATATCTCTGAGGTCCCTTCCAACCCAGCCAATTCTATGATTCTATGAACTTAATAGTTATAAAAAAAATGCAAAGTAGAAAAGATTCTCCAATACAGGTGGTCAGATAAATGAGGAATCTTTCATTAAACCTAGGTAAAGAGCTGCTACTTCACCAGACTGGCTAACAGGGGGATACGAAGAGGCAGAAGGAACATGTGCACCCACAGGAGCAAAAGAAAACCATTTTTTGCCAGCAACTTCAGTGCCTGTATTTTAATATTGATTTAGAGTTGATACTGCACTGCAGATCAGTAGAGAGGCATCTGCCAAAAATTGAAATATCAGGCTCAGAAAACTGCAGTAACAAACAGATAGAACCATGGAGAAATCTGACAGCAGCTAAAATTGCTGAAGGTAACTCTTGGGAAGAGGAAGAAAGCAAGAAAAGAAAAGCAAAAAAACCCAAAAAGAATATTGGTATTTCCTCCTGTATGGAAGAATAGTTCATACATAAGCTCAAGGTGACAGGTCTGAAAAATCCAGGAATATGAATATAGTTTCCAGTCTTCAAAGCTATGATTGTCTAGAATAGAAAAACTTGTCTTTAGGAAAGAGGAGGCAGCAATTAAACTTGAAACAAGTAGAAAAATGTATTCTGTGACAAAAAAATAAAAGCATGGGACTATGCTATTTGGGCCATTACAAGATTTTCAGACATGACTGATATCAAGCTTACAGATGAAAATGCATGAGCACCGCTCATGAAAACAAGTGCCCTCTCACTCTTTAATACTCAGGTTTTTAAATGAACACTCAAAACAGACTTTCTTGCAATTATTTATGGGAAGAAAAGGTAAGCAGCTCTCAGGAAACTTCACACAGTCAAGTATTCAGAGCTACAGAAGCCATACTTCTCTTTTAAAAGCATGAATGCTGGTGGCAATGCTTTCATTACCAGTACCTATGAAGAAAAGCTTTCAAACCTCCAACTGCTTTTTAGATCACACCAGCTTTTTCAACAACAAAACAAAACAAAGCAAAGCAAAGTAAAGCAAAGCAAAGCTTAGGCACTGGGGGGTTAAATTTCCGGGTTGTTTTTCCCCTTGGTTTGCTTCTGAGGACATTTATTCATTAATCATTTACCAGCCCAGAGACACATGGCAGCCCCCCTCTCTGGGAAGCACTTGGGCTCTGTCCTCTTGAAGTTAAGTTCAGCTGTACAGAACAAAAGTAGCAAGAACTATGTGACAGTTGGATACCAGGTTAAATTCAAAGCAAAACACAGATTAAAATGCAAAGCACATTTCATATCAGGGAGTGGTGTACCTGTTGGATGGAAAGGACCCACCTAAGTAAGTTCCCTGCTCCAGAGCAGCATCTCTCCCTGTTGTAAAACTTTGAACTTAAAAATTACCCCATCAAAGCTGTACCATACCACTCACAAAGAAGATCAGGAGTGGCTTCTCCCTAAATCCATCTGCTGCTTCCAGGGAGGCAAAGCCATGGACAAAGAGCTCTTTGCCCAGTGCCACCTTCCTTGACCAGCAGACAGTATTACATTGCACTTGAAGGAGTGAAGAGTCAAAGCTGAATGTATGACAAGGAAGCATCCCTCTGTCCATAGAGTAACACAGGTTGGCAGCAGATACCAGAAATGCTCAATCAAAGGACATTTGCCAAGTCTGATGTTTGGTTTTCCCTCCAGGGCCCTGAAGAGAGCCATACAGCATCCTTACAGAACATCCAACATACTATAAGCATCTAAGAGTGTTCAGTAATCACCAAAGTAAAAATCCAAGCTCTTTGCATATCTTGGATGCAATAGGTTCTCGGTGGGTACTGAGCAACAGCAGCTTCTGTCACCACCTCAAGTCAACTAAGAGATGCCCAGCTCACACCATACTTCACCACTTTCTTCCCTCAATCTCTAAGGTCTGGCTACCCCAGAGCAAGTATCAGAGTGCAAAACTGGGTCCTAGGGGCAGGCACACCTCTGGACATGAGAGAAAAATTTCTGCAGCTGCGTGTTGCAAAATCTCAAGGAGCTTTCCTGCTCCACAGCTGCCAAGGCAAGTTCGCTCTTGAGAAGGTCTGCAGAGACTGTCTTCCTCTGTGTCTGAAGGATGCAGTGAGGAACAGGCCCATCAGGCACTGCTCCATGATTAACTAATCAAACCAGTAGAAACAGGTTTCAGTAGGACGTTTGTTGTACACCAGTTCTACCACTGGAGAAGGGACTTCTGACTCATCCTCACCTGCTGCCCCACCTGGGGAAGGTTCACATGACAAAGTTCTGTATTTCTTCATTCAAAAGACATTAAAGAAAGCTATCAGCACACATAAGTAAGAAACTGGACAGGGTACCACCAATTACTCTGTATTAGCAACTGCATACCTCCACTACGAGGCAGGGAGGTACGAGTTCACAGGAAGAGTATTTCCAACACCCCGTATGTGTTCCAGCAATGGCACGCCCTGGAATGGGGTGTTACTTTCTAATGTCTTCACATCAGTATATTCTTCATTTGTTGCCTCCTAAGATCACACAGACAGCAGGCCTGGTGCAAGAGGTATTCTCTTCAAGCCCTGCATAAAGCTGACTAGAAGCTTTTTCTTTAAGGAAAGGCAGGGGGTAGATTTTTTTATTATTTTTTTTTAAATATGAACTCGAGAAAACAGCTTTGTTCTTGGATGGGAAAAAACCCTCTAATGGGCAAACAGAAGAATAAATGAACCACCATATGCAACAACAGAAATAAGGTCCTAAAAACCGACAGTAAATGTCTTGTTACAATTTCATTAAGCATGGGATCAAGTATCCAGGGCACAAGAGACTGAACCTGGGCTGCTTCAAGTCAGAGCAGAACACCTTTGCAGCTTGAGCTGATGCATCCTCAAAAATGCTTTTGATAACTTTTGAGTTATGTAGGCCTGGAACATAACACACAGGGAGGGTCAGGCAACACCCAAGGATGACAGTGCTCAAACCCCCATTACTTTGCTTCAGTCACTTTCAGTTATCACAGAGAAGTGGCCATCAACACCCCTGGTACACATCTTCCCACAGAGGTACCTCTACAGAGGTACCTCTTGATGACCAACAGCACAGTACAGTCCAGTTCTGCAAGATACCAATATTCTCTGTATCTTCCAGATTCAGATCATAAAATCATACCTGCTGGAGGCTGCTAAGGGAGACATTTATCAAGGTAAAGATTACAGAACTGCGTAAGCCAAATGTAGGGGTAATGTTTGTTGCCAGATGGAAGGTACAGATGATATGCACACATTGTTAGAGCAGGAATTTATTATTAGGGTTCTCAGTTCTAAGAACAAAACTTGAAACTCAGAGAACTCAGTTCTCTAAGAACAAAATAAAACTAGTTCAGACTGAAAGCTGCTAAGACCTTGTTGTAAGCACCATATATGAATGGTGTACCTGAGGAAAGCACAGGACACCAAAGCAACTTCCAAATGTGATGGTTTGCCTTGGACTCTTGTGTGCTCTGTTACACCACAGTAGGGCACTATCAGGATCTGCTCTCCATGCTATATACACATGAAGACCCCTTATGTTTGACCAGCCAGAGACACATTAGCCATTTGGTTTTAATTACATGAAAATTGAACTTGATGCTATGTTAGTTTTACCTTTAACTCTAAAGAGATGCAGACTGGAAATAGTATTCAAGAGGGAATAGTTAGACTGGCAGCTGTCATATATGACTGCTCTTTGACAGCAACAGCAAAAAATTAACCATGTCAGCCATCCCCAACAGAAACACACAGGGTACCAGCTTCTCAGTAGGGAAAGAACCATTGGCAGGACTGCAGAACTCAGGTTCTCTAAATAGTGAACTTAAATGTAAAAACATTTTCCTTCTTTAATACGGCTTTATTGTCTTTAGGTTTAATAAGTGTATCAAAACCTGACTTTGCAAGTAGCAGAAAGAGATTTACTTTATACTCTTATATATATATATATCTATATATATGAGTGATGACTTTGTGTTACTTAAGCCCATAATTTCAAGAGAGTAACATCAGTTTCAACTTCTCTTCCTGTTCACCTGTTGCAACCAAAACCATGCTGCAATTTTCTACATTAAAATTCTGCTAGAAGAAAAAAAAGTTGTTCTCTTAAAGCAGAAAGAAGCCTGAGAAGTTATTCTAACAATCTTGTCCAACGTCTCAGGGTCATTCTAGTAAGCAGTATAAGCACCAAGGTCAGCTGTGTATTCATCGTGTATCTCTAACTTGATAAAGTTAAAGCATGGAAAAAGTTAAGATCTGTAATCCAAAATTTATACAGCAATACAGTTTACAAACATTTGCCTAGAAGGACATAAAATCCTTCCTTAAAAAACGTCTGAGTCCAATATAAACATTCTGCCAACTGCTCCAGTTGCGCTTTCAGTTCTCCCATGCAGACACAGGGCTGTACCAGCCAGTCAGCACCAGGGGCTGGCTCTACCTTTTGGTAGCAGCACATCCTCTGCAGAGGAGCTTCTGGAGTGCTCCTCACCTCCCAGCCTTCTCAGAGAAGCACTACACAGCAGATCCCAGCAGCATAACTGTGTCCAGCCAGCACACAGCCCAGCACCTCTTCTTAGATTAAACTTTACCTCTTCAGCGTTCTGGACCCTAAAAGCAGTGATGCCATGAGGCACAGTGCAATGCAGCACTGAAAGCACACTCGGCGTTAGATTGTAGATTTCTGCGTGGTACACCACAACAGCATAAATTTATATTTCAGGTATTGAAGAAGTTTCTAAATACAATTTGATGATACCACCCAAGCAGCAGATTGCAGTGCTTTGCTAATTAACCCTTCACATGCTTAGACACATCTCTTCCTTGCAGGCAAGCCCAATATACATGCAAGTTAGCACTGACCATTTTTGTGAAGTTCCTTTGGCGGCATCAGAGATCATCATACGTTCAGTAAGTGCCCTCACTACAGTTTCTTAACTTTCAGTAGCAGTTTCTTAACTTCCCTGAATTTTCATCTAATTAATGAGGGGTTTATGGCAGGGAACTTTCCGAAGATTGTTTGGCAGCAAGACATGTTCTACCCACTAAACGCACACTTCTGTATTAACACAAGCCATGCAGAAAAACATATTGATATTTATATTGCAATATCTCAGGGGACAGATTTTGATTTTGCTGGTTTCTGTGTAAATTCAAGCCACGTATGAACAAAAGTATAAAGAGTCAGGAAACCATGCTTAGCAGATCTTTGTTAATTTCTTTTAAAATTAAGAACCAAGCTTTATTAAGCCCCTTCAGATCCAGTCTTCATGCCAATAACCATTTTATTTACTGTTCTCATTCTTCCAGGAATCACTGTGAGGATTTAAAAACTCTGCATTCAGTTTGAAGGAGTGTTTATCTGCTCACAGTACTGAAGGTTATGCACCCAGGAGGTTTTTAAAAAAAAATAATTGACGTTACTAAACACAAATGCTAGAAACTCTTTATACTGAGAGACACATATGAAAATATCAGATCAAAAGCTCATAGAAACACATCTTAAAAACAAAAACAACCTTCCAGAAGGAGAAACAGTGTGTAAGAAGGCAGCTGATCTGAGTTTCATCACTGAATAAGGTGCCATCACTGCAGTTGCAGCAGTGGTGTGATTGAAACAAAACATTCCATTCAACTCTTGTACAGCTCAGCACACCCTTGTTGCAGCAACATTTTTAAGGAGATTGTAAGAGAGTTGGTTACTCAATTGACAACTGGCTATACTGAAGACCAAGTAAAACAGAGCCCACATCTTTGTGTTGTAACCATGGCTCTTTCTGCTCCTTTTCCAGTTTTTAAAGTTTTTGTATCTACTGCAGTAAGATAAGCACATCTCACTCATATAATATTGCTCTATTCTACCTGTGAATAAGGATATTAAGCACTGGGAAACAGTATTAAAAATAATAAGAAATATAACAGTATTAAAAATAATAGAAAAGTAAAAAATTGGAACTATAAAATAAATATGGATTCATTGCTTTATAATCTACTTGGAACAACAGTATTACTGCATCACTCAAAAAGGAAGAGAGTGACAAGGAACTTGTGAGGAGCATTAGTGTAAAACTGCAGTATAAGGCTTCCTGACTTTTACCATGGAAACATTAAAAAATCCCCTCCAGCTTGAGTATTCTACAAAGTGCAAAACCCATTCCATTTTTGACCAAACATTCCAAGGTATTTTCAAACTTTCACTCATTTGTCACAACATTCACAGATGAGAAGCACTAGCAATTCCTTATATATACCCATATTGAAAGTAATTCTTCTACATAGCTACACACTGTGTCAATGTTCTGCCCAATGAAATACACATATTTAGTAGCCCTAGTAGTAAGCCAGTATCTCTTGAACACATTATCAAGAAGTTAAGTCACAGACAGAGGCATCAGAAGCTCAGCTTCCTCCTCTTAAAAAAGTGATCAGTGCAAGCAGCAGGCAACTCATTCTCTTTGTATTTGTATTTCAGGTCAGCAATAGTTTTACCTGCATAATGTACAGGGATTTCAATCTTTGGCCCAATGACGTAGTGACCCTCCTCCAGACTGTGAGCTGTAATTGTTGTCCACTGCCGACATGAATGGATGAGAAGATAATCGCTCTCTCGAAGGCCTTCTACAGTTTCTCCTGCAAAACAGATGTAGGTTTAAAAAAAAATTATAATTACTGCGTAAATAATTAGGAAAACTCCACAACAAGCATTTCATTCTTATTGCTGTTCATTTTTTCAGAGCAATTATGTTTCAATTCTACACGGTATTAATTTTTGCAACACAAGCATCTTTACCTTACAGGAAAGCGTAAGCCAAAACAACTCTGTGCATGAATATGATACCAAAGAGATATAATCAAGTTTACTCAGTAGCTGCTCTGGGGTTCCTTTCCTAGCTTTCTGCAGAAACAGATTTCTGACATCTCTACTTATGTCTGCCCATCTCACCTAACACAAATACCTGAAAGCTCTTTTCATTTTGAAATAAAGGGAAAAAAGTGCATTTCTGTATATTGAAAGACAGGCATCACACTACCATACAGGCACCTGAAGCCAAGTCATGTTCATCACTGAAGTAATTGAGTATCATACTTGCAGACATAGAGACTTCAGCTTTTGCAAGTCATTGCTTGATCAGCCATTCCTAGGTCTGTAAACTTAATCCTGACACTTAATGAGAAGAAAAAAAAAAAAAAATTTTAGCACAGACTGAAACCCTCTCTCAGAGATAAATTCAGCCAGAAGCCTCCTCCCAGATAATGTCCAGCTTATCTTTGTAATCTCTTATGCTCTGTCAAATTAATTCCAAACACAGCCAGAGATCCAGCTCTCCTTTCTTCCCCTGTCCCTACCAAATCCTCTGCATTTCTGCAGAGTATGCTTTCCTCCTCCACTGGTTACAGCACCTGATCAGGACTAGGGTGCTTTGCTTTGCTTTTCAGCAACTGCTACATCAGATAGACTACTTGCGCTGTCAGCTACACATCTCGAGCATGATAAATGAACAAAATTACATAGAGCAGGGTACTGCTCTTACACACCTGCAGTTCTGCTAGGTATGCTTCTGCGTTAAGCCCACAGAAAGCAGCCTTTCTCAAGGTGTTCCTAAAGCAGCCACATTCAACTTTCAGGAAGACTTAGTAGACAGCCAAGAAAAATGAAGCTTGAAATTTATTTTTCCTTCTCTCTCACCAGCCCTCTGCAGTTACAGCCAAAAATAAAGCACGTAGCTTAGCCCTGGAATCAAGTTTGGACAAAAACCATTCCCTTCAGCTACTACAACAAACTGCACTTTCTCTTCACTGTCCTCTGATGTTCTTAAAAAGTCAGTAGAAGAATGAGACTTTCCTCAGCCTGGGGCAGCAGACATTTTCATTGCTCAATGTCTGCAGAAGAGAGATACTTCCAATTGAGATGGTTTGTTTTTTGTTTGTTTGGCTGTTTTTTTTCTCCCACATCAGGCAATCCTTTCCACCGTAAGCAATGGCTACTACACACCCCATTCCTGCCTGATTTCATGCTCCCATTCTATCAGAAAGCACCCTCCTACACAATTCAAAACACAGCAACTGGTGTGTGTGAGGATTGTTCAATAAGAGACCATTACAACCATCTGCTCCGACACTCTCCAGCTACAGGATTCTGATTGTTTCCTCCAGAAACTTAGATTTGGCTAAAGAAAGGAAAGACCCATTCCAATCTGCAGAGTCTGAGAGATGAGCTTCCTTCTGTCTCGTCTCTTTCAGTCCTAAAAACTAAAAAAAAAGTTTGCTTTGCACATTTGGGGCAATACATAAGTGTGGACCAGCTGCTATATTGGTGGTATAGAGGGGAAACAACAACAAAAAAACAAACAAAAAGAAAAAAAACCAAAAGGTGTACAGAACTGCTTAGTACCAATTATTCTTTCCCTGTGAAGGTACCATTTCCAGGTTTCCTTCTTTTTCACAGCACTGAAAGTAGCTTCAAGGCAGGCAAGACATTTCAAGAACTGGTTTTCAAGTGCTCCTTGGACCACATCCCTTGACAGTCCAGCCAGGCAGATGGGCTGCTCAACATCAGCTCCTCTTCTCTAGAAAGCACACCCCCCCTACCACCCCCCCCAGTGTGCTGGGAGAAGGGACCTCAGAAAGCCTCAGGACGGGTGGGAAAGCTGCCATGCAGCAAAAGGACAACTCTTTGGCCCCATTCATACCTTGAAGGGAATTCAGATATATTTGCTAAAGGAGTCATGCACCCACTAAATTTCACCATGTCATCCAACCTCAAGCATCTCCTGCTTCCTGCTCACAGGGCAACGCCTAATACGTACAAAAATTCAGCTTGCTGCAATAGGGGCTTAAAAGTCTGGAGGAAAGCACAATAGTAATAAAAATAATAATAATAACAATAATAATATGTTATTAGAAACTCACATTTCAGTTCAAAGAGTTATGTTCAGGTTTTCTATAATCCATGGCAACAAGTAATTAATCCATCTCAAAACAAAACACCACCAGTGACATTTAAGGGAAGAACTAGTATTTTAGTAGTTTCAGTGACAGTACTAAATGAATTTGGAAGAAAATACAAAGCATCTCTGGCATGCTTTTTCTCTGCCTTACAAACTGTAGGTATAATTTCATAATCTTAGCTAAAGGGAGGCTGGATGCTACATCCAGGACTACATGGAAATAATTACAGTATGGGTCACCCTTCGAAGAGTCTGAGAAAGATATTCTCAGGAAAATAAAGACACCCATTATGAATAGGTGCTTCCAGTCATGGCTCACATGCTGTGATCTGTTTAAGCGATTACTCCACTAAAACTGGGTGGGACAGGTGAGTGTAAAAAGGAATCACTAAGGCAGGCCCAAGAGTGACTCTATAATTAAGTCTGCAGCTGAAAGCAGCTGTATTTTTTAAACAGAACCTTGGAAACCACAATTCTTGTTAAACCAATTATTTGCTCCAACCGATTACATCGGAAATGAATTTTGTGCTTTGCCAGGGGAGACTGAGCGGAGGTGGAGCACATGCCACAGGGAGCTCTCGGTCCCTCTGGCTCTCTCACAAGAGGCAACACTGTCCTTAACAAGCCCTCATCTTTCCTAACTGTGGGTGAGCTGGATTCCTGGGGTTGTTTTATAGGAATAAGCTTCTTGTCACCAAAGGGATTAATGGACTTGCAAAAACACCCAGTTAATGATGGCCTCCGTGATATGGGAGGAAATACAAGGAAGAGTCAAACATGACCAAGGGCAACAGAACATGGCAATAAGCACGCTTCTTTCTTCCATTGTCTTCTCGTGCCTTCTCCCACAAGACTTGCTCACTGTCTCCTTGAGAGAAGGACCTTTCAGGCAGGAGCCACCTCTGACCCTAGCTGTACAACTCGTTTCCCAGCCCAAGCACTGCCCACACTCGGCCCTTTACAACTCTTCTCAGCCAACTGTACCTGGCCAACTAGCCACACACATCCAACCTGATTTTTTTTTTCCCCTGCCTCAGTTACTAACCCCAGTTACGCAAGCCTTTCATTAATCACATTTTAACTATGTGGGAGAGACCTCAGCAGTGCTTACGTCCACCAACTATGCAATTCAGTTCTCACCTATTCAACATACTCCTACACTGCTGCTTACACAAAAACCATAACACCATGAGAAAACAGAGAACACAGTAAGAGTTCTTTAGTAAGAGTTTTGTCTCTTATGATCAAATACGGATTAGCTCTATCTTCTCATCCTCTCCTCCCCACCCCACATGCTTGCAGTATAATTAAACCACTACAAAGAACCTACAGGCAAACACTTGAGCTGGGTTTTTTCCCCCAAATAAAAACCATGGAAGCAATGAAGTATCACATGCAATTCCCCACCCCTCCCCAAGTTGCCTACCTCCTTCCAAAATGTGAGTCAAGTTTATTCATAATAATGTCTGAGACTAAGAAACCCATGATTTGCTAACAGTGCCTAAACCCTAAATAAAGCCTCAGTACCCTTCCTTGCCTGACAATAAAACCCTCACACTTCTGAACTGAAAAGCTGGCCAGTAGGTTCCTACACAAGCTGTCCTCCTGTAAGCACTCTGAAACCAGCATTTGGGCTACACATCATGCATGAGCAAAGCAGCACTGCATTAGCTATTCATGTGCTCACTTCACTTAAGATGTATTACTATTTTTTTAATTTCTCAAGCCATTCCTAAAAACTACCAATACTGCAAATCCCACCCTTGTTGCAGCGAAGTTGCAAGAGAATGATGATCACAAAAGAAAAACTGTTCACATGTTGATAGGGTTAAAAAGAGGCGATTGCTTAATCAAGATTCCCATGCTTATTAAATACCACCTACATTAAATGCCAATACTTCTTTAATAATTCTTTCCAGTTCCAAAACTGGATTGTCCACATTTAGCACATCTTGGCTCTGTCACTGTAAACACTCCAAACTCAAACGAGCAGCTAACAACTGCTGTGAGACTGGGAGCAGAATGCCTGGGTCTGCAAGTTCAGAGACGAATTGCTGCTCTCACTTGCAGTTTTTAAGAACCAGGTGAGAAGACAAGTTGGCTACATACATGTGTTTATATGTGGCAGGGCTGCAGCAGAGAAAGAAGCTAATTTCTTTTAAAGCAAGCACTGACCTCCCGGCAGGTTGGTGCCATCACTTAGTTTCTAAAGACGTACACTTTTACTTGGTTCAGCATTTCTGTTTCCAAATATCTGGGGTAAGGCCTCAGGAGCAGAACTGAAGACCACTCCAATTTTGAATGGTCTGAGCACTCCCACCTCCCGCTTCCTTCTGGATCAACAGTTAAAGCCTGGCCCATTGGAGGTCATAAAAGAAAATCAGTGCAGGTTCCACATATTCTGGTTTGCCAAAGCCAGCAATGTCTTCCCAACCACTGAAGAAAAACCAGGAAACAAATGAAAAACAAAACCAAAAACAAACTCAAAAAATTGCCAACTACTAAGGCTCTTCTAGTATTGAGAAACTAACTTTCAAGTCACTGCAAAATGTGCAGGCCAACATGACTCATTCACTCACAGAACTGCACTGCTAAAAATAAGCAGCAATCTACAGTAATATAAACTCTGTATAATGGCACACACTCTGTCATCCTGGCTAAGAGTTTACACCACTGCCTTAAAGCGTAAGCTTTGCGTCTGGAGACATTAAAATAGCAGGTAGCAAGCAATTCAGAAAAAGAGATGAAGTGGCCTGCAAAGTTCCAGCAACGTAACAGATACCATTTACACATGCCAGATGAACTAGATACCATCTCCTCCTGCCAGGAGGATGGTTACGGAGACATTCCTGTCATCTCATTCATCACAGAAGACTGTAAAGTGAGCTTAATGCTGCCCCTTGCACATCCATTCAAGCATGCAGAATTTGTTCTTTCTGGAACAAAACAGCTCACAGCAAGGAGGAGGTCACGGTGGCTTTTGTGAAATAGCTGGTGAAGAAGATACCTGTGAAACCCCAGAAAACACTCACCAAAACTTTGGGCCATGTGTTCTCATTAAGCCTGAGCACCATCTGCATGCAGGTAACAGATGCTGTACAATTAAGTGCATCACCCAGCCTGTCTTGGTCAGTTAAGTAGGTGGTAAGTTTAATTATTCCATCTAATGTTCCACAATAGCATAACATATCATTATAAAGGAAAATCTCAGCAACATTAAAAATCATTTCGGTGGGTGCTCAGCCAGATACCTATACAAATGATTAATTTCAACTTTAACCTAACTCAAGCTTGCACTGACATTGCTAGGAATAAAGAGTTAATTTGTGAAACAGCAAAAAGAAGTGTCTGTCTAATTAGGTGAGCATGTCTGCTGCAAAATAACTATGAAGAACTGTCAGCATGTGGCTAGTGTTACAGGAGAAGACTACCAACAATTGGCTTATTTTGCAACAACTGGAAGCTAGGAAAGTAGAACTGTTAAAAGCCAGAAAAGAGAAAGAAGTGAGTTTCTCACTTATTTATCATGCTATCATTGCACTGAGGAGCCTTACTTACACGGTATCTGCTTCACTGGGCATACAGCTTCACTGGGCTTTCCCTGGCTAAGGGCCAAACAAGCCATGCCGTAAGATATACCTTAACATTACCCTCCTGCATCACAAAAAACAAAGCACAGCCCTAGCCAGTATGAAATGAAGTTATTATCTAGTGTTAAAAAAAAAAAAAAAAAAAAAAAAGACAGTATTATGGGCTTCATGCTTCAGGTCAGAGAGAGGTCAGGCTGCTAGCACAAGTAAATGCCAGCACTGCTTTTCCACTCCAAAAAAAGGAATTTAAAACACTAAACACCAGTCAACTACTAAAAGTTGTCTTCTTTTTGGAAAGGCCACTCTTGTTTTTCTGCAAACATCCGCTAGTCACACAGCTGCCACACAGGTAACACCTTAAGGCAAATTTAATTTCTTTTCATCTTATTGGAAGATTCACAGCAGCCAAAAAGCTTTAGCCAAGGCCTCCTCTAAACACAAAAGCTCAGGGGTCAGAAACACCAGCTGTGAACAGTGAGCACCTACAAACTGAGCCCTTTGCTCTCACTGGCTTCAGCCTTCTTGGCAATGAGGTACCTGCAGCCTTCCCAAGGTAGGCTGTGTGGTATCACCAGGTGTTAAAACTAAGCTGGATACCAGAACATCCTTTTTGCCTTAAAAAAGTAAATTTAAAATCAATCATAACTCAAAACCATTCTCATCTGGCAATCTGTCTTTCCTTTCACTGGTGGGCTCATCCTTTACACAGCCTTCAAACAGCTCTCAACACTTTCCTTCTTGTTCAGCCAGGTGATTATTTGGGCTTCTGATCTTTTGAAACACAAGACAACAAAAGCCAAGGCGTAGCCGTCCACAAAAGAAAAAAAAGGCAGACAGAAACTCCTTGTTCCATACAAAACAAGTAAGCCAAAAAAAGATCAAGGTGCATGTCAGGCTCCATCACAAAGATTTTTCACTGTTAAATTCAATTTGGACTTGTTTGACGCAGAGACGCACAGAAGCACTGCTAGTTCTCAAGAAGCACTGCACTGAGTATGTTGCTTTTATGCTAGTAAGAGTACAAGTGCTTTGAAAAACACAAACAAAAAAATGCCAAACTGTTAGCATGGGCAGTAGACGACTGGAGGAGCATACTAAACAGTCAATTTTCCAATATCTCTGAGGCTTAGCATCTATTTTTATTGGAGTTTGAATTAAAGGAGCAGAATTCATTCTTTCACTTAGGGGGCAAAACTGTGCTCCTAAATAACCTTCTCTGGTTTCAACACAAGCTGAGGAGGAGAAAGAAAAGTAGCAAGTACGTGACAACTCATTAGAAGATGTACCTGACATATTATTTGCTAATTAAATACCTGCAGTGCTGTCACAAATGACCACCTGATAGCAGCTGTCACCAAGAGGAGGAAGGAAACAAGTGAGTAAATGCCCTTTTCCCTTTGCTCTTTCAGTCAGACTGAAACTGCAGACAGTGCATGAGACAGTTTCCATCTTGACTGCCCATGTACCACAATGCTATCAACACATCACCCCTCATCTCCAGCACTCAGTGGTTATTACCACAGCAACATCTCCCTGGCAGAACAGGTGCCTCTTCTCCTACAGATATTTCACTAATACTTAAAGCTTTCTTCTTGTACAATGCTGAGTTTGAAATTTACATTTTGGGGCAAGAAACAAAGACACAAAGTTTCTTATTAAATTTTAATATTGAAATTAGGGAAATTAATTTAATATTAATATTATTTAGCATGTCATGCAACATCTCATGACAATAACTTCTGTCTGAACTCTGAGGGAGGGTGAAAGGGAAGGAGTCAAACCTTGTGTTTTCTGCATGCTACAACATCATTTCTCCCACTCTACTCTACTCTTGTGAGACCCCACCTGGAGTGCGGCATCCATTTCTGAAGCCCCTTTTACAGGATGGACATGGACATGTACGTCCAGAGAAGGACCACAAGGATGATCAGAGGGATGGAGCACCTCTCCTACAAGGACAGACTGAGTTGGGGTTATTCAGTCTGGAGAAGTAAGGTCTCTGAGGAGACCTTATTGTAGCCTTGCAGTATCTGAAGGAGGCTACAAGAAAGCTGGTGAGGGACTTTTTAGGATGCCAGGTAGTGATAGGACACAGGGGAATGGATTCAAACTAGAGGAGGGCAGATTCAGGTTAGATGTTAGGAAGAAGTTCTTCACCATGAGGGTGGTGAGACACTGGCACAGGTTGCCCAGAGAGGTGGAAGCCCCATCCCTGAAAGTTTTTAAGTCCAGGCTGGACAGGGCTCTGAGCAACCTGATCTGGTGGGAGGTGTCCCTGCCCATGGCAGGGGGATTAGTACTAGATGATCTTAAAGGTCTCTTCCAACCCGGAAAATTCTTTGATTCTATGATCATACTCCAGAGTATCTGTTGGGTATTTATCCATGGAGAAATACTTCTATGAATGTCAGAGACTGATATACTAATAAAATAAATATTAAAGTAGGGTGGCTTGCTTGCTTGCGCTTTGACACTGTACATAGTTACCTAGTCAAATGTCAATGAGCTGTTCAGCCTGACATGCTATTTCTTCCACAAAAATAAAACTTACACTGGGCTATGATGTAGGTCAGAGGAAAAAGTTCATTAGGTGGAGAACATCATCTTAATTTTCCAGTTTGAAGTGGCACCAAGAATTTGTATGGAGGGGAAAAAAAAAAAATCACATCCTTGTAGCATTCCCTAATAGAGGCAGGAAAAAAACTTCCGCAAATATTTTATTTCATGAAGAATCCCACTTCCAGAAACATCAATGAGCACTGGATCCACAAAGACTAAAAATTTCATGGGATTTTTTTTGTCGCTATGATTGAATTGATGCTTGCAAGAACTACTCCTACATAAAATGCCTAATGAGAAAGAAGTAAAGAGAACATGTAGCTGTAGAAAACACCACTACTGCTACCAAAGAAAAACCTGCTTTGACATTTTTTCTATTTTGTCATTCTGTAAAGACACAAAAAATAAATATGGACTGCCAGCGAGTTAAGCAGGTAAACAGGAGTTTCTAGGAGCAAGATGGAAAAAAAAATCCAACCAAAACAGACCAACTCATGTTAAAATTTAAACATGTCAGGGCTATAAAATGTAGTGCCCTAAATTTTTATTTTAAAGTGGTCAGATTCATTAGGAAAGTCTGAGAGTGGTCTCATCTAACTGTGTCTGAACATAGTGGAAAAGATGGACAGAGGGCTCCATCATTAGCCACACAACCTTTTCAACTTGAAACACAAACATCTGCAATAAAAACTGCAGGCGTATCTAGGGCAGTTGATAATCTGTCTCACTTTTCAGTTTCCCTTCTTCCTTCTCAAACAATTTCCTGGGTAGTTTTAAATATGTGCATCCATTTAATGGTTCCACTCCTGCAGCACATTCATTTGTGCTGGTTCCCAGTCTCTGGATCAACCAGTATTTCTGTCATGATTCAAACTGCAATCAAACACCCTTCTCTCCAAAGAAATCTAAAGCAATACTGACTTGACCTTCCATCAAGTGCATAGACTCCACATCCTTCAGTGGATGAAAGGCTTCCCCTGACAGCATAAGGGGAAGTCATAAAATCATTTTAAGATGATTTATATCCTTCCTTCCTTTGTGAAAAGCAAGAGAGGGAAAAAGCTGTAACTGAAGCAGGGAACATCAGGGAAGATTGGTTTAAAATCTTATATAGTGTCTCTCATATTAAGATTCAACTAATTGGTCTTCAGAGTTGCTTTTTACATTACAAAAGATCGTTTTTAAAAAAAACAAAGTGCTTTCCCTTTTTAGAAATATATTTTTAATTGAGCCACCAGGGAGCCCAGGCATCAAAGTCAGGTTGTGCCTCACAAACTCACCAAGAGTTCTGGACTGCCTCTTTGATACTCAACTACAGAGGCCATGTAGGAATGATGTATGCTCAGCAAAAGAATCCAAGCCTGTCCAGCCCAGACTGAGACACTCAGATGCCCAAAACTGGTCACCAGCAGCAATGTCCATTACTAGTAATTACACTTGTCTCCACCTTGGATAGTGAAGGGAGAGACACTGAATCTTCTTGTACCTTCAGGAAGGGCTGAGCAAGGTGCAGTTTCCCAAGAAACAGTTTGTACAAAATTAAACCTGTCCCCTCTGTACATCTTTTTGCTGGGATGAAACACAACTGTTGTTGGCTATGGTTGACCATGCTGCAACACTTTTCAGTCATGTCTGAACAACAGAGTATACAGGGAGCCCAGAGTATACTGAAGCCCAGGCTTCAGTGATCCTATGGGGAAGGGGCAAGGACAACATCACCCTGCGGCTGCCAGACACCCCTACCTGTGCTGCTTTGTGCTTTGATGTAATCCTTCACCCTCACAATACTGTGATCAAACTTTGCTCTGGGTGACCATTAAGTATTTCCCAATCAAGAGAAAGAAGATAAGGCTTCATTTCAGTAATTCCCAATCCTTCTGCAAAAGCCTGATACAATCAAATTGCTTGAATCCAACCGAGGCTGAGCTCAACCTACCACCCACTAATACCTAACAAGAGAGTAGAGACTCCCATCCCCCTATTCTTTTTATGCCTGCCAGCAGGAAGACAGATTTATTTCTTCAGGATTAGCATTTTGCTATTGGAATGACTGGATATACCAGTACTGTTGCAACAAATCAGCATAAACCATAATCTTGTTACAAGCCGATGGGACAGATTAATCCGCTGAAAAATCCAGTTTGTTCCAAGACAAGCTTTGCTCTAGCTGCACATTCACAGAGACAGTATCTCAGTCTTAAAAACAAAAACCTGTTTGACCTACTGCAGGGAAGAGGAACACAAATATTTTAAATAAACACCAAGGGGAATTCTGGTGCCACTGCCACTAATGGTAAATGCTCTGCTGACTTTAGCAAACTCACACTTTGAACCTTGGCATCTCGCTTTCTTTGTGCTCGTAAGAAAACTAAGGGGCAAAAACCCCTCCCTCCCAAAGAGTAACAATATAGATTTCATTGAGCTTTGTTTGTGTTTGTTTCATGCCTTCAGAACAAACATCCCAGAATGAGAAACCTTATTTTTTATGAACTTAAGCCAAGCAAGCCAAAACACATCTTTCAACACAGACTGCTCTCCACTCCTACACGGGAGAAAAAAAACCCACAACATCCTAACATTTGCATTGAAAAACACAGTAACTTTCTGTTGCTATCATAATTACTCTTCTTATTAGTGTTGAGCATCACCACATGTTAACTGCAGATTTGCTGTATCCTCACAACAGATTTAGCTGTATGATTGATCCAACAGAAGTCAATCACCATGGCTACTTACAAAGCATACTAGAAAGTAACAGGAATTCTTTAAACTACCCCTACAGCATGCAACATGTTGAATACTGCCAACTACTTATGGTATCTTGCATTTGAAGGAAAAAAAATTTAAAATACATCTTTGAATCACTCAACTGAAAAGTAAGATTCTTATGGAACAAAGATCTCTGGTTCTGAAGTCACCTAAGATCACAAACGTGAAGTACTATGGATAAGAGCAGAGATCATCAAGTTAACTCCAATTAAAATGCTGGTTAGAAATATGGAGAAGAATAAAGCTAAATAACTTTTAATTGCATGCAAGAAATGTTCCAGCCTCATTTAGTGTTACCACAGAAGGTAAGAGAAAGAAATTTTTAATGTTGGTATCACAGTTCACTTTTGATTTGAACTCTTGTAGCCAAAGTCAGAAAAAAAACCCAAAACAAAACTACAGCAGCAATGATATTTCTCAGCAGCTTTTGCCATCCAAATCAGCACCTTTAAATACAATGCTAGAAGAGGTGAGGTTTTCTTTTGCTAAAGGCAAGCACTCCTCATGCTAGAAAACTCCTGCTTAGATGTACCTACACAGGTAGGTATGAGGATGTACTTCCAAGTGCCTGTTTAGTAACATGTACATAGTTGGAGAAGCTGAATACTTAGTGCTGGGAGGTCACCATTTAGCATTGCATTAGATGCTTTTACTGGCTTCCTACTTGTTCCCAAGCATGGATACAGAATGGTTGCTTTAATCAATAAAACCAAAAGCAGCTGCACACCTTAGCTGCTGCAAAAGTCATCTCTCCCCACACGCAATGGCTGGGAGTCTGGTCAGGGAAGTCTGGCTAAAACTCTCCAGATTCAGGATGTCAATGAAGAGAATTTTGACCCTACCAATCTCATGGATCTAAGGCACAGAACTGGATTCTAGATGGCCTAGGCAGACAGAAAAGCAGCCTATTCATTCAGGCCTTTCCTGGGCACAGCACAAGAGCTGGGGAGCTCTCATTGTCAGTTATTTATGACTAGATGGTATTTTAAAATAGTACTCAAGCAAACATGCTCAGTCCTCTCATTATATATCCCAAGTCCTAAAGAGACACTATGCTGCTTTGTGTTGCACAGCAGTGTTCCCTGTTTGAACTTGGGGCATCTTGGACAGGATCCCAATTAAAAATAAAGTAGCCAAAATCCAGGACCTGCTCAAAAGCATAGTTTTCTTTGGCTCTGAAAGAAATCATTACACTTTAATTTGCCTCTGATTTTCCCCCCCTTCACCCCCAGCCTCACCGAGCCTGGGTAACGATGGAATAAAAACAGCTGGAAGCAAAGCAAAAGTTCAGCTCTGCTCTGAAGTCGGGTTGCCACCTGGCTGCTTGCCCAGTGGCCTGGCCCATATTCCGGTGCCCTCAGAGACTGCGCAGGCACTCATTGATCATGCACACACACAACCCTCCTCTCAGGGCTGCAACCCTCCTCTCAGGGCTGCTGCTGCCTTTCCATTTTAGCCTTGTCTATCCTACCCCTTCTGGGCAACCTGGAAAAATTAAGTATCACTAATAAGAGGGTAATGTCTCTTCAAACATGGGCTGATCAAATACACCTATAGAAATTTCGGATGTGCAACTGGAATTAGGGATCTGTTTGGTTTGGTTACATCCTGGTACAGCAAGAATATCTGAGCAATATGAGAATACAAAAAAAAAGTGGAATGCAATCCTAGTCCTAACCCTGAATGCAATTTATTTTCATTGTCTCAGCAAAACCTACACTTGAAATGTAATGTATAAAGAGAATGGCTTTGTTTTTAATAAAACATAAGGGATAGGTGGATATCATCCCTTTGGTAATATTTTCATCATCTGAAAAAGGAAAAAAGAGGAAAAAACCGAAAAACCCCTCCCATGAAGAGGAAAGCTACTTTTGGTGAGCAGCATGCAGAATGGAGAGTGAAGAAAAGCCCATCATGCCTCACTTCCCCCATGAGGGCACATCTATCTTTGCCCACCAGCCATTTGATCACAGACAGAAAATATTTTGCTAGATACTGACAGGAACTGAAATGATACTTGACAGCGTAACCTATAAAACACGCAACAGAAATGATCCTTTCCTCGAGCTTGCCCTACATTCAGCTCTGGCAGTGCTGCAGCTTTGCTGCTTCTCTGCAGCCACATCCTGGGTTCAATGTTTGCAATAACACACAGGTGTAACTCGTCACATCTTGTGTTTTCATATGGAACCCTATCATCTCTCTGAGTTACATATGCACCATTGCTTTCTGTATTTTCCTGCTATGAGCACAGTGTAGCTTCAGAGTTGGAGACAAAGAAAAAAAAAAAAAGCCTGACCACAGTGAATTTACATAAAGGCAACTGAGACAAGATCTTAGTGATTACTCAGTGTGTGTGGTTATGGCCCCCTTCAAAGAGGAAAAGGGGAATTTTGACCTTTCATTAAATAGAAGCCTGAACACGACTGTTAAGAAATAAGCAGGAATAATTAAGTGCTTTGGAAACCAGTCTTCCAACTAGGATATATACACACAAGATTCTCCTTCCAGCTAGTCACATAGCAAATGAGCAGAGATTACCATGATTCTTACAAATAAACAGCATCTCCACTCGCATTCTCAAAGTCAAGCAAGCAGTCAGTGCTGGCTGACAAAAGAAAGCATTGCATGCAAAGCCTATGGATTCCTGCTCCAGTCCTGTCAGCAAAACTCCCTTTACTGAAGTTAAAACAAACAGCATGTCAACAGCAAAGCACAAGACCACACGCAGGGAGATCCCATGTTATCTGCTCTGATGTGACCAACCTCTTTGCAGTGAAGACAAGAACACCTCTCTCCTTCCAACAGCAATGAGCTGTAGTTCCAATCTGGTCTCAGTCACCAGAAACTTTCAAGTCTGTAGAAGTCTCTGAAATAATTTTCCCTGCTTCTTCACCTCTGGTAGAACATACCCAACTATCACTCCTGGTACACTCACAGCCAAACATCATGCTGCTGCCTTGTCCAAGAAATACCCCGATTTCCTTCAAGATGAGGGAAAAGAAAAGGGCATTTAGGAAAAAGATAAGGGCATGGAGGGATTGAGAAACAGAGTATGTGCAGGAGCTGCAAGGAGCTTAAGGACAAGACAAGAAGACAACAGCAACATGCTAGTAATGCTGGAAAAGGTGAAAGGAAGGACTATCCTACCTAAAGGTAAGAAAGGAAAATAGAAAAATGGAAGAAGCTCCTTGCACTGCTCTGTTCTGTTATTGCTAGACAGTGTTGGGTGTTTCACCTTAGAGTAACTCTGGCAACAACTGCAGGTAACTTGCAACACCTACTGGAAGCCCCCAAGTGCAGGACAGCTGCCTGGTGGATGGACTGAATGACACAGACTGGAGCAAAGGGGTCCTTGAATCCAACTGTCCCCCAAAGCGACTCACTTGAAAGATGCAACAGGAAAGTTGGACATGAAAAAGAGATGTGCACACACATCTTTCGCACACATCTTTTTTTTCTCCTTTAGATAAAAAAGCTTCCTTGATCTTCCCACACCAATCTTTTCATCTCCCAAATGGTGAGGTGCCAAGGAACATCAGGAATAGTCAATGCTTGCTTTGAGTGGGTCAGATAAGTAAAACTGCCAGTTGGAACAACAACAACAACAAAAAGTATGCAAACAGAAACACAAAACACATGGGAGTGGGTACCCAAACATTTGCAGATTACTTTGAAATAGTTCCTGGAAGTTAATCTAGTAACTGAGTATTTAGAGTGTATTACTCTTACAAACCCAGCTGTCAGGTGAGTGTGTCATTGCTGCGTCAGTCCAGCAGCACCACACCAGTAGCATGACAAGGGGGAAGACACTGGAAGGACCAGCAGGCACAAGTTGGAAATGATCGCTTAAGGTACCCACAGGGACCTCCCTCTGCTTGTACCCTCGGATTGGTCTTGGGCACAAAATCTCTCTCTTACAGGACAGAGTGAATAAGCAGTTCAGGATGGTTAATATCTAGACTCCCCACAACTAACTTACACCCTTCTTGCAGAGAGGGGAATGATGTCCCCATGCAGCCTCACATCCAGCATTTTGCCTTTAGGGGACGCACACCCTGCACTGCTCCCCAGCTGCTGGCTGCAGCCCCCAGCCCTTCTCTGGGAACCTGCCACCCACTGAGCTACATCCTCCCCCACACCAGGCACACGTTTTGTCATGAACACACAGAGAAAGAGAGCAGAGCAGCACACTGCATGTACAAGACTGTCAAAAGGGGCTTTCAGTCCCTTACTTCAGTCCATTTTCTTCCCAGTCCTCCAGCTCTCACCTGTAAACAGAACTTCCCCAACCTCCATGTTGCCACCGCTTTGCCAGAAAGGTTTCTTCTGCTCATTTCACACATGCTATGGCAGCATGTTGTGTAAAATTTACATTTGAGAAACTAAGGTCCAGCCCTAGTGTGAGGCAATTCCAGTGTGAACTTAAGTTCATACTTAAGTATGGACCGCATTTATGTCTTTACCATTGGTTCTCTTTAGGAGCCCAGCAACATCACCCTAGGGCAAAGAAATACCCACAAGTCTCAGTTCATTCAGGGGCTCCCCAAGGCACCTGAGCCCACAGCCCCAGCATCTCTCACTGGTCATGTTGGGTCTGCATTGCAGGTTGGTCCAGACACTTGGTATGAGCTTTGCTGGCTCAGGAGCAACATCCCCCACACAACAGACTTGGCTTGCAAATGACTCAGGATTCGGCAGTTCTTGCTCCCACAACTTCTATAACACCTCTATTCTCATTTCTCTGGCCTTCTCTGTTGGTATTAGAACCTTGTACAAGCTAAACACATCTCCTTCTCTCCACCAGTCCACCAACCTCTTTCTGAAGGTCAAGTTTCTGACCACTCCTTTGCACAAACTGAAAACCAAAGCAAAGTATGGGATGAGGAGGCTTGGGCTCCAAACCCTACCAACCCCCAGAAGACATTTCTACCCCCAGCATGCAGCAACAAGCCTGATGGTGCGATACACCATGAGGCAGCAGTGCAGGCAGCATCGAGATGGAGCAGCTCTTCTTGCTGATGCAATGCCTCAGCCAAGCATGCAGGTGCTCTGGCAAAGCTGAGAATATTAGCAGTGTTATGCTGACGTGCACACTGCCACAAAGACTGCAAAGCAGAGGTGGCCCTGATCATCAGCAAAGACATACTCTTCAGCTTGCTTCTGTACCTCAATTTTACATTTTCCATGCTAGGCCTTCAGACTAGCAGATCCGGCTTACAAGAGAAGGTGCAGTGAAGTCAGCTCTGCAAGCTTTTTATACTATAAATGGTATGAAAAATCACAAACCGCAAACGCAATGTAAAACTCCTTCCAAAGGGAAGCACTACTAAAAGCAAAAATTTCAGACTTGAAATATTGGCTGACTAGGTTTTATGAAGGTTGGTTTTGAGTCATATGCAATCCACATTATGATGATGAATATTTTCCTATAGGGGAGAGACTTAATCTTCCCTAATCCAACCAACTTGTTACTCCTAATGCCAAAAGGAAATGCAGCAACACCCATGCCCTTCCAATGCTGACAAACCACCACTGGAATGACTGGAACATGCTGTAGCTCTTCCCACAACTTCCATCAAATCCTGGAGCACCAGACCACATTGTCCAATATCCTCCAGCACTTTGTCTTGGCATACTCCCTGGAGTTGCCTTTGCTGGGTGATTACAGGGAGTGCCAATTCACATAATAACCAAACCCAGGAACACCTAGTCCCAGAACAGCACTGACAGACAAAGCATAAAACAGCAAAAGCCTTTTCTCCTGTGCTGGACTTGTACCATTCCTTACTACCGTATCTTGCAACAGCAGCACATAATTCATCAAACCACATTTGTTTTAAGATTAGGGGTCTTAACTACCTGATCAAAACACCTTCATTCCTTTGATTTTATGTACATCTTGTGCTTTATCTGAATGTTACGTGTAATTAAATGAAGAAGGAAAAAACCCCCCAAATGACAATAAAAAACCAAAAACCAAGGCACTAAGCTTCCTCTAAGACTTTAACCATGGATTTCAAGTTACAGCACCTAAATTCCAGTAAAGGAAAGTAAAATGTTTTTTCACCTTCTGATACACCTGAGGGACAGGACACCATCCAGAGGGATCTGGATAAGCTTGAGAAGAGGGCCTGTGCAAACCTCACAAAATTCCAAAATGCCAAGCGCAAAGGTCCAGCACCTGGGTCAAGCCAACCCCCAGTACCAATACAGGCTGGGGAAAGAAAGGAATGAGAGAAGTCCTTTGGAGAAGGGCTTGGGAATATTGGTGTATGAAAAGCTGGACCGGAGCCAAGAATGTGGGCTTACAGACCAGAAAGCCAACAGTACCCTGGACTGCAGCAAAAGAAGTGTGGCCACCAAGTCAAAGGAGGTGGGTCAGACCCCACCTGGAATACTGTGTCCAGTTCTGTGACGCACAAGACAGGAAGGACATGGAGCTATTGGAGCAAGTCCAGAGGAGGGCCACAAAGATGATCAGAGGACTGGAGAGCACCCCTCTGGTGGGACACACTGAGTGAGTTGGGGTTGCTCAGCCTGGAGAAGAGAAGGTTTCAGGGAGACCTTGAAGCAGCCTTCCAGTTCTTGAAGAGGGCTAGAGGAAAGCTGGGTACAAGTTTTTTAGCAAGACCTATTGTGAAAGGACAAGGGGTAATGGTTTTAAACCAAAAGAACATAGATTCAGACTACATATAGGGAAGAAATTCTTTCTTATGAGGGTGGTGAAACACTGGAATAGGCTCCACAGAGAGGTATCCCCATCTCCAGTGGTGTGTGAAAGATGTGTAGGTGTGGTGCTTAGGAATATGGCCTAGCACTGGATTTGGGAGGGTTAGGTTAATGGTTGGAATCAATGGTCTTAAAAGTCTTTTCCAACCAGAATGAGTGATTCTGTGATAGATGCCCCATTCCTGGAAACACAACAGTCAATACTTTAGAAATTGAAACAAAGACCTATAAGTTTCACATCCTGTATGGCAGAAAAGAGTATTTTTAAATTTAGAATCTTGTTTTAATTTATATATATATATATATATATATATGCATAAATAGAAGTTTATATTTATCAAGGAACGAATTTTGCATCTCAGCAGCCCTACCACACTACCAAGGGTCCCGTGCAGCTCAAATGGCACACTGGTTAAAGAACATGCAGTACACACTATTGTGCACTAAATCATTGCCAAACATGAAAGCAGCTCAAAGAAATAATGGGTATTTAGGTGTAAAACAACTATGCTGCTATGTACTCCTGGGGATAGGTGTTGCCAAGTTACTGGCTTCCATCTCCATGAGGGCACTATAATCTTCACAGACACCATTCAGTAGCTGCAGATTTTAAATGAATTAAAAGCTTTTTCACTAAAATGTTTCTGGAACTCATCTCTGCCAGCAGGGGAAAAGGAAAAAAACAAAACAGAACAATAAGAAAACAAAACAAAAAGCACACACCAGGAGCAGTGGTTAGGGGCAACTGGCTTGAGGGAAACAGTGGACCACAAGGTAAAGGAGGAAAGAAGCAGCAAGGAGGAGATGCTTCTGAGTTTACACTTTAGTGGCAGAACAGAGAGTATGAACAGCTGGGAGTTTCAAAGCAAGGAGAAAAAACAAACAAAACCCACAAAAAACAAAGCAATGAAAAAACAAGCCATGTGGAGAGAGCATATTCTTGAGTAATTCGGCCTTCAAATCAGAGTCACTTGTCTACCTGACAAATATATGAGAACTACCACCTAGCACAACACAGTGCACAACACACCTACAATGGGAAATCAGATCATGGTCATTGCCCAGGGTCTGTGCATATCTGATACCTTTTCCTTGGTCCTCTTGAAAGCTCTGCTCTACCCCCACGATTCCTCTGAAATATTTATTCAGTAGCAGACTACTGAGACATCCTGCACCAGCTTCTCGAAAGAGGGAGGTCACTCAAGACAAAGCAGGAATGGAAGCATTCAGGCCTTGAAAGAATAAGTCTCTTTGTAGTTTCAAAGTATTGTTCAGCTGCAGAGATAACCTGGATTTGTAGAGTGACGCAATACCAAATATTCTTTATGTACACAGCCACACTGTTCTATTGAGTGTGATGTTCTTTGATAAGTGCAACGCTGCTCAGTTTCCAGGTATTTGGAATAGGAATAAGCCCTAAAGTAATGTGCTGCAGAGAACAATAGTCCCCTGAATGTGACTGTGGAAGATGGCCACCATCATGAAATGTTTTGAAACAGAATAGAAAAAGAGAATCTAAAATAAAATAAGTAAATAAATTCTCTTCATCCCCAGGAGCAGTAGCAGCATAAACTCACTTTTACCCACTGCTGATATTCACAAAGAGCTCACTCACTCAGGGGTAGGAAAGAAGAAAACACCCTTTCAATTTGTTACCGATTTTATAGATTTTTCCTTTCTTTATAGCCACTAATTTTGTCATTTTATCTTACAGTGACCACACATTTAAAGTGCATAGAGTATAATTTCCTTTGGAGTCTCAGGGGCTCATCACAATCCACGGTCTCACTCTCAGCCAAATTCAGCATGGCTTCCCCACCATGCAGAGCAGCAAATCACTTCTCTATGAGTTGAGGACAAGTACCATGACTTTGATCCCAAGAGCATCAGTTTCCAAAACATCTTTTGTTTTAGAGAATGCATAAACGTGTTTATCTCTTGAGAGAAAATAATATATAAATAAAATCAAGAGGACCACATGCCTTCCTAATCCCTGAAACTTTAGTCTTTGTACACAACTTTGGAATTTCTGTGAACTCTTTCAAGTTCATACCCAATCTGTGGGTGAAAACAACCTACTACCAAAGGCTGCTCTTTATGTGTGGGAGAACAGCAACAGTGGTTGGGGGAAAAGGAGTTCCACTATGAAAAAGAATGACAGACTCTTGGAGTCCAAAGGGAGCAGAGAGCTTCAAAGCTGAAACACTCTCAGCCTGAAGCTTAGCTCTATGCAAAGCATTATTTTCCAGATCTTAACTTTGACAGCATTTCTCTTTTACCCTCCAAAACCATCCTTGAAAAAAATAATTAACAAAAAACCCCTTAAAGCCCCAAGATATTCATGTCTATCATTTTGGCACAGAGAGACAAGAGGCATAGCTTCATTTAGCCTTCTAACTATCTGAAGAAAGCCAGCCCAAGCCTCATGTGCATCCCTGTTTTCTGGAAGCCCAGCAACGCTCACCTTTTGCCCTGTTCCAACAACCACACTCTGATAAAATCTCTTTCTGCTGCCAGTTCCCAGAGTGAAATCCTTTTCCCACTGAACCCACCCACAAACCTCTGGGTGTCACTGGGGTGGGATTCATCTGTGACAAAGCACATCAAGGGGAGGGAAGGGGTAGCAGAGGGGGGAGGCAAGGACAGGAGAAACACAGCACAAGCTCCCTCCTCTCTTGCTCTTCCAGTCTTGCTTCTTTTCAACTGCAACGGCCCATTCAGTAAATTCCAGTGTGAGATAAAGTCCATTCATCTTCTTTGGTATGGTGTTTAGCACTCTTTCAGCAGTTTTGTATTTGATCTATCCTCTAGAAATATTTAAGCCCTATATATGTTGGGGAAAAACAAACAAACAAAAAAACATACAAAAAAACTTGCTTCCTTGCAAGAGTGACAGATCTTTAAGTCTATTTTTTCAATTAATATAACAATAGTCACTACCAAAATATTAAAACACACAAACAGGTTAAACCAAACAATATTTGGCATACAGCTTAACAGCATGCTAAAGCAGAACCTGGAATACAGCTAAACAGTCTTAAAATGTCATCTGAAAAAACAGAAATTGATATATTTATCACTTCTTGATGGATAAGGCAGGCACTGATGCCAAATCACTTCTAACTATATATCTTGATGTAACAACAGACTATTCCCTTCCATTCCTCCTTCATCCCATCTCATCAAGAAAAACCCTCCCTTCTTAGCAGAGGGACAAATTTAGTGCACATAAATATTTCATATCTTCATCCTGTCAAGAAATCAAACTGAATTACTTAAGGGCATTTTTCCAGGAGCTACACATGCAAACTCAAAGAATAAAACTGCATTCATCACTCTCCCTCTTCAAACTAAATGGACCAAAGGTAAAGCAGCCATGAAAAACTGGAGATTTTTTGTGGGTATCATCTAAGAATATTATTCATTGAGGGCTAAACTCCACTAAAAGAAATGTAGAAACAAAACAGTAAGGCTGGCACCTTCTGAAGAAAATATATCTCCAGCTTTACCATCCTCCTCTGCATCCTGATCCTCCAGAAGAAATGAATTCTGTCTTCCACAAAACCTCACGATGTCTGAAACCACCAGTCCAAAAACAACTCACTGCTACAGACAGAAGCCAGCCATGAAATCAGAAGGTGACTGAAGACAGACATCTACAGGTGGTTTCATTTCCAACAGCACAGAACACTTGCAACTTCCACTGAGAGAGAGGAATTCAGCACCTAAAGAAGAGATCAGGCCTTTTCCATACAACTGAACCCTGACAGTGAGTATCTGCAGGCTGTACCCCAAGTGGTGTGGAGGAAGCAAGAGCTGCACCCTGATAAATCTGGCACAAGACCCAACTTTGTTATCAAAGGTGGCCTTAAACTTTCCAAGTATATGTGGGTTGAGCTCCACAATTATTTTCTTCCACATTGCATCAAGAAATTCTCCCCCAGAGCTCCACTTGTTAGCTGTGCAAGACAAGGCCAGGGATGCAGAGCAACCATCCCAGGACAGCAGGTGCTCCAGTCATTTCCACTAACACTGCACCTTCTCAACTTTCCTCCTTCAGAAGGGTATGAACAGATTGATGGTTGCTTTCTCCTTTTTCATGACAACTTCCATTGGAAATTGAAAACACACTCTTTTTGTACCACCAAGACCACAGCAACTGTCTTCTTTACAAAATATTGATTTGTCTGCCATCTGTAGTCCCAGAGGTTAAAAGGCATGTACATACAAACAGGTAAAAGCAGTCCCAAGAGCATCTGCCTGCATGCTGAACTGGCCAGACCTCAGCCAGCTCTAGCCTCAAGCCCTGTGTACAGTGCTATACCAAAGCCTGCCTCCTAGAAGAGTTTTGTGTGGGGCTGAACCATAACTGGCAGGACACTAACACCAACAGCTGCCTCATGTCTGGCCATCTCAGGGCACTGGCAAAAGAGCTCAGGTCTGTCTACACTCGCTTGCCTGTGCATATGCTTTAAGTATGACATAAGGGACAAAAAAGCCTTTGCACAAAATCCACATCATGTTCATCTTCCCAAAAAAATACAGGACATTCTGATCATCAGGTCTGACATAAGACAAAAAACCCCCTACAAACTAAAACCAAACAAACCAAAACCCAACAAGGCTACTTGCTTCAAACCCCATAAACTTTCTCTTCCCACAAATCTCTCTCAGGTCCCTTCCAATAAAGCAAGGGCAGATGAGCGGGGAGATTGGGAAGTACAACACACAGAGAGGGAAATCAGTAAGTCATCAATATATATACATCCTGTTAAAGCCTGAAGCACTGCCAGAAATCTCAAGTAAATCGACAGCCTTAAGTGCAGTGACTGGAGGCCATCTTAGCTGTTTCTAGTGACAGAAGCAATTACCACGAGGAACTCCTTATCACACCAACTCTGCCATTCTCACAGGACGATACACATGCGACAGTATGTAAAACAGCCACTGCAGTCAGAAAGGCAAAGAGGCTTTTCTTTAACCTGCTCCTGAGCACCAGCTCTGAGGAAGCACTACAAGGGATTGGAAAAGTACTGCATAATCAAGGGACAAAGTCAAAAAAGCCCTGGCTTGAATCATCATAGGATTAGGAGAGCTGCAGTTAAGTAATAAACCAATCCTGGTCTTGACCTGCACTCTGGGGAAAAACAGAAGATGCCTGTGTTCCTCTTTAACTTTTCAGATCACTACAAAACTTTTATAAGAGAACTCTCCTATTACATCATGTAAGCAGAAGATAAATTCATAATCTGTCAAAATAAAAAGCCTGGAAATGTTTCCTGAATTGCGAGCTATCTTCTGCATTCCCTTAGAGAAGGGAGAGTCAGACAATTTTCACAGAGCAATGCACATTTATTGTAAAGCAGCTGTCTGAGGCTTTATGAAAAATTCCCTGTATTTCCCCAGTTCTCTGTGCTGACACACTACTTTCCAAGACACATATCTAGGAAAGGTAAAGCACTGCTGTCACAGCTGCTCTGTCAGATTTTTATTTCCCGGAGTAAACAAATAGCTGCAGACTTGCAAACTGCAGGTGAACAGTAATAAAAAGTTATCTGGAGGCTGCAAAGGCTTCTTATGTTACTCTTTTTTGCAGGTCCTCGGCTTTTTTTTTTTCCAGTGACATGCAATACCGGAGCTTTAACCCGCGTGGCTATTTAATATCCCTTCTTCTTTGCCCTTGGTGTAGCATCACTTCATTACAACACTGAGTCGGCAACTGCCCTTCCACGTTTCAAGTGGAGGACTTTTCTCAGGGGCAGGCAGTTGACAGCAAAGGGGCTTCACCCAGCTCCCCCGGGCAGAGGCGGTAGGGGGTAAAACCCCGAGATTTTGATGCAAAGCAACACGCACGGACCCGGACGCAAGTCGCAGCCTTGCACCGACACCCAGTGACGGCAGACGCCGGTGAAAGGACGGCACAGAACGAACCCCGGCGAGGGAAGGGGGGTCAACCGGGAGGTCTGGCAGCCCGCCCCAGGAGCAGCCCCCTCTGCCCGCCCCGCCGCCCCGCTCCCCGCCGGGCAGAGCCGCCCCACGCACCGCTGTCCAGCCGGGCGATCTGGGGGAGGCGGTAGGTGCTGACGAGCAGGTCCAAGGGGACGGCCACAGCGCTCCACTTCACGTCCTTGAGGCTGCAAGCCAGCGAAGGGCCGGGGTCCATCTTCCCGGCCCGGGGAGGGGAAGGAGGAGAGGGGAGCCAGACAGGCAGCGCCGACGGGTGCTCCCTCCCGGCGGGGCTACAGCCAACGGGGAGGGGGAAGAAGAGGGAGGGGAACGAACCCGCCTCGCTCAGTGTCGGCCGCCCCGGGACATGCCGGGCTAGGCAGAAGGGGAGGCCGACCGGGTGGTTGCTCCTGGTGCTGGTGCGGCTGCTGCTCCCGCCGCCGCCGCCCCCCGGGACCGGCTGGGGCCGCCCGCCGCCGCGCCTGGGCCAGGAAGCGCCATCCCAGCACTGAGTAATCAACAGGGTGCGAGAAACGCCTGCGCAGCTACCGCTCCTCCCCGCGCCGAAAAGGAAAGTGCCGGGCTGCCCGCCCGCCCCGCGGGGAGCTGCCGTAGCCGCCCAGACTGTCCCTCTCACTCCACCCTCCGACCGCTCCACCGACTTGCAGCCCGCCCGCCGCCGAGCAGGGCCCCAGCGGGGCGGGGAGAGCAGTGGGGAGGCCGTGCAGGTGTCCGTGTGTCCGTCCGACCTCCACCCCCCCCCCCCACCTCCCCCTTCACAGCGGGGGGAGACTCCAGCAGCGCTGCCCGTGGGGCTGCGCACAGGTTTGAGGCTCCGGCGTCTCCCCCGTGCGCTGGAATTGTATGTGCTGCGCCCCTTCTCCCTCCCCTCCCCCCCCCCAAAACTGAGATTCTTAAAAGGTCTCGCCGTGTCATTGCATCTTCTCACCATTTAATTTAGCACAGGAAATGTTCCTGTGAAACTCATCCTACATTAAGAAAAATCCAATCAGGTCACAGCTTCGGTTGTCCTTCTATTGTTTTAGTTTTCAACTGTAAGTCAAGGATGGGTATTTAAAGTATGAAGAGAAGCGCGCTGAAGTTAAGATCTTCAACTTTGTTGCATCGTTGTTACTGCTCATGCAATGCTCTGTATGTTGCACATTGGAAATAGGTCTTCACACCACAGGAAAGTTTAAAACCAAGCACTAGTTCTCCTTTTCAAGTGGCTTATGTGACAAAATCTTACATGATCTTCATAGAACCATAGAATTGATTTCATTGGAAAAGACTCCTAAGGTCAAGTCCAATTGTTAACACTGCCAAGTTCACTATACCATGTTCTTGGGCACCACATCTACACATGTTAAACACTTTGAGGGATGGTGACTCCACCATTTCCCTGGGCAGCCTTTTCCAGTGCCTGACAAACCTTTCAGTGTAGATTTTTTTCCTAATATCCAATCTAAGCCTCCCCTGGCAAAATCTGAGGCTGTTGCCTCTTGATCTACCACTTGTTAAAATTTTTAACGCATTTCTATCTCTAGATTGATGGATTCTGGACTGCAGAAACTCTGGCCAACTAAACCAGAAAAAGAACTACCTCCTGGGTGGTTGCACTGCACTGTGCTTAAGTTTATTTTGTTCACTTTTGTGTCAGACCTGCTTATTTTACTGCAGGAAATTTGTCTCCATTTTAGGTGGTACTGTTTGAGTAGAAACTTAGAAGTGCCTTTCAGTGATTTCTAGAACAACTGCAAACAACCCTATCTAACATCTCACTCCAGGATCTGTCTCCCACAGTACCTATGAGACTGCTAGGGGTAGCAGAGCTCCGGGGAGAGCAAGGAAAGGCTTTCCTGCCACTTGCCCTTCCTTCCTTGTGGGCCTGGATGAAGGGCAGCCACTGCTTCATGCCTCCCTAACTCCTGGTGCTAGCAGCACCGCCAGCACCAGGAGGGCTGAGACAAACACCCTCTTGTTCTGCCCTGCTGCAAACAGAGACTGGGACTTCATCCGTGCTCTCCAGGATGAAACAAAGGCAGTGGAAGCCAGTCAGCTCAGAGGAGTAAAGAAAACCCAAGCTCTTTTGCTTTGAATGGAACTGGGTTGATCTGAACCTCAAACTGATGTGGGTACAGGCTTTAGCTACACAGGCTGGCACTGTGATTTCCCAGCACTGTGGAGAACTTTTTTTCTCTGCACTCAAGTCATGTTGCTGTTAGATCCTACCTACAATAATCAGCTTTAAAATTATGGGTGGATTTCTTTTTTGTCCAAGAAGCTTGCCTTTTACAGAGTTCTCCAAATGCTTTGAACAGCTAAAGTGAATTAAGCTATTGAAGTGCAAAGTAATAACTAAGAGCATTACTGTTGACATACAAAGCAAAGGCATCTTTTTAACTCGTTCAGGTTTGATGAGGTTATTGGTTGCTGAGTGTAAGGCAAAGCAGAGCAGGTCAGACTGGGATTCACCTGGACTTGAAGCACTAGTCTGTCAAGAACTGTTTTTAAGCACTGTCTTGTGTAGGTTTAATTCCAGGATAGATACCATCTCACAGCATATAGTTCTCTCGGACATCATGCACTTCTGCTGCCTGGGAAGAAATGCATCATTGACACTAATAAATAGTTACTGCTGATTTTAATTTAAAGACTTTGTTTTAAAGACTCTTCAGATGGTTTTAGATGTCCTATGGTTTTAAAATCTGACTTTGTTTATCTGTGTTTGTGTTCTCTACAAGCAGTGGAAGCCCAGCCCACTCTTACCCATCCTACTGGAACAAGATAGTTTTGAAAAATGTACCTTCTATATAATATCTAAATTTCATTCAGTTATTCCCAGGCAAAGAGACATAAAGCTTACTAGTATTTAAATGTCTCTCTGGAGCTTTCAGAATGATTTTGTTATGTGTCCTAACTGTATTATAGCTCATCCTCCTTGAAATACATTCTGATATTACACACACAGTATTCAAATCACCAGCACATATGAATGTGACTTCTTCATTCATATGACTTCTTCTTTTAAATGAACCTTATGCATAGTTAACACTTCAGACATAATTTATCTGATATCTAGCAATGATTTAGTTCCTTCTCATGATCTCTTACCAGAGTCTCCTACTGGTGTAAAATGGTAACAAAGCCATCAGACAGGAATCCTTGTGCACAGTTCCACCTCAGGACCAAGGTCTCAGTGATAGAAAAGCTTTATTTCTTTGTGTATGTGCCTTTCCAGCAGCTTTGAGAGACAGTGTTTATGTATCAACAGCAAACTCTCACCATAAAACCATCAGAAGTGGCAGGGGGACTCAGAATAATTCCTGAGATTATTCTTAGATGAATTTTGAATTGCCTGATTTTAATGTTGATTCTACAACACATTTATGCAGCAGGCTGTAAAATCTCTAGTATATACTTATTCCATTGCCAATAAAATGACTTTTAAAGCACTCCAGATCATCATCAGTTTATAGTTAGGCTAACATTTGAAATGGAGCTGTTCACAACAAACTGATTTTAGTAGGAATCTGGTAATAGGGCTTACACTGTAAGATGCATACACCAAATAAAACTCTGAGCCTTACACAGTAAGTTCCATGTGAAGCCATCACAGTCAGTTTGCGTTTAAACCCTCCAATTAATTTTCATTCTTCTTCCTACATGTGATTTGCCTTTATATCAAAGGCAAACGATTTTCATAATAAATATTTGCAAGTCCAATGGGAAACAACAGAAAATGCAGTGATCATTTCAGAATCAGATCCTAAATACCTGTCTTTCTCTGAAGCAAGGGGGAAAGGGGAAAGAGAGCAATGCATTTGAAATAGTTGATGTCTGTGCATCTCATGTTTGGAAAGAAAGCAGTATTCCTGTATTACTGGCAAAATTCAAGCAATCTTTGTTCATGCAAGGTATTCTAAAGAGATCTGAAGGTCTGATGTGAACATTTTACCTTTTTATCTTCTATTTCACTGTAAGAGGTGTCCTCCTTTTTCCAATCAAATCCCTTAACCTTTATTTATACTAAAAATTCCATCTGTGGGAATTTGTGTGACCCTATCCTCCAGCCAGCTTTGGAGAGAAGTAAATGAAGATAATGTTTGCAACTTGCAACTCATTTCTAGTTGGGAAAATGCCTTCCAACCACAGTGTTCCAGGTGGGTGGGAGGCTTCCTGGTCCTTCCTAGCAAGAGTGGTGATTTTCCCCCAGTGGCACATTCCTGGGAACATAGTTCCCAATGCATATGCTTAGAAAAAGGCAACTGTCTCACTCCAGAAGAGGAACAGATGCCAAGAGTAGAACAGTCATGCTACCTACACTGTCAGGCAAAGCTTCCTACATCAGCCAGCAGGGGTGAGGCATCCTGCAAATATTCCATCAGGACCTGAATATCTGATTAGCTATGCAGAGATCAAATCTGTGGAGGCAAGGGACAAGTGGTGTTCCTCATGGGTCAGTACTGGGACCAGTGCTGTTTTAACATCTTTGTTGCAGACACAGACAGTGGGGTAGAGACCCAGCATCAGAGTGCTGATGACACCAAACTGTGATTTGTGGTTGGCACCTTAGAGGGAAGGCAAGCCAGCCAGAAAGACCACAAGAGGCTGGAGAGGTGTGCTCATGCCAACTTAATGCATTACAACATGGCCAACTGCAATACCAAGCAGCTAGGTTGGTGCAATACCAAGCACAAATACAGACTGAGGGGAGAATGGATAGAGAGCAGTCCTGAGGAAAAGAACTTGGGAGTGGTAGTAGATAAGAAGCTTGACATGAGCTACCAGTGTGCACTCACAGGCCAGGCAGCCAACTGCATCAAAAGAAGCATGGCCAGCAGAGCAAGGGCAGTGACTGTGCCCCTCTGTTCTGCTCTGGTGAGACCACCCCTGGAATACTGCATACAGCTTCAGAGCCCCCAGCACAGGAAAGATACAGACCTGTTGGAGAGGGTCCAGAGAAGAACCACAAAGATGATCAAGGGGCTGGAGAACCTCTGCTATGAAAACAGGCTGAGAGACCTGGTTTTTTTTCAATCTGGAGAAGAGTGGGGAGGCCTTCCAGTACATGAAGGAGACCTATAGGAAAGCTGGGGAGGGGCTTTTCACCCAAGAGGATAGTGATAGGACAGGGGGTAATGGTTTTAAATTGAAAGAGGGTAGATTTAGGTTAGATATTAGGAAAAAAAATCTTCACTATAGGGTAGTAAGACACTGGAACAGGTTGCCCAGGGAGACTGCTGATGCCCCATCCCTGGAAGTGTTTAAGGCCAAGTTGGATGAAGCCTTGTGCAATTGGTCTAGTGGTAGATGTCCCAATGAAATTTAAATTATTAACCAGTCTGACCCTCTTTTTATCTATTTGCATTGTTAGGAAGAGGAGGAAGAACTAAATGGAGACTTAAAATTGGAGAAAGAACTAATAGCTAAACTTCTGTGAGTTCAGGACAGCTTAAAAGTTCATTGAAGATCCACTGCTGGAGGCAAAACTGCAGAATTTGATCTACACAGAGGAAGGAGAGAAAGTGAAATAAAGACTAACTTGGCTGACTCGTAAGATCTTCCATGACTTGAAAGAAGGTAGAAAGTAGGTAAAGTTATTAAATTATGAACAATGTATAGACTATGAATGGACAAAACCAGAAAGGTAAGGTCCCAAAATGTTAAGACAATTGGATTTAAAAGATAACAAGGATGTTGGAAAGATGCATAGTGAGAAGACAGAGTTAAAAATTGGTCTGTTATTCCATAGATGGGGAATAATTATGTAATTTAATCACCACTCAAGTACTGGTGATGCTGAGATGCCAGTATCTGTAACACCTTTTTTAACCTCAGCCTTCAGTTTAAGGTGGGAAATGTGATTTCACTACTAGCAGCACTGACAAAAGTCTAAGAGTTTAGGCTAGAAAAATGAACACATGGACTAGAAAATAAAGATTTTTTGATAGACTGGACCTGACTGAACTCCCTTGGGGCTCAAGCAATGTTACAGCTGCTACTGATTATCTCCAGGAATCAATTGAGAATGAGTGAGGTTCCAGAAAACTCTAAAAAAGATTGCATCTCTTTTGAAAAGAAAGGGGAAAGGAATGAGATCTAAAAACTGGTTCGCTGAATTGCTACTCCAGAAAAACCCAAAACAGATAATCTAACCATTTGTAACCATCTGCAAAGTAAAAGTATGAGAAGTAATGGCATGGATTTATCAGTGACAAGTGATACATGAATCTAGTTTACTTCTGCCAGATGGTAACAGGCTTTGTGGGTAGGGTAGAAAGGGTGAGGATCATAGGATTTCACAGAATGTGCTCTGAACCCCCCGAAAATCTGGTTTAGAGAAGGATGAGTGCAAAATTATTTGGAAATAATTAGCACTCCCAAGCTGAAAGGATACATTGAAATGCATTTCACTGAGATCTGTCTTGAATCTAAAACTATTCAGTACTTTCATCATCATCTTTGATGACTACATGACAAAGTACATTTATTCACATTTGGAGACCATATCAACAAGAGGAAGCTACAACTATGCACTACAATTCAGAGGGAACTTGGCAGACTGGAGAAACTGAAATGCCACTGAATAAGGAGAAAGAGAAGGTTCTACAGATACAAAAGAACAGTCAACTGCACAGGATAAAAAGCAGTTATTCATACAAGAGAGATTATGGATCACAAGTTGAATAGTCAGCAGTGTCAGGCTATCTTGCATTATGCTGATATTGAAATGCACAACTGGGAGTATCATAAGTAATGAAAAAGAAATTTTAATCTACCCAAGTATTCTTATTTAAACTGTAACAGTCTGCTTGGTTTCCAGATCTACACTCCAGTGTAATTAAGAACCAACTCAAAAACATTGAGAGAGAGAAAAATGGCAAATGATTCAGAAAACAGAACTACAAGGGAAGGTGGAAGGGACAGGAGTTCTCCAGCCTGAAGAGATGGGAAAGGGCGGGCAGAGACATTCACCTACATGGACAGGAAATGGAGAACCTGCTTTCCATGGATAGCAGCTAGGTTAGGTACTAGGAAATTTCCAGCTTGCCAAACCAGTTAAGTAAGGACTGTGCACTAGTCAGGGAGAGGGTGTAATCTCCATCACTGCAGTTCTCTAAACATCTTCCTGCAGTACAGCAGGGACAGCTGATCTGAGGCTCAGACAGGGCGAGAAACAAGACAGCCTCTGAAGATCTCCTCCAGCACCATTCCTTTCTCTGCTGTGGCTCTAACTAAGGCAGAGATTACTGTTTGTTCCTCACTTTCAGATTTTGCTCTAAATGCTAGTTTAAGTGACTGGCCATGATAAGTAGTCACAGGAGCAGCTATAAATTTATATATACCCCTTCCCATCCTTTTGCACCTTTTCAGCAAGCATACTAATTGCCCAGTGACACAGTAACCTGGCAGTATGCTCAGGCATACTAGGTCCCTTGTGCTTTCAGAAAACATTTTCCAGCTGAGCTCACTCTTGCAATATCAAATTTTAGTAATAATTTGTTATTATGACAGTCTGCAACCAGCCCTCAAAAAAGATACAGGCATATTTTAGGAGGGTAGTGACATTCTAGTATGTCAAACAATATGACAGTGGAGTTAGTTACTCTGGATGTGCTGGAACAGCTCAGAACAATTTTTCACTGTAGTTTTATTCCTTCACAAATGGTGATAAAATTAATACATTTCATAGTCAGAAAGAACCATGTCTCTCAGGAAAAAAAGCAAAGAAACCCAAACAAAAAACAAAAAAACCCAAAAAACCCAACCAAACAAAAAAGGACAATATATAATCACAGCGATTCTTCAGATTTCCCAAGTTTTTTCGAGTTTTTTCCAAATTTTTTCGAGTTCTCTTTGCTTTTTTGATTAAAGCAAAAGAAACCATCACCCTGATTCTGCCTTCATTTAAATTTAAGTAAAATCTGATATCCTCCACTGAAATTAAAGATATTACATACCAACATAAAACAGATCAAAAAGAGCAGAACCAGCTACTCAATGTATTTATACTTTTAGAAAAAAAATTAATTACTGAATACCCTTTTAATATTATGATCATTTATAACAAAAGGAAAATCTGAAAATGCAGGCAATGCTACGATGCCCATATGAATTATTTTATAGAATGATAAGTCTGTAGTAGCACAAGAATTATTACTGGATGTATTCTATTATTCCATGTTTTCTGCCTTCTAAGGAAGGTTAAGCAGCTTACTGATCTTGTGTAGGGCTTACTCTTTTCTCTCAGCCCTCACCTTTGCAGACTCCCTGTTCAAGCATATTCAAGTAACACATCTGTTTCTGAAAAAAAAGAAACAAAGCCAGAAATTCCCAGAAAATTACCTTAGGGAACTGCAGTAAATATCAGCTAGTTAAAGAGGTGTTAGCTAGGGGACTGCATAAGTAATTTCATGTGTCAGAAGGTTGCCTGTATGATTAGGTCAATGTTCATTATATTACAAATCTGGTATGAATAACACATAAAAAAAGAAGTCCAGGTAAATTTTTTTAATATGAGAAGATTAGTACACTTAAATTTCATTTCTGCAAACATTTGTATGCAAATGCAGTACTCCTGAGAAGCATCTGGTAACTCCAAAGCCAGATAATTGTTTTAACTTCATATTAAAAATATGAAAATATAATATAAACATATCAAAACATTTGGCAAAAAAAGTTTTTGCTATATAAAGGCTAACTAAATGCTGTGTTTTGGTATTACAGTCTCACTTTTAAAACCTTATATGTTCCTTTGCAACAGTTAATATTTTCTGAAAAGAAAATGGAAACTGCATTTCAGAATGCACAGCAGGTTCTCTTCTTACTTCCATTTAGAGTCACAACATCAAAGTCATATAATACACAGGATTTCTGTAAAACAAACATAAGCAAACAATTAAGATAACTACAACACAACAGTTGAAAAGATTTAATTTTTATTTTAATATTTAAAGATTTGGTGGTGTCACTGAATATATATTTATTTTGAATTTTTAATTAAAATATTGCAGTTTTCTAATAAATTAGACAGCAATTGATGCCCATGCAAATCAGAGCTTTGTGTAGTCACATTCTTCAGATACCTCAAACATCTCCCATAACTCTGAATGTGACAGATTCAAGTGTCTTTTGAGGGGATACTACAAATCATGTGAAATGACCCTGTAAATCTTTACTTACATAATTTTTTTTTGATGTTCATGTTCTTCTGTTGACTACACAATTTTCACTAATTTTCAGTTACCTACACTACTCTTTAAAGTATTGAGCATAAAGTGCAAAAATCCAAGTGAAAGGAATAAGGCAATCTAGAACACCAGTACTCATTTAAAAAGGCACAGGCTATTAATTGTTACAAAGAGCATCAACTGGTTTTGTGAAATTCACTGAAATTCTTTATTTTCTTGTCTCTGTTTAATAACCAGGAATACCTCCAATAGAAGCAACAAATCTTTACCAAGGTACACGATCAAAAAAACAATTGCACCCATGTACATTTATGTACTTACAGCAAAAGCAAATTTTTTTTAAAAACCCAGAAATCAGCAAACCCAGGCCTCTTCCTTTCAGCAAAAAACTCAACTAGATAATTAGTGCTGACCAGAGAAACATTCAAACCCAGTTGTGCAATTCAATATGAGTACATGATGCAATCTTGTACTCTAAAACTATGAACTCTGAACTCAAGCACAAAGACATAGAGAATATTATTGTCACATGCCTAGAAAAAAACATGTCCTAACTTCTCTACTTGCCACTTCTCCTGCCTGCTTCTTGGCAGCTTTCCCAAGTATGGAATGATACACTGAGAAGTAAGTGCAACTACTGGATTCACCACATTCCTCTCCCAACCCAAACCCAACAGCCATAATCAACCATTTCTGATAATAAAGAAAAGCTTCCAGAAAAGAAATGCAGAGAGGAAAAAAAGCACAAATGTAATATAAAGCCACATCTTGAAAATTTACATATACAGTGTAAGTATGTACATTTAGATAAACACCCAGAAAGGTTCACCTAAAATTACTCAACTGAACCAAAACAAGAGGGAAAAAAAGTATGCTGTAATACTATAATCAGCTTTATGTGTCTCGTGATTATGTAAAGCTACCTAAATTTCTGGAGAAGATGCATGAAAATTGTTTCCTTTTACCTTCAGTAGGTAGCTCTCCCAGCATGCTGGCTGCCCTGTGCCCTGGCCAACCCCATCAAGAGAATGGCTGGAGTCCTCCTGTTTCTCCCTGAGGGTACAGGAACTCAGGAAGGCTTCCACAGTGCACACTGCTTGAGAAGAAGAAATGCTTGGGAATAGATCCCTTGGGAAGGGATCAGAAGAAATAGATATATAGGTAGATAGATAGATAGACAGACAGACAGACAGATGCAGGAGCAGAGGGCAGGAAAGGTACAATCGCTTCTAAACCACAGGATGGATGCTGAACCTGCCATCAGTAAAATTAGTGACAATGATTGTTCTGACTCTGAGGTATTAGCAGACTGTGACTTACTGATTTTAGGAATTTCTTGTCATTAGTCATACATACATGACGAATGTGCAGTTGGTATTTGTCGTTCTGTTGGAGTGACAAGTAACAACAGCCATCACATTTTTATTGCCCTTGAGATTTCACACAAATTCCAACACACATCTTCATAACTTCTGATTTGTTTCTATTTTTTTTTTAACCCAGTAGTGTCAGGTGCTCAAGTACAGGCATTAGCCAGTATTTGTGCTAGGCAGAGACAGTATTAGAGAGCCTTCTAGCTTGGATGGTACATGCAAACTATGAGACCTTTTTAAAAGAGACAGCGAGGCAGAATCAAAAGCAAACACCCATACCCTTGTCATCTTAAGGAACAAGAGATAAGAAGGGGGAAAAAACCCCACAATAGCCTTGGAAGATAATGGTACAATAAGAAATTTAAATTCAATTCTCAATAGAGTATTGAGACCAAGAACGAACCCTGAGAATTTATTACTGTGAACATAAATTAAGTAGGTGCTGTTTCACCCCTGCTTTTTCTTCTGACAAAAAAAAAAAAAAAAAAAAAAGGTCAGTTTAAATAGTAAAGAGTTCTAGAAAAATCCCTGTTTCAGCAATTTCAGAATTCAGGTTCCACTTGCTTTGGAGCAAACAGGGGATTTTAAAGTATGGTTGGTTATATCTAACTTTATGCTTTTAGTTATAAGGGAGAAACCTGCATGTTCTTTAAACAATGAAGATGCTTATTTGCAATTACTTTAATATTTAATAGTATTTCTGGGTGGCAAGTAAGGTGGCTATGTGAAAGTGCAGTAAAGATCTCTAATTCTGTAAGTAATGAAGAATGGTGAAGCTTATTTGGCACTGAAATGGTTCATATAATCTGTAAAATCATTATCTGATAGTAGCTCAGCAACAAATTAGCCAAGACAGAAAGACAAGAACCACTGCTCCACAAAGAACAGGTAATTGTTTTTAAAAGCCATTTGAAAGTTGCAGACTTCAGTTTTATAAGACTGCTCCATACAGGATCTTCGTCAAGCAAATAAGGTCCTGGGATTCATTTAAGCAAATAGGCTATACACACATTTAAAACACACATTGATAATCAGACACCCTGCATAAAGCACTGAAGCAATGATCAGGCAATCCCACCTAGAGCTCAACTGAAGCAGAGCCCTGGCAGAGGTGTGGCACCCTTCTCTCCTGAAATGACAGCGGGGAGGTATGCAAATCTCTCCCACCTGCAGAGAACAAGGCAGGCAGCATTCCTTCTTCAGGGCTCCCTGAACGCTAATACTTCCAGCTCACATTTCAGCTCAACCTGTTGAAACTCACTCAACAAGCCAGCCAACCAACAGCAGAAAGCTGTGAAAAGGTGAGAACAAAAATTGCTACCAAGAAGCCCGAGTTTCCACCCCAGCACCTTGGGCAAAGTGGGGGTTTGAAAATACAGACACAGATACCGCTCCACCACAGAGTGATTTTATCAAGATGTTGAAACTTCCTGCTATCAAATACTAGTTTTTCCTGTTATATAGCAGAGCAGACATGTCTCACCTAACAGGCAAGCATTTGTTTAAGCTGATTTAGGAGCTGTCTCTTCTCTCCAGCTCTAAGAAGAATTTGCGTCACTGTTGTGGTACAGATACCTAACTCATAGACATACTGGAACTGTGAGAAGCTGGATGAGATCCCAATTGTACAAGGGGAAAATATAATTAAAAAATAAAAGAGGCTCTTTGAATGTCTTCTAATGGTGTAAATTTCTAAATCTCAGTTAAGATCAGCTGCTCTTTCCTTGGCTCTTTGAATGTCTTCTAATGGTGTAAATTTCTAAATCTCAGCTAAAATCAGCTGCCCTTACCTTGCTGGGAAACTGCTCAGATTAGCAGTGCGATACCAAGTTGAATTCACCTACTCTGGCACCACCTCTTTCTATTTTTCATATTGCTTTAGTTATTTTGGAGGTGGGGTTCACTATGGGCTTGGAAGAATTTTACATATATTTCAATGCCCCCATCAAAGACAGACCTGGAGTGCCTGTGGGAAAACTATGGGATTTAGAGAAACAAGTAAGAGGGACTGTAACTGAAGTTCTTATTATTTATAACTTCATGAAATTTCAGGGATTTTTATTCTCTCTAATGACAAAATCAACACAGTTAATGTACACAATAATTTTGTTTATATCTAACAGTGGTAGTTGCCAAAGATTGGCAGATAATCTTGTGCAACCAAATTCATGTGACCACACCTCAACTCCCAGTAGACAGACAGCTCAGTTACTAAGTCCTGCCATATTCTTGACCTGTATTTTCCCTTTATTCTGTAATTCTAGGGTTGAAATTACTTGTTCAAAATACAAGACAGTCCTCTCACAACAGGAATGGCCAGGACAGGGCACAATCAGCACCAAGCAAGAGCTAGGGATATATTAACTAGGAAAGAGACTACTCAGGGGGGTGGCAGGGAAAGGAGCAGAAGCAGGTACAGAATCAGGCACAGCAGAAAAACCTGCATCAGGAAATGGGGATGAGTCTGCACTCCCAATTCCTGCTCGTACAAAGTTCCTAAAACACATCTAACCCACTGGCCAAGTGTGGGTCTCTACCTCCCTCTTCTGTTAATACCATAGACTATAGCAATGTTGTTCTGCAATTAGGGATTTCACAAACTTGAGACAGCTGTGCTGAGGAACTCTAAGGTTCCTCAACCTTATAGATAATCTTTGTAAGGATTAATATAGCTCCACCTCAAAAACCCAGTCTAAGAGTGCAATCAGGCTTCAAAGTCAAGATCTTGCAGATGCAGCACATGCCAGAAGAAAGTCAAGTGTGTAACATTCCTTTGGTCTCTTGGAGTTCAATTTATTTAACTTGATAATATGAAACCATATAGGCTGAAATATTGAATCCTCTATAATCAATGGAAAAAGACATCTCCAGAACACACTTCTATGCTAAAAAGATGTATCTTATTCCACTGAACAGAGATGGTTCCAGAAAAACACACCAGAGTAGTCACGGAAATTTTGTCCACCTAAGGTTGGATACTATAATCAAACATTATGACTAAGTTTTGATTTACATGACCTAATTACACGCTACTGTTTCCAGAAGAATATCTGGCTCATTCAATGTCCAGAACAAACTTCTTTTCCAATTAAACAAGGTAGTGTAGTAGAATTAATGAAAAGTAGGGCATAGTTTTGAGTTGGTACCATTTATCCTCTTTGCTTTAATCTCTGTACCTTGGTTTCCACATGTGCAATGCTGAGTATACTCCCTAACGTTATTAATGTTATGAAGATAAAAATCTAAAATAGATCTAAACCACAGCATTATGAACATTATGAAAAAACTCATGAAGAAATTAATATTCTGTGGTCAATACAAGATAAATAAAGGGCAAATAATGCCTGGGGTTCCATGCTTTGACTGTGGATGATAGCCCATGGAATGTGCACTGCTGGAGACATGGGTATCTTTTGGACAAACTAAAAATTCCATGAACCTTGGCAATAATGAAATCTGATTTCCTATGGATTTGTGTCTTGCAGTGAATTACCTTTGGTTTCTGTGATGCAAGCTCCAGTTGGAGTGGCTGGCTGAAGCATATTTCAGTTTCTCTGTGTAGCCATTTCTGCCTAGTACTGCATGAACTAATTCTGGACACTTGCCTTCTGCAGAATACTCTCTCTCCTTCACCCAGCACCTTATTTTCAAGAAACTCCTTGGGAGCTTACCTATCTTGTAGTTTAACCTGTCAAATCTGTTTAAAATCATCTAACAAGTTCCAAAGGTACTTTAGGAGCAAAGGAATGGTACATACAGTATAATATCAAAAATCTTGTTGCCATAGGAAAGGAGGTAAAGAGATGAAGGAAGGACAGAATTGAAGCCTAATACTTTTGAATATTCATCTCAAATCACATCCAGATGTTAAACATTAAATGTTATTCTCAACAGCACAGAGAAAGTTCTTATATGGATCTTTGACTGGTTAGTTTTACAGCAGTCTTCAGAAAAAAGATAAAAACTTTATTTTCCTTTTCATTGAATTACGTTTTCCTCTTTCTGCTTCTATTTAGGAAAATACCAACCACCACACTCACAAAGATGGAAATACAAGGGCTTGTACTATTTTTTTTAAAAAGCTGGTTAAGAAGAGTACTGCTTGTCACACATGAAACCAAACACCAAACTGCAAATCCTAATTGCATTGTGGGTGGTATTTTTTGGTTGTTTTTTTGAGGACTGACTCACAAGGACAAATAATTGACTGGCAAACAAAAGCATTGTTAAGGAACAGCTGCCATCTATTAATCGACAGGTGTAGACATATCTGAGACTCATAAGAATTGTGAATAAATAATAATAATGTTGTTATTTGTGGACGTGTCTACATCTACGCAAACCTCTGGAGTAAGTTGTGTCACTAACATTCATTTCCACTATAGCCTTTTCAATACAATTAAATAAGTTAATATTAACTGATCGGTTTGAAAATAATGAGTTCTCAAAAATATGTCATGACTACTTAACTGTTACCTATGTAAACTGTCAAATAGCATATGGTTGGTTTATGAAACTTTCTATGTCAATTAGAGCTGTAGAATCAAGACCCAGCATAGAACTGCAGAGATCAAAGCTGAAAGGTTAAGTAGCATTTTTGTTATCTGAAAAGCTGAGAAATGTAAGTTTTCTCCCTCCTTTAAGCCTACTACAACTAAATCCACAAAAGAATCATAGAATAGACTGGATGGAACCTTGAAGACCATATAGTTCCAACACCCTGACTTGGGCAGGGACACCAGAAGAGACAGGAAAATGCAGCACAAAATAATGTCAATACAAACTTGCTTTCTGTGTGTGTTTGACACATTTTAATGTGTTTTTTTTCCCCCAATTCTCCACTGAACCACAACTCTTCTAAATGTCAAGAGAATCCAGAACCCCATTACTTCTGTATGAATTCTGTAATTCAATACATTGATCTTCCCCATCCACAGGAGTGTTTTCTGTAGATTTAGTTAATATAGTAATGCAAGTAGTAGATGGCAAACAGGAGCATATATAAAATATCCTAGATTTCCTCAGATTAATACAGCCTACTGCAATGCATCCAAAAATGGTCTACTGCCTATCTATCTAGCTGTTGAATGACCTCCACATACTTCCCAAAAGCATGGTTGTAACACACTTTCTGGGTAGATCCTTAAAATGAGTTTCCTCAACAGGACTGGTAAAGCAATGACATGCTTCTACTGAATCATCTCATCAGTTTGGAAAGGTGCAGCCACACCTTTGGTTTGGTTTACTGCAACCAGAAGTGAGGGCTAATACCCCTGTACCCCAGACATAGGCATCTTGGGACAGAACACAGTGCAAAGCTGTATCTCCTTTTTACAGTCAGCAAGTACATATTTTACCACTACAGAATGGATGTATAACTGAAGGGATCTCAGACTGTCATCTGTCATGTCATTTTTCACAGCTACTGGTCACACTTCCTATTGCATTTTCCCTTCTCCAAAATTTGATCAGTTAGCAGAAGTTAAAATTCAATTGAGATTTCACAGCTTTTCGAACAAGCAAATTATTTTGTCGAACCTGAAAACGTCGAACCGATGAAACTTTTTTTTACTGTGAACTCGTGCCAGGCCAGAGGCAAAACCACTTGGGCTAAAGGGGCACTTGTTTAAATTAACAAATGCATTACACTAAAAATGGCGAGTTATCTACTAAAGTAATGGCACTTGATGCCCTTTCAAGGATTGCAAATGTTTGTAAATAAGGTGAAATGTTACTACAGATGAACTCAACAAATTCTCATGGATGTATTTTCCAAAAATACATACATGCACTCAGAGCATACAACTGTACCCTCAAGCAGTTCTAATTAAAGCTATGGAGTACATAACATTTTCAGCATGGTCTGAATTTATTTGCATGTACACACTACAAAACCCATGAATTTCCATCAAGATGAGTAGGAATACTAACATTGCACTTAAAGCAAAAGAATATGTACAGGCAATCTTAAAGTAAGAAAAACTCAAAAATAATCCACACACTGCAAAGAATTCTCACAGATCTTACCCCAACACACGCTGTCCAGAAATGCTCACGTCACATGTATTTATCTTCATGCAGCTAGGATCATAGCCAATGTCTTATAGTTTTCATGCTTCATACTAACAAATACATTCTCTATTTACAGTGGGCAGTGTCTTCATTTACAAGAAGAGAGATTTTGCCATCTATTCAAGGACCTGCTGCTATCCCCCTGTTCTAAATGGTATGTGATTGCTGGGTTGCCGAGCTCCACTTTCATGCGAAAGGTATGAAAATGAAGCTTTAAAAAGCTCTTCAGCTTTTTTTTTCTTTTCTTTTTTTCCTCCCCCAAAATAATCAACTATAGCTTATGTTTTGCTAGAATCCGATGAGACCTTGATTTAAAAGGAGTCCAACCCTGAGCTATTATTCTGACCATCCTCTATGGCTACTTAATCAAAACACTGCAACTTGTGACTTTGTCAGTAATTTTGCTCATTTATCTTTATTATGACTTCAGAAGTATTTGGAATGGAAGGTTAGCTTTGTATAACTAATATTGGTGATGAATGGCAATGATAATTCATTGCATGAAGAACATCCATTAATGTCTAAAATAATATTCTACTGTCTAAAAATAAATTGCAATGCAAAACATTTTCAGAGCTAATTAACAAAAATTCAGTCCAACAAAAGTATTGCAACTCTGAGGAGTAAGGATCCTTAATCCAACACAGTAGAGGCAGTTAGAGATGCTGACTCTGACAGCTACAATATTGATTCTACCACTAATTAACCCAAATCTTTAGGTCCTAACAACTTCAAAAGTACAAGCATAAATCATCCCAAAAAACAGCTGTGAACTTTGGATGAAACATGTGATTGTTGAACAAAATGTCCACTCATTCCAAAGGCATGCAGCATCTTCACAGTGTGTGCATATTCTGCAGAAACCTACAGGAAAAATCTTCCTGGAACAGAGCTACTCTAGAGCTGAGGGCAGGAAAGAAACAGATGCAGATTTCCTGAATTTTCACCTTCTCTCCAGACAGTATTTTACCTGCCCTTCTGTTCTCTTCTGCTACAGTTCTTCTCCCAAGTTCCTCCTCTGTATGCCTGCAGCTATATGATCTCTCCAAAATACTAACTTGATGATGCAGAAAGAGCACTGGCAGTGCTCTGCTAAACCTCTTTGGTATTTACAACCTTGTTCACCCAATTTGTCACGAAAAATCTCCCATTTTCTTTCTACTCAGAGAAGGAGCCTACCTTTTCCAGTATTTCCTTAGTTAAGACTAAGAATGCATCCTCAATGTTCACATTATCTTTAGCACTGGTTTCAAAAAAGGGTATTCCATGTTCCCAAGCAAGCTGAAAAACAAATGTAGGCAATGAGATGAACAGTCTTTAGGAAAAAAACACTTCCTAGTTCTAATAGCAAGAAATATGGAGGTGTTCTGATAGCTTCTACCCTGCTACATAAACACAGATTAAGTAAATGTCAGCTCATTGACATACTCTGTATTCATCCTCTGTTCATGAATTTCAGGTAACTCTTGAAACATTCTTAAGTTTTCGCATTTTCAATACAGCTTTTTAAATCTATCTTTGCTTGTAAATAAGAAAAATAAACTCTAGTGGGTATGTTCTCAATGTTTTGATTTATGTGGAGAATAAGCTGTCTCCTAGGCAATTACTTAGAGGAAACTAATGGATTGCCTGCAGAAAAGTATAGATAAAAATGTGAAAAAAATGTAGACAAAGAGGAGTGATTACACATAGAAAAGAGATGAAGCACAGAGATAACAGGCAAACAAAAACCAGATAACATGTGAAAATATATTATGGTAATAGAAGAGAGAAAATACTTAAAATAAAAGGGCAGAATAGAGTTCACACTGGTTAATTTTATTTAATATACTCCAATTCCCTAATTTGTAGTATGCTTGCCTTACAGATAGCTTAGGGATATGTTGGTATGAGGAAAAAAAACAACAACCCAACAAAATTCTAGCTTTTTAAGGTCCTATTTTTTTTCTAATTTATACAGTTAAATACATGGAGATAAAAGAAAGACGGTTGCATTGATGCTTCCCAAGAGAGAGGGCCAAAATGGGAATATCTGCCAGATAAATATAGTTGGAAAGTCCACTCCCTTTGCAATGGATCCTTTCTTAGTAAGCATCTGGAGAAAACTATCCCAGGCAAATGACCTATGCTTATAATGTGTAGGAAATTACTGACCACTTAATGATTCATTTGGGAGGCTCTCTGTTAGGATAACGGGTCTAGTGTTGGCATTTATGTTTGCTTTCAATGACCTCTAGAAGTAACAAATGAATCCAAAATCATGTTTGAAGGTACGAGATTTGGGCTTCAAAGTTTTAGCCAAAGTATAATAAAGATTATATTAAGGGTAGGGAAAAGGAAAGAAAAAATATTTATTTTTCCAAAATGCTGTAAAACAAAATAATTTCTGACTGTTTTTCAAGACAAGCGGTTTCATAAAGGATCCAAAAACTCCAGCTGACCACTTTGAACTGATTTTGGTTCTGTAGCAACTTGTTAAAGAAAGTTAAGGTCAGTCAACTAGTGGCAAGTGCCAGTGCAAAACAATGATGCATAATGGTTCATAAAGAAAAATAGAGGCAATAAAGAAATACTGGGTTAATAAAGTGAAGAAGACCAGTTTACAGTTTGTGAAGTGTACAGCATCTACATTTAATTATTCCTTTTCTTTCCTGTGTCATGTAACAGATTCCCAGACACTACCTATAATCAAATTGATGAACACAAACCATTGTAATAATAGAAATATATTTGGAAATAGAAAAATTTCCAAATAGAAAATAATTTGGAAAGATAACCCTATTTGAAACGGGACAATACGGGGTTAGGCAAGGCTTTACCTACCTAAGCCTTGAAATCCACCACTGATGATGATTCTATAGCCTTTATGGGTCTCCAACCTGAACCTCATAAGCCAGGACTTCTGCCATTCCTCTAGCTACACTTCAATTGCTGCAGATCAGTATTTGCTACTTAGCCTCATCTCTACCCTGCTGCCTCAGTTCTCCTCCTGGATTACTGGCACTAGACCCCAGTCATCTTTGTAGCTGTCTGCTGGAACTTCTCCAGTTTCTCAATACCCATCTTGAAATGAGGGAGCTAAAGCTGGACACAATATCCTCTGTGGCCTTGTGGGATAATAATTTCCCCAGACCTACCTTCCATTATCCTCTTAATGTAGCCCAGCATGCCTTTACGCAACAAGAGAACACTCTTGACTTACATTAAATTGTTGACTAAATAAATTTACAAACCTATGAGAATTATGCTGCTGGGAAACATTACTTTATATTACCCTTGAGAACAGTTTGAATATCTTGAGTGAAGTAACCTCATTTGTTACTAACAATAACAAAGTAACTAATACCAGTATATTCCTTGGTGAAATTTAATTCCAATTGTTCACTTCTCTTGTAACTCAGAATAACTTCCTAGCAAAGTGACGCTAAAATTTCCTGCTATTGAAGCAGAGAAATGTGTCTGAAATAGTACTAGAACTGTGTAGAATGTTTTTTTCATTGGTATTGTACCTGGAAACTTGGAAAGATCAGCTTTGAAATCATGAAGACATGAAAAAAAAAATCTTACTTATCTCTTTCTGCTAGAAAGATTTATGTTAGATTTGACAGGAGAAAAAATATAACCCTCAACATTGGTATTTTTCAGAGAAAAAGATAATGTTACTGGGGGGGAGAGTGCAGAAATGCAGGAGCCAAAGAGGGTTTAGTTCAATCTTTTCTCAAAGTGAAGAAAAAGATGTTAATACAAGAAAATACTTCATAGTGTTAAAATTAAATCTATCCATTCTGTGTTATCAAAATTATATCTCTACAGAAGAAAACTAAAAAATAATTATAATTTTCCAGCATTCAACTAGTCTCTGAAGTGGCACACAATGGCCATTCAGTTATGACAGATTGTTATAGAAATGCCAACATACATGGTAAGATTTCCAGGGAATCCAGGGGTCTTCTCTACAAGACTCTGAGCAGATCAATACTTACAGATCATGCTCACAGAATAATATGAAATACATCCGTATTAATTATTATGTGGCAGAGTTAGCATCAAACTATTTTTCCCTCTAAATAAGGATATTTTCTTCTTTGGAGAGGACAATATTCTCTCTCCCCGCTAATGGAATATTTCTCCATTTGGACCAGTCAGGTTTTTAGGATTTGTAAATCACATTAAAAGAAGTGTAACTGAAGAACTGCCTTGCCTTAAAACACAGAACACATCTAGAAAGAGGACTTATTGGTGAGGAAGTAATAGTTTTCTGAAAAAAATACTGTACTATGAGAAATCTTGACTGGCTGGTTAAGTATACAGAAGTCAGAAAATGTCCCTGTTAATACTTTATGCAAAACCCTACTACTGCCCTCTTGTGCACAAGCATCCAGTGACTGGATTTCTAACACTGTATTCTTTGAGTGAGAGCAGACATATCTTTTTCAGTAACCTTGCTGCTTGAACACAGATACAGTACATTAACACTGAAAGGCTCTTGCATATGACTTTCAAAAGTTTCTATTCAAGATGCTGTTGAAAGGGTGATGCTATTTTTTAAAGTTCCATTATCCAGGATTATATAATTGGCAAAAAAATTATTCAAACAAAAGACATCTTGCCTAACTCACCATACATGTACAGGGATGGGCAACAAAGCTGCTGAAAGATCTATGGCACAAGCCTTATGAGGAAACTGGAGTTGTTTAGCCTTGAGAAAAGGAGGCTGAGGGGACCCCTTATCACTTCCTACAATTACCTAAATTACGACCTGAATGAGATTGTAGTAAGGTGGGGGTTGGTCTCTTCTTCCAAGTTAAAAGTGGTACAACAAGAGGACATCACCTCAAGTTGTGTCAGGGGTGGTTTAGATTGGATATTAAAAAAAATTTCTTCACTGAAAGGGTTGTCAGACAGTGGAACAGGCTGCCCAGGGAAATCGTGGAGTCACCATCCTTGGAGGTATTTAAAAGACATGTAGCTGTGGTGCTTAGGGACATGATTTATTAGTGGACCTGGCAGTGTGTTAAAGACTGGACTCAGTGATCTTAAAGGTCCTCTCCAACCTAAATGATTCTACGATTCTATGCCTGAAAGCATAACAGAAGGGATTATTCCAAGTTCCAGATAACAGATACACACAGTTTGCAGATGCAAAATTTTCTGATATATAGGACACACTCTCCCACAACATTTAAGTTATGACAATTCCTTCTGTCAGAGCATGGCTCCAGTATTTCCTCATGGGTTCTCAGTGAGAGCAGTTTGCCATTACCTTTAAAACAGCACTCCCCACTTAACACCAGTTTTGCCCCTACACATGGTCAGCATGTATAAACTATACTGTAATCTATACAACATACACAGTTAGAACCTGGGGAGCTTGATGTTCCTGAAATGCACCTGTCTAATATTATTTAGGGTATTCATAAACAATGCAAATCACAGTGAACAGGCTGACAGAATAACTGTTTATAGTCAGGCTGTAGCAAAAAAAAAAAAAAAAAAAAAAAAAAATTGATGGGTGCATCAGGTACAAGAAAAATTATGCAGAATGTATTATAAATGATAGTTTAGATTTCCACATTAAAACAGTACCCTGAAAATGCAGACTCTAAAATATTTTTCGTTTTCATTCAAAATATAAGATTTCTATTGCAATGCCTAAAACAATAAAAATGCATTTTGACCTTTAAAATAAAAATCAGTATTCTAAAAGGATCAGCTAGGAATTAGTTAATGCATTTCTGCTCATACATTAGAAAAACCTCAACCACTTCAAAATTCCACAACTGTTCTTCTGGAGCATTTCCTAACAGAATTTTTTGGAATTCGGGAGCTTTTTTTATTATTTTCAGTGTAACAGCTCACAGTCACATACTAAGATACTCAGGAGAACCCAAAGACAGTGCTAGTGATCAATGATACCTTTTCTCCTTTCTGTTTTGGAACTACACGTTCTGACTCCTTATCACATTTGTTGCCCAACAGTATTACGTCCACTTCATCACCTGCTTTCTAAAAGAGAACCAGCATTAATAAGTGTCAAGTAAGAAAAAAGCAAACAACAAAAGCCCTTCACCTCCAGCTCACACTAACCTTCAACACTTTATTTCATTGAAAGTAAAGGCTAAATTCTGTCCTGACCTTTTCATCTGTAGAAATATTTTCCATTAGTTACTGGAATTTGAAGGAAAACAGCAAGATTGCAAAGAGCAGAAATAAAGCTGCTTGCAAGTGCAAGGCATAACTTGGAAACCGTTTCAGAGGATATAAAGTATATAGTGCGTGGGCACCATCTTCTGATGAATGCTCCATCTTGAGGCTTTAAAGTGACTGGAAATGCCCTAAATTCAGACAGTGCCCTCTCTAAAGTAACGGGTTCGTGGGTTAGCATATTGGTCTGGTCCACATCCAGCACTCACAAGTAAAAAGGTAGGAATTTGCTGCACCTGAAAGATTACCTCTCTGTGCTTCACTTTCACATGCAGAGAGTGAAATTACATTCAAAGTCTTCAAAGTCGACATAAAAGTTTGACTATTGCTAGACACTTGGAAGAAGGCAATAGATTTCTACTGAAGTAAAACTTAAAAACCTCATTGATTTCAAAAGGAAGAAAAATCTAGCTTTTTGACCTTGTCTTCATCCTTTGTTCCACTAATTCAGTTATGTACATGATGACTGTAAAATGCACTGGATGCTTTACATCAGTGTTATTTTAAGATAAGCTATTGGAACTACACATGACTGGAATAATGATAAGGAAAAGAACAGTTCTGCAGCAGCATGTGGAATTGCAAAATCATCATTTGTTGGGAAAATTATAATACTTGAAACCACTTGTGATGCTTAAATGGAAGGAGCTGAGAGTCTCAATCTAGTGACAATTAAAGGTAATAGGGTCTGATCCCATGGTTTATATTCTGAAAGTACATGTGCACACAGCTTCTCTGATGACTTAAAAAGCTTGGTCTAAGGCTACAGATCTTTTCTCTACAATGACATTGGTGACAGCTTTGACCTCTGACGAAGTCTTATTTTTTTAACTTTCCCATAAAACAAATGCAGACAGTCCTTTTCCCCAGTGGACACACCCATGCATATGGACACATGGACACTTTTTCACTTCTGAAAAATGTAGTGATAAATCTTTAGCATTAAAGGATGAAAGAATCATTATTTTTAGTCTGTTTGCAACTGTAAAACAAAGTGGCCTCATTTGAAGAATAAAGGAGGAGACAATTTATTCTTAAAGAACATTATATCATATTTTTTTTTAATCCTCTCTCATTTTTGAGTCAGCTTATTTCATTTCACACCTATAGGTCATGTTTAAGATAATCAATGTATAAAAATGAAGTAAGCTTATCATAAGAGTACAAAGTACAGTCTAAAATAATGAATCAATCTAACCTGGATTAATAGACCAAAATGCTGTCTGTTTCATAACGCAGTGAAATTTTACTCATTAAGGTCAATGGTTCTCCTACATAAAATCACATACATCAATACTTAGAATAGGGTAACCACACCACATAATCATTTTTTTATTTGGAGGAAGACTGTATGCAGCTGACAGTTTTACAAGTGACATTTGACTTTACTCTGAAGTAAAAGGTCAAAGGGAAATACTAGCATACTTTATGTACAAAGCTGTAAAAGTAATCCTGTAAATTTATTTCTGTACAAACAGCGGAGATGTTTACAGTAGGAGTAGTCTTTTCAACAGCCTCAAATTTAAAGGGCATTAGAGGTACCAGGCCTTTCAGTAAGAAGAGGGGAGATTTAGGTTAGACATTAGGAAAAAATTCTTTCCTGTGAGGGTAATGAGATGTTGGAATAGGTTGCCCAAAGAAGCTGTGGCTGCCCTTTCCCTGAAGTGTTCAAGGTCAGGTTGGATGGGGCCTTGAGCAACCTGGTCTAGAGGAGGTGTCCCTGCCCATGCAGGGGGTTGAAACTAGAGGATCTTTATGGGTCTTTCCAACCCTGGCCATTCTGTGATTCTGTAATTCTATGATAAATAACTATTTCTATGGTAAGAACATATTTTCAATTTGACTGGATGCTCCATCAAAGCACTGCAACTACTCTATTTAAAAAGATGTTATTTTGCAGTTTTTTGATTTTGTAAAACTAAAGAATATACACCAAAATTACTTCCATTTATATTTTTGAAAGCTGATTATATAGAACTAGCCTTAAAAAAATTAAGACAATATGACTAGGCAGAAGTTTGACCATATGCTCAGCTGGCATAAAAGCTGCAAATGTACACAGACTTGAACTGACCAAAAATACAGCTCTTCGGTGCTTCCAAAAGCTCCCTGTGCTCATCCTCTTTTACTTATAGCTCAGGATTAAGCTTTCCAAATGCAAAACCTATAGCTAAAAAGAGCACAGTTGCAAGTCAGCACTGACTAAGCCAGTAGAGTAAGGAAACATTTGTTTTCCATGTAGTGGAAAAGTACTATTAAAAAGCTCATCAATTTCATCAAAAATAATTTATTTCGAGAAGTAAAAAAAAAAAAAAAAACGAAACTTGCTTTGCTTTGTCAAAAATACATCCAGATTTTCTTTCTGTTCACCTTCTTTAGTTTTTCTTCTGGTTTTAACATTTCAAAGTTTGCATTTTATTGACGTATAAAAATAATCTGAACTTGGTGAAAACCTAGCTTGTCTTTTTCCAAACTTCTGAGAAGAAAATATCAGCACTATATTTCTCTCCAAAAATTCGAGTAGAGAAATTTACTGAGAATGACTAAGTTTTCTCAAGCATTTAGAAGAGTCATCGGATTTTTGCTAAAGGGTTTTTCCACTTCTGGATTCCCCAGCAGCTGGAGCCGGTGGTGCTGGAGCCAGGATGTTGTGACCGGTGGCCACAGGAGGGAGCAGTGCCAGAGCTTCAGTCACAGAAGAGCCAGGGACAGGACTAGGAACCCTGGATTCATCCCTCACTGCCATGGTGTGCATTAGCAGCCTGCTCTGATGGGAGCCATCCATCCATGCCCTTCTCTAGTTACAGTACTGCTTAATCTTTACCAGATAACTACCCAACTTCTTGACTGCGCAGCTATTAATAGAAACCAATGATGCAAAAAGGAAAATATCTTGCTCATCCCTTTTTTAATGTCATTTTCACCCCTTTTATGGCTTTTTTCTGTGTTTGCTCTCTTTTTTCAGGAAAAAGAATTTCACAGAAGTGCTGTGAATTCATGAAAATGTCAGAAGTAGCACTGACACCTTTATCAAAAGACAACCACGTCACATTTGTACTTACCAGTTCTTGAGAGAAATTATCCTTTCACTTTTTAAATGGTGAGCACCACCCCTGATAGGAGTGGCTGGCATCAACCTTCCCTGCAGCAAACTGACTGCAGTTACCCCAAGCTCACCCTGACTGCTGGCTGGCTAAAGCTTTCTCTCTAGAATCACCCCCTTGTCCTTCTACCACATCTCCAAGGCTGCATAGTTTGATAACTGAGTTTGAAAAGGAAACCTAAGTTTCTTTGCAGGTCAGAGCAGTGAAAAAAAACCAAAAAACAGATCTGAGAAATACTCTATGGTAATGCTTAATTAGTTTGCATTTGAGGAAGAAATATAGAATATAATTTTTCAGATTTGGAGAGGATATAGTAATATGCATGTTCATGCAGAAAGATAAAGGCAAGAGCCATAAAGCTGTGAAGTTTCTTCCTCTTGCTCACTCGACAATAACACTAGAAACTGATCCTTTGTATTAATGAAGAACAGTTTCCTAGCAATATACTGTTCTCCACAATCTCATTGACAGCATCACGAGTAGTGTTCATACCATGATTCCCATATGTATGTCTGTCCATATACATTTTTCTAAGAAGTGCCACATGATGACCACAGTTACAAATGCTTAGTTCCCAGAACTAGAGGGAATTGTACAAATGACAGAAGTTTTCTATTATCAAACTTAAACTTGATTAGATATAAAACAATTTATCCTCAAGCTAGCCTACGGTGAGAGGTAAACCAATTTAGTAAAGTGACAAGAACGAGAATTTTCAGTTCTGACCAGAGTCATAACAACAAACCCATCCATGGGTTCACACATCAAGGTTTTTCATCTGACGATGAAAATCTCACAAGACATGTCAAGCTTATTTACACTTGCAAAGCATTTTGCTGTGCTGCTTTTATTTAAGCATGGTGCAGAAATACTGAGCAGCACTCCAGATTCCCAACTCTTAAGATGCATTTAATGCACAGAACCAGAAGAGGGCACTATGCAAAAATCTCAGTAACCCACCATACCCATACATGCCACATCCTGGTTGAGGGGTCACTATTTTCAGATAGCATAAACTGAAAGGTTGTATATTCCAAAACCACTCAATTATGTCACCAAGGCTTGCTCCTGTATGAGAAAATTACTATTTCCCATGCAAAAAAATCCAATGCTAGCCAAGAATTCTCAGCACAGAGGTAATTGTTAAGAACTGGTCATCTTCATGGCCACACCAGGTGAGTAGCACTATGAAAACCAGCCCTGTGTCTTTAAAACCAAACTAATGTCAAAAGTTTTTGGACACTCAGATGCCAAGTGTGAATCATGGAAGGACTTCTGAAGTCATTGGGTCTCTAACTTCATGCTTGAAGAAGGACCAGCTTCAAAGTCAGGTCAAATTGCTCAAGGCCCTGTTGTATCATTTTCAGTATCTCTAATCCTCTGTAGGCACCTTCTTTCAGCATTTGAACACTCTACTGAGAGGAACTTTTAGACAACATGTTAGTTGGAATCTTGTTCAGAACACCCTGGAAAGAAGTGTTTTCTGCAAAGAGATATGGCACACAGTTGTATTTAATTTTTAAAAGCCATGTCATCAGACAAGAGGGACACCTTAATAAATTCAACATCACCCACAACCCTAGGAATAAAGCATGGTTTCAGGTTCTAAAGCAATTTTCCTGCAATTATCATGCTTCTAATGAGTGCATTACAAATCCAATATACTTGTATATATTTGTCAATAACATCCCAAGATATTAATCTGCGAGTATGCATTTCTAGTGCACTTTTTAAATACAGTCATGTTATGTAGTTTCCTCTAGTTCAGAACACAAATTTTACAGCAATAGAGACAGCAGCATATTTGCATCTTGAACTTCCTTGAACAATAAGTCATTTTTAATAGGGAAGTTGCTGTATTCTACACTTAAAAGAATTGAAATACAATGAGACCATTACTGGTAATTTGATTGTAATAGCACTGACTGGACAGTTTTTATAAAATCAATGGAGTTCTTATGAATGCTAAATTGCTTAGATTGTCATTTTCAACTGTTGCAAAAAAGGCTTAGCACACTGAGGAGTTTTTAAAAACTTTGTTTAAAATCCATGCATGAAGAATTCAAAGGGGAGAGTGCAATGTAATAACTGAATTGTCAAAAAAATCCTGTTTGATAGGTTCAAGTGCAACCTTCACATTACCCATCCACCTGTTATCCAATGAAACCTGTATCTGCTTCCTGTTTTAACTTTAAAATAAAATGCCTGCCCTTGCACATTTTTAAGGATGGCATAGCAAAAGCCTCTTTGATACTGAGCATTTGTGGAGAATTAGTGGTTTGCACTAAGAGACCAAAGCAAATGCAGGGAATGTCACCAGCCTCTAGTAAGTAATTAATTTTCATGAAATGCCCCGTGTTTTAACAGTTATTGCTTAAAAAACACTTCTTTTGCAATGAATAGCCCCATATATTTTCACCAAGACACTTCAGAAATTGATATCCCACTAGGACTAAATTAATTTTTTTATTATTATCTAGCTATATTACAACATTTGCTAATTGCTAGTTTTGAAATTAGTGCAATCTATCATGCAATTCACATCCCTAGAATTTTTTAAAAATTGAATAGTTTTCTGTTTTTTAATTTTATAGTAACAAAGTGCCTTCTGGGGTTAAGATTAAAAAATGTAAGTATTAATAGCTTGAGTATGTTTACACAAAAGCTTTTAAGTATCAGGAACAGAAAGCAGGCTTGTGCAAGTGTGATTTGCTGATTGACTTAAGCAGATTAAAGCCTGCATGGAGGCTACAAGAGCTGGTCCCATCCTTCCCTCCACCCTAGCCATACAGACCTGATCCTTTCTTTGCATTCATGGTTTTGCATGGTTGTCCACTGAATTAACAATCCTAATAGATCTGATTGAAGTGGGCAGGACAAAAATGACCCCTTTGGAGGCAGTGTGAAGACATATCACTGTCTATATATATTTTATGTATAAATTTATACACACATACACACGTATTTCATATAGATAGATAGATGGATAGACAGACAGATATGGATAATCTGCATTTTCAGCTGCAGGTAACAGTAAACCTACCATCATAGCATGTGCTGAGTTAAATCTGGGCCAATAATGAAGCTGTACAAGTGGCATATTCAGCTGTGACTCTAGTTGGTTTACCTAACAGAAGAAGAGTGCACACTTTGCTTAATGAAGTAATAAACCATGTGTTAGTTTGAAGTGTGTGTAGACAAGCCAGGAAGAATATTCTATCATCAAATTTCTTTTGTAACACATAACTGAAGTTAGGCTCTGTTGCCACTGAGACTTTTAGGATAAGTCTGTGGTAAAGGACAATGATGTACTAGCTCCCCATAGTAACGTTTTCAATACTGAGGCAATGGAAACACAATGTTTCACCACAAGTATAAGATACCCTATGCATATATCATTGGATATATGCCCATGTGTAGTTCATAAATTAATCCATATACTGAAGCTGTGAAGAGAGAAAGGAACACATCTGATGGTTTTATTTCAAGCCTACTTTCCCAAGATGAACTCTCCCATTCATCACGTCATATTCCTACCAATTCACAGATTACTATAAAAACTGGCTAAATGTTTACTTCATTTTAATAAACAAAGAGTGCTATCTTGCTTGGGTTGTTCCACAAGCATACTGACTTATCCAAGCATGCCAACTACAAACCTCAACATTACTGCTTAGGGCAATCTCATTGCTCTCATAGCTTCCTGAGAAGGGGACGTAGAGAGGATGGTGCTGATCTCTTGTTCCTGGTAGTGATGGGACACGTGGGAATAGTGCAAAGCTGTACCAGGGGCTCTTCAGATGGAACATTAGGAAGCATTTATTTACCAAGAGGGTGGGCAGACTTTGGAACAGGCTTCCTTGAGAGGTATCTGACAATGAGCCAAGCCTGTCAGTGTTTAAGAGGCATTTGGATAATGACCTTAGTAACATGCTTTAACTTTTGGTCAGCTCTGAAGTGGTTAGGTAGCTGGACCAGATGATCACTGTAGATCTCTTCCAGCTGAACTGTTCTATTCTAAAATTGCCTCTACCAACAGAGAACACATAAGGGGAGCTCTAGCAATAAAGACTTGGGGTACAGGGTTACAGGAATCTGAATGATCTGATCCCTAAGGGTTTGCCCACTCCTTCCTCTCTGGTGCCTCCTTCACACTGTTCCTTAGACGATCTTCTCCTGCCCTTCCTACTCCTACTTGTTTACCTTGCACCAACTCCAATAATTGTCAGACCTTTCTATGAACCTCTTAAACTCACTGATGGAACAGAAAACCATCCAACTGGTTTTGCTGTGTTATTTTTCTACCACATTAGACAGTCAGAGTGAACCCCAGAGAGCTCTGACAAGCAGCACAGTGGCAGGCAATGTTCAGGAGCAGGAAGGGATGTGGGAACACACCCCCCTTCTGGCAGCCATGTGTTGCTGAATCACTTCCTACAGCACATGAAAGCAGTTTCTGGCTGCAGTACCAGAGCTAGCTGGTTAGGTTAAGAGATTTTCCATCAAAAAGGGATTCTCCTTTTCCTCCCCCAGTTCCTACCTCTTGAAACCCTCTTCTCAAAGGGAATATACAGCAAGGATGAACAGGATGTTTCATTTAATTTGTTTCTTTTGATTACTGGGATGTGGTAACTAGGCTAAAGTAATGAAATCAGGAAAGGGAAATCACTGGCTGTCATGTTGAATTTTGACATGGAAGCCAATTAAAATCCTGGGGTGAGCTCACAGAGATTGGCTTGTGCACAGCCACACCAGTGACAGAAGCACCATAATTCAGTATGTGCAAAACCACATTGGAAGCTATGTTTCAAAAGTACTTCAGAAAGCACTCATACATTATCTCTGGCTTGTCCTGGATAATCTACACTGTATTCCAGTTCCAGGTAATCCCACTACCATAATGTGTGTCGAGTTAAAGGTAAGAAATTCTGGTTAGAAACATACAGTTCCAGGAATAAAAATCTCATGCAGTAATTTAAGCATTAACTGCAGTAACTTGTTAATTACATTAAGAAATAAACCACTGTTATGTATACTTACCTCATGTATGTCTTTCATCCACATTGTTATATTTTGAAAACTCTCCAGATTTGTGATGTCATATACAAGGACAAACCCTTGTGCACCACGAAAATAGCTAGTACTAAGTGTATGGAATCGTTCCTGGCCAGCAGTATCCCTGAAAGAAATTGAAGAAATCACACACATATAAAAAACAACAACAAAAGAAAACATTTTAAAACTGCAGAACCCCCAAGAAAAGTCACTTTACTTGAAGGAGTATTGGCCAAATTTTGAATGGCATACCCTAATATAAAAGGGATAAAAAAGATAAGAATGAGAGAAAATCTGGTTGCCAGTTGCAGCAGTGAAAGAAATACACTGAAAATTTGTCCTGAAAGATACAGACCTACCAGGGAAGCTAAACAGTGGTTGAAGTCTGAGTGCATCTTCAAGCCCAACATTGCTTCTTTATATACAGTTAATCATTAAGATCAGGAAACTAAGGTGATGACAAAAATTTGGAGTACAAGCACTGCAGAGTTCCATATTCTGATAAGCCTTTTGTAAACTGTGACTAAGACAATAAAGCAGTTCATATGGAAGGTAGGGCTTGGGAAGAAGTCATAAAATACAGAGATGCAGAGATTCCTACAAATAATCAGGCCTTAAGGAAGCTCTAAAAAAGCCTCCAAGATTTTTGTATTAAAAGTTGAGATGGAATAAACACATATCCAACTCTGGTCAGATAATTCAGGTACAGTGTTACTCCTTAAGAAGTTAAATACTGGAAAATATAGATAACCTCCAGTGTTGTATGCCCAGAGAGATGGACGTCAGGAGCCCTACACTGCCTTTAGAAAAACTTCAAAAACAAAAAATAGAGTGTAGGTTCCAGAATATTTACCTGACTAGCTTTCTCTTTTTGAACATGCATTTTATGAGTAATGAAATGTAAAATCTTCTTGCTTTTATACTTCCCTCAATGTTCCTATACAATTAAATCTACCAAATAAGGATGGTATAGCTGCATGGTTTGTATGCTGCAAGTTTTACTGTTAAAGCAACCTAGCAATAACCCTTTTTTAAATCTTAGATTAGTTGCTGCAAAAAATATGCTCCTGTAGGCCTAATTCAAATTTAAAAATGACTTAGTAGGAACAACTGCACTTTAGAAGACAAACAATTTAAAGCGTATGAGATTTTTTTCATGCTGTAATGTAATTTAGCTGGCTCTCATGTATGGTCATATAAATTAAAACTTACCATATTTGAAGTTTCACTCTTGTGTCATTAAATGTTACTAGCTTGACTTTAAAATCAATGCCTAGAAGAAAGAAGAAAAAGTGTAACATTTCTCATAATAATATGGAATCCCTTTGAAGACCATTTCTTAGCTCTAGTTATCATGCCATTTTGAACAGAAAGTGAAAAGGAACTATATCAAACAAAGAATAACCAGCCAACCATATACATTCAAAATGGAAGCTGTAATAGGAAATTATTCAATGGTGAAAACAACTATGTCCCAATACATTACCTGAACACAATACAAAGCAATGCCAACAGACCAACAGATGGGCAGGTCAGAGCAAAGGTGACTCTGAAACTAGATGTAGGCATTTCCATGAATAGTGGAAGTGGCATGAGAGCAGTTTCATGGCCTATGAACCTGGAAAATATTCTGGTGATTCTCTTGTTTCCAGTTTCATCACAATAGCTATGAATGGGAAGGTAGGAACACTTAAAAAGCTGTTTCATGCTTAACACCATTTTTCTGCCCTTCCTTTCAAATCTCTAAAAAGAATAGTCAAAGGTTACAGGAACAGGAACAGGAATTAGCTGTACTGGTTAAATGCAGAGACAAACATAGACTGGATTTCATTCAAAATGAAGAGGATTGTCTCTGCAGCCTGAATCACCGTTCATCCCAGATCCAGAACACTAATGCTAAAATCAAGGACTCAGAATCAGTGCAGAATGTTGTTTCTACTCTACACTCTACATACTCCTTTATCATATTATAAAATAGGTACCGCAGATGCAGTGGATGATACTTGGATTTATGAATTGTTGAAGCTCTGATCTTAATATAAGAATCTGCCAGCTATCAGCTGTTATCTTGAGTGATACACGTCCTCACAGCTCAGCATTTTTTTTTCAATTACATTACAGCTGAAGTTTTAAAATACCACTTGGTAATTTATCTGCTCTTTTTTTTTTCCCCACTGAAAACTAATAAGGTGATTTTTGTCAATTGTATTAAGTGAAGTTAAGGTGATATTGCAATAGGTAGCCATACTGCATGGTCAAAATTCCATAAGGTCAAAATACATCTGTTTAACATGACTTCAGTGTGCCTTTTCACCTATAGTAATGTCACTGAAAGAACCAAACTGATTGAAAAAACATAAAATTTTAAAATTATAACCATTACACTGATTTCTGTAAGAACTGCCAAATGATTGTTATCAAATTACTGTATGAAAGGTAAGCATCCATGACAGCAAACCAAAAATGCTCCATTCCTTTTTACCAATGGAATTACTGTGCACAGAACTTTTACAAGTATGCTTTCACATGCCTGATTCCAATGCTGTTAATATTATTGTGTGCATGTGGTAAAATAACCTAGGTAGATTTTCAAAATTATTATGATAATCATGTCCTCCACTTGATGAATTTTTATTGAAGCTCCAATGGAAAGGAAAGATGAAATAATATAATTCGTATCTGCAATTAATATTACACAAAGCTTCCTTGATGGAATTAATAATGTCAAATGAAAATGTAATTTAAAACAAGTTTCTCATGTAAGGTGAAATTCCAATGTGACGGAAAACATTTGCTCTGGAAATTCACATGATTTTGTCTAATTATCTGTATCACTTTCTCCAATTGACATTAAAGCAGTTGAGAGAGACAGAGTAAGGGCTGAGAGGATGGAATGTCACTTTCAAATGGTGTGGTAGGAATATAGCAAAAAATCCTATAAGCCAGATGGAGATTCACAGACATATAGGAAAGAGTTCTTACTTGACATACATTTTAATAATAAATTACTCTAGGTTCTGGGTTTTTTTTTCTTTATAAAAAGGGAAGGAGAGTGCTGAATCAGACTAAAACTTAATCTAAATTAAAATAAGGCTTATTGACTTCTTAAGTCAACTTCAAAATTTATTGACCTAAAAGGTCAATGAATGTTAGTGAAAAACAGAAGTCAATATGTTCTGCATGCATGAATTGTTCATGTCTTTATATGAAATTTCCAGCAAACTTAGCAAATTGGAAAGACAGAAAAGAAAAATGAGAAATACAATGCCAAAGACAGCTCACAGATTTCAGATGCTTTAAGGCCCATGTGAGTTTACAACATGATGAACATTACAAAATGAGCATTGATTACCGCTCTCGAGTTAAATGTTATTTGAATGCAACAGCTTGTACTTGCTTCTTTTAAGTTGTCCAATAAAACCAAGAAGGGGTACACTGGGTACAAGTTCAAATTCTAGTTGCTATTTCCAAGTTTTATACCCCTGAGGTTAAATTCTTTTCTTTATATTCCAAATAATAAATATGCTCATATTAGGATTGAAGGACCTTAAAGACAAATAGGTCTAAAAAGCATCAATTCAGCCATAAGGTAATTCAGCTGTGAATAGCCCCTCTATTCCCTCAATACCTACAAAAATAGTCTTTGGCAGTCTGCAAAAGTCCTCTTCAAAAAGGTCTTTTGCACCTGGACCAGAAAATTACAACCCACTCTTCACCAATACAGTTGGCAAGTTCCTTGATATAAAAGGCCCAAAAAACTACATCTACCCAGAGCAAATACACATTTGAGCAGCTTAGTAGTAGGATGGGCAGATGGTGGTACTTGCCCCAGGTGCAGGTTCTCCCTACCCCACTTACTGCCATACAGTGTCTCCAACTTGGAAAATGGGGAAGGAGATGGTATCATCTCCTCTGCCCAAGCTGGGCATGCTCCCAGTTAGATGTCACGGGCTGAGTTTCCACTGTGTTACTCCAACCCATACTTAACCTTTACTAGATGTTGATGCATTACTGGAATCAGACTCTCTTCCTGTACATATTAAGGAATATCTTAAGTGGACTGGTAATGACCAGTCACAAGTGTTGATAATAATGATTTTGGCAAGAAAAGCAGCTCATGGCAACGAACGGCTTGTCAGGAAAGTTAGGTGTGACAAAAAAGCAGCCTTGTAAAAAAAAATTAAAAAATTAAAATAAGATGCAGCTTACAACAAGTGTTGTTAACATGGTTAACACATGTATCTTCAAAACGGCTCATTTATTTAAATTAACTCCATTTCCTTCTAAAGTGAGTATCAGGGAATCTACACAGGCTTAAGAGCTGGTTCCTCTTACGCATCATGCATTAGAAACAAATGTGTAAATCACTTCAATTTGCAACTTTTTTTTTTAAGTATAAGCACTAAAAAGCAAAAGTTTCTTTTTGAGGAAAAAGTCAAATTTAAAAAAAAATTGTTTTGGTTTGGTTTTTGTTTTTTTAACTTCAAGTGGGAATTGCACCACTTTTAACTAGGACAGATTTGGGAGGACTCACACCCCTACAGAAGTAATTATCACAGAACACGTGTGTGCTACGAGACCACAGCCACCATACTGCAGCCAAACAACAACCTCATAGCCTGTGAGATCACAAACCTACTTAAGAGGTTTTCTTGCTCATAAACTTTCTCTACAGCTTTATATTCGATGCCATTGTTTAAACAAAAACATTTATTCTTTATAGTCTATTCATAATACAATGCAGCTGCCTTATGATGCGTAGAAGTTTAATTAGAAAACTGCAGCTCCTTAGAATTTACTCAAACTGCGTAATTGAAGAGGAGGAAGGGCACACAGCCTTGAGTGTTCAACTGCTGCATAAAAAGTTTTCAATTAAGATTTACTGTGGATGCATATTGTTTTTTTCTCAGAAAATACATAATTTTAGAAAAAATTCACCACTACTGCAGCTTACTAAAAACTGTTTGTGTGCTTGTGGTTTGTTGTTTTTTTTCCCCACCAATACGTTTTTTCCTAGTAACACAAACCTGTGATTCATGATGACACAGAAATGAGACTCTCAACTTTTTAACTTCTGTGCCTATGACCCTTTGCTGCTAAGGAAGGTGGTGGCACATGATTTTGTCAGGAACTCAGATGGCAGGGAGACTGCACAGCCTGGCTAATGTTTCCTCTATTTGAATCACTGTTCCAGCCAGACAGGTAGGGTGAAAACCAAATTAACAACAGATGAGCATTCAATAGGATGCATGACAGATAGGAATCATTTGGTTGAGCTTGCATGAAGCACGCATCTGAATGAAAGCAGTTATGTTCTTGATGGTGTCAACAAAGTTGGGGAAACATCAGGAACAGAACAACCATTGTATCGTGTCTTTTTTCTTTAGAGTGTTATAGGCCACAAGCTATGGGCTATGCTCTTGTTTGTAGCTGTCTTCATGGAAAAGAAACTTCCATTTCTAACATTACTGTTTGAGAAGCCATCACTCCCAATACCATTCATTTTAAAAGTCTACGCTATAATACACCTCCTAATATGGAATTAAAAGGAACATGGTGTTTCAGAAATAACTTTAAACTCACATTCAACAAACACTGCATTTGTATGATTCACATACATTTCAGTTATAAATAGTTTATAACTCTCTCAAGCATAGGTCTCAGGAACAATAATAAAACTAAGACAGTGAATGTCAGTCCCTAATGGTGACAAAACTCTTTTATCTTAACTATTCTTTAAACTACCTCAGCCCACAACTTGGAAAATATATTCTTAATACCACCACCATACAAGATTTTTTGATTCAGCAGTGGATTTAATTAAAAGAAATCTTGACTCAAATAGTAACCTCACAGTCAGGAATCTACTTTCCAACATAAAACCCATCAACAAAGCTGATGTTTATTTTCATGCCATTCCTTGAGACTCCTTGCTAAGTCTGGTAACAAGTTGCCTGTCATAACCATCAATTTCAAGACTTCTAGTTGCATTCCTCCCTGTTTGTGTCAGTTTCAGAAGCTGCTCTGCAAGAATGGACCAAAAATAAAATGTGGTTTAAGTTCAGACATTCTTAAACATGCAGGTCAAGTCATATCACATTAAGTTCTCCCAACACCAACTGCTGCCACAGCTACCACCTCTTATTTATTCTATTAACCCAAATCCTCCCACCCATGCATGTTCCAAATGCAGAAACACACAATTTGTTGTGCATACTTTCTCTTCAAGACCATAGAAAATGAAAGGAATTCTTACACACACTCAAACTTGTAAAAATTAAAATCTCCCACTCAGAATTTGAGAAAATCTCTGCATCATGTGTCTTCATGCTGATGACCTGGTTTTCATCCTGTGGACAGCCAACTTGCCATTGGTTCCCTGAGGTGCTGTGAGGCTGGTGTAACATGGCAGTGGGGAATTCCCCATCACTCCTCATCTGCAGAGGTGCCAGGGAAGGCAGCAGGGTGGTGCAGCACAAAACCACCTTGGCCTGGCAGGGCTAATTATTTCCATTACCACAATGGCTCTGCTTTAATAATCACACATAAGGCTTCCTACAGCAGACTTCATACCGTAAAAATTATTATTACGAAGTTAACCCCCTTTCTAGCATGAAAGATGGAAGGACATTTTACTGATGCTTGACAGGTCTTAAGTACGCAACATTCTGTGCACCCACACTTGTGTACAGGAACAAAGCTTCCATGTGGAGCTGTGGGCAGTAAGAAACAGTAAGGTGTCTCTGCCCATGCTGGGGGGTTGGAACTAGATCACCTTTAAAGTCCCTTCCAACCCAACCCATTCTATGATTCATACGTTTTAAAAAATGAAAAGTACTAGGTTCCGAATGCCCCAAACAGCAAGGAGTGTGTTACTACCTAGCAGAGAGAAGTTCGGTAGCCAGGGTGACATGCTTCCTGACATCCTGGCAAACCTCTGCACCGGTGTAAGTCGCTAAACGTGTCTGGACACTCTCAGCAGTTTCCCGGAACGCGATTTGACACCTCGGAGAGCGGCGGTGCCGAGGTACAAGCGCCGGGAGGGTTGGATTTGAAACCCATACCCCCCGGGAGATCGCGTTTAAAACCTGAACCCGCGGCCTGCGGGGAAGGCAAAGGCTGAGGAGGGTGAAGGCTCTGGGCGCCGACCCGGCCCACTGGGACACACGCCCGTCCTTCCTTCGGGGAGTGCGGCGAGCGCGGCCGTACCCACACAGATACCGCCTCAGCCTGGCGGGTCCCCGCTTCCCCGAGGGGCTGGCGGGCTGCAGGGGCACGGGGAGGGGTGGAAGGCCGGCGGGAGGGAGTGCCCGGGGAATGCCGACAGGTGGAAGGCCGGCGGCTGCGGGAGAGCTCCAGCACCGCCACTGCCTGGGGGCCCTCCCCGGTCCGCTGTCACTCACCGATCGTGGCCAAGTAGGAGGAGGAGGTGGGAGCTCCGACGGGCTGCGAGGCGGAGTCCGTGTACCTCCGCACGATGGAGGTCTTTCCCACGCAGGACTCCCCGGCCATCACGATTTTCAGCAGCAGAGCCGGCGGACTGCCCGCACCGCCCTGACACTGGCCCGCCATGGCGGGCGCCGAGTGCCGGCCGGGCCGTACCGGGCCGGGTTAAGCCGGGGGTAAGGCGGGGCGGGGACCTCGGGCCGCCCCGCTGTGAGGGAGCGGGCACCGCCCCCGCCCGCGGTGCGACGGGACCCAGCGAGTGGGCCGGGACCGGAACCGGGGCCCGGTGCCTTCTTCGCCGGCGCCTAGCGGGGCCGACGCCTCCGGACCCGCGAAGGTGGAGAAGCCCCTTTGGAGTGCTGGGCTGCGGGGCGGGCTCCGGAGGTGAACGGGACCGCTACTCAGTTTTTTTAACCGGATTTAAAGAATAAAGCATCTACTTTTTGTCTTCTTTTATTTTATTTTTTTCCTTTCAGTCTGACAATGTCGCCGTCCTTACGCCAGCCGGCTGTCTGCGTACGTGCGACAGAAAATACGAAACCGGCCAAGCTCTAAATCGTGCAGTTCCTCTGGTTGCTAAAAAAAAAAAAAATAAAATCTGAGACCAAACTGGTTGACTTGAAGTCATTCCGTGCTGTAAGCGGCTGCGGTGGCTTCGCAGCAATCCCAGAGCTGTCACGGTCGCGGGTCTGTTGTGCTGATGCACCAGGACTTGGCTGTCCCTCGGCGGCCACCGACTGCATCTCGGTGACAGCCACCTGGGTGACAGCGGCTTGTACGCAGCATCCACCGTCACGCTGGTCAGTGGAGACGCGCTGGACCTCTTACAGATCCCATAAAAGCTTACACACGCTCTTGGACCTTTTACAGATCATGTACAGGCTTCTGTGTGCTGCGCTTCAGCCATGCTTCTGAATTAGGATTGGGAAATTATGCAAAGAGGCACCTTTTTTTCATGAAGTTTCATCACTGCGGAGGAAAGAGGGAACTTTCACAACCCCCATAACACTTCCCCTGTGTCTACAGACACGAACAGGCTGGTTTCTTGTTACTTCCTAGCATTAAAGACAGAAGAAAGAGGTTTTAAGAATTTCCTCTTTATCTCTTTTGATTTGCTGTGTCATCTGACAGCCTAAGTGACCAGCAGTGTACAAAAAGAAAGAGTACACCTGCCATGTAGATTTGGTGCATGTATGTCTGGCTGTTTTTACTGGAATCTGAGGTCATCCAGATTGTAAAGTCATTTTCCATTGTGTTCAGTGAACTTCTCTGGTGTCATAGATTTAGGAATGGGATACACTTTGAATTAAAAGTGCTACTAGACCTTCACAAATATTTGTGTCTGCCTAGGCCTGTAAAGACTCTCCACAGATTTTTACATTTTCAACTTCAACCCTTCAGGCAACTCCTCAGTCACTTGGGGTATCACAGAGTGGGAGATGTAACATACTTGCTTTTTGTGTAGGACTACTTACAACTCAGTGAGTTCAACCTACCACGATCCAGGACATCCTCTTATCAAAAGCCAAGCAGTATTGCCAGTTTATTTCCCCATCACCCCCACTCTGAAACACACAACAACCTGCACCTCAGCTTGCCAGTATCAGACCACAGACTTCTATGACTTCGAGGTGGGAGATATTCAAAGAGCAGCAGCAGCTTGTTTCTCAGTATCAGTGCAGTTTCCTTCATTGTTGAAAGAATGAGAATTTCTGCTACAAACTGGGAATTAATCACTAGGACACAACAAAATCAGCTGCTGACTCAGCTGGTTATTTCAGGGATGATCTGAGAGACATGATTGTATAAAAAAGCCAATAGTACCAAAGAGCGCATAAGTCAAAGTGTTTCCATTTAGGGACAGAGAAATGATGTCTATTGATGAAGCTGAATACATTCTTGAATCATAGAATCATAGAATTAGCTGGGTTGGAAGGGACCTCAGAGATCATCAAGTCCAACCCTTGATCCACTACCGCTGCAGTTACCAGACCATGGCACTGAGTGCCACATCCAGTCTCTTTTTAAATATCTCCAGGGACGGAGAATCCACTACTTCCCTGGGCAGCCCATTCCAATGCCTGATCACTCTCTCCGTAAAGAAATTCTTTCTAATATCCAACCTAAACTTCCCTCGGCACAACTGAAGACCGTGCCCTCTTGTCTTGTTGAATGTCGTCTGGCAAAAGAGCCCAACCCCCACCTGGCTACACCCTCCTTTCAGGGAGCTGTAGAGAGTGATGAGGTCTCCCCTGAGTTGCCTCTTCTCCAGGCTGAGCAGCCCCAGCTCCCTCAGCCTCTCCTCATAGGGTCTGAATGACTGGTAGTGAAAAAAGCTGACCCTACAGGAACCTTCAAGTGGCATATGACATTATGAATGTGTTTGAGGAGTCCATCCTGTACAATAAAGCTGGGGTGTGTGGTTTGCTTAGTTTAACAAAATAAAGGCTAGGAGGGAATATGATTACTGTCTGCCAGGGATTAAATTATAAAGGGGTGAAAAAACCTGCTTATACAAGAAGATAACAGATAGGGACCAACCATGAATATGGCTGAGCTGAAAATTGTTTTATAATGATGCTTCAGAAAATTCCCATAATTGAGACAATCAGTAGGAAAAAAATCTTAATAAAGACAGAATATAGTAAATTTGTTAGGGAGTCTACAGCTGCCTGCCACAGGGAAGGACTGGACTTCATAAACCAGACCACTTCCACTGGTAAACATCCCCTGCTCTCTCAGCAGCCCCATGAAGTTCTGCTTCCCTGTGCAGAAATTTGAAGCTACCAGTGGTTATCCCAGATCTCAGTGATGTCAGGGTGCTATCTTCTTCTTGGAGTTTTCATGGAAGAGAGATGATGATGTGTATGGGGAATCTGTAACAGTTCAGAATAATCTAAATTTTTCAGCAAGGTTCTGGTGTCTCCAAATAGCTGTGCATTAATCCTGCTCCAATCCCCCTGTCAGTGATCTTGAGGGAGCAAGGAAAAGGTTGGTGCTTTGTCCTGCAGATGGATGCTCTACCACAGGTTTGGCAGGTGCACGGATGTCAGCAGCACATTGGTTTATAGATACACAATAAAACTTTGTCTTTATTGTGGGGCCTTCTGCCATTCTCTGCTCTGAAGCTGTTCATCCCAGAATAGCTTTCTTCAAATGATGGCAGCACTGCAGCTCCCTGGAGCAGTTAAATTTAGGTGGTAGCCTGGACTGATGGTGTTAGCAAGGATGCCACATTAGCTCAGTCTTCACCCTCTGTTATCTGCCAGGCCAGACAATTTAAATTAAAAGGCTGTCCCTAGTATTGTGTGCATTTGAGTACTGATTTATGAGCAATGTTTAAGGCAGGATTCTAGCTAGTCTCTTAACAAAAATGCCCAGGCATTTTCCATTTGCAAAAATGCAAATGCCCAGGCTCCTATCTGTGAGTTACAACATCACTTTCCTCATATTCCTATCCACAAGGGGACACTCTTTCCATCTCTTACCACTGACTAAAACCATTTTAAAGTTAGCTCATTGAAAAGCTACCATTCAATGAATGAAATTTGATATTAAAAAAAACCAAAAACCAAACCAAAACAAAAAACCCCAACAAAACATGCTTCATGCTTTTAAAAATTTCTGGATTTTGTGTAAACTACATGATTTTGCTGCATTTGTAGAGCTAATAATAGGTAAAGTTTGTTTAATAAGCTAATGACTTGAAAACAATGACTGTGTGTCTGAAAGATAATCAGTGAAAAACCCAGAAGAAAGTTTCCATGGTGTTCATTGAGATACCCTTGGAAAAAGATGTCCTTGCATCTCATTCAGCTTTTTTGATAGATCACTTTCATTTCTTTGACTCTATCTTTCCAATAATGTGATAAATACTACTAATAAGAACAGTGTAATTTTAAAAATAATTTTTAGTGGGAGACCTTTTCATCTCACACAGAAAAATGAACAAAACTATTAGAATTAAATTTTTAAAAGCTGGGTTATTACAACATCACATTACTTTTCATTGAATACTTGTAAATGGTTAGGATTACTTTTCATGGTATGATACTTACATTTTTGCTTTTTGTCTGAAATGTTAAGCTTAGGAATAACTGCTCCGTTTACTCTCAGAGTACAGGAGGACTTTGAACAAAGGTGACGATGCTATCGTTTTTTAATACTCAAAATGCTCACATAAGTCACCTCCTAATTTCCTTTAGTGTTATATGTTTCCTCAGTCTCTCCTAGTGAGTTAGCAAATTATTAGATCAGCTGATTTTTCATGTAGCCAAACCCATGCAGAAGGGGGGCTAAGTCTTCATCACAGTTACAGAAAGTACTGTAAATTTCTCTGAATGCAGGCAGGACCCATAGAGACTCTTCAGCAGCATATTTCATGCAAAACATCCAGCATATTTTTGTCGCTAAGTCTCCTTTGGACATTCTTGCAAGCAACCATTATTAAAAAAAAAAAAAAAAGTTAAAGGAACGAATTAACTATAAAGCAAGATTGAACAAAAACCAGCATTCGAGTACAACCTTTTGTCTGTAGCACAATTATACCATTACAGATGCCACAGCCTCCTTAATGAAATGCAGCTTACAAAATATTGCAGAGAGATTCAATGTCTTTCCATTTGAAATTATTTTGGTGGAATATTAGAATACTAATGCAATTACAAATATTGGCAGCATATTCATGCAAGTTTTCCTGAGCTGAAGGTATAAGCTAAAAATGGTAATGAGAGGAAAAAGCAAAGTTTAATTTGGATTTAAAATCCTCAGTACTGAGTCACTGCTCTTGTCAAGATTACTCACTGAACAGAATCTAATAAGTGACCAAAGTGAAGCTCTTTGCTTTCATTAGTGTTAAGATAAAACCATTTCTGAGTGGACAAAAGTGAGGTAAATTACTCATGATGGGCAAAACAGGGTTCACTAAGCCTTAAATGAAATTGCTGAGCTAAATGTAAAGTATTTTAGTTATTTAAGAGACAGTATTCACTTTTAAACAGGAATATAATTTTTAAGATTTCATCAGAGAATAGGGCATCTCTCTGAATCAGAATGGCTCAAATGTGGGGTTACTGATGAAAACTGCCTGTAGAGAAGTGATGGCAATGAGAAGCACATTGTTTATAGCTGCTCATGGCCTGGTTTGGAATTGTAGGGTTCTTTTAATTTTATTTTTCTTAATGACAGAGTCAGTATTACTTGCAGGGTTAGCTGGGCCATCTTCACTAAGGGTAGGCCTTGGTAACTCCAGATTCAAAGTCACATTTCTGACCTACTGATGAGAAAGACAAATATTAGCAGAACAAACTGAAGTAATCCAAGCCTTGTATCAGGGGTTCTGACCTCTTAAAAAATATAGAATTGGGACTATCAAGGAGACCAAGCAAATGTCACCCTCAGCCCTAATTCAACATCATTTCTCTTGGACACATAAAAGTTGTTAGCTATGAATATTTAGTAATTTGCTAATAAAGCTGTCACTCAGCAACTTTATGAACAACTTTTAAAATAAAAAATATTTGAGCTCCCATATCAGAAAAAGTAGTCTTTCTTCTGCAGTTCTTTTCGCAATGCATAACTTCTTTTCTGAATGAGGAGCAGCAGAAGGAATTTTAGGAGACCATACTGACTTCCATCTGTACAGTTAATAAAATCCTGATTATAACTGAAGTCCGCACAGAATAATTCACAACATTTATGGTAGGGTCACAAATGTAATTTTTACCCTTATCTTGAGCCTGCTTCATCTCCATTACTGAACTATGAGTACATTTTAAATGAATCCTGAAATTTCTGGAGAGTTTTTGACCAGTTTAACAATTGAGTAATGTACTGGCTGGTGGTGATTCACTGTCAGCCTTTCTCACTGAACAGTCAGAGAAGTACAGCCTTTAAATACATACCCTCCTCCCAGAGTTACTTGGACTTCCCCATTACTCAACACTGTGCTGTATTTGGGTCACTGCTTAATTATCTGGTCAAGATTTTCAGAAGAATTATTCAATGTTATTAAAATAACACATAGGAACTTTAAAGTTATCTAGATGCATGAATGCTGACTGGAAACTGCTGGATGCTGAGGAACTTAGTAATTAATTTTGTTGCCCACACATAGCTTTAGAAATTAACTGTACTGATATTTTTACATCCTCAGGTTGATCTAGTTAAGCTTCATAGACATTTCAAAATGCAGAGTTAGCTTCAGGTAAGTATAGGTCATCTGTAGGGATGGGAAGCCGTTGGACTCAGACAGCTATGGTGGAATTATATTTGTTTTTCGATAGAGTTTGTGCTGATGTGTGTGCATTACAGAACATAATCTGTTGCTAAAATGTATTTTGGTTTGCATATTGCAGGTTACTCCCCATGTTTACCTCTTATATCTCCTGGAGTACAGGTATCCTGATAAACAAAATCCTGTTTTTTGGTCTGCCCTATTTTGTTAGCTAAATAGCATCTGTCTGGCATCACTATCCATGGGAATCAAAATCTGAAAGCGCCCTTACTTATGGTCCTAGAAACAAGAGCCGTCTACTGTTCTTCCCATGTGGAAAACAGGTCTGCAGGGGACTTTCCCATGGGAATCTATATTATTATGAAAAAAAAATAGTTGAGAAACATCTAAACATCATAAAAAAAATCCTGGACTAGGAAGAGAGGAGGTGGAGAGATATGTTATCATCAAGATGTAAGGACAAGGAGGAGGATGCTAAGTACATGTGCTGATTTTCCTCAGTGCCTGTAGTGTCAGGAGCAGTGTAGACTGATTGATCTCCAAATCAAGGGACAGGGAGTAGAAAATCAGAGATGATGTAGACGTGAGGGACAAAATTAATCCTCCCAGAAACCTGTAGGTACAGTTTATGGGAATGATTTCCCACAGCACTTTTAGAAGATCAAAATGGAGTAAGTGGCTTAGAGAAGACACATACCAAAGGCCAAGTGGCCATGACAGACAGTTTTGATGGGAAGCTTTTACATACTCCTTGCATTGCTTTTTTACCTAGTAATGGAAACAAAGTGGAAACCATGCAAGCTGTCTGCTGAGGGATGATCCTGAGAACACACAAGCTACATATGTCACCTTTAGTAGAAGTGGCCATACTTCAGTTCAAATTCACCAAGCAAAGATGAAGAAGGAGTAAACCATCTCCATCTATCCAGTAGGTGCTAGTTCACCTCTGCTAACTTGGGTTTTGTCAGGGTGAAACCAAACTTGCTACCTTCTCCTGATTCCCTGTGTCCTGATGCACCCAGTTCCACTAGTTCCATGCCAGATGCTCTTCTTCCTCAGCTGGACTTGCCACTCCAGCCACAGAGGTGAGGGCTGAGGGCTGTCACCCCATCACATGCAGAGTTGAGGATGCAATTCTGCTGCCTGCAGTGGAGCATGATTTTTGGAGGAGAGACACTGGTATCTGATGGTAATTGGCATGCAGTTCTCTGAGCCTTGACTAGCAAACTGCATGGAGCTTTCTGGAGCAGGACTATTCTTCCATGCTCAAGAGCACACAGCTACCCCAAAGCCCTACCCAAAGGGTTACATGAGCACCCATCCTCTTGTTTGTTTTGTTTTTTTTTTCTTTTGTCAGGATCAAGCACTCCTGGCCAGGAGGTCCCAATGAGGAGCCCTCACATTTGGACTGCAGCACTCTGCTGTGAAATCACCTTGTTCCTTGGGCCTTCAGATCTGCTGGACCCATCTCCAGTCCCCATCAGTCATGGGGAACAACGCTGGGACAGGAATGGGAACATTCAGAGCTGGGGGCTTGATGGGCCCATTTTATAAGGGCTTTTATGATATGAACTCACCTTCTCAAGTGTCCTCATGATCTTGGTTAGTGCAGGCTTTCTGAATGACTGCCTGAGCAAGGAACAGTTTTTAATTTATTTTCCAGTGACTGTTTTCTGATTTAATCGAGGTTGCTGGTTTTATACTTGTTTTCACCAGTCTATGTTTTCCTATATATCAAAAGCATGCAGAGTTGTGGATAGACCTTTTTTATGTATCATATAAATCTATTTAAGTGAATAAATAAATAAAAACTGCCACAATGCAGCACAAGTGAAAGATTGCATAGATGCTATTAAAAGTATTTTGGGAGCGCCACTATCAAATCAGCTGTGAAAATGCCACATAGGCACATGCACACACATAACCCACAGAAAGATTTTTTTTCCTTTAGATAAATGTCAAAAATGCAGACATCTGTTTTCATTTAAGTATCTGACATATTCTTCAAATCCACAGTGCTCTGGGCAGGTACCAGAGCATCTTCTATTAATCCGTTAATGATTAAAATTAGAGCACTATATAGCATTTTGAAAGCAAAAAAGAGAATACTAAGAGTATTCAATGCCTAGATTTTACAGGTTTCTTTCTAGAAAAGACTACTACAAGAATAAGGCTAAATCAGTAGTATCTTTATCAGTCATAGATAATGTAATTTATGTTGCTGTGTATCATGTTAATGACTCTAGAACAATGTGGACATTATATTATTTTCATTTGCAATTTTGTATTCTCAGAATAAGAGATACAGAGACAAGGATAACCCATGTTTTCTATGAGAGATTAATGGAAACTGGAAAATAAGGTCTTTTAATAGTTCATGATAACTGTTTTTCTTGCCTTAAGTGTAGGTTTTAAAAAATGGTGCTCATTGTTTTGCTTGTAGTTCTTTCATGCATGGACAATCATGCTGATGATGCATTTACTTCAAGTGAATTTTCCAATTGAAAAAGTGCTCTTGAGTAGTTTAAGTAGTATGAATCACCAAAACCTCATCTAAGTCCCATAAAAGCCCTGGCTGCATAAAGCAGCCCTGGAAAGGAGACGTACTGGGATTGCACTGCATGATTCAGCTAAAGAAGAAATATATTTTGCCAACACAGAAGAAGCTGAAGAACTCAACAGTTCTTGAAAATGAAATTATAATCTGTTAGAAAGACAGAAATTAACTCTTCCTGAAGCCCTCCTATTAGATCCCTCAGTTGTTCCTCTCTAGTCTGAGGCAGAGATTCTAGACATGAGAACTTCAGCCCTTGAAACACAGGACTGTTGTGGAATGAATTTCATTCCTCATCTCTTTCTCTACTTTTTATTTTGCTCTTGTCTCCCTTCCTTCCTAGTTTCCCTTGGCTTAGGCTGACTGTTGGGCCTGCTCCTTTTCCTGTTATCGCTGCCTGCATCATTTGGAAAATGAGTATTTCCCAATATCTTGTTAGGATGAATAAATGCAAGCCATCCATTTTTTATATGATAATATTTCTGCTGAAACAAATTGGAGTCATAAGCATGTGTTAGGAAGACATCACTGATTTTTAACTTATTATTCAGTTCTTACATGGTTTTTATTCAAAGCAACTTTTGAAAGCAGATAAAAGTATTCACTAAATCAAAGAATTCAATCTTTTTTAATTTTAACATCTTTAACAATAACTTCAAAATGTTAAACTATCGTGTTGAATATATTTTTTTAATTTAGGAAACAGATGTTACAAGGTTTTAAAAGTAACTTAAATATGCTGTTAAAAAAATTAAGAGAGGTTAAAAATTCTGTGGAGATTTCTGTGTCTTGGACAGTGAGATACTGCCTAACATGGGCAGCAGAAGTGTAGGAGGCTCCCTTCTGTTTGGAATTTCTGTCAGGATCAGAGGTTGTTGTGGGGTCTGAATATGGTGACAGAGTGCTGAGGCCATGTGGTGCTCCAGGAAGGGCTGAGAGGGTCACTGAGGTCACAGCATCTTTTATGCTTATGCAGCTGTAGGTTAGCTGGTGCTGGACCTGGGATGACAGATGCCTTCCATCTTGCCCTGGTGAACGAAAATAATTTTGCATATGCACAGGAAACATCTGCATTTTTCTTGGTTTTCCAAGATAATTTGGATACAAGTTAAGATGATTAACATGAGCTAGAGGAATTTGCAGGGGTGGTCTGAGCATCAGAGAGGAGCAGTACATCTGGGCCCTGGTCATCAGCACTGGCAAGCTTCCCTGTGGCGCATCCCCAAGTTTGTCTCTTTGACAAACTTATTAAAAAGTAAAAAAATAATTTTCATCTACCAAGTGCAAGGGTTTCATCTAACTCATCACCTCTAGCACCCATTGGCATGTAGAATCTTCTCTCTGCCATTGGTTCGGTTACCTCTCCTTGGGAATCTGGCGTAAGAGTGCCTGAAGTATCCTTTTAGGGTGGAAAATACCTGAGAAAATAGGATGGTCTATCCCATGTTTGGTTTTATGGTGACATCATTGACTCAGAAGCTGATTAGCCTTACATTGAAGATTAGCCTTCTCATGCTGTTCATTGAAAAAAAACATTTTGTGACGGTAAAATATAGTGAGCTATTAGAACAGTAACTGTAGAACAAGCAGCAATACATAAAAACCTTTTGGCCTCTACAGATTTCTAAGCAACATGCATGATATCTTCCCCTCTAAAATAACATAGGAGGGAGGTGTGGCAGGGAAGGAAGCTGTGTGAACATGAATGTTTAGTACCCATTGAAGAGAGACCTAGCAGGGGATGCAGTTGTGAAACAAAGGTATGAAATGATCAATGCTCAGTTCTAGCTCAACCAAATCCTCCTGAAGACATGCCTACATTAAGTAAAAGCTGTTTTAAATCAAAAACATCTTTGATTTGCAGTTAAAACAAATCAAACTTCCATCCAGGTACCCACACAAAGGCGAGACAGTGATTGGGCACATCATTTGAAATATTGATCAAGCAATTGAATGCCATTAGGAGAGGCAGTAAAAAAAACACTGAGAAAGGTTCACATGCCTTGGTTAGTGACACAGATTCATGCAGTGGGACACACAGGTAGTACACCTGTGGAACAAACTCACTTCCCCTTCCAACAGAAAGCAGATAACTAATTTCAAGTTTCTAAAATATGTCTCTTTGTAGATTGCCTGGAAACTTAATACTGCCACAGAATACTCCAACAGTGTCAAACTGGTGCTGTCTCAGGGAGCACGATTCTGATTAATATTTTTTTTGTTATCCCTCTCTACTTATTTGTACAGCAGAAATTTTGAAGTCACTGCTTTTTAAAGACGTATGGCCAAGGGAGCTGATGTTCTGCTACCCAGTAACCCACACAGCTCCCATTTTCCCTCATGCTACTCTGTGCTGCTCTGCCTACTCCGCTTTCACAGCTGTTTCATCCACCATCTCCCACACCCTTCCTGGGGTTTCCACCCTGCTTTTCTCTCCAACATTGTGCTCCAGGAGGCACAGGTAGGACCTGGTGAAACGGAAGGCCCAAAGAGGCAAGAGAAGCCAGGATGAGAGACAGTAAGGTTGGTGAGTTGCTAGAAAGAGACTTGAAGCTGATTGTGGAACTTGACTCTTCTCTCCTTTACAGACTACAGTTGTTTGTGTCACGCTGGCAGCAAGACTGCCACTTCTTGAATTCAATCAAAATCTGAGAAGTGAGCTGCCTTAGAGGAGACAACTTTGTTGAAATTTGGTTGTTTAGGTTGAGGAACAAAAGTACCACAGACTACTGAGGCTGACAGAAGCAAAGCTGGCAAGTTGACAGTGGTACTATGGTTGTGGAGACTGAGGCATCTTTGGCTGTAGTTTATCCACAAGTGTGAGCATCACTGTTTTCTCTGAAATAAGAATAGTTAGCACCAACAGAGTGCTCCAAAGCCATTGATCATGCACATTTCAAAGCGCATAGGAGTGTGTCAGCTTAAAATTGAGTGCTGCTTGATGACCAGTGAAGTTGACCAAATCTCACCTTCAGAAGAAGCTAGAGATGAAAACAAGTTGTGAAATGTGTGGCAGATAAGTTACATGGGATAAGCCTGGAAAATGATAAACCTAATGCTTATCTTTAGGAAGCAGGGAAAGGAAGAGCCTGAGACTTATGGAACAAATAATGAAACTAGTGTCAAGGACAAATTGGATTTGTCAAGAACAAATTGTATTAAACCAACCTAATTTCCTTCTATGACAGGAAAAGAGGCCTTGTGGACTAGGGAAGAATGAATAGAGTCCATAAATCAAGACTTTGAGTAGTCTTGGCATGGTTACATGTGGAATCCTCATGAGCAAATAAGAGAAATATGGTCTAAATAAGCCAGTCCAAAACCATTTTGAAAACTAAAGGGAATAATTAGTAGGTTTCTGTCACACTGGAGCATGTTTCAAAGGGGAATGCCTCAGAGGTCTGTCATGGACCCAGTAATACTGAGTGTAGAATATTCATTCAGACTAAATTTCACTAGCAACATTGCTGATTAAATAAAGAGCATATATGTTAAAATTGCAGAAGATACCAAGCTGAGAGGGTTGCAAACACTTTGAAAGGCAGATCTAGGATCCAGGCTATACAAGGTATCTTGGAGAAGGCAATGAGAAAAAAATACTATGCAAATTCATAAGAAAGATTCAGCAAGGAAAATCTGCACTCTAGAATCCAGAAAACTGGGAATATCTGACAAGGCATAAAAGTCATGGAGAAAATCTGGAATTCATAGTGTATGTATGTGTTGATGAGAATGCAAAAAAGTAAGAAAGGCACTTTGTCTGCAACATGCATGAATTTTCTTCCTCTGCTGAGTGCAGGTGTGGCATTGAGCTGGAGAACTGTGTTCACCTATGGACATGTCAACCTCTTCAAGAAAGATGCAAGCAAAGTAAGGTGGATCTGGCAATTTTCCTTATTCTCCTCTAAAGCCTTTGGCAAGATCAAAGGAACTTTGCTCAGTTGATCTAAAGAAGATAGAAACCACAAAAGACATTAAACATCTTCAAAAATATAAATGGCAAAGAGGGCAGGAATAGCCTGAAGGAGGACAAGAATAACCTGTCAAAAAGCAATAAGGAGTCTACATTGCATCAGGAGATATTTAGTTTAGGTATTAGGAAATGTCTGAGAGCAGCAAGACACTGAGGCACTATTACAGGTTTTCTAGGCACATACTTACACCTTCATTGCTGGAGTTAAGATCTGGTTAACAAACATCAGATTAGGTACAGCTAAGGATGTTCTTTCCAAGTCCCTTCCTTTTTATGATGACTCTCTCTAAGTGCTGGATTAAATATTAGTGTAATAAAAGAAATCAAAACAGTCTTCAGCCATTGGATGTGATAATAAAGTTTTGGAATTGGAACATCAGTGGTATAATTCTCTGTCCTCTGCAAAGCAGAGTGGTAACTGACCTTTTGCAGCATAGGCATCTGGCTGAGCTGCCAGTCCAATGAACCCAGCAAAACATCAGAGTCCTGCTCTCTATTCTGCTTACAGAGAGGGCAAGGTAGGTATACTGAGCTGAGGCTGGGGAGAAGCACCCTTGCCGGGAGAACCATCTCCGTCCTCTAGAAGAGGAGGGTGTATCAACATGCTGGCTCCAATCCAGCACTGTCCTTTTCTTTCCTTTTGGTTTTCTTGAGGCAGGAATAGAAATATCCTTTGTGTTCCTTACCCTGTTGAGAAGCCTGTGGCAGCTTTGCAGAATAGGTAGATATTGTTCCCATTAAACTTTCACTTTCTGACTTTCTCAACAGCCAAAACTTTCACAATTCTGCTAAAGTCACCTTTGTCTAGGGAATACAGATATATCAGAAGAGAACTCAAGGATGTATAAAGTCCTTCTTGATGATCATGTGTTACAAGCCAACTGGATTGTGAATTGCAGATAATTGGATGCACTGATATAATGAGCTAAAGACCCATATGACAATTAATAATTCTATCTAAATAAAGTTCTACTACAATGTTTTTGGTAATATAACAGTAAGTTTAATAGGAGAGAAGAATGTCTTCATTCTCAGATTTTATAAGATGACTTAGACTAACTCTGCAAATCCCTGCCTGCATGCTTAGCCTGACATCAGCAGGGCTGATGGCAACGTATGTGAATTTACACAGAAGGACATAGGTTTACAGGAGGCACTTACTGACATCACTGAACTGAAATCAACACATTCTCATACCACATGATGCGCCAGCACTCATATAACTACAGAATCCCTTTGCATTCCCCCATTTTGATCACTTGTGGCTATGCAGAGGTGCAAGTCACTGTAAATGCAGCAAACTTATTTCCTGAAGTCTAGGATCACTAAGCACCAAGCACGATTTTCAACAGAGTTCCCTCCTGCCTTTTGGAGCTAGAAACATGGCACATGTCATGCAATAATATGGGACTTCATGGGACACAAGGATCAGAGCAAGGGATTGAAAAACAGCTTAACCTTCACGGTTCCACTGGGCCCCTGGTAGAATCACAAGACAAAAAGTTCATAGCACAGTTTGATTTTAGGTTTTTGAAGGACCTATTTGGTGATTAAATATTTCAGGTCTTCACTAAAGTTTTCAATAATATTTCCAACATCAAAACTCTCTCAGAAAGATGGATATTTAATGAGTCAGTAAGAAGAATGTTCTTTGTGTTGCCAAACTGTTCTTTGCAGTCATATGTTAAAGATGAAGTGGAGATATTTTCTGTCAGTCTGTGGCCTTTGAGAAATTACTTAGCCTTCACTGAGTCACATATATTTGCTGCTATTCTATCATTAATAATTATATGTAATAATATAGATGCTTCTCTCATGCAAAAAGGAACCTCCATAGCCTTTTAAGCTTCTCCAGGCTTCAGTTCCAATCTTCTATCATTTTCTGTGTTGTGTAAATAAATTCTGCTCCTCATAAAGGCAAGGATGAATACATACACGTGGCAATTCAAAAATGGTTTGAGTTGCACACTTCTGGCTCTTGGACACCATTTCATCAGGCACAGGTTTGCAGCCCACACTGAAGGGCATGTGCTGAATTCCTAATTGTGTTGCAGCTGTGGTGGTCTACAGATATGACAGACAAAGACTACTGGAAGAAATAATACCTTTTTGGTTTTTTTTCTTGGAAAAACTGAGATAGCTGGAAAAAATAGCCAATTTTCCAGGTACTAACTTCTCTGCACATAGAAAAAGCTAGAAAGCTTGCCTTGTTTTTGCAGACAAATCAGTGAATCTAACCAAGTCTTCCTCTCTCCTGATAGATTTGCCCCATGGCAGGCTGAATGGGAGGATTCATCAATGTTTGCTGGTAGTGTGGGAGCCTCCATGGGCACTACAGTCCCCTCAGACATGGTGAGAGCAGGACAGTGCAGGGATGCAGCAGCAGAAGGTGAGTGGGGTGAGGAGGGAAAAAAAAACCTGCCATTTGCCTCCACCAAACCCACCTCTACCCTGCCACCCCCATCAAGCTTTAATTTCCCCTCAGCCCTCGGGCACCCCAGCTTTGCCCCTGGCTCAGACAACATCCCTCCCAGCTTTATGAAACCAGCCTTCAGTCCTCTTACTTTCCTTTCATCTTTCCAGAAATTCCACTCACTATCCCAGTGGCAGCAGTCACCCAGCACCCACCTGCTCCCTGGGTACCCATTAGCAGCCATCACTTGCCACAGATGCCAAAGTTGAAAAAGGAGTAATGCCACAGCTCTTCACTGAGCACAAGTTCAAAGCTCTTCTTGCCAGGGAAGCACTTTGATGAATCAAAATTTCAAACAGGAGAGAGAAATTATAGCAGAATAAATCATGTTGCTTCAAGACCAGTTCAAAAGCTCTGAGAGAGGCAACACAAACTATGAACATTTCTTTTTAACAATAAAACAAGGGATTTAATATTACAAGAGGAATCTAAGGGACTGTATCAAACAAGGAGCAAAGGTTTTAAGTCACTTGTTACTTTTGCAGGCTTGGTAACTTCATCTGCTGAACAGTTTGCTCGAGTCCAGAAATACTTCAGGTACTGCATTAACTACAATTTATTTCAACAAAACAGGGCCTAGTGCCCCTTTTTTTGACTTTATATATTTACTAAGACTTGAGCTTCTGCAATTTTTAAATGCTGAGTCAACCTCATAATGAGGAAAATAACAGAAGTCATAAGAGGAAGAATCCTTTCCATGGTTCCTTTGCAGTAAAACCACTAATGGTAACAACTGGGGGTAAAAAGTAAAGAGATGCAGAACTGTTGTTTTGTAGTATGTCTGTATGGGGGACGATGCAGTTGGTACATACAGAGAATCTGTGTCACCCTTGAGCTGCTTCGCTCTCTGACATTCCCTGCACACCGTTCTGGGGTCATGGAGCTTATATAAAAGCATTGATTTCTACAGCAAGCTGCTGTCTGGGGAGGGAGTAATTTTAAAAGGCACTGCTGGCACTCCAATGGCCTGGGGAACTGTTTTTTGCAGACCAAAAAGAGTCATTCTGTGCCCAGAGTGAGGGCTTTTGCCTTGCACACACCAGCTCAGTGCCCTAGCTGGTGCCTCAGTCCCTTTGCTCTAGGAAGCCAAAGCAATATTGCCCTCCACTGGTCCTGAAACAAGTTTAGCTGCTAATGTGAGTTGGACAGAATCACTGTCAGTACCATCAGGGGCACTTTGAACCCAAGACTCAGATTCCTGAGACCTGTTGGTGTAGTTCCATCTCTGCTAGGAGCTCATGCTTTTCAGCCCCAGCTGCAGCAGGGACAATCATTAGGAGCGGCTGTGCCGTGACTGTGCAGCAGGAGGAGGGTACCAGCAACCTCCCCTCCTGTGGGGACCCGTGCTTAGCAAGGGATTTTTGGTCAGGGGATATGTTGCTGCGCTTTTGGTCGATGAAGACAGAGACTTCACCCAGCGTGAGCTTTGGCATTGTCCAGCATGAACCATCCTAGCGAATGGGCTTGCTGTCCCCAAGCAGCAACATTCCTGTCAGGAAAGATCTGCAGGCCCATGAGACATTTCAGCTTGCTAAAGCTGGTGATATGATTCAGCTAAAGCTAAAGCTGTGTTTTCGTGTGTTATGCCTGCTGATGTTTCACCTCTAGCTGAGGAGAAGGCAAGGAGCCCTGCTTACTAAACCTCTGGGCACACCCTACAGGTGTTGTCTCCGAGGACCCAACAAAGACGGCACCACTTGAATGACCCAGCTGAACAGCAGCATCGAAGGGCCCTGTGCCAACAGCAAGGGAAATTAAACACTTCCCATCAAAGGGCTTCACAAGACATCGCTGGCCTCTGCAGACTGCTGGTTTATTCCTCACGAACTTGGAGTGAAGGTGTCTGGCAGCAGTGGGTTTCACCTGCGTGGTGGTGACATGAGGGAAGGGTGTTAGATGATCGGTGTTTCTGGTACAGGGAGCAGCAGTGAAATGATTAACTGTCCTGGCATTTAAGTGGCCATAATTAGGCTTCCCATGAACAGCCCTTCGAGATAAATAATAGAAATTCACACCTATCTGGGCCTACGGTTTCTCAGCCTATTTGAGGCAGGCTGAAATGAGATGTGTAAATCCTGAGCACCTTGAGCACTCTGCAGTTGTCTTAAGGAGCTCTTGCACTCACTGGTTTGGTCTCCTTAGTTCAGTCTTTTAACCTGCTGCTCCCAGCGTCACCTCCATGAATAAAAATGTTCCTGGTTTGCAAGGCAAGAAAACTACTCTTCTAAGGAGCCACAAATCTTACTTCCATCCAAAACCATCTACCTGTGAGCACATCTTGATACACCTAGAATAACTGAGGGAAATATGTCTAATACTGTAGTGGCTGGTGTAAGCACAGCAGATTTCACTATTGATACGCTTACTGTGACTTACCATATGAAACAAAATCTTTAATTTCCCCCATCAGTTTCTTTTGACGAAGCTGGAAGAGGTGCATGAGAGCAGCTTAGATGCCAGAGAGGGTTTTTGCAGAGCTAAGGACTTGATTTTAGAATAATTTACAATAAATCATCAGGAAAGATTATGGGTTGAGGCTTTTTGCAGGATATTAAGAATTATATCTCTTCCAGAGCTATCTGCAAATCCTATGCTGCATGGTTACCAAAAGAAGGGGAGCAGTCAATGTCCTTGCAGACTGGAAGAGGTCTGTTTTCCAGACAGCAAGGTAGTGAGAGCTACAGTTGTTGTTCTAATGCTGTTAATGGGTGACAGTATGCTAATTAGTCAGATTAACTAAGCGGGTGAGTCATGCACTAACCCTTCTTGAAAGAAAGTGCCCATTTTGAGATGCTAAATGAGAACATAAATGCAATCAGGCATAGAATTCTTGAAAGATAAGACGAGAGCAGACCTGCTTGTTAATGGAGCCCGTGAAATTAATTCTGCTTTGGAAAGGGGTGCACTTTTTCATATTCAGGGGTTGTTTTAATGGGGAAAGGTTCAAAACCTTCAGATCTATACAATGCATTTCACTGAGGTCTAAGTAGTTTTAATGACCTAACATAAAAAAGGTATTTCTGATAATCTCTGCTATGTTTGCACCTTTGGAAAGACTTTTTTTTTTTTTTTATATATTTTTAAAATTATTATTTTATTAGAGGCATTCAGGTGTTTCAAATTAAGACAAAACTATAATATTCTGAAAAAACACAAAGCCCTCTCATCTGTGATTGATGGGAAAATATTAAAAATGTTTATTTTGATTGCTCAAGCTTTTATACTGAAAACCTGCAATCTCCTGACATTTGAGAAGTCAGAATCAACACTGACAGGGACCACAGATGTGGTCCTGCCATGGTGCTGGGAGTCACCACCAAAGGTGGTGCCCTTCTATGAAGCTCAGTGTCAATTTTTGGTGTGTATGATCCCTTTTGTTCTTGTCGACCACCCATTATGTGCATGTTAGCCTCTTTTAACCTTTTTCTCTGCATTACTCAATGGTGTGGGCATCAAGGATATGCAGAAGTGATGCTACCAGTTGTCAATGATACTTTGGGTCCTGAGTTAAACAGGGCTCAGATAGCTGGGAGGCCCCAGTTTCTGGTCTGAAATCCCTGTGATCTTTCCAAACATCTGAGATGGTGAGAGAAGGAAGCACCAGGCTTAGCTCCTTGTAGCTGTTCAGTGATCATGCCTGTAAGTGGCATTTGCCTGGGCCAGCACCTCCAGCTGTCCTTTGGACACAGTGGGGCTTGCAGATGCACACTCCTGGGGATGAAAGCCACATCTTCATGCAGGAGTGAGTTCACAGAGCAGCCAGGCATGATGCCTGGGGGGTTTCTGTGGTCATCAGGACACCAAGAAAAAATGCAAGCCTTATCATGACTCCCCTTGGGTACTGAATCCAGCATGAAATTATTCTGCTGCAGCGTCTTTTTGAATGCACTCTCTCAACTCATTTGTTTGCCAGACCTGGTCATTTCTCTTGAAGATTCCTGTCCCTTCCAGTCTGATTTCAAGGCAGCTCCTGGGCAGTAGGCTGGCTAGAAACGGGAACTGTATTAGTCTGCCTCCTTTTCTAACCCAAAATGTTTCCAGTGCCACTGCAATAGCCACTGGTTTCCATCCCACTGGTGACTGCACCTAGATGGTTAGTGAAGTGATCCCCGTATATATTTGCAATTCTCTGAAATGCCTTGAGGCTTGCGAAAGGCACTATATAAATCAATTAATAACAATATCAGAGGTCACTCAGCCAATAAGAATACAATTTAGTTTAATGAGAGATAAATAAGACAGACAGAGTGAGAGGGGAAGGGAGCTACAAGGCTCTCTACTCAGTGCCAGGCTCTAAAAACACCAGATACTTGCTTTATCACAGTGATCATCAGAAACACTGCAGATAATTGTGTCATTGCCATTTCTTAGTCCAGTGTAATATCTAGTACTGGTTTTGATGTCTTACTCAGCTCTGTACCAGTATGATTTTAGGAAGAGTGTACATTATTTTCATGAAAACAAATATGAGCATGAGGAAGCATTTTTCCCTTGCGTGCAATTCGTACTAAAGAATTTACATTCTTCTAATTTACTGGTTTACTGCACCACTTAGTGCACTCCTGAGATGTGCAGAATGTCCTCGCAGTTAAGAATGTGCAGATGAAATTTACCCTTTTTGCACTGAATCACTCATTTTCCCCTTGGAAGTCACCAAGCTCTTTCCTCCCTCTAAATCTCCTTTAACCACTCTAATAAAAGAATGGATTATTCTGCATAGTTACAAAATGGATCCAAAATGGGTAGCTGGCAGTTTATTTGGCAATTAGGGTGGTTAGGTATTTTTGTGAACAGTCTGATACTAAATAGGTGAATGAAAATACATTGTTTTATATTTTTATTCTTCCTATATTATAGGTGTGTAGATGTAGGAATAGAAATTCTTCATTTTAGTCCCAGATAAAAAGCTGAGCTCTATCATCCTCATCAAAGCAGTATTTGAAAAATTGTCAGAAGACACAGAGGATGTGAGGAGATAACCCCTTGTGGGGTAAGGCAGGGGGGTGGGGGAGGCCCACCTGGCAAAATGGGAAGGTAATTGGAGTTTGTGCCACACCAGCACACAAGATGTAAAGCTTCTTGCTGTGTCCATGTCCACAGGAACCTGGTGGGATGTGCTGGATGATGCCTAAGGCCCCACTGCCCTGGTAGTGTAGCCTAAAGAGCTCCTAGTGAGGGCAGCAACTCGCATCCAGACCCTTTCTGGGGTCCAGAGGGAGTATGTGCATGGGCACAAGTGCTGAGAATGTTCCCAGACTCAGTATCACAGAAACAGCCATTAGCAGCAGAGCATGAAACGTGTATCTAAAGGAGAATAAAGCAGTGTGAAGCACTCTTGGTGAGCAAGACCGGAGCTGTAGGGCAAAGCTGACTTGGGCTAAAATGTGACAGAGTTTAGTCATCACATGCAGAATCAGCTCACCTGGTTATTCCTAGAAATGGCTGCCTTTAGCTGCATCTGCAGGCACTGCATGTCTTCCTGTCCGGCAGCTGCCTACAACCTGCTTTAACAGGATTCCTGTCCAGACCTCAAGCTCTGGCCATGGTAAAAGGACACAAGGGAGGTAGAAGAGACCTTGCTAAAGTTCTTTGGCAAAAAAATTAAATCAAATGGAGCTGACTACACACACAACAGTGTTTCTGAGGTCACATCCCCCAGAACTCCCACTTAAATTTGAGTCCTTTCATGTGCCTCAAAACAGCAGCCTGTGCAAATCTGGGGTTGTCCTCTTCACACTTAGGTAATCCACTCACAGCAATTCAAATCTGGACATGAAAACGTTGGTTCTGCAAGGGAGGGGGGCTGCTCTTTGTTCTCTCTCCCTCATGCCCAAAAAAGCCATCCGTGAACACTATGACAAAGGATTAGCTCGAGCTGAGGCCAGGCTGCAATGTAAATAGCCAGACAGAGAACAGAGTGCCTTCTTTTATCAAACTTAACATCCTAAAGCTCTACTGATTTCATTGTCATTATGGTGGTGATTAATTTGACGCCACCCACTGTTAAAGCCTTCGCTGCATCCCTGTTGATAGCTCTCATGACAGAGATTACAGCCTGCCACTGCCTTGTCCATAATTAGTACTTGTCAAAATGAGATTTGCCAATGGTAGCCCACTCTCCATGAGAAACCCATTCAAAATTAAACATGCTTTGGAAAATAGAGGACAGTTCATTCTCTAATTGGCACCAATGAGTACAGAATGAAGACTCTTTTTCTCATCTATTAAGTGCTGTTCCACGTCTAAAAAAATGACTTGTGAGTCCTCTCCATAGCTGTCAATAAGTGTTCTCTGGTGAAGTACAAGGGCTCTGATTATGTTCTGTAGCTGGGTCCTAAACTGTTTGCACAGGTAATTTCCTAAAGCAGTGTAGTTCAATCACTTCATCTGAAGCAGGACTGGGAGCACAGCACAGGATCAGTCCCTGTCATGTGGCCACTGCCAGAGCTGCTGCCTGGCCCCAAGCAATGGTGAGATACATACATGGGGGTGGTGTGGATGAGTTGTTCCAGAGTGCCAAGGAATGGAGGAGAGAGTAAAGCCATGCAGCCCATGGCCTGCCTGGTAGACTGGTAGAAAAATGCAAGTTTTATAGTGACTGGGGTATAATCCAGTCTGAGCCGTCCTTCAGCAACTTTTTTTGGGCTGGACTAGACACGGAGTCTAACATACAACCGACTTTTCAGGCCAAGGCTACAACCCTTTTATTTTCTTTCCTGTTGAAAGAGGAATGTCCAGTGTTCCTGCAAGTATGAAGGCAAAGTCTCAGTAACTACATCCAGAACTGCTTCAAATTCAGAACTGCCACAAATTCAGCTCTGAATGACAGGGCCAGTGCATGGCACTTAACAACATGAGGCATGCATTTAGCCAGCCAGGGGTCTGGTCTTGCTTAGTCCAGATTGGGAAGTTCCCTCACATTCAAAAGAAGAAGAATGGGCAGGCAAAAACCTCAGTGAAAATGAGATAAAATGAAGGTCAAAGCCCAGCTGAAGGTATGGGCCAGCTGAACATCGCTGAAAAAGGGAAAAATCAGACTGCTGTTAGATGTGAAATTCACACTCCAGGAGACTGAATCACAGGACTAGAGAAAAGTTAAAACTTCTAGTCTTTGAGTTTGGAAAAAAAATCTGTCACAAAAAGAGAGGGAATAAACACTTCTCATCCACTGAGAGCACAAGAAGGAAAGCAGCTTTGTGATATTTTCTGCAAGTTTTGATGATGTAATGGTGAACTTAAAATTTTGGAAAACACTTCTTTTCTCTTTTAGGTTCTTCTTGGCATCACCTCTTTAAACTAATGAGACATTTAAGCTAGACATTTGGAAGGATTTTCTAATGACGATGATGACTACATCCTGCCATACATCACTACGAAGGTCAGGAGAGTCAGCAAACGTCTGCTGGGAGCGTGCTGGGCACCACTGACCCCACTGTGGCATGGGGAATTCCAGCCAGGGATGGTCTCAGCAAGCCCCTCGTAGTCCTGTTTCCTATCACTCTGGCAAGTCTGAAGATTTACTCTCACCCTGAAGGTAATCAGTCAGTCGTGATTTTGACCTACAGTTTAATGTGCTCTCTTGCTATCGTTACAGACATCCTCCTTCTGGTTATGCTCCCTGCTGTGACTAATGGGATCTTTGCAGTTAAAGAGGTGGGTTTTAAAGAAAAAGCTCCTACTTTCAGTGCTATTACCAAGTTTACAGTTTTAGCATAACCAACAGCATAGCAGTCATTACTATGGCCTATAAACTTGACATTTTTGGGGTGCAGGTGTGTATGTGTGTAGTTAAACACTTTTCCATAGAGGTGGTGGAGTCACCATCTCTGGAAGTATTTAAAAACTGTGGAGATGAGGTAGTTCAGGACATGCTCTAGTGGTTGATACAGATATTGATATATAGATTTTATTGGGTGGGGGGGCAGATCTTGACAGTAGGATGCAGTGATCTTAGATGTCTTTTCCAACTGTGATTTTGTGATTCTCAACCCCCCTAAATACACAGGAAGCAACAATTTTCTTGTTACTCTTTATGCAATGGATCATCAGCTTGGGTATTCACTATTCACAGTGAAGTATGTTTAAAGTTTAATTTGTTTGTAAAATATTCTTAATTGGACAAATTTTTTTTGAAAAAGGAATTGTTTTACACAAATGCAAACAAAAATGGAAATTAATTTGCAAAGAATCAGGAACTGAATACCACACAGGCTACCAAAATACAGAGCAAGCTTTACAAATACTGTTACTCCAGTCTGGGTTTTTGGAAGATTTTTAGGATTGATATGAAGAACCAAGTATAAAGAGAAAGCCATAAGCATTTTAAAGGTATTTTGCAAAATACCTCAGACACTAGTATTCCTTCTCCAAACTGAAGAACAGGTTTTTAGATTAAGTGATGAGACCATTTTAACAAAATTCAACAATATTTTTTGGGGGGTGTGTTTGCAGATGCTGAAGGAAAAGAAAAATGTGGGGAGGAGGAGGGAATGCTGCATTTCTTTATATCTACTTCTTTGTTTGCACTTGCTAAATAGGTTTCCTGCATCTGTTCATCTCTAAGGCAAATTAAATTCCAGGGCAGCAGATCATAAAAGCTAATGCTACTTGACCAAAATTTCTACTCTATGTGGCAAGAAAAGCAGCAGAAAGTAGCTCAAGTTTTGCTTTTTGTTGCTAGATAAGACTGCAGATGTCATCTGGATGCTAATTGGAGTCATTGTACAATCTTGTTAGGTGCCCTGTGCTCATTCAATATTGTGGCAGGTAACACAGTACTTGTGTTCTTCAAGAAAGGCAATGACACAAGGTAGTTTTCTGCTGCAGGGAGAAAACAGACAATTAAAAAATCACTATTTGTATTCAATCTCTGTTTACACTGGCTGACCACATCTCTTGCTAGCACGCATTTCTCTCGAGCTCAGAAATACACAAATATATCAGCAGCAGAAGTCTCCTCTCGTTTTACTTTGCAATTCAGGAATGCTTTACTAATCAACGGAAGACGCATTCATTGAACTGGATTAATCCTGCATAAGTAATTTTGAAATTTCCTGCTGAAGTTATTTTTCATTTCTAGGAACAAATCATTTATTTGGATTTTCATATATCAGGATCACAGAGATTTGCCACAGTCAGATTTTAATTTTAGTTACATCTGAGCTGGCTTATATATTAGGGCACATAGTTTTTGCATGAGAGCATCTTCTAAAATCTGTAATTGGTGTGGAACACTGACACGCACAGAATACATCTGACAAGGTCCAGAGAGTTAGGTTCAGTTTCACTGATCAACATCTATGCTGCAGATTAACTGAATCTTTTATGGCACTACAAGCCCTCCAGAATTCATTAGTGTACTTTCCCTTCCCACTAACTACTCTGACCTCCAGCACTGCTGCTGCTGCTTCCTTGGTCTGGACTGAAAGGCTAAAACACTGACTCTTTTCCTCTGCTGCATTAACAGAAACAAGAATGTGAATCTTAAAAGTGCTCAGGAGTGTGTAGGTTGGCAACTGTCTTCTTAGCACTGTTTGGGATTTCTGTTTCCTCTGCCTGGACTTGGAAAACTCCATTTAAATTGCTGAAATGCTTAAATATGATCTGTCCCCTAAAAGCACAAGAACTAGAGTACTGTACAGGCTATAAAATAACACAAACTGCCATATATAATGAGGTTTGGCATGGATTTTTCCCACAAGTTGGCTCACAGATGCAGTGAGTAAAGTGAATCATGTTACAAGTGGGAAGGGGGACAAACACAAAGGAAAGCAATGCTGACTTTTGGGAGGCAGGTGTAAGACAATGCTATAATCAATGAAAAATGTATTTCTGAAACAACTAATTTACCTTCCTTAAGGGCATGCATATGAGTTGCAAGACAGCAGCAACCTGGCCTTCTCGTGCTTCTCTGGTGGTGGGCGTGGACCACAGCCCAGGGCTGAAGAAATTCATTGGTCTGTTGTTTTCAAGGCCCAGCTCCATGAAAGTACTTAGGCAAGTCTGTCATGCTGAGGAGAAGACAAATGCCAAGGGGGACAGCAGAGAGGGAGAACAGAGGAATACTCTATGTGTGCAGCTCCCAAGGACAATTATCATTAGAGAATCAGAAATGGAAAAGATGCTTCCCTTCAGCCTGGCAGGGATGGGGACATGGGCCACATCTGCTCTTCTTCTGCCTCACACTGCCAGAGGCAGCTCTCCTCCCTTGCCACCAGTGCTGGCTGTCACTGGGTGGGTGCCACAGCGCAAGCACCACAGAGAGGTGACACTGGACATCCCTGTCATCGTTTCTGTTGTGCTGAAGTCTGTGCACTGAAAGCTTGAACACCGCCTCACTTAAGTACTCTGCTGACTGGATTCTTCTGCTTGACAGCTAGACCACTGCGATTGATTAGCTGAGGAAAACAGGAGCAGTACTATCACCAAGTGCTTTCTTAGTTCTGTATTTAATTCATGTCCTCTTTTATTGTGTTTTCTTGTGTTTCTCTTCTGCTCTCTGTATTGCCTCTCCTGCAATTTCTTTCCAGCCTTGCTCTAATGTGGGCTTCTCTGAAACCATCTTTGCCTTCCTCATGACTCCAGCCCTTACTTTCTCTGTTCCCTTGATCCTCGAGAAATTTGCACTTCCTCCTCTTGCAGGCTGTCATTTTCCATTTTTTCTTTTCATTCTTGGATTTTCTTTCTCCCTTCATTCCCTTCCTTTCTAAATCGTATCTCTGCCCACTGCTTCCAGCTTCTCCTACTTCTCCTACCACATTACTTTAAAAAATATGATGGAATCTCTCTTCCTTCTTGAAACAAACTCATTCATGAAACAGTTCTATTCATTGTGGTATCTTACCATAGCTGCTGCTGGCTTGCCTTTCCCTTCCTTTTTAAAGCTATGAACAGGACTGATCCTCTCTCCTTAGACCAGGCTCTTTCATTGTGCCCTTAGCCACCCCAGCACAGCTCACATTTGCTGTAAGCACAGGACTGCCTTTTTCTTCACTCATTGCATCCATTTGGTTTGCACAGGAAGGTTCTGGCCCATGACAAAGGCTGATAGGCAGGAATAAGCAATACATGCAGTATGATAGCTGGTACAGGGATTGGGACAGGGATTTACTTGAGAGAGTACAACAGAGGGTTATGAGGATGATTAAGGGACTGAAACACCTGCCTTGTGAAGAAAGGCTGAGGGACCTGGGGCTGAGAAGGAGTCTAATGAATATAAATATATGAGGAATGAGGAAGGAAGGGACAATTGCTTCCCACTTGTGATAGGATGGGGGGCAATGGATTCAAGATCAATCACAGGAAGTTCCACCTGAACACAAAGAAGAATGGCTTTACTGTAAGGCTGTGGACTCTCCTTCTCAGGAGACTTTAAACACGCATCTGGATGCATTTCTGAGTGACCTGCCCCAGTTTTGGTCCTGCTCTGGCAGGGGTTGGACTTGATGATCTTCAGAGATCCCTTCCAATCCCTGACATTCTGTGATCCTGTGGTACCGGTAATGATTTTGCTTCCTGATAAAATCCCTGCCTTAACCTTTGTCTCCTCTTGTCCCAACTCCTCTGCTACTCACCTGTGCCATCACTATGGAAATACCTGGAGCTGGAAGGGTCAGTCACCACAGGAGGGACATTTTGAGGAGGGCAGAAAATGCCACAGTCAGCACTAAATTCCCCAGAGCAAGACTGCATTTAACAGAGTGGTCTCCTCTGTACTTCTTTTACCATGCGACGGAGGAATGGGCAAGCCAGAGGCATTTTACAGACTTACACTCATATCAGAAGGCTCCTGAGGTCCAACCCTGCCATGGGGCACACGGGTGGGGCTGTCCCTGCTGGAAGCAGAGGCCAGGGGCACAGGCTCAGGAGAAGACTCTGACTCACGATGTTTTGTTATGTCGCTGGGTTTGTAAGTACTGAGTAATGACACTTGGAGAACAAAGAAGCTGCTGTGTGCAGCCACAAAATAAAATAAGTTTACGCATCTACATGATAAAAAAAGTTCCAAAGAATTTAATGTAGATATTATTTATACATACACTTTATAAGTAGGAATATGGCAGACAGTTGAATTAGTACATAAAGTTTTATTTAAAGTTTCCCCCCTACAAGCAAGCTTCATTTACACAGTCTAGTACTGTACAAAATTTACATTCTTTTTTGTGACTTATTCAGTTAGCACTTTCCTTGGTCATGCCTTCCTGAAAGATAGAAAGATTTACATACAGTCCTCATAAATCTTTAAATTATCTTAGTAAAAAAAAGAACCACTTAAAAGGACAACAAATATCCTTTTAAAATGGTACATTTTAGTAGAGACAGGTGACAGTCAGTGTTTAATGGCAGACCTTATCCTGATCTTAAATGTCATTCAAGGTTTTCTCAAATAGTATCTTAACAGTTTCTTTTTTATATATATTTATATTTATATACTTTCAACAGGAAAGAAAAAAAAAGTCATGATTGCACCAAATATATTTTACAAGGGATCCCTTGGATCTGAACAATATAAATAAATACAAAACCAACTAAGATTGCACTATATAGTAGAAATGGATTGATATTTCAGGATATACACTCCACCTTTATGAGATCCTTAGCAATGCTCACTGGAAAACTCCCTAATGGCACATTCAAATATTAGCATCTTCAGATTATTATTTTGTTTAAACATTTTTTTCCAAGCGTGCAGCTACCTCACCAATTAGGTTATTGCATTTGTATGGTACCAGTCTTTACTGCATTACTCCAGTTTTACAACTGTGTAATTCTGCTGCAAGCAAGGGAGTTGCACTGCAATAAAACTGGACTGATGCCAGAGAGAAACAGTCCCATGGTATTTGTCCTCCATTACTTATATTGCTCTCAAGCATCAATATATAATGTAATTTCTGTATACATTTGCCCTCTTTCTATTTTGCAAAGCAAATAATGAATTCTTCCTCCCATCTACTGCCTCTGCAGCAGAAATCAGCCTCCAGTAGTTGCCTGCTCCTTGTTTAACACACTAGCATTAAGCCCTGTCATGAAAGGTACATGTGGACTTGAAAATGCAGGGTCTGAATCTGCTTTGCTTTTTATCTGGTGCAGTCAGTCACAACCAAGCAAATTAAAGGCCAGATTCTTTGCTGACCTAAACCAAAGTACATCCATTGGCTTCGATGGAGCAGTGTCAATTAATACCAGCAAAGAGGGCACTCCTGAGGGTAATGGATGCAGCACCAGTAAACCACAATGGAAGAATTATGCATCTGCTTTGCTGAGGTGTAGATGATTATGTTAACTGAAGAATCAGGCTCAGATTTCGTCATTGCTTTTGCAAAGCCAGGACCAGAAGAGACAAGCTGAAAACACAGACAGCCTGATCTGTGCAAGCATCTATGGGTTCACGAAGCAAGTCTTTAAATGCTATTGGTCCCATGTGGTAGCATTCTGAACTTGCTTTGCAATGGGTAAATAATTACACAGGCTATAAGGCAGTGGAAAGTTTAGCCTCATATAAGATGGATCAATAGTAAAAATCTTTCAGAGCACATTTTTAAGCTCAGCCACACAGGAGTATTGTACCTACTTACCAGTGTCTCTCCAAAATTGTGCATAATCATTTAAGAGTCCAAAGTAATACATTTACAGTGAAATGCAGTCCTCTTGTCTTTGGAAGCAATTAGCACGAATGCTCCTATCTAACAGGTTAGTGAAAAATAATTAAGGTTTCTGGTTTAGTGGTCATAGAAATAACTTTACAAACCCAGAATTTAAGGTGTAGGACCAAATTTCTGCTATACTAATATAGAACAGTCACCTCGTGATTTCAGTGAAATGACTCTGACTTTACACAAGTGAGATTAGAAGAATTTGATCCTAATCCCTAAGATGCTATTGCAAGTAGTGCTCTGTAAAGCATGGCTTTCATTGTAGTCTGCTTTCTGCTGCACTTACACATGGGGACTTTGAAGGCAGAGAGTATTAGATGCCAAGCTGTGCAAAAACTGAATGATATTTCTGTACCTTTTATAATCTTCTGATGCTGTGTTGCTTGCAGAGCATGTGAAGTAGCTGTAGGTTAGGATTAGAGAGGAGGAGACAATTCTGCAATGCAGTGTGAGCTTTTCACTATCTGAATTCTGAAGCATTCATGAAAACAACATCCTCATGACTTCAACACAGATCACATGCAGGTAGATACAATGCACAATACTGATCTTGTCTCTTCAGGCCGTTTTTGAACATTTAGCCTTCATTTTTTTTTTAAAGTTAAATTTGATGTGAGGAATATCTCTGCAGCAGGAAAAAGTTAAAATCAGTCTGAAATGGCAGTCTGTCAGCATGTAATGTTTGGTGTGTTTTAGCTGCTTGCTTCATAAGACACCAGCACCTATCTGAGATGGGACAACACTTATTTTTTTATTTTCTTTTAGTTTGCTCCTAAAGCATAAATATGGAACAAGGGGTCAATTATGATAGCTTTGTTTTAACAGGAATCCTGTTCTAATAAAACAGTTACGTCACCTGTCATTATTTTCCCGAATGTAATCAGTGTTCGTGTCAGTACTCCTTGACCATCATTTATTGTATGGTACACAGGCTGGCAGTATGACAGTCGAACAAGCAGGACCTGCAAGTGGCTCAGCAACATCTCCTTCTAGTTCTGTCCAAGTCCCTTTCTCAGGGCTATAGCAAATAGTAGAAGATTTGTAGGCTCCCTGTAATAGAAAAAGAAGTCACATTAAAATCCAAGTCACACATCAGCTTTAAAGTCATCCAAAAGCGACTCAGGGTTTTGAGCTCTAATTTAGGAGCCCTTCAAGAGAGTTGGTTTTCATGTGGGCTGAGCACCCACCTTCTGCAAATCAGGCTTCTTTACAAGCACCTTATAAGCAGAGCTATAAGCATACAGTCACATCAATCACTTGTGCCAAATTTAATCTGACCTTTGTATTACTCCATATCAGTGAATACAGTGTGATAATAACTCATATAAATAAGAAAGCACAAAGGAGAAAAAATACTCTATGATCTCCACAAATAATCAAAACCTGCCCCTGAAGCTACTTCATTCCTCATCTACTCTCCATCCCGGTCTGAGTAACACATACACATGGGATTCAAGAGCTGAGAAGAAATAGAAGGGTCACTGCAGAAAGCAGGTACATACCATACTCCAGCTGTATCCTCCTACAAGGTAAATACTGTCATCAAGGACTGCACAGCCTGGGCCACTGCGACCCTCCAGAATAGGAGTCTGGAGAATATTCCACTGGTCGCCTTTTGGATCATAGCATTCCACAAGCATTACGTCAAGATGGGAGAAACCTACATGAGGGCATTGAGAAGAGAGAATTTGCATTATGACATGTTCTATTATTTTCTTTACTGTTAAATTTATTAAATTACAGGTACAATTATTACAATTGTAACATCATCGTTAAACTTTCTTCTAGAAAATACTGCCATGTACATTTAAGCCATCTCCTGTAACATTGATGTCTCATTGTCTTGGTTCAAATAGATTTGCTGAAAGCTTTTACCATTAGTTGCACAGTCTTCTACAAATCACAAGTACATAGAAAAGCTGAATAAATCAAACCATAACACTCAGTAATAAACTTTCAATGATGAAAGCAGATTCAAGCAGTATTCTTATTCGTCTATCTGTGCTAATGTGAGTTTGAACATGTAGGAAAAGACTGTCCTGGCAGACTTTCTCAAAGGTCAGCAGATCTTACCTATACAAAAGTCAATGGATTAAATTTTACTCAGAAACCAATGTCTAATGAGTCAAGGTAGAGCTTAGACAACAGATGCCACTTTGTTCCAGAAGGACAAGATGCTTAGCATGATGGATGTGACATTCAGGACCAGTTTCAGTTTTCAAGCTGAGGTAAAGTGTTTCCTTGGCATGTAGGTGTGATATGACAATATCTTCTGACAAGAAATATACAAAAACCCCTGAAACACTGGCCCCATCCTTCTCTGACAGACAAAAAAAGGCTCCATTCAACTGCTGCTTTGTCATCACCAAGGGGCTGAAGGGCCTCAGCTCAAGACACTTAAGCTGTATCAACTAGTATCAATTACGTGAGCTGAAGACATAGAACCCAAGAGTCCAGGTTTCTGCTCTGATTTTTAGACCCTTTGCTATCTCAAACTACCTTCTTATCAGACCACCATGGTAAAATCATGGCTTTCCTGATACGCTAGGGTGCTTTATTTGACACTACTGTCTTCTCCACCAAGGTATGACAGAAATGAGAAGAGAAGATTTGCTGAAAAAGAGGGTATGTATGACGATATTGGTGCACCACAATGATGCTGCTCACACAAGTACTATTTATGTCAGGAATGAACAGCTCGGATGAAATATTTTTTTTTTGCTGTGAAGTTTTCAAGGAGCCATAGAAAGGCCACTGCTGTGTGCCCAGAATCTGTCAAAAGCTCCATAATAAACTGCAGTATGCACATGACTCGCTGTGATGCAGTAAACGCACTGCTGACACTCACAGCTTCACAAAGGAGGCCTTTGCCGTGGAGTCCTGCTATTCCCCCAGGGTGGAGAAATTGTCACATTTCACCCACACTTCAGTCCACCCCCTTTCCTTTCTTTCTTTTCTCGCAGTCCTTCCTTTTGTCTCACTGTACAGAAGAAATCAGATTTCCAAAAAGCCCTTTTAACAGACAGCTCCCTGCTTTCCAGAAGCTTGGATGTTAAATACCTCTTGCAATAGTGAACAGTTCATCAGGGAGATGGAGTTAGGCTTTTCTCAGTGATGACCAGTGATAGGACAAGGGGTAATGGGTGTAAATTGGAGCACAGGAGGTTCAAGTTGAATATTCGAAAAAAATTTTTTTACTGTAAGGGTGACAGAGCCCTGGAACAGGCTGCCCAGGGGGGTCGTGGAGTCTCCTTCACTGGAGACATTCAAAACCCGCCTGGACACGTTCCTGCACAATGTACTCTAGGTGGCCCTGCTCTGGCAGGGGGGGTTGGACTAGATGATCTTTCGAGGTCCCTTCTAACCCCTAGGATTCTATGATTCTATGATTCTATAAGTAACAAAGGCACCTGGGGCAGCAACTGTTGCAGAGACAAAAATGCAATGTTCATTACAAGTCCCTCCTCACCAGAAGACAGTAGATGAAACCAGGTGAAAAAAAGGAGAAGGCAGGATGAAAGCAATCCAAACCATGTGCTTTTGCTATAGGATGAGTGTGACATGCTGACTTCCACATTAGCAGGAGAAAAAGCCACCACTGTGGAGCTCCGCAACCTCTACAAAATTTGCAGGTGCACATGTACAGCAGTTTTTACCTCCCTCCCCCTGTAAAGTCCAGTCCAGGAACACCCATCACAACCAAGGGTGGGGAGAGGAGACACAGCAGCCCTACACCTGGCTTTAGGGGTTTATGAACCAGTATAATTTACCAGAGAAAATTTACATGTGACACTTTGTCCCTCTATGCTCCACAGGCACTCAGAACTTCAAAAGCAGCACGTGGCTGCAGATTCTCACCAGGACTCAGATGCTGGAGTCATCCAGGCACATGGCCTGGTGTTACTCGCAGTTAACAACATCACTTTTTCTTTTGCATTACAATTTCCTCTTTTGTTGCTGTGAGACTTTTTTTTTTTTTTTTTTTTTTTTTTTTCCAATCAATAAAGGACAAAGAAGCAAAAATGTGAATATAAACTGTCAAATACTGTCATGGGACAAAGGAATAGGAGCTGTGCTTGTTGTCTAAGTAGCTGGATTAAGCAGAATCTCTTTAACAGCAACAGTGGTGGCATGGAGGTATTAAGACAAAAATACCGGATGCCTAAACAGTAGTTATGTTAAGAGGAGACCTTTTCAAAGGATGAAAACAGAGACCTCTGAAAAGGATTATAATTAGCAAGTTGCATTTAATACTAAGAAGGATTTTAAAGAGCCTGATCCTAATATTTAATGTCTAAAGGTTTGTTGTTTTTTTTTTCTCTTCATTACATCACCAACTTGCTTTTCTATGTTGCTCTGTATACAGGTCTCTAAATGCACATTTTGGAAAATGATTTACAGAGGAAAGTATTGCTGGTACTTTCGGGTCAAAGAATAATCTGTTTGTTTCATTGAATTCTTGGTAATGACAAATTGTCCATGCCTTTGAGTAATGGAAGCTCTTATTTTTATTATCTAAAGCATTCATTACTCATATATTTAATGTACTGTTATAATTTTAAAATAATTTGCATTAAATGTTTTTAAAATTGCTGGCTCAAGTGTCCTGTTAAATTGTGTTGCCTGTTTTTTAATGTATTTAACAACGACTGTCTAACAAAAATACTCTTTATCAGAAGACGGGGACACTGAAATGCTTTTTCCCTATTAAAAATGTGACCTTTCAAATGGTTTCCTCCAATTGCATACAGTCGGTCATTCATTACAGCCAAAGTGTGGATTGCTCGCTTTGTGTTCATGTCCTGTTTTCGGGCCCAGACATCCATCACAGGGTCATAGCAGTACAGCCAGGGGACATACTCTCCATTGTGAACACCTCCTGCAAAGTAAAGACACTTCTGTTAATTGATGGAAATAAAGACACTGTGTTGCAGCGGGAGTTTAGTTCTATGATCTTGAGTTCTGGTTTTTTTTTTTTTTTTGGTGTCGTTTTGGGTTTTTTCTTACGGCAGGAATGATAAAAGACACTGGCCTGAAATATATATCTTGCCATTGTGAACAGCTCCTGCGTGGGCTGCCAAAGGTTGGGGTAAGGAGGACACATAACGCCACTCGTTTGTCTCCAGGTTGTAGCACTCCACGCTGGACAAGTACCCAGTTTCGTTTCTTCCACCGATGACATACAGGTTCTTGTCGAGGCGACAGGCGTAGAAACTGGCTCTCCTGGAGGACAGGGAAGAACAAAGCCAAACAAGCCAACAACAAACCAATTAGCCATGTCAAACATGGTTTGTTTGTTTTTTCTTCTCCAGATGACTCTCTGAACTAAGATAGCAGCTCCTCCAAATGCTGTTTCAGAGAGAAGTGTCAGGGAGCTTCACAGGCTTACATCTACCCTAGAGACCATGGCTGCTTTTCTACCCAAATGCATGCTTCACATCAAACAGATACTTCATTTTTGGTGTAAAAACAATTAAGCACACATAAACCAGCAGATAATACCCCTTTTCAAAGATGTTTGTTGCCTTTTCACACCCGTGAAAGACAAAAAGGCATTCATTAATGTTTGGGGCATTACCTTGTAAGGGATATAACAACTCAGTGAGACAAAGTGAAAAATGAGGTAGATAATGTAACAATAATAAATTATCTTGACATTCACTTTCTTTATGGTCCTTCAAGGGTCATTGTTCCCAATTTACTAAGAGAACCACATCATCAAAATTTTTCTTCAATTATAATTTTTTTCTGCAGTACTGCAAATAGAACAACTTTCCTTACAGTAGGCACAATATTATACTTCCACTCCTCAAATAAAAAGATGTCTGTCTCCATCCAACTACTTCTAAGAAAAGTTTTAGCCACCTGTCCACTTTCACATGCAACTCAGGTATTCAGGAAAATAATTGATTTTTCTGGTAAGCAGTGCTAGGCATGTATTAGTTTGTCTTACTCATCCCTACAAAATTAAGAGTGTTTGTTCCTGCAGCAAAAATAGAGCAGCAGACAACACTGAGAGACCCTGTTTAGTGTAATCCACTCTGAGAGAAAGCTCCCTGGCTTAGAAGGTTTACTAGGGTAGCAGCCTGTAATTTTAAACTGCAATGATACGAGAAAGAAGACTGCAAAAGTGCAAAGCTAGGCTAGAATGAAGACCTGTACAAAATGGTGAACGACAAGAACTGCCAGTCCCAAACCTCAAGTTTTCTCCTGGGTGAAATCAGTGGCATGTGGGGCCAGAGATAAGCAGGCAGGTCAGGCAGGGCAAGGTCTGGCTCTGAATGCTCTTGCAAAGCAGGCACATTGGACTGTGGCTGCAGCTTGCCAAACCCTTCTCCATGGCTGACACAACATGCTTTGGTTCCTGGCCAGGCACCTGGATCTGAATTTTGGATTCCTGAACTGCATGGTAAATCTTGGAGGTTTGATGGTCACCTGCACCATCAAGGGCTTGATCCTGCAGACCCCTGCAAGGCATTCAGGATGAGTGGTGGTTCACATGCACCTTGCTCTGGTGTGTCCCAGCTCCTTACCAGCCTTTCCTACAGTTATCCCATGACCTGGTGGGCTAGCAGAGACCAGTGTGCCATGTCTCTAACCTGCCACCACCAATAAGATCTCTCTCCTTCACCCAGCAGCTAGTTTTCATAAAATTTTTAACGTGCCTTGACATTTGGGAGTCACCTCTCCTCCTGTTAAATGTAGCTGAGACCAGCTGGTGGTTGTTTGTAAGCTGGAGAGGTCAGGCAGACACAAAGATACAGCCATGGAAACAGTAGGGGTGGGTGGGCATTCAGAGTGCAGATTTGACCAAACTCTGGCTGTTTCTGGCCTTACTTTTTGGATATGGTGAACACCTGACAGGGCTTCTCAGCAGCCAGGGTCACTGAGCAACTCCTGTCTGCCTCTTTGCTTTCACCTTGCCTGCACATGGGCAACCTGGATGGTGCAGGAAAGCACACCTTGTTGCATTAGGAACACCACCACAGGGATAAGGCTACTGAAAAAAAAAAAAAGATACAAATAGGAGGACAGGAACACTGCTAAGTGCCTCCAGCTCAACTGAAGAATTAAGTAAGACCATTTAATTCATCTGTCAATGGGCAGATAGAAGCTGATGGCATACATTGCTCTGCATGGTTGGGCAGCAAATTGTGCATCTATGTTTTTAGCCTGATTTTCTATGGAAACAAAGCTTATTTGATTACATTGTATGTGCACCCATGTCTGCCTGAGTGTTGTCTCCTCAACAAAAACCTGCTTGCTGATTTCACTCTGATTTCACAGAGGGTATAGTTGTTAGAGGCAATCAAGTGCCTATATGAACCCTGTGAGTATGTGACAGGACAGAGGCAAGACAGCCCACAGAGGCCCCAAAAGTAGAAAAAGCTGCAGAGTTCACATCCTATTAGATATCCCCCCATGTAGGGGGGCACTCACATTGTCCAAACCTCCTGTGTCTGGAAGCCACAGGGCACAAACCCATAGGGTGTCAGTTCAGATGCCAATGCTTGACATGCTCATGGACAAAGTCACTAATGAACTGCTCTCACCCTGGTTTTGTTTTTGGGTTTTTTTTTTCTTAGTTCAGGTTTAATAAACAGAGGGAGACAGAACTTGCAGGCATCACATATTAAGTAGGATTTCACTGACATTATTCTGTGTGTGTGTGTGTGTGTGTGTGTACTCCTGGTTTCATCCACACAGTGTCACTATAAGGAGCAAAAACGAAAAGTGCCAGCACGCTTCACTCTTCTGCTTGGATGTGAATACTCACTAGCTCCTGTCACAAACATTTTGAGCTTTTCAGTTTGGTACTTTTCAGTGATACAGTGTCTAAGGGGCATGCTGTTAAGTGCTGACTTTTTAAACTGCTCTAAAATACTATTCAGATTAAAATATAGTACAGTAATCTTTGCACAACTCTCCCCACCCAACTGGGGAGAAACGAGCCATTTTAATCAGATAACCAGAATCCTCAGGATCTGAATGTAGACAATAATCCAATTTTGTGGTTTTCTTCAGGACTTGCAATTACTTGACATCCACTGCTCACTGAAATGCTCTTCCTTCACATCCCTCCACTCAATAATCAACCCAACTAACTTCTTCTTGTAAGTACATACACATAAAAGGAAGAAATCTTTTCTGATTTCCTCAGATTGCAAATTTATACCCTCAAAAAAGAAACAGAACCACCAGTCTGAGGTTTGAAACTACCAATACAATTACTGATCATCCCAATGTCTGGATATGATTTCAAAGTCACTTTTAGTGTGTATGCTTTGCTTTTTAAAAACTGCAGTCATGTTAATAAAGGTTAACACTACAATTATTAAAGCAAAAGACTAAAATAAAACGTGAAATTGTTTTATCTCTCTTTCTACGGGTTCTTTTTTCAGCTCCCTCAGCCTCATTGAGAATGCTGATCTGCTCACTTCAGGCCCTGGTACAACACTGTGGGTTTTGCTGGTATTTAAGCAAAAACTTTTAACTCAGAATCTAAGAAAAATTGTAATGCTTTAATTGTTATTAAAACACACCCAGGTTCTACACACCCTGTCCAGCTCCGGGCTAAGTGGGCAAGAATCAGGAGTACTGAGGTGTCTATCTGAGGCCACGAGTTCATATACATCTGCTACAAAGACCACTGCTTCAGCAGGCATGTTAGTCTAAATTAATTGCTCTCCAAAAAGCATCCCATTGCTATTCATTGTCAGGAAGATGTGTACTTCAAAAGCTGATGAGCCATTTGTTGCTTTTCTAAACGATGCATGCCTGAAAATAGTACACAGTTTTCAAAAGCATGTATTTTTGAGATGTTCTTCAAATGAAAAGAAACTAAACTTGGCTTTAAAGAAAACAGACTAACAACTATGGATGCCTAACAGGATGAGACTTTTCTTTATAGCTCATATAGTAAAATCAATCAGATATGGATTTTAGCATATGAGATAAAAGTTTACTCATCAAATATTTCATACAGATTTTCAGCTTGAGAATATACTGCCTGTGAATGAGACCCACATTTACCTGGCAGTCGTTTCAAAGGAGCTATTATTATAGTCTATACAGACAATTATTCTCAGACTAAAATTACAAAGTAGGTTTTGACTTGATGGACCATAATGACTCAGAAAAACCCATTAAACAGTATGTCTTGTCAGTGGTGCCTGCATTATGCCAGCAGAGACAGGGCATGACCCTGTATTCCTAGTGGGGGAAAAATAGCCTGTTGACTTTAATGGGAATTTCATCTGACTATAGGAGCTGAGAAAGGAGACTGCATAAAAGCTCTCTCGTTTGTATGATCTTCCAAAATTTGGCTAGACCCTACCTCTAAGGTCAGCAACAACTCTGAGGAAGTCACTTGGATTCAGCAAATAAACCATTAAAACCATTTCAGGAAGTAATTTTAAAATTTTCCAGCATTAGCCCAAATGCTGAGGAACCTTTAGAGGAAAATAATAGGCAAGCCTACGAGTTCTGTTCCACAAACAAAAGAGGTGACAATTAGCATCACAGTAAAATCTCCTTGCAGAAGGAACTATGTATAAGCGGACCATCTCAAGTTATACATTCCAGTTTATTACTGGGCAGCAGCTAAGTGATCACAAAGTGCAGTGGAGTTTCTGACTTATGGCTGAAGGAGGTAGGTTCTACCAAAGCACAAGGCAAGTCATATTTGGCACCTGCAATTGTAAAATGCTTTTCTAGTGAAACGCAATTGGTTGCTGTGGAGATAGAATAACTCTTACTGCTTTCTTACTCCAGCCCTCAACTACCTACTTTTACCTTCTTTGCCAAAATAACCCGACCATTCAGCCTGCTGCACATACTCCTCAAGAGTTTTGCTGGCAGATATCCAATGGGTGTATCAAGGGCACAGATTAGGCTCCACAGAAGAGCTTAGGTCTCCATACAAACACCAGTCAGCCTCCTGGTTCCCTGAGGATGACCTGCATGGCAATGCACAATCTCCTGCACACCTCCTGTCTCCCCCACATCAACACCTGAGCTGGTGGTGACGCAGTCCAGGGAGCTGAACCAGATGAGAAGGGGTCCCTCTGTTTTATGGTCAATAACCCAGCTCTGGAGATGTCCCACAGTGCTGGCAGGAGGGAAGGAGAACAAGAGACTATGATGAATTATGATCCTACTCCTACCTCTATTTATATGGCTAATTTTATCAGTTCACCCACCTCCACCAGGGAACCTTCTCAGATCTATTCCACTTATGCTTGTTCATGCAGTGGAGAAATGCACAATTTTTTGGTTACAAGCATAACACATGGGTCTGCATATGGACTTCTGTCAATCAAACTGAATCTTGAACAAAGGCCCTTCAAAAACTCTGTAGACTGACATTTTACCTCTGGATATTTGAAAGAACACACATATTTCCATGCATCTCCATAATACACACCTTGAATCAGAAGGTTACACTGAGTTCAATGTATTAACAACTGCCAGACACCTAATACTGGGACCAGTCAAGAGAGAAAAAGCTATAATACTGACAGCAAATGGAACAAGGAAAGTGTTTTAGGAAGGTGGTGTGAGATCTCTCGTATGTCAGATGCATGACAAGATGGGTGTTGAGCTGAAGGATGGACACTGAATGCACTTTCATGAAGCAACATTCTGACATTGGCCTTTGAGATTCTTCTTAGGAAACACTCATCATTCAGTTTAGGCTTGGCAGACTTTTTATCTGCCAAGCTAGGATTTGGGATCCAGAGTTAAATTTACATAACCTTTACCATCCACTGCTTAAGTCTACTTGCACCTCCACTCTATGGTACACAGTTAAGATTAAAATGTTTGCTTCTCTAATATACACTGATTGACAACAACTTCACTCAAAGACCAACTAGGATTAGGAGTCCTCTGACAAGGTGAGTCATGTTGAGGATAGGTCTTCATGGCTGGTGTGGTGAAATAGTATGAGGTCAACATGTGGAAGTTTCAGTTCCCCACAAGATATCTTACTATACTGATCATTTACAGCAAACTCATAATGACATTTCCATCAGGGAACATGACAGAACACTATGAAGCATTCAGAAAACTCCTTCAGACCATACTCAGGCAACCAGTAATTGCACAAAGCCCATGGTTATTTGGTATGAATTAGCACTACAGGATTTGGCATACAGAGGTTTGAATCTGGAAAGTTTAAAAAATTAGGAAAAAAATGGGACACAACTGCATGCTGCCTTTATATCAGTATTTTCAGTGCCTCTGTAGACCTCCTTATTCCAAGAACTAAGACAAACTTCAACTGCTCTTAGGATGATAAAACATATATTGAACAACACGTAATAGCAGGTTTTTACCTCTCTTGCATGGGTGGAAGTTGTATCCAGCTGTTAAACCTGGGATCATATCGGCTAACAAAGTTTGTACTGTGTTTCCCTGTAAAGATAGATTATTTTGACACTCAGCTGTTTGTTTCATGTATTTAACATCATGATTGTAATATATATTACACACACTTCACAAGTTGACAGCTTTTATGAAGGGTTCCCCCTTTTACAACAATGTATGATTACACTATGTGTATAGTAATAATTCAACAAATGGGGCACTGCAAGGTTTGAATTACCAATTGTTAGCAGTAAAAGCAGATAAGAGATTATTCTTGCTCTCTGTAATAAGATCTTGAAAATGTGTATTTAAATTTACTTATAGATGCTGTGGTACTTTTCCAGCCACAATAAATCACAGCACTAAACAAAATTACAACCCAAAAGAGGTCATCCCTACGGTATTTTTATGATGAGAGTATTTGGTGTCCGGTAAAAAAAAACCCAAAGGGAGAACATGTACTTTTCTTTCTCCTCACATCATCTCTATGTGTAAATAACCAGGAGCTGCATAAGCCATCAGCATGGGGTATGCAGTGTTTGCACTAGATGGTTTATTCTACCAGCTACTTTCAGTGTTAAGTTAGAAGGAATTACACACGTGCATTGAAGGGGGAATACACTCGTAGAGTTTTATTCCAGTTGTGTTAGCTAAAATATAAAACATGAGCAACACACACCAGCTAACTAGCTTATCCCTGCTGTCAAGCCCAAGAACTGTACTCATGCCTTCATGATATTAAGATTCCACCTTATTTTATATGCAGATTGACATAAAAGCATGAAAACTGAAGCAAGAGAGTGTATGGCAATTTTCTGTAACACCTGAGACTTCAACAGATGAGGATCTTGGAAACAGAAACCTTTGTTGATATATGTGTGACTAAAAAATTGAATTAGAGGCTTCACAGGCCAGAAGAATAACCCAACTGCATATGTCACAGTTCTATAAATGGTCACTGGGTGTTCTGCAAGGAGAATATTTTTGCATTGGAAAAGCCTCTGTAGGATTGGCTGGCTGTGCTTGTTTCATTCCACACTTACTTCAGCATGTGTAAATATGCCATCAAGACTGTAGAAAAGAATAACAACACATCTAGAATTTATATTCATAATAATTTAAGATCATGTTCTACAAGGAAACAGAGAAAGAAACCATGTTGGCCACTCTGAAAGCAAACCCATTCTCTCACTATGTATGAGCCTGTTCTATGTAAGAAGGGCAAAGCAGAAGACTGATGAATAAAGCAACATCAAATTCAGTGTGGTGCCTAGTGAGGAACAAAGCCTTATATGCTGAGCACCACTCAAACAAATCTGAAGACATAGGGTGAGATCCCTGTACACACAGGGCAACTGGTCCTTTTGCCACAGAGCTCGGTGAAGCGCGGCGTTGCTTTTGGTCCCTTGCTGAATTCCTTCAGTCTACACAAACAGTTTAGAAAAAGAACCATTGAAAGCTAAATATTTAATAAAAAGTGAAACAGTAACAGCAGGGATCTGCCTGGCTGTAGGTCTCACTGTTTAGGACATATATTCATCTGTTTCTATTTAAAAAAGCAGCATTTTAAAACAATGTAAGTATTGATCGTAAGTTTGTACTTCTAGCAGGAGATTTTAATGCTGTCAGATTCACTACATCTTTCAGAGTTACTGGGGACTTCAGTGGTCACTGGTTATATAGCAGCTTTTTAATTGTTCTTGAACAAAACCATGGCTTGGGGACCTTGGCCTCCTGACATATGTCAAACACAGTCACTAACAAATGCCATGTGTGTAGAAAGTTGGATAGCACAGATTAGAAAGAGAAGGGTGTAGTGAGCCTAGAGTGGGAATACAGGATACAAAATATTGTTGCTTCACAGGAAGGGAGATGAAATTAAACCAGGACAGGCAGAATGAAGAGCTACTATTGTGACAGAAGAAACAGAAAGTTTACCTTATCACAGGAGAAAAAGAACTTAGCTTGTTGTACCTAGGAAAACAAAAGCTAAAAGGGGATGGAAGCACTGTCTGTAATAGACTAGGGGAGAAAATCTCCAGGAGGGGAAAAACTATTAAGCTAAAGGCCAACTTTGGCATGTGAACAAGGTGACTTAGACAGTCAAAGAATACATTTTACTGGGAATTAGAATAAGGCTTCTATTCATTTAAAGCAATTGGATTCTGTAACAGCTTTCCAACAGTAGTATCTGGGGCTAAAATATTCAACTGCTTTTTGAAATAGCTTAGAAAATTTAGAAAATGGGTCTACATGAGGCCTGTGATGGCAGGAGATGGACTTGCTAACCCACTTTGGCTGCCTGGTGTAACCTGTTTGACTCCAGCTTAATTTTGGACTTCAGTTTGAAAGAAAGTATCTTTTATTTTGCCTTACTCTTCAGTCAGGAAGTTAAACATGCTAGGAGGCACCTGTCAGAATGAAGAAACTGTAACAAATGACCATAAATCAGCATTAGCAATTAGCAGAATGATGGGACAAAAGGAGGCAGATGCTGCTCTCTGCACTCTAAAGGAAGGTCTCTACAGCCAAGCCAAAAGGTGTCTGAAGGTTATGAAAGTCAGTCTTAAATCCATGCCCGTGTTCTGCAACCTCCTTTCATCAGTGTTTACTCAGGCAGGGATCCTTTGTGAATGGAAAGGTATAGTCACAAGAGGATGTGAAAAAGTGAGAAAAAAGGTCTCTTGTGCTCTCTAGGAGTCAAGGAGCAGCACAGAAGGGGCATGGGTGCTCCTTGGAGCCCACCCAGATTCTCAAATATCTGTAGGTCTGCCAGATAAAGAAACTTAGGGTGTTCCTTCCACTGCCCCCACCTTAAGGGTGATTCTTTCCACTGGGAAAACACTTGATACATTCTTACTGAAAAGCCCTGAAACTGAAAGCCCTGATAAGACAGTTCCAGATAGTGTCAATCTGAAAACACTTCTGTGCTGTGACAAGAGCAGACAAGAGTTTTTACATAAACTCAAGAGGCAATGTGCAAGTGGTTCCCATGCAGCTGCACATTGAGAGCCTATCAGTTCCATGAAAGAAATAGCCCAGTAATAACACAGGATGTTCACTTTTTTTGTGACCAGTAAGATCCATTTCTCTTGGAGTAAATTCAGAAGGAGATCAGAATCAGCGATGCTCCTATCTTTTATTCCTATCCTCCCTACAGAAAAATCTGGTATTCACAGAACAAGGACAATGTTAGAGGTCTTCAGCAACACCTTCAGCTCAGGCGTTCATCTAGGTGACCTTAGACCTAACACATTATCTATCACACAAACAGTTGTACTTGACTCCTACCTTTTATGCAGGGCATGTACCCTTTCTAACATCTCTCCATCACCTTGAGACTCAGTTTCCACATCCTTATTCTGTGGGTAATCACACTTCTTCTCTTTTATCCTCAATTTAATTATAAACTGTCTGTAACAAGGTCTGCGCCTTACTATCCGTATGCACCAAGCACAACAGGGGCCCTCAGTTTTTGGATGTGTCTGATGCTCCTAATAAAAATTGTCATTGATGATATCACACTATCTTCTCTTTAATATAAAGGAGATGCAACAATAGAACTGCAGGGCTCTTCTCCTAAGATGTTTAGCCATCTTTTTAACTACACCGGAAATATGCTAATAGGGTGGACTGGATTGTTTGTCTCAGGTTTTGGGAAGTGAACAGATGTAACAATTTTCTATAATTTGGCTTAGTGCAGATGCTGAAATGGGGCATTCACAATAAAATATATGCAGTATATGCAATTTCAGCTGGATCCTCTGGTGTTTTAAAGTAAAAATGTGTACCTGCAAGCTGTTTTATGGTTTCTCAGTCATAATTATCTCTGTTACACAGACTGCTACAACTACAACTCTTTCTTCGTGTGCAAGCTTTTTAACAATGTCTTGACAATTTTCTGAATTTTGCAAGGCATGGTATTCTCCTTTTGCGTTGCTCAGAAGCCTGTTAAATTGTTTAATTTCTCATTGCAGTAAATTTATGAAGTAATCAAATCAAAGAAGGTAGCAGCAGATAATCTATATGAAAAGCTCTTGCAAAAGACTGAAAAGAGGACCAGTTTAAGAATCTCAGAATCTAGATAATTAACACATTAACAACTTCAGCTGCGAGTATCTGGTCTGACAATAGAAAAGAAGCATTCATCTACTGCAATAGCACTATTATATTATGACTGGAAGGAGACTGGAAATGAAGGTTAAAATTCTTAACAGCTGCTGCCTGGTGCATGCATGCAAGAGTCTGTTCTGCTGCCTGTGGCACTTCTCAAGGGAGGTGGGAGCTCATGAATGACGGAGATGCTAATGCTGAAGTATTGGATATTTATTGCATCAGCATCTAAAATTAGCCCTTCCTAGGTTCAACAACTAGGCTGAGGGTCCTCAAAATCCATTGGTAATGACTACAGCAGCTGACCTGACGGAAAGACAGACCCAGGAAGGCAAATGCTGCTTGTGTCTTTTAATGTTCTATACATACCATTAGGGTTCCATTGGTCTTCTCCTCCCAGCACAAACAAGAAGTTTTCCACTTCCACGACACAGTGATGAGCACTGTTATATGGCATAACTGCAAGTAAAGCAAGAATTCTTTGTCAGCTCAAGGTACCAAGTCCATCAAGTATTTCCAAAGGTACAAAATAAAAAACTAGTATTAAATCTGTAGGAAATAACAGGGGAATGCATTACTCCAAGCATCCACGTCCACTGAATTAGCAGCAGACATAGCCACTTATATAGCAGTCTTATGTTACTCAATCTTGCAAATAATTGAGGAAAAAAGATCCATTTCTGGCCCCCCAGCACCCCCAGCATGGCCAACTGCTGTATATGCATCCCTAAAAAGAACTTGTAAAAAGGGGTGAAGTTTCCTGATATTTCCCTGAAAACAGGCAGATACTAGGAATCCTAGTATGCTAGGAAACACTAAAAAAAAACCTCAGCCCAGCTTTGTTCTGGTGGTAATGTTTCCACAAGAAAAGTCAGTGTGTTCAGAAGCTTTCTATTACACAGCAATGAACAAGCTGCATTTCCATACAGTTTTAAGTTTTTAAATTAAGGTCCTGCTGATTTAATGCCTTTTCCAAATGTATACGCTTAATTTCCTGTACAATGTCATTAGCAGCACAACCACACATTTTCTATTCATCTAATCAGGAAGCCCTTTGTTAACAAAGATCAAAAATGTGGTATTAGGTTTTCAGTATCCTTTTTTTTTTTTTTTTTTTTTTTTTGGAGGTGTCAGGATTACTGCGGACCAACTAAAGTCATAAGAATAGGGTTTTTTAAAAATTTACATTTTCCACTGCAAGTACTAAGACAAAGAGACAGGGGCTTATATATACATAATATGAACATATTATTGTGGTGTGCCATAAAGCACTATTTGGATATTATATGGTAAATGTAAACTTACACAGCATTAGTTATCATACCACATAGAATAGTTTTGGCCCAGTGACACCAGCAGGAAAAATTATGTCCTTGTTCAGCTCATCATATGGGCACCTTAAATCTAGGTGAGGACAAATGGGGAGGTGATGTGCATGTACAGGCAGGGAACTTATTGCTTGACACGGATCAACAGAGCACTTAGGAAACCAGTGCAGTGGGAAATCAATATGACTCAGGGCCAGCTCTTACTTTGTGCTCTTTTGCCAATGCCAAAAAAAAAAAAAAAAAAAGAAAAAAAAAAAGAGTCAGCCTATCTCACACTTGGATTATTTTGGGTGATACATCTCTCATTTCATTTGTTTTATTATCTTTTATTTTTCTCAGAATGCAGTTGTGCAGTATAGCATATGCAAATAATAATAAGAAATACGCACAGCTTTATTATTTAGGACACATTTTCTTAAAGATCAAGTGGGCTCACTTAAGCTTCTTACTGAAGTTTTCACCAAGGCAATGACAAATAAGTAAGGTACATTTTTAGTTTCTTGTAAAGGTCGAATATAATTTTCATAGTCTGTGCTCTTACAAGTCATGTAAGTGAAGCAGTTCTTGAACTGAGCAGCCATGTACAATAGAAGTTCATTAATTAAGGTTATTTGTTACTGCTCACTTTATATAATTGGGAAATAACCCTATACTAGGCAATGCATTAAGATTTTGCTACCTATAGATTCCTACAGTGCCATGAAAGACTGAGAGGATTTTTGTTTTCTTGTTAGCCCCCACACTGTATTTTTATTATTCTTTAATCTCAGACATTTTTCCATTTAAAATTATCTCTCCCAAAACCCAGTAATTTGCTTGATTTTGTGGATTGCTGTACTACAGAATGAATTTGGGAAATTTGCTGCTTTGCTTAGATGCTTTTTAGGACCCTTTCAAGAAGAGACTTCCCAGGATCAGTCTGCAGGGGCTTCAATTCTTACCTCTTCCAATGCTCCCTTATGGTTTCAAATCAGGTCCAAGCCAATGGTTGTACTCTCAACCAGGCTCTTCCTTTGGTCAGTCTGGACAGACCTAGCATTCATCAGAAACACTGCCTGCAGGCAGCACACATGCATATTTTCCACGTTGTTTTTTCATTTTTGCAGACATTTTTTGTTTTTTTATCCTCCATATTGATAAAAACAGGGCCAGTAGAGGAAGAAATTATATTTTAAGCTTTGTTGCTGTTACTATGCATATCAACTATGTAGTAAGACTCCCACACTTATGATGATAATTAAACCTTGAAAACTAAGGACTTGATCCTGGCTCCCTGTGTATGGCAACATTCCCACTGATAGGGGATTGGGCCCAAATGACCCACACTGCCATCTGTATTTTATGGAAAAGCTAATGGTAAGTTTGCCTTAGAAAGAAGGGTAGTATTTGGACTTCAGAAGGAAAGGTGACTGCAATAAAACACTGCAGACCTCTACTATGACCTATGGTTCTTACAGAGCTTTGGGGAAAACTCTCTTCTCGGGTCTCATGAATCTGCCCACAGGGCTGGAAGGTCCTGGACAAAACAGGGGGGACAGAGCAACACTGTGGACATCCAAGAGGGGAAGGAATTTTGACACTGAATTCTTAAATCATCAGTGTTGCAGTCTTTTTCCCTGGCCATTTTCAGTGTCCCTCAGAATCATGACTTGTACACAGGAACTGAAATTATGTGAACGAACAACTTTTTTTACTGCTACAAAAAGCCCCATTGAAAGCACCAGCAAATTTGTGCTGCAAACTCTTAATTCCTGTTGAACGCACACCCATATAGGACATAACTTGTCACAGATACAGTGAAATTCACATGGCAATGAGCATGCTACATTACGTCTCTAGTAGGAAGAATCTTCTCAAACTCACCAGGGGCTTGGCAAGGTGTAACAGGAAGAATCTGGCCCATCACACACTCTGGCCAGGCTGCTGCTTCCATTAATTTTATATGAGCCCTTGTCTGCTGTTTTGCCTTAATAATCTGGAAACCCTCTCCTCTCATTTTTCGATTTCAACTCAGTGGAACACCTGCCTGCCCCACAGAAAAGGGTATTTGAAGAGAAGTTTGTACTCCACGCTCAAACACAGCCCGGTGTGAGTTTTTAGCGTGTCAGTCAGTGAGTTAGAGGGAAAGGGTAAGGAGAAGCTAATCAGGATGAAATGAGATTAAAGGCTGTCTAATTTTACAGCAACTGTGATCCATCAGCCACTGTGAAAGTGACAGTGGAAATGAATGATGGAGACAGACAGGTGGGGCTGTACATTTCACTGATTTATCCTCAAATGCACTGGGCCTTATTTTATTGAGTGAACATGACCGCATTTATCATGACTGTCATCTAAACCCACTTCCCTCCATTTAAAAAGGTCACTTTACTAGGAGGGAGTAGGATAGAGGCACTTTCAAAACAGATTTAAAATTTAATAACACATGTTTATAAAGCCCTGTGCAAGAATTTTCAACTTTATTAAAGACTGATTTAAAAGGAAGGAGCAAAGACTATTTAAAAGGACAAGAGGGAAAAAAGCCATGGTCATCTGAGAAACATGCTTGGCTACCAAGGCAAGAGGTGCCAGAAAATTACATGAGATGAACAAATATAAGTAGATCAAGTAGGGCAAGCAGAAATTATCTCCCCAAAGCCCTTGTCCCTAACACACACTTCCCAAAGCTTGAGAGGCCCATGGTTAACAAACTAGTGCTTTCCTGGACCATGAGTGCAAATGAATTCAAGCAGTCCTACAGAGGACAACAACCCCACCAGCCCCATTCCCATGAAATTTATGTATGATCAGTAGCAGACCCTTAGTAAGGTGGTAAGAAACTCCTCAGGTACTGATATGTAACATGCAAAGCATTCTAGGTCAAAACCAAAGCAGTGATTTATACTTCGGAATGATCTGGAAAGCAGTGAAGTCCAAGAGTGCAGTGGTATTTGTTTAGGAATACTTCACTACACAACCATCAGTGACATTGTGCAGGGGGTGACGGTCACGGATGTTCTTCAGATGCAACGTACAAACACTCTGCACATCAGGATAGCTGTTCCAGGCAAAACCTCCTCACATATGCCAAATCTTATTAATGAAAGGCATCAGATAATGTTCTGGCATCTACTTTCAGAAACAAGGGTCTACAACTCAGAGCTCATGAAATCAAATGCTCTCAACCGTAATGCCTATGAGATCAGCCAGATGCAATGATGCTCCAAAGGTACTTGAACTTTTCTATTGGAGTGACAGTGATGCACCTCACTCACCTAACAAAAAATAACATACTGTTTTTCTTGCTTAGTTTTGCTTAATTTCTGCCAACAATTGAACATTTAGGAAACAGCATCTGGTTGTTCTCCGTACATTAATCAAGGGGTCATCAGCTCCTCCTTCCCCTTACAACCCACACTCCCCTGTCTGTTGTCACTTCAACACTAACTAGAATGAAGAAAGGGGGAACAGGAATGGCATTTTCCAAGACAGAAGGAAGGATGAGCTCTGGCCTCAGGAGACTTGAAAGCTTTGATATAGCCCACAGCCATTTCCCTGATATGCTAAAAACTCTTTTCAGGAACTGAATTTGATTCTTCTGCTCAAAGTTAAAAAACAAAAACAAAAACCACCCTAAAAATACATAGATTTTTCACTGCCCTGAACTGTTCAGCTGCTTGAAATACAGGCGGTACCATGAGGAAAGCCAAGAAATCTCTTCCTCAGCTACTGCACAGCTTGAACATAGCCCCTTCAAGACTGAGTACACACCAAGAAGTCATGCTTATAATTTCTAATGACCTGTGCAGATGACGCAAAAGAAGAGTGTGTTTCCAGAACCAGGATGTCATTACCAGAGGACATATGGAGTCAGTAATGACCTTCCACAATATTAGCAACCTAATTTGTTGGCTACATTCAGCCACTGCTACTTCAAAACTGGGTATTTTCATGGTTCTCCAGAGGGCAGGGTAACATGAGATGTCTCTTCCTAGCACAGAAAGCACCTGCACTTGAGGAGACTATGATCTGCTCATGGCAGAGATACAATATTTGTTTCATTCCAAATCCTCTACCCAAAGTGCTGGTCAGGTCACAGCTGGTCCAGCTGTTTCTTGAATACAGAATATCAGATACTGTTCACCTTTCTTTGTTTCATACATCATTTGTAGCAAGACTATGAATTTATTACTGAATGTTACTTGTTATTTCTCACCAAGGAGGTTATACAAATACGTTTGGATTCCTTTGTGAATTATGCAGTTGTTTGTTATTTAGTAACTGTGAGGAAAGACTGACCACAGTAAGTAAGAAATTCTAAGCTCGGTGAATGTAGTAGGAGTTTTGCCATTGACTTTAAAGGCATCAGGCGTTCACCCACTGGCATTTTCTGCTACAAAAACGATCAAACAAAGTTAGAAGAGGAGAATAATCAACAGTAGATGCTAAATACCCCTGTTGGAATTCCTATAGCCAAACTGTACCCTGTCACCTCAAATCCAAGCAAATACATGGGAAGTATTTTTTCTGGTAACACACCAGTGTCAACCTTAAGTCTGAGCTCAACTCTCTGGGGGAAGCCTGGGACAGCAATCACAATAACTGAATGCTAAAATGATCAGGATGAAGCACTGTCTCTTCAAATCTTTCTTGAAAACAACTGGTATAGCTCTGGTTCAGATGCACCACAGAGAACTTCATCAGCTCAGCTTTAAACTTCACAACCTGTTCACCCCCATGGCCAGTGGAGTGGAAACTCCACCCAAACCATCACAGGTAAGATGGACACATACCAGCAGAGTTCATCTAGGACACAACCCCTACTTCTCCTCAGGCTGGAAGTAAGAAAAGGTGAAATGCCACCCCAAAACTGCCCTTATTGCAAGAAAAGCGCTAAGAAACAGTTATCTGAGCAGATGAAAGTACTTGGAATTATTCACTACATAGTGACTGGTATTTCATATTAAAGTATTTTACATTACATACATGTTTCTTAGTAATGAAAAGAAAACATTTTTTATTCAAATGCTAGGAGATAACTGTTTTGATACATTCTTTACCCAGCTGTCCCACAGACTGTTTATCAGGAGACACTTGGTGTCCACCACCACGGTTGTCACCACCTCAGTGACACTGCTGAGCTGCTCCTCAGCAGAATATGCTGTGTACCTACTCTGGCCCCAATTTATGGTCTCTAAAGTAGAGCCCAACATATTTTCCTGGCAAACAGCATCTTGTCAGTCACATCATAGCAGTTTCATGATGAGACATTCACACATGACATTTCACACAACAAAATCTCCTTATGGAGGAAATTATGAATAGTCCCTGATGGGAGAAAACCACAGCAGAGCTGCCAGAAAGCTCCAGAAATAAATACTCTTTTGTCCCACTGCAGGCTTTCACATCCTCCAAGATATCATCTCAAGGACATGCACTGACTTTCCTAACAGAGCCACAGGACAGAAGATTCCAACCAGGAGTTATGTGCTAATGACCAACTGTTTGTTACCAGTTGCATTTGTTCATGGCTCGATTTCTACCTGACCTTGAGATGCAGATGTTCTCCTGGTCTCCTCTGAAGGTAACCTTCCAATTGCAATCACCCCTTGTGTCTTCCTAGCCAGATCCTGCTCATGCTTCTCCAGGATCCATGTCTTTAAAAGACTCCATCACATGCATCAAGATTTTACTTGGTTCCTACTTTCCCCAAGCTGAATCTTGCGCTATTTTCTCTCTCGGTCTCAGTACTTGCTATGCTACTCTATGTTCTTGACAAACATATTATTTTAAAGCAACCAGAAGTCGATTTTTTTTCCCCACTAAGTCTTGAAATCATTCCAGGAGAAGAAGAAAAATGTGATTTTCCATTTGGAAAACTACATGGAAAAGGGATGTGCCCATATTTCACCACATTAAAACAGCGGTTTTGACACACATGAGTTCAATCTCAATAGATAAATTGAAACCTTCAAAATTGCACTGCTAAGGATTTTTGCACATTTCTTTTTAAATAGTTCAGAATTCACAAACAAAAGGTTTTGTTAACAAGGAAGTGCAGCACATACCTAAAGCACCAGACCTAAAGCAGGGAAGGCTGGAAATATCCGTCCAGTGCTTAGCACCAGGAAAAAAGCTTCAAAAATGCTTTCTTTCTCAGGAGATATGTGAGTAGCTGATGCTGTCTGAAGAGAAGTCTGAAACTCCAATATGCCTACCTTCCAGCATGCCCCAGCACAGAATGCAGAAGTAGCAATGTCCATATAGTATTTGACTTAGGCTGCCTAAAGAAAGCTCAGGGGTCCCTTGCCAGGGACTCCAAGAAGGCCAAGTTCCTCTTTAATGGACACACCTCTCTGACAGCATACTGTCAGAACACTGAGGACACCAACATGACCCAGTAGCCCTGGCCAGCCTGAGGTCTCCCTCAGCACCACTTGCCCATAGGAGCAGGAACCCCATTTCAGCTCAGACCTGGACAGACCCCATGTAGGTATGTTGCAGTGTGTCTCCAGCTTTGCCTTTGGGTCCTGGGTGGACTTTGGATCCATGCTAAGGTCTGTCCTCACAGAGCCAACAGCCCTGATTGTGCCCTAATGAACACTCATAGTTGGGAACATTGCTGTCTGAGCCAGGACTACAGTCCAGATTTTTTCCTCAGTTCTGCAGCACCCTACCAACACCCTGAAATAAAAAAGCCACTTGGTGATGCCTGGGCAGGGGTTAACGCTCTCATCACCACCAAAATGGTTGTTCAAGTACCAGGAGATGAGCAACTTAACGTTGACGCTTTTTCCAGGATGGACAGAATTAAATAAAATGTATAATATTCTTTTTGCCAAGGATGGGCAGACTCTAAAATGTACTAACTACTGGGCAAACAAATGGAGAAGGAAACACAGGAATCAATCCACAGAAAGTAGGTAACACCAAAGGATGGTTTCTCTAATAGAAATCAGGCAGAAATGTTACTCACCTAGACCTTCCCAAGGAAGGGAAACGGCAGACCCAGAGACAATTATCACATCGGACAAAGAAAATTGACCTGGGCAGCATAACCACAGACTTACGTAAAACTGGCACAGACCACTTACTTTTTAAATCTATACACAGAAGATGAAATGAGAATGTGTATCTAGAAAAAATCCATTAACAGATTTAGACTAAATTTATGTTAACTTTCTTCTGCTTTGTATGAAAACAGTACTGTATAATGTTTTCAGAAAAACTGCTATGCAAAATGTATTGTGATCAGAAGATAAAGATCAGAAAGAATCACGCCCAATGAGTGCTCATACCAGAAATTTTGTTCCGTCTCTTCAAAAACTCTTCATGGATTTAGAAAGCTTCCCTTCAGGAAACTGAAGCAAAACCATGTTTCTTTACATTAAATACCAAGACAAATATCCTAGCACAAGCAGCTATGTAAATTCAGCAGTGTCACAATCCATGGGCTGAACCATGTTCACACAGAATCACAAATAATTCACAATTATAATACTATATTATGGTCGTGGGCTGCAGACAAACAGAAAGAAAGGTCAGGTTAATTTAAATCACTAGCCATGCCAGGACTGCATAATTCAACATGCACAGTACAGTTAGTTAAAACCATTGTTATCAATCCCAAATACTTAAAAATATACATAATCAAGCATTCTCAACCGGTTGCATTTTTTTGTTGAAGAAGTTAATTTTGTAAACAGTACTGTTCATGTAAGTATCATTTTCAGTTAGTTAGCTGAAGGCAACTGAAGACTGAGACAGAGTCTTAAGAATGACACTGGGGCTCATAGTGCTTGCAACCATGACTTGGACCAGGTTCTGTTGGAGACTGAGTTCTGGAAGGGAATGAAACTGAAATGGACAGGGATGGGTCAGGTTGGAGGGAAGATGGCAGAAGGGACTAGGGCTGGAATAAGAGATGCCATAGTCTGCAAATGCAGCAGCATTTACTGATCCAGAGCTCCAAGTCCTGCACTCTCCACACTTTTCCGCTGTCACCACATTTGGGTGGAAACTGGTGCCAGCACCAGGACACAAAGGCTCTGCTATCATCATCCTCAATTCAAAAGGCAGAGCTATAAAGGCAGCCTACATGATGCACTGTTTCTCAGCACACCTTGAAAAGGCAGTTTCACCTCCAAGTCTATGAAAATGCCAAGGAGATGTAGGGCATTGAGAAGTTATGGAATGTCACTGTAAGGGACTGCAGTGCACAGGTCTTCTAACACCTCTTTTTTTTTTTAATACCGGTATGGCCCTTAAACACCTAACCATGACACTTCCCAACATCACATCTTGCTGAAAGCTCAGTCCCATGAACACCAGAAACCTGCCACTTGCAAGAAACATTTCAGCCCTGGTGATGGCTGATGCATGCATGCAGCCAAACAATAAACAAGCAAGAAGCCACACTACTTTTTTAAGGAACAGATCTGTTCTCCACTAAGCTTCCTTGCCTGGCCTCATAAATTTGAGTTAGTGGGACTGCAATGCCATGAGAAGGGAAGGACTTATATAGCAGCAGGAGAACCAGCTCGCATCAGTTCATCATATTTGTGAAACTACAGCCTCAGCACACGACACTAAACCATTTAAATGGGTCTAATCTAGCACTGCTGTGTCCCTGTTCCTCTCATAGACCAGGGAATCCAGCTCTCTCTTCATGTCAGCAGTGTCTCCTTGGCACCCCTCAATGAGCCCTTTCAAGCAATAATCTGGTGGAAAAATAACTTAGAGAGTATTTTCATTTTGGTCTAATGACCTAAGCAAACTCACACAGGAGCCAAATGAATTCCAGTGCTCAAAAGAATGAGAAGACAGGACCATGGGTGGGTAGGGGGAATTGGGTGGAAAGCTTCACCTATCATATGGTTGTAAAGGGCATGAAGCAGCACTATGAATGAAATAGGTAACAGTGAACAAGACCTCTAACTGTATGAGGTTGCTTCACTTCCGGAAGGTGCGTAGGGAGAGGCTGGGGGCTGCAGGAGGAGATGGGATTTCTCACAGCCAAGGCAACTCTGCCCTGAGATGGAGGATGGGCTCCTGTCCCTGCCTTTGCCATATGATTTTACTGTGGTTCTAGACAAGTCTGCTAAGCTAATTTTTTTCTGCCGCTACCCATTTCTCCTGTTCTGAGAACACTAATTACATGTGCTTTACTCCCAGAAAGCCTGCTCTGATCCCTGTGTCTGACACGCAGGAATGCTCTTGTGCACACCGCTGTTAACTGAAATAGGTGGGGAGAGGCAGGCTGAAAAGCATGATCTGAGGGGTCTTGAAATGGGAACCCCAAAATAAAGAACACCTTCAGTTTTAACCTCCTTGCACCTCTGTTCCTCACCTGCAAAATGGGAGCAATGTCAGAGTATGTGCCCCACAAAGAGGATGGTGAAAAATACTGCAATGAATGCCAGTGAAGCAGCTTGCACCTGCTGTTGTGAATACTATAAAAGAAACTTTGTGAAAAAAACTGTTTTCTTAAGATTTTAGCAGCATGTAACAGATAGGCTCTATCTGCTGAACACAGAAAACAAAATACTGTGAGGAGAAACTGAGCACGGTCCCTTCTGTGCACTGATGTGTGACAAAGAATAGTATTTGGTAACATTGGAGATCGTATCTTAATGCTTGTGCAAACAGAGGCAGAATTAGGGCTGCAGAAGCAGCTTAATTCTCACATTTTGTAACTCCAGAGGGCTTGGTGCCCCTGCCTGTCTCACGCTCTTTCCAACCTTGGTGCAAGTCCCGGGTGTGTGATCCACCCCCTAGGTCTGACTGGCAGCTAGACCCTGTCCTGATCCTGCAGGTTCTCCAGCATCCCTGGATCACTCGTCTAAGTGCTGTGGAGTCTGAAGTCTACCAAGCCCATGGCAGGAGCCCTCCTCTTCGCCTTCCTCCTCCTCCTCCTCCTGCCGCATTTCCTTCTCGCCAGCAGTTTGAGGCGAAGCCACTAGATGGGGTGAGATGAGCTCGCCTCCCCCCTCCCTCTCCCTCCCCGGGGAGAGGCATTTCAATCATCTTTTGGCTTCAGGTTTTGCAGCCAACCAAAAAAAACAAAGGAGGTGAAACGCAGCACACAAAAAGACACAGCCAGCTTCCTCCCAAGCAGTTAACTTCTGCTTGTTCCTCGTGTTCGCCGTGAAAGGGGGGAAATCAAACGGAGTACACAAACCCCAGCGAACGCTCGGTGCGTCGGCCCTGGCGGGTGCTGAGCTCTCCCGCTGCCTGCCGTGGGCACGGCGGGTGCTCAGGCTCTGGCACGGTTATCAGTCATACCTGCTTTGCCTCGTCTTGTCTCAGCTCCCCGAAGCCAGACTGAGCGAGCATCAGTCAGCGATTCCTCTGGCAGTCCGCACACATCTGCTTTTCTACTCCAGTCCCAGTAAAATACAGCAGGCACAGCTCCCTTCACTGCCAGCGCCGCTGCCAAAGCTCTCTCCCTCTCTCTCTCTCTTAATAATGATCTGGAAACTGGGTGAAACAACATGCTCACTTCTGACAAAGAGGGTGCTTCCTCATTACTGGGGTAAGGAAGGGGAAAGAGGACCCGAGGAAACTGTGATACAAAGAAAGAACCTACAGAATTGCCGGGGGCTGGAGGGGGAGAGGAAGAATCCTTTCTAAAATAGTCACTCCTTGTGAATGGAAACATGACTCAAGGTTAATCCCAAAATGGACTGTATAAAGATGGCCATATCACAGCTATCCTCTCCTTAAAGAAAGATTATTTGGGAAAGCACACAGAAGGTAAAGCATGCCTGTCCCATAGGGAACATGGGAAAGCACTGGTATTTTTACCTGTGTCTGCACTGTTGAAGAGTTACACCTTCTCACATTCCTTCCCAACTGCTTTCAAGAAGAACTGTCCCTCTCAAAGCATCATCCATTCCAGTAACACTATTTATTATTCAACCTGTATATAAAATTCTTTCCTGTGAGGCCGGTGAGATGCTGGCACTGACTGCCCAAGAAGCTGTGGCTGCTCCCTCCCTGGAAGTGTTCAAGACCAGGTTGGATGGGGCCTTGATCAACCTGGTCTAGTGGAAGGTGTCCCTGCACATGCAGGGGTGTCAGAACTAGATGACCTTTAAGGTCCTTTCCAACACAAACCATTCTATGATTCTATGATAAAATACAGACAAATATTTCTTCACAACATCCAGCTTCTTCCATCCTTTCACAAAAGTACAGGTATCTTGCATCCCCTTTACAGCACCTTCTCAGGACCTGGGCCATCCTTGCAAGCTCCTGCAGAGTTATCTTCTTCTGCATGGTCCTGTGTAGCGGGAGGAGCCATTCTTGCTCCTGAAGCTCGACGAGCTGCTGGTCTCTTCCAGGACTCCAGCCACCACACAGCGCTTCCAGGGTAGAAGTGTAGCGGGAAGAGCCTTTCTTGCTCCAGAGGCTCAACGAGCTGCTGGCCTCTCCATGCCTTGCACCAGAGTGAGCTGAGGTGCCTTCTGTGGGTGTGTGTCCCACCTTTATTGGCCCCCTGGTCTTGCTCATGCCCAATAGGGGCCTGTCCTAATCAGGCACAGGTGGACTCACACCCACTCTCTGGCAACTCGAGGCACCTGGTTGACAATGTCTCTCTACAGTCCTGGGATAATTTTGAAGTCAGCCTTTTTTTTTTTTTTCTTGTCTGGCATGGGTAGAAAAAGTCCTTCTCCCACTCAGCAGAAGAAGATGGCTGGGGATGCTGCTACCACGGGGCAGGGTTACTGACAGGGGTACTAAGCACACCCTCAGTTACCTCTCCAGTAAGGGGATAACTTGCATTTTGCAGCCTGTGACAGCCAGCCCTGCACAGGCCTGTATCCCTGCTGGTGTCTCAAAAGTCCTCGAGAGCCACACACAGGAGTAAACCCAAGAAGCAGTACAGCACTTAATTAGGCAGGATTGCACCTTGCCAGTTAACTGGGAGATGAACATGGTCAGACATATTTGTGCTGCCCAGCAGTGTGTCCTGTCACATACACTGCAGATGAAAACCCAACCTGCATTCCTGATGAATTGGGATTTCAAAGAAAAATGGATGAAAAAAATGTGACAGAAAAAGAAATGCAATGGAAATTATTCTATAATTCTATGAAATTAAAGCAGAAAGTGCATTCAGTGAGCTATTCTTTTAATTCATTGCAGAAGCCCTGACAAACTGTGCAGTGCATCATCATTGGACATTAATACAGACTGATCCTGTCTGAAGAGTTTGCATACTTTTTATAAATTAATAAAGACAGATTATAATCCCAAGTGCAGCATATTTGCTCATATATATTCATTCGAACATTGCTGATCCACATCTAGCTAAAATAGATGTGTTTTTACACAAATTGGGTTACCACCAATACAGTTTTGATTCGTACTACAAGGCATGAACAGATGACCAAGGCAACTGCTTTGGTTTAGCACTGTGCTTGTGAAAGTCATCACTTATCAGCAGGGCTGCAGTAGCTGCTTATAGTTTCTTACAATTAGAAAACATCACTATCTTAAACTACCTTAAAGCACTGATTAGGCCATTCAAAAGAGCACATTTTACCTTACAGTTGTAACAACCTAGGAACATAATCATTAGCAGGTATCATGGGTCAATTAGTGGGTGCTACCTTGGAGAAAAGCAGATGAGCTGGATCTCTTGAAATCTCTTGACCTTAGCAAAACCACAAAAGACTTAGCTCAACAAAAATTCCACAGATGACAAACAAAACATGATAGCAACTACCTGGAAAATGAGCTGGTGAAATCAGCCTACTCCTTATGCCAGTGTACCTTATTCAGACAGTACAAAAACACTGAAATTTTGCACTAACTACCCATATCCCAAGAAGTAGGCTGGCGTTTTTATTAGAGAAACACCTTCATTAAAACTTTACAGAGTCTTTTAAGCTGAACTTTAGACATTGAGGCTGCAAAGATAGCTCAATATAATCAGCTATATGTAGACTTTCAAATGATAAGTTCTCTCATTTATTTGGGTTTCTGACATAAAGAAGTACTTTTTTGCATTCTGCAATATATAGAATATCTAAGCAATTACAAAAAAACCCTGTTGGCACACTTGTTGAGATCAATGGCACTGGAAGTTGACAAATACATTAATTCCAGAGTGCCTAAACACAGTTTTGAAAAACATGAATACTAAACATTTTTGAAAAAAATCTTGTCTTCAAATCACATTACAAATCTTGTGGGCTTACCTACTTGCTCCCTACTCTACCATACAAGTGCTGATAACCCAAAACATTTTCAAAAATTATAATCCAGACCACTAAATCTAAGCTACTACATATGCTGATGTCTCTTCAATTTACTATCTTCAATTTACTTTCAAGTGACTTTTAAGTTTTAACCACAAGACCAAAACCTACCATGCAAAAAATAATCAGTTGAATCACAAAGCTTTGTCTAAATATACTAAATGTGCAAGATCAGAGATAAAATTGTTTGCAGCACTGCTAATGTCACTCTGCAGTCATTTCCCTGAAATAATCAGAATTAGGTACCCACTTAGGCTTTTAGACACATGACAAAAGACAGTGTTATTGCTGCACTCTGAGGAGACAGTCCCAGCATAGAACTGTGAGTACCAAAATTGTTACAGTACGGTACAGCAACACCTGAACTAACTTTGTGCTGCTGACTTAGCCCCAACTCGTGTGCTCTCAGGTTCTCTTTTGTTTTAAAAGTCCCAGTTGGTCCAGGGCCCCAGTCCAGCAGGTGTTGTATCCACTGGTGGCAGGAAACAACATGTTACAAAGGAATATAGAAACTATCAGCAAAAGGGTAAATCAAATACTTCTTTCCAGATTTTCAGCGTCTGTCTTAGTTGCCCCAATGGACATCCACAAATCATTTTAAGTAGAATGGACATTAAATTCATGATAGATTTTATCTCTAGATTTCATTGAGTGGCATGAATTTTCCCATCTCTAATAAATCAGACTCTTTTGCTTGTGTTTTTTTTTTTCCCTGTGACACTTGCATAACATCTTTGCACCAGCCTCTGGAGCCCACCTAGGACAAATTCCAATTGCAGATCAAGCATGAAGCTCTGGCATCTGCCCTCCTTGTCCAACTATGGAACCCCCCAGTGACTCAAACCAACCAAACCCAGCCACTCCTCCCTTCCTGCACCCTACATAGGGTTCCCCACACCCAAAATTGGTGCACAACTGTTAGTCTTCTAGTACCTTGGAGCTACCTCTACAGCCTTGGTTCTGCAAAGAGAGGACTTCCCACCCTTGGCAGTGCATTCCAGCACCCTGCAAAACCTCAGAGCACCCAGGGAGATGCAGACATCTCAAAACAATCAGTGACTCCCAAAGCAGAAGCAATTAACTGTGGTATATGGTTAAATGGCCAGACCTGGAGAATTTTTTTGGAGTGAAAATCAATAGAAGATGATAGATCAATAGAAGTTTTCTCTATTATAAAAACTTTCATTGAAACAGTTTGGCATTATTCAAACTAATTCTTCTATTATTTAAAGATCTGTCTTCATTCCTGTTGAATAGTACTGCTTTGTGTCAAGTAAAGCCAGAGGACTTCTCCCGAAGGAAGGCATTATTTTCTCTGAGGACAACAAATTGTTTTCCAGTATTGGAAGTATCAAATGAGAGCCCTCAAGTGACTGTACCTGCTTCAGGCAGGCACCAGCACTGTTTTACCTGGGAGGAACCCTCTTCCCTGGACAGTCCTGGACAGCTGGGGTGAAGCGAAATAATGGCTTCACAAAACGGAACGTTATGCCCGGGCTTTATTATTTGATTGCTGGTGTTAATCTTTGCAGTTAAGAGAAATTAAACTTGCAAGCACTGAAATGATTGTTTCTTGGACCTGTGCTGGAAAAAACCCAAGATCTGGCAGGAAGACAGTGACCCCAACCTTGCTGGATGAAGTGTGCTCCAACGCAGAAAGCTCCTGAAACATCCTGCACATTAACAATACTCAAGTTTGAGACTTGGACCCTGTATAAACGCTTACATGAGACACCTCTGCCCTGGCCATACCTTTTTTCCTGGAACTGAAGTTAATGGAACTGTGTAAATGCCCAGCTGATTCCAGCAGGTGTGATTGTGATGAATAAAACAAATTTTAAAAGAGCTTGTGTAGACATTAGTGGTAATGAAGATGGAGGACAAGGACAGCATGGACAAGCCAGAAGGGTGGGATTTGGACACTGCAGATCACCCAGCTCTGTACCACTGGCTGCCACAGTGCTTAGAATTGTATTTCTCTGGAGAGAGTTTATAGATAAGATCTGTCCTATGTTAATGTAGCATCCTATAGAGTTGTTTACAGGCAGTACTCAGTAATGTACTTAAGCATGTATTTAAACACACTGCTGAACATCAGTGTGATTAATACTTGGCTAAATTAGAGATATGACATGAATACATTTTTCTGCTGTTGTAATTTTTCACTATATGCGCTTATAAGCTGGTCATAAGGATTTTCTTTCAGTTTTGCATCCAGCAAATTAGTTAATTTGGGAGTCAAATTCTGCCTTTGTTATGCCTGCACAGTGTCTTTCACATGCATGAGGCAAAAGACTGCTCCACAACTTTTAATTGCACTTTTTTTTTTTTAATTCTTGAAGGATTCATCTAGGGGAAAAAAAACCCAAACCAAAACTGTTACTTCGTTTCTTTCTGATCTGGCAGATCTTTTGACATTTCTTTCATGTTATTTCAATCAGAAAAGTATCTTTTACATGTATGTGCTTATTAAGGTTGGGAACATAGAGCAGCTATAGTTCTTGACCACTAAGCAGGCAGCTGCTGGTGAGTACAGATCTGAGCCATGCACTTTGTTCTTCTGCATGCAAAACTGGGGGGGAGGGAGAGAGAAGAAACATGACTTTACATTACTAATCTTGGTAGTTTTATATAAATCTATTTAAAATGACTTTTAATAGCATAATTTGCCAAGATCTCCCTCTGAACGTGGCACAAGCACATCTCTCTCTCAATTATTCCTTTCCTGCTTAACCCAGAGAGAATTCACCACCATATCCTACATTCAAGTTTTGGAGTCAAACTTTTTTCTTTGTCTCTATGTTTGTTTTGTTTTGTTTTGTTTGTTTGGTCGGGTGTTTTTGTTGTTGTTGTTACTTTGTTGTTTTTCTGTTTGTTTGTTTTTGTGACTTTTTTTTGCTTTCTAAAATAAAAAAACCCATCAGAACATAAAACACTGGCCTGCCCATATACATTAAGGTACTGATCATTGTCACTGCTGCAAAGCAGTCACTCCACTTGCATCTATTTCATTCTTACTAACAAGGAAACAAGCATGACTTAATAGTTTTAGCTGTAGCCATCTCAGAGTTGATGACATTTTTTCCCCCTAAATTAAAGCTAAATCGTGTGCATTAAATACATTATCTACTTGCAAGTTGTAAAATGGGAATTTTAAAAATGATTCAGTCACAGATAATTTGTTACTGAAAACGACAGGCTCACATCAGCACTGGGGGAGACCCTGGCAGAGGACTGGAGCCATCCTGCACCCCATGTGGAAGGTGGGTAGGAGCCCCCCAGCAGAGCAGAGCTGTTTTGCTGAACAGGGACCCCCAGGTCCCAAGGCACAGCCCTCATGAAGCCAGCACAGTGATTCTCCAGAACAGCTCTTTGGGGGGCTCAAAGTCCCCCTTTTCTTTTTTTTCCCTGGGGGTGATCTATTCACAGGGGACACAGTCATAGGGCAAGGAAGGGTGGCTTGTATGACAGCTGACTTTGTTGTTCCTGCCTGGCAAAAGTTAGAGGACATGACTTGTCTAGATTGACTGGGAAGCATATGTCAAAGCAATTAATCCATTTGCCCTAAAAGATTGAGGCCAGGCCAGGATTTGTACCTTTCCTAGTGCTCAGTCTGATCTTAGGCAATGGGATTTCCACTATCTCCCATGGGAGATTATTCCACAATCTAATAGATCTCAATGTCAGGAAGTTTTTTCCTGATACTCAGCCATAATTCATACCCATGAATTATGAGCTACTGTCGACATCACACCCATTGAGGCATTCCTAGAGCCTGCTTCATTTAAAATTATATGCTCTAGTTATGCAGGGTTTCTGTGTACTAGGGCAAAATGCTTTTTCTGCAGGTTAATTCATTACTATTCAATTTGTTAACACTTTTTTTCTCGGTGTGAACAGTCATTCTCCACTTGCATACCCTATAGTAGCACAATTCCCATCTGGGAGTAGAATCACAATATATAAATATGACAAAACAAAATACCAAAAGCCATCCCTGTAAAGACATATTAGTCTGTTCCTGCAGATACTTACTCCAGCATTCAGTTAAATGAAAGCAGTAGCTCATACAACACCTGGTATGAGACAGAAAGCTTAGAAAAAAAACCCTCTCAAGTCTGTAATAGATTTTATTTCTCTCTTATACAGAGGGAAGGTAGAGAAGTATGGGGGCGAGTAGAGAAGGGGAAGGCATGAGCAAGGAAAGAGAGAAAGTGACTTAATCATGCTGTGAGAAAATAGAGGAAAAATGAACAGAGCATGACTTCCTACAAACAATGAGCCACCAAAATGCAATCAGGACATACAAAACCAAATAAAGATGAGGATGCAAAATGTACAATTCTTGCTATTAATAGCACTTAAAAACCTGATAAATCTAAGGCAGGCTTCTGAAATCTGTATTGCAAATAACTCTGTACAAAACACTTTTTGGAAGGAAACTGCCTTTTGTTTTAGGAACATTTGAGTGGAGATAATTTATAAACCATATATCAGTTTCTTAAAAAAGTCTGAGGATTTCTATGAGAGTTTTTTATGCTTACATTTTGCCCAGCTAGGAGTGTTTTGCCATCCTGTTTGCAAGCTATTTGTACATAAATAAAATGTCACATTGGATAATGAAAAAGAGGGAATGCTTTCTGAAGGAAGCAACTAGAAATACAACAGAGTTAATTTTCATCTCCATACATGCCTGGCTCCCATTAATGCTCCATAAATCCAAGAACAACTAGATAAGAATAAACATATTTTTTACCAAAAATTATGTAAGAAACAGAAAGACATATTTGCAGCCAGAACTAAGTTCACATAATGTCATATAATTTTTCCTGGGAATTATTCAAGATGTTCTATTTCTCAGAGGTGAGAACATTTTGTACAATACTTCCTTTCACTAGAAATTGTGTGACTTTACTGCAATCTGTATCTAGCAAGGTGAGACACTTGCTTTGGACAGAAGACTGGACAACACAGTTCCCAGTTCCTACTGCATCAGGATATGTATGTTCATAGCAGAAACACAATGCCCATTGGCTGAGATGACTTGAAATGCTGCAGATCCTTTAGGGCTGCATTAAGACCAAGTGTCTATACTCACCTGGGTTTACCACTGAAGTTGTGGAAACTTTATACTTGTAGCTATGCAGTTTCTGGTTTGCAGTTACCCTTGAAAAACTACACAAAACTGTCTTTGGTTGAAAAATACCCATTTGGATGAAAAATACCCATTGGGACACATATGAGAGATCCTTACATTAAAAAACTGTTCTCTGACTTAAGCAGAGGCTTGAACCTCAGCTGCCTGCCCCTTCCCCACCCCACAGGACTTGTTGAGATGCCATCCTAATATAACACTGGTATTGCAAAAACATTTGAAGGAATTTGTTCTCATTTTGCCCTGAAACAAAGCTGTAGAAGTTGCTGCAAAATTGAATGGCCATCCTCAAGCCCTCTGTAAATGAGAAGGAATGTTTTGAGTCAAAGGTTTTGCTGTACTTGCAAGTATATAGCAGGGAGCAGCATCTCCAATAACCATCAGCTTTCCTTGTAAGAAATCTCTGCAGAAACCTGACATCAGCACCTGCTGTGGAATTTACACCTGCTGCCTGTTTACTTGGGGACAGCCACGACTCAGCTCCCAGATCCCTGCATAGGGATGTCTTGGAACAGGGCTGTGACTTGTTCTCTTGTCCCACTCAAGTTTTCAACCACAGATAGTCCTGACCAAGCAGTGGCAGGGCACAGGACATTTGGGCTAAGACTTCTTTTGGACTTTACCTGAAAGTAACTGTTTGCAGGTGGAGTTTCTGAGGATAAAGTTGAATAGACTCAGGTATCTTTTTCTGTGCGGAAGAAAATGAGCAGCCTGGTTTCCAGAGAGGTGGCTGTTCACAAGTTCATGAGGAAGAGAAGAAAGTAGCCAAGAGAAGCTGCAAGACTACTGAGGGCTTTAGCACAAACAGATTGAATACAGTAAGACTGCAATAAGACTGCAAGGAGACTGGACATTGCAAAGGCACAGGATAGCAAGATGTTAATCCCTATGCAAGACAAAGATATCCAGAACTGAAAATACATTACACTTAGATATGAGGGCAAATGCAGAACAATCTGCTTTATAAATAAGGAGAAAGTCTCAGATGAAATTATTACAAAAAAAAAAAAAAAAAAAAAAAAAAAAAAATTTAAATGATTTACTTACACTAGTTTTTCATTCCCTGGGGGGAAGAGAATATGTTGCTTGGTCAAGCTAGGCAGAGTACCAACATTATCCCAAAAGATATGCAAGTATCAGCTATGTACCAACTAGCAACTATTGTAATAAAAAATGAAAAATGTGCAGAAAGAGAGATGACATTTCTTGAAAGTTATTTTATATGGTAGTACAGAAGAAAACTGTATTTAAGGCACAAATATAACATTCATTTTGAGAAAATGCCACATTTTCACTCATTCTGAGAGCTCTGTCTTGCTCTTAGATACACAGGCATCATGCACCATTAATGGCACTTGCATGGCTGAATTCCCATGTGACATCCTCAGAATGGGAGTTGTGGCTAACCTCTGTTATGTCACATGTAAAGAAATACTTTTCACTATATTTCTGCTACTCACTTCTATATTCTCACTTCCCTGTATATATAAAGCATGTGGCTTTTTGGCAATGTGTCGGCCATACTGAATAAATCTCCTAAATCCAGAGTTAAAGTTGGATAGTCATACTGACCAGTCAACTTTTCATTGTGTGAATTTCCCTTTTTTTTTTTTGACTGCATTTTCCTGGTTTTGAAGCTTCTGAAAGAGGCTAGGTATAAGAATGAAAAATACAGATGGAACTTATGTTTAAAACTGCTTTTATTGCAACCAGTGTGCTTATTTAAGATGGAGAATACACATGAGCGTGTGCGTAAGTGTACGTGTACTTTTAGAACTACCACATACACCTACCACATTTATTAAATCTGTCTAGTGGATAATACCAAGACTTCTGCCTTAGCAATATGCTAATGCTTGCTCAAGCTTTTCAATGCAGTGCTGAAACCATCCTTGACACAACACTGAAGCAGTAGCTGCAGCATTCCCGACTGCTGGATAAATGGAGTAAGAGAGATGAAATTTATCAGAGCTGCCAAGGAGTGTTCATCAAGACACATTTTTGATCAACGCAAGTGTGAGCTATTCTCACAAGTGACAAAAAAGAGAGAAGAAATTATAACTGGCATATGTCAAGAGATGTAACCTACCTGAAACAACTCACTTTTTTGCAAGCATCACTTCTTTTATTCAGTTACCCAGTCACTTGGGATAACATGAAGGGGGAAACCTTTGACTCTAAGATACAGTCATTCTTTTAAAAAGTAAAAGCTCCACAGTGGATGAATTTATTTACTTAAAAGACATAACATTTCCAAAGGCACAATATGTGCTAGGAATAGAGTGGCACTTAAACTGACATTTATGCCTTTGCAAATTTCTCACAAGAACCTCCAGTGTGACCATATCAATCATATAGTCTGTCTCATAAGTAACCAACTTAGAAAAGAGAAAATTGGATAAAGCATTCCCAACACAGGAAGGGCCCAAAGCCATTTTAGAAAAAGAGAGGAACAGGACTTTTGTTATTAATTTGCCCAGGAAGGACAAAGAAGTATCATTCTGTATAGGAAAGGCTGACACAACTGAGCATCACAGAATTGCCAAAGAAAACAGGAGAGAAAGAAGAAATGCAACCTATTCCAGCAGCAATGATATAGGCTGGGAAGTGCAGTGACCCAGGTTCTCTAATGCTGACCATGATAAAAAAACATAGTCCATTTCAAACCCACTTCAACCTTCTTTTTACTTGACTGCACCATGGATAAAATGCATAAAGAACAATGCTGAAAGGGTTTCTAGAGCCACCAGTACACCTATGTGCTGGGTGACACTCAAAATGTTGTTAGTGATGATGGAAGACTGCTCTACAGGAGGCCATACTGTCACTGAATATATTCAAGGGAAATCTGAAAAGTCAAAATCACAGGAATACGAAGACATTGTATCCAAAGCAGATTTCCTGCAGTGGGGATTTCCTCATGGGAAAAGGAAAGCAGAGCCAGTCTGGGGAAGGAAGGAGGATATGGATGGCCTTTATAAGAGCATGGAGGATGAAAAGGTTACCAGCTGCTTGTGATCAGTGAATCTGAGGAAGACAAATAAATGACATCTCCTTGATACTGTGTGACTGCTGCTGGCATGAAGGAGAGATGGAGGAGGAAATCAAAGTGCCTGATTCACTGATTGTCCTTGCACACAGATCAAACACAGCAGATGTAAATACACAGCAGATGTAAATACACCTGGAAAAGGGCAGGAAGGTCAAAATAACTGTAGTAAAACTAAGGGTTAACCAGGAAAAGAAGTCACCAGAAGTGGCATGTTGGTCATCCTGACTAAACTCTCTGATCTGGAAGGACATCCAGCATAAGGACATGAAGCTCCTGAAACATGTCCAGAGGAGAGCCAGTAAAATGATCAGAGGTCTGGAGCCCTCTGTCTCCTTTGAAGACAGGGTGAAGAAGTTGGGGTTGTTCAGCCTGCAGAAAAGGAGGCTCCAACGTGACCTTATAGCAACCTTCCAATATCTTAAGGGGGCCTACAAGAAATCTGGGGTAGGTGTTTTTACATGGATGTGTAGCGAGAGGACATGGGGAAATGGTTTAAAACTTGGAGAGGGGAGATTTAGGTTAGACATTAGGAAGAAATTCTTTAATTTGAGGGTGGTGAGACACTGGAACAGGTTGCCCAAGGAAGTTGTGGCTGCCTCCTCCCTGGAAGTGTTCAAGCTCAGGCTGGATGGGGCCTTGAGGAGCCTGGTCTGGTGGAGGATCTCCTTGCCCATTCAGGGGGGTTGGAACTAGATCATCTTTAAGGTCCCTTCCAACCCAAGCCATTCTGTGATTCTATGATTTTCCTACTTTCCTATGCAAATATATTTTCTGTTTTATACTTTTCATTGGATGTGACATTGGATTTTTTACATTGGATTAAAATCCAAACGTAGTGCAATACCTAAGCATAATGCCACAATAATGCCCATACAGATATTTGCCACTACTCTGATGTCCGCTGAGACTCTCCATGGTTTATGCAGATGATGTGGTAAGCTGGGGAGGTTAAGGAATGTTTCAATTAGCATCTTACTGAAAAACAAAGTACTGATATGAAAGAAAGCTCTGCTGCAGTTTCACATGGATGGAACTTGCCAGGCAAGAGTTCAGTAACATTTCCAATATTTTACCCTTTTGTGCTTTAGAGTAAAAGGAATTCTGCATTGCAAGGAGCTTTTGCTGTATACCTAGAAAACTGCAAGACAATTTCTCTCCTACTCATTGCTCCTAATCAGACAGATGGATACATTGCTACGGAAAAATACAAAAAAAATCAAACTAAAACAATGGCTGCATCATTTTTATTTCTTTCTTGCATTCTCTGTTCACGTAGCAAGAAATTTAATTCCAGTGGATCAGTCTCTTGTGATATTTTTTTCTTTCATTTAATATATTTTTTAAATGCTTAGAGGCGTTATGACAGAAAAGCATGTATTTTTTTGCCCTGGTTTATACCCATCATCCTTAACATTACAACAAGACAAAAGCATTAAAGTAAAATTAATCATGTCAAAATATTTTAGCAAAAACAAGGGAGACCATGCATAAAGCATCGCTTTGTCTAGTGTGAAGTCATGCTCTGATTAAAAACATATAATGAAAGTGAAAGTAATACATCATTGCTTTAGCAGTAGGGTTTTTGGGAGAGCTATGCAATTCTCAACACAAAAAATCTTTATAGGCTCTGGATTTTGAAACTTGCAATTATTTTCAAATAATACTATGAAACAAAACATTGCTTCATTTCCTTAAAGTTTAATTAATCTTAAGCACTACAGTTAAAACAACCAACCAAAGGAACTCTAGGATTACACAAGGAGTCCTGGCAGGACCATAGCTGGTAATTGAGCCAGTGACTGGTTCTGAGCAGTATGGCACGAGGTGGTGACACAGAGGACCCCCACGCTGCCCCACATCCTGTAAGCAGCAATGAGGACTGTAAAATACCATGGCACAATGAGCCCCCATTAACAGAGCAGAACTTCTGCTGTTACTAAGGTCTGTCATACACCCACCAGTCACCCAGTTTGTGTCTCTGGTGGTGGTAGCCTGTTGCTGCTAGGTGACCTAGGCAGCACCCAGTTAAAAAATGAACTGCTGTTCATGCACGTGTAAGCAAGCCTGCAAAGAAATCATGCAGTGAAGATCTGTTCACTGTACTTTGCCATACAGTCTATAAAAGCCTCTAGTTTGCTCAGGCACAACTGGGCAGTAAAAGATGTTCTAAATTATAAAGCAACATGTACACTAAGAATCTCAGATTGGGATTATGCTCACATCAAGTAAAATTGGGTGGAAGAAAATGTTTGTAAAATGACACTTACTTCATCCTTTTTTTTCTTTTGTCTTTGTTACCAACATAGAAAAAAATCATTCTCTGAGAAATACCAGACAGGAGAAATACACAGTAATACTAGATTGTGAAAAATCTACTGATCCCCTGAGCCATAGCATTCCTTCCTATACATGATGACATTAAAAAATTGGAAATGGGTGCATGCTTCCCCTCCTCTTCTGGATCTATGAACAAGGCAAGTTGTTTTCCTGATACCTTTAGAATTACTCCCATTAGTACTGATGCATTTGGTGCTTTGGGTAGCCAGGCAGAGAGAGGTGGGCAGTATCCCCTGCCAATAGATCTAGTCTTGTCGGGGGAACAAAATGAGATTGCTACTCTGCTGAGCTGTCATACTCGATAGCTTGTGCTGTTCCACCTGCAACTGTCTTCATAGCTCCAACTGCAGTGCCACAACTTAAAGGCAGACAGTAGTTTCTGATGCCTGATCTTCTCCTGCTCCTTATGCATCACACAAGGCAGGGCACAGAGCCCTAAGCAACTGTGTGGTTGCAGCAGCCACTCTTGATGCTGAGAAGGAGGAAGGCAACAGGCAAACAGATCCCCAGACAGGGTTTGCGGGCCCTCTTAAGTAACTTCTGAGTTCCTCTCAGTGGAAGATGACAAGAGGAGATTCAGTCTTCTCTCATCCATCTCCTACTGAATGGTCCTGCCACTGTACCCAGGGCTAAGTGTCTGCAAGCTTCTTGCCCACCTTCCCTACTCCCAGGTTCCACTGGCACAGAGAGCAGAAAATGAGTAACATAGATGAGTTAGGAGGAGGGAAAGGGAAATGTCTGTGCACATTTACACTGGATCAGTAAGCCTCTAAATGCAAAACCTGGATTTTTGTTGGCACATGGGGGAATCTACTGGAGGGCAGAAGATTAAAGAAAGACTTTGTTTGCTTGTACAGGAGAAAAAGTCAAATATAGGGTTATAAGACATAAGACCCTGAAATATCAAACTACATGGACTGAGATTCTTCCACCACAAAATCTTTACTCTCTCCCTGTTCACTAGGGAGAAAACTCTTCACTTGCATTGATGAGTTGGTGCTGAACTGCAACCTTAGGACTGACAGCACTGTCTAAACAAGAAAAAAAAAAAAAAAAAAAAAACCAGAAAAAAAAAAATCTTCCTGCTGATTGTACATCTCTGATAAGAATAAATAGACTGATTATTTTCTAAAATGCCATGTGTAGACTCAGAGAGGTAAAAAGGTAAAGGAAGGAAATAAATGTACTACTCCCTAAATTGCAAGAAGTACATGAAAAATAAAGACAGAACAATGTCCTTAAATTCTAACATACCATAAATATCACACCATGTTGGTACCACACTATGACTGTCCTGAATTATCACTGTATTATAATGTGATTCATTTGTGGTCTTCCCTAAAACTGGTCAGTCACAGTTCTTCAATTCTCACTGCACTTCTACTGCACTACAGTCCTTCAGTGTTTTATGAAATGGAGAGGAAAAAGGTTCTATTCCAACCTGTCTTCACTTCCCATCCTCTTTCATATTAAATTAGAAAATAAACCTGGGAATACTTGAAACTTTTTCTTCATTTAAAAAAAAATTCTCCTGCTAGCATTTGGTGAATACTAACAGTATTTTCTAAGAAAACATGCTTGGTAACATTTAGTCTTTTCCAGTGTGAAAAATGTCCTTGAGCAGTAGTTCAGACCAAGAAGGCATCCTGTATTAGCTATTTCTGTAACAAGAGGGCTATTGATTGTCTTGAGAGCTGTGTATTTGACAGCCTTTGTCTCAGCTAGCACTGAGGCAGACCCTGGAATGTTCAGGACTTCCAGTGCTGAGCACCAGGTACTTGGACACAAGCTACCTAGGCTGTTGCAGATGCATTTTCTTCTAACCACAGCACAGAAGGTTATGTGCATTAACCAGAATGGAAGAAGAATTTCCATTTACTACTTGTTAGAGTAGTAACACAGAAAAATTTGCATTCTTCTGATAAAATGACATAAAGCTATTCAACATCACCATAGATGGTGGTGATATTTAAGTACCAGTGGATTTTTAACCAGAGTGTTTAGGAATCAAGCCTCTGGGTACAGTTTCCCACAGTCTTGGAGATAGCATCACACTGAAAGTAACCATGAACCAAAAAAATTTAATTCTTACAAAATCCAACACAACTACAGATAGGTAAGATGCAGATTTATTTACTTTTTTACTTTAATCCAGTGGAGAGGTCAGATCTTGCAGCAAGAGAGCCATTTCACCTGCCTATCCTGGTGAGCCACTGGACTAGACATGAGAAATTGAAAAAAACTGAGCAATTTTGCCTTATGTAATGTCACCGATTTTTCACTGACTTAATACCTTCAGAATTTTCTTAGAAGCAAGATACAGAGGTGAGTACCATATCTCATTCTGAAAAATGTGAAGCCCATTCTGTTCCCTAGTATAGACACTGCAGACTTTTCCGATGTCCAATTCATACAACCTTATTAATTGTCATTCTTACACAATACCCTCCAACCATTAGTTCAGGGTACCTAAACTTAAGCAGCCTTTATGTTGCAGCACTTTGAGAAAGGCTCCTGATTTCTCCATAGGAGAAAGCAATTTGCAAAACCGTAATTTCAAGTCCTGAATAAAAGCAAGCATCTTAATTCTTTTTCATCCTAACCTGTGCATGTAATAATAACATGGATGCATCCCATTAAGAGGCTCTGGATAAGGGAAGAAGAACAGAATTCTGTAAATTGTATTTTCCTAGGGAGGAAAATCAGGTCTATTAGGAAATACAGGTTTTACCACTTGTCCAGTTTTAGAAGTACGGCTTTGATTTATGGATCAAAATTGCTCATTTATTATTTTATCTATACTGCTTTGGGCAATTTTGACAGTTAAAATTTAGTTTTATTGACCAATGCAGCCAGTTTAGCCACAAGGGGACGAATGCACACACAGCCTGCTGCACTCAAGAAGCTATGATTTGATTCCATGACCAAGTCAGACTGGGAATCGCAACCAACATAACAATAAGTTCCAAATCTCAATGCTTGAGGCAAAATACTTACTCTAAAACACCATCAACCTTTAAAAGAAGGTGTGAAAGAAATTAGTGATAGAAGCCTCCGTGCACTGTTTACTGTAGCTGATATATTTTACCAGTGCTTCTGTCAGCAATGGACACAGAGCAGTACAGAGGAAACCTTTCTTTAATTATTGTGGACAACAGATAAAGCTGGAAGAAGGAAATGAAAACGTAAAAGAGAATCAAAGGTGTTCTCTAGTACCATGGCTTACCAGGGATCTGACTCTGTGAAAACTGTCTTGTGCATTGCCTTTTTAAAATCCTAATCCAGATTTTACTCAAATATACATAAATATGCCTGTATCCAGGTTGCAGCCTGAAAGACTTACGAGTTTACTTTAAAAACTTACTGGAATGATTTTAAGCCAATGTTAATTTAGGCCTATTCCATTATAAAATTAGCATCTTCTGCAATCTCAATTTATTGTTCCATTGTGAAGCCCCTTGTGATACATAAACAAATCTCTGAAGAGAAACCAATCAATAAAGTGTCTAATTTGATTAACCATGTTTTTAAATTCATCAAGACAACTGTACAAAAATAAACCACTTACTTGTCAGTATTTTCCATGTCTTCTTTTCATCATCATAATACTGAACCAAATTGCTAGGTAGCCGGTCAGGTCCAGGAGGCAATCCTCCAACCAGTAACAGCATTTTCTTATTGGAACGAATTCTTCACCCAAAACAAGAGGAAAGATGAACAACCACATTACTGAGGAGTATTTTTAGTGGCAACAAAATCATAACCATCAAAAGAATGTTCACTGCTTGCAGTTTTCTATTTCATTTTTTTGTGTTTCTTTCCCCAATCATGTCTCAACAATTTTTTGAACCAAGCAGAAAAATGATCAGAAAAGCTGCATATCTCTCTACTCATGGAATAATAAGCTTCCTTTATGCAATTTGTTAGAGGTTCATTCTAGAACGACCTTTTTCTTATATTATCCCTTTAAATCATCACTCTTTACAGCTGAATACACATGAAATGCTCTGGAGTTGTACTAAGGTTAAGCATTAAAGTTGCATGTCAAAAATCGTATTAGTCAAAATCATTATTATAAGCCATTCTACACTCAAAGAACCTTGAAAAAATTAAGGTTATGCAGAGAGTTTGTGAGCCAACTCTTTAATCACACACTGAACTTCAGATATATAGTTTAGTACAATTAGCAGCACTGGGCTAATGGTTATGGGTTAAATGCTACTTACAAGCACTTTTGTTTGTTTAATTTAGTCCAGGCTCTCGCTTTCACCCTCCCCCCCCCTACTTGACTCCCCGGGCTCCCCCCCTTCTCTGTGCTCTCCCCCTGTGCACCACTGGCTATAGCAACACCAATTGGTAAAAATGAGACTGTGATGTTGTTGTGAGCCTCCCCAGAGTGGAGCCCTGCCAATGCTTGCCACTGATCCAGCGGCATGAACCTGCTCAACTGTGCAAAGTCACTCTAATTCCCTCCCTCTGTTTTTCTACCTTCTCCCCCAGGGGGCAACCACTGAAAGGAGTGACTACCCACCCATCAAGAGCTGGCAATTCGCTGCTATTAACCGTGACCGTGATTCCCAATCTGCCTGGCAGTTCTTAAGAACAGGACTGCAATGTCTCATATGCAGTAAAAGCGGTTATCTGCACCCTGGCCTCCAACGCTCCACCTGATGAATGTAGGGTTTCTTTGCAACATTAAGGTATTTAGCACAATCCTAAGTGAGAAGGGGAGGGGTGGCCCAGACCCCCAGATGAGCCCTGATGCATTAATAGTCACTCCGTGCATAATTGAACTTTCAACAGTCGTACTAAGCTTGGGTGTGGTAGTGCTGAAACCAAGACCTATGCTCCAAACGTTCCTGTGAAGTAGGAAGGTGACATTGCCTGGAAAAAAATTAAATGCATCGACACAAATGAATGTGCAGGGAAGAGCATGACATCTGATGGAAAGCACCCTTGCCAAACACCAACATTTTTCCAAGCCCAACAACATCAGTGAACCAATCTGTGTGCCAGCCTGCAGCAAACACTCCTGGCCAAGAAAGGTACAGAATGCTATGAGCCAAAGCCCACCACCACCACTGTATGGAGCTCCAGGAGCACCTCAGCACTACGGGCTTTACCACCGAGGCACACCAGTGCCTTAGGTCCAGCTGTTACCTAGACAGTGGTGAGGACCAACCCATTTACATTTGTACCAGGCCTGTATCCCCTCTCTAGAAGACTGGGTGGACTGATCTAGCTCATGCTGTATGCATGCACTACCAAGAGAAACCCCCTTCACATATGGAACACGCAGCTGAAGGCTCGATCCACACGACGCTTCGAAATAAAACCTTCCGAACGGCTATCCAGAAGACAACTACAGACTTCAGATACAGCTGTCACAAGGATGGCCAGGGAATTATTTGACAGATGGCCTTGTTTGATTTTAAATATATTTGGGGCTCAGGGAAGGTCCTAAATTGACAGGGGAAGAAATTAAACCCTCACTGCAGGGGCAAAAGCTACACCACAAGGGTGGTAACACTGCAGTATTCTCTCCCACTGTCCTAAACCCCTGATTCACTCCCAACTAGGGGGTTGGGTCCTTCAGTCCTGCTGGCATGCCAGCCTTTCACCTCTGCACTGAGCCTCCTATATACTGCCAAATGATGAGTGCTACCTGCCCACCAGACTGTATCTGTGTAGGATATCAGGAACTGTCTTGTGATCACTGTCAGCATCGACTCCGCTCAGAGAGACCAAGCTCTGGGGAAAGCTTTCATAAGCATTGCCAATGTCTTGAAACGTTCAATCTCCCTGGTAAAATTTTTAATGAGAGAACATTTGACAAAAAGTATGCAACACAGGAGTATGATAAACTATTTTTGGTACGAGCTAGGGATGGCTGCACACGTAACAAGTGGCAGAGCAAACCAGAGCCATAAGTCAGTTATGCATGGCCATCCCTGACGATAGAGAATAAATTGTTTATTCCAGCCCTCTCGTGTTGTATGTTATATCACAATCAACTTCCTGTGTATTGTAAAATTCAGAATGCCCTTGCAAGGTTTACTCGATAAAGGAGTTTATTCTGATTTTCATCTTTCATCTGTAAAACTCTCTTCTAATGCCAAAGCTCTGTGAAAAACCAATGAATGGCCAAGGCTCAATGGTTAAGGTGAAGAATGAAATGTCAGATGTAACTCTGAGTTTCCAGACTTTGGCAGCTGCAACTATCCTTAACATTACTTTTTCAGCTAAACAATCTGATAAGCTACTGTTTCTTGAGATGGAGCTGCATTGCTACAGGAGTGTCTAAAAAGTGTCTAAAAGTAGTTAGCATTTCTACATGTTTAAAGTGGGAAGTAGCATGAACTGAAGCTCTTAATAAAAGTTTAATAATAACTTAATAGCCAGTGCAGTCTCTACCAAGCAGGGAACTCTCACGTGGCAAAAAAAAAAAAGATGGGTTCTTTTATCCAAAGTAACTAATTCACCAACATTGAGATCTCTTCCAGTGAACTAAGTAAAGATGGTATATGATTTTAAATCAAAAAGTGTATTTTAAATTAAACATTTTCAAATTATTTTCAAATCATTTCCTTCAGGCACACCAACCTAGGAATTTGATAACTCATATAAGTAGCTTTGTTTTCAGAAATGTTTATCCATAAACATATCTAAATCCTACTCACTTCAAAGGTATTATCAGAGGTGCAGCAGTTCTAAAACTCAGATCATTAGTACAAAGTCTAAACTAACCATGAATACACAAGGCAAAATTCTGATTCCAAGAGTTTGTCAACTCATAAGGAATCAGAAGAAAAGACAGAAACAGACTTCAGAACTCCCGACAACCCTGACTACCCAAAGCTCTTTTTCTACCTTAGTAGCCTCATGTTAATAGAAAACATACGGATGGGAAATATTCTTCTTGCACATTGTTTTCTTTTATTAGCATATCTATCAATCTTGCACTGATGGTTTTTTTCTTATCTGGGCAGTTAGTAGAAGTCCATTCTATCAAGGCTGGCAAGAAAACAAGCCCCAACAACAGGTTTGCTCCAGACACTTCCAGTTTTCAAACAATGCAGTAAGGCTTCCCTCCTTCGCATGAGTAGGAAATGCACATGAAAAGAAGAATACAACAATGAAGTGGCAGTCATGTGGTTCTTCATGCATTCAGTGCAGTATTACACATCAGAAAGAAAACTGAATTTTAGACATTCAGGTGATCATGATAACCAATGAAGAAAAAGAACATCTATTCAACTACACATTCATCTTAACACAGGATTACAATAAAAACAAAAACCTGGAGCATTATGTCTCTTTTAATACTGGCTGTCATTTTGGTGTCATTGGTGCCTCTTCAGACCAGGGATCTCACAGACATGGGATGCCCTGCTCTTGCTTGAGCTTTTACCTTAAACACAGCAGAGCCAAATCATACTTTAAGTATTTGCTCTTTGAATTCAGGCTCAGACAAAACCAGCCAGAAGATCAGCCTGGATCCAGCAAGAGTGAACAAATGGTAAATTTTACTGATACCCACAAATCTTATTATGTCAAAGAATTTGAGAAACTGAAGGCTGACACAGAGTAATACCATCAAAACAAGAGGTAGCAAGAACCTCAAAAAGAAGCTGCAGGATAAACAGAATGTTGCACTGAGGTTTAGATACCAACCTTAATGGAGGTAATAGACAAAGAGATAAATACACTGTCCCAATCAGTATTTCAAGTGCAGACCTTTTATTTGTTAACATTACAGACTTAATTTAATATTCAGATACCAGGACAATCATTAGTGACCTTTTCCTTCTAAAAAGGCATCTGAAAAAGTTTTATCCCACAAAACAGTAATGGAGAATCCAGTTGCACTCTGCAAATCTGACCTAATGATGAGGGCATCCATTTCCCTGTTATTGAAGAAACTGTTTGACCATCACAGAAGGTGTGATGAGATCTCTGACAATCACCTTCCCTGCTCCTGGACAGACATTTCAGTGCAACAAAAGTGTCATAGGAAAACTGCTTATTTCAACAGATTTTGGCTTCCACACATAGTTGACTGCAAAGATAGCCATGATTAGCAACGCATTTAATTGAGAGAAAATACTGTTATCCAGCAGTTTAACTATGAACTTGATGAGAGACATAAGATATAATGTAAATTTTATTTTGGACAGGGAAATTTTTTGAGATCTTGTTATCATAAAAAAATGAATTCATGAACATTATAACCTATAGGTGAATAGGTTACCAGAATCGCTTCCAAAACATAAAACATTACCAGGGAAATGACCTGAGCCCTCACAGCCCCCAGACCAAGGTCCAAAGATCAGACTTCTGCTGGAATTCTGACCCACCAGGAGTATTTTTCTCCTTATATCCAAAGTACAGACCTAACAGAATATCATGACTTTGTTGAAGCATGCTGAGCTCTCATGAAAAAAATGTCCAAGAAATAATTTAGTTCTTGGGTTCAAAATATATCTAAAAATATGCTGAACAAATTAATGTTCCTTAATGAATGGATTTTTCTGACTCTTCTAAGGCACATCTACTCCCCAAAGCACATCTGAAAGAACATGAAAAATCTGAGAACTGGTTTTATCATTCATTCACGTTAGTGCCATGCAGATTTTGGTTTTAATCTTTTCATTCTCAACATGGCCATGCTTAGCAAGAGGCCCAGAGTTCAAGTTTTCATTGCAGCAGAGCTCACTGTAGTGTTCACTGAAGACATTCAGTGATGCCCAAGAGACACCACCTCTCCTGCTCATGTAATGCATGTTGCTGACTACTGACAGACTGAAGTTTAGGAACATGGATACTAAGTTGAGAATTATTTGCTGCAGATATTCATTGTTGCTCTGTTACCCAAGTCTACTAGTTTTTTTCATTTCTGTCCAGTGCATTTGTTTAAATACACAAAGAAAAAAAGGAGGCACTGTTTGCTCCAACAGCAGTATTTTCTTTTTGTCTAAAAATCAGAAGTCTAAGGGTAAGTGAATCTTTTGCCTGACAAGTCACACTGAACTGTTGCAAAGCTACCTGACAACTTAAAATTTTTCTTTACTTCTACAATTGCCTAACAATTTTCCATTCCCTGTATTAAAATAATTTATCCATATTTTGGAGCAGTGAATATTTTTCTCTATGAATCCAATCCCACTGCTGTTATTCATTGAAGATGGTCTCTAAGAAAACATTGATGAGTCAGGGCTGGAAGATTTTTAAAGTGAATGTCCTTCTCTTTGGGATACCAGCCTCTGAACTGAGAGGCAGCTCGTGGTGGGTGGACACCTATCCTTAAAGAGCAGCACCTACCATCAACATTCCTTTGGGAGTAACACTCAGGAATATCCTTCTCATCTTCCTCTCCCTGTATTACCAGCTTATTCATCATGTTGACAGGAGACCTGTACAGCACCCCAGCGAGAGATGCTCACTAGCTTTCCTATATGGAGTCCCACCTAGGCTGCTGTACTCCTACCAAACACTGTCATGCCCTATAGCTTGAAACAGACTTTAACAGATGTGCTGCATATACAAGATCATGAACACCATGTCTCCAGTGACAGTATCTATACAAATACATCTTTTGAACTCAGTTCTTCAAATTCTCTGAGATTTGAACGCAAAAGACATCCAATACTGGCCAGAGAGTATCTGAAGCATTGTAAGGGATTTGAATCTAAGGAATTTTATTAGCAAAGCTTATGTTGGTAAGAGTCACAAAACCTGTGTCATGAACCTTACTGATGAAACTGTGCCAACAACTGATTTTTCTGTATTGTTGGAAGTTTTGAAAAACCTAAAAGAATTGATCCTGAATACTTTTAAAAGTAAAACTAAAGAAAGCGTGAAGGTTAGGTGCTTTTGCAATTTGCCTTCCCTTTCTCACCTCCTTTCTTTTTCTGGTTTGTTTTAGACTGAGGTGGTACAATAGAAGTGTTTATAGAATGCTTCAGGGTGGCTAAGCCCACACTTTTTCCCCTAGGAAATTTCAGTCAGCTCCTCTTTTTGACTTTCAGACTGGGAAAAGTCAAGAAGGTCCTTTTCTTTGTTTGATTCTATACTGGATGTAGATATATAGGCTTCTTTTCCTTAGAAAGGCAAGAACAAGACACACTACTTATTGCTGTCTCACCCAAGCTGTGACTGGTTACCTTTTCTTTTGCTTTTTTTTCTGAAAAGAGGCAGTCAGGGATGATAGGAAGAACAAACTGTGGCATCAACTTCTATTTACTTCCAGCCTCAGTGCAAACCGTCTGTTTCCACTGAACTTGGCAGATGATAATATTTGCTCAAAGTTTATTGTCTGCTTTCCAAGAATACAGAAAGAAGTGTAGACTACTAAGCACTAAGCATGATGGTCTTTAAAGAAAACTTCAGGAAAGCAGCAAATACAAAAACTGATGCCAGGAATTACCTACTAATGGATTCTAACTTCCCATATTCTTTCATTTCTTTGCATGGTCCTTTGCTAAACCTGCAATACCAGACAGGATGTGTTTCAAAAATACCAACAACAGAGATCTATACAGAGCAATGGATTCAAAACTTTTATTCAGGATTTTTATTAACTTCCCTACCCAATCTTTCCAGGCCATACTTTGAAAGGGTAATGGAAGACTTTGTTCATATTTAGAAAACTGCTCTGATTATTAAAACATAGGAGATGTTTGAAAAGAGAAAATGGTCTTTTAACAGATTAGGAGGATTTTTTTCCTAGTGTGAATTTCACAGAAACAAAGCTTTTTTCCTGGCAAACTACCTTCTGTTGATTTTGTGTTCTACATTTGCTTTCCTCACTCCCCTTGCCCCCAAGGTTTGCTGTACTTTTTCTGCAAGTACAAATCCAAACAATTGCACCATTGCAGCTCAGTTCCATTAAGTGCCCAGAAGTTACAGAGACAGGATTCTTCTTATTCTTCTGCTAAAAGGAAAAAAAACAAAGCACCCCCAGTCCCCAGGCCCCCCAGGCCACAACATGCCTCCAGAGACTCTGTTCTTTCTATCTCCTCTTTCCACGTGAAGGCAAAGACTCAACAGATAAGCCCTAAACAGCACATGCAGCAAGCCTAGATGGACTGTGTTGCCAAAGCATGGACAAGACCCCACAAGACCTCACAAGAGGCAGCTCTGTTCTTATAGAAACCTACAGGATCCATTAATAAGATGCACATTGCAGGTGCTTGGAAAGAGGCATTTTGCTAATGTACAGCATTTGAGGAGGAAGTTCCCAATTTCACAGGCACTCTGCCCTCAGTTTGAGTAGTTTAGTAAGGTTGGGGGTTTTTTAATTGAACTTCATTTTCCCCATAGAACCAGGTGGCTTGAAATCCAGTGAAAGACTTCCCTTCTTGGAAAAACAGTTTGGAGATTCAGATGCAGATACCTGAAGCTGCTTCAAGTGCTAAAAAGTGATGGAAAGCTGAGGAACAGCACAGCCCAACCAGCTGCAGCAGCTTTTGGAGATCCAAGCTACAAGGTCTGGAGCAGTCAGCATTAGTGTGTGTGACTACACGGAGCCTGTGAAGCTCTGAGGAGCCACTGAGAGGTCAGGGGCCATGGCAGCAGGGTATTTAAGAGAAAGGACAGGTGGAGGTGAAGCTCAGGTAGGCTGGATCTGAAGAGCCCTTCCTGGGAGCAAAGAGGAACCTATAATGCAGACTGCTACGAGAAACAGAGTAGCTTGGATGTTCAAAAGGCTTTGAAGTAGAAGATTTGGTCAAACAGAAGCAAGAGAAGTCACAGGATGCGCAAGGAGGTACAGGGATTCATAAGGACATAACTCAGGAGGTGCTGGCAGTTCACAAAGGAGACAACCACAACTGGGGCTTATGACAATTAAACCAGCTGGTAGGGGGGGTACCTGCACTTGGCACCCCTTCTTCACCCACAGATGTTGGAAAGACGGTTGCCCATAAGAAAGGCTATTAAATGGAATGAATAAATTATAAAGAGCATAATTTACCAACACAATGGTAGCCTGTCTATGAAGACAGGCATGGAGACTTGCAGTTGTTCAGCCTGGAGAAGAGAAGGCTCCAGGGAAAGCTTACAGAAATCTTCCAGTACTTGAAGGGGGCTACAGGAAAGCTGAGGAGGGACTTTTTACAAGAGCGTGCAGGGAGAGAGAAAACAATTTCCAACTGAAGAAGGGTAAAGATTTAATCAGGAAGAAATTTTTACTGTGAGGGCAATCTCACAGTTGAGGTTGTGTGGGCACTGTGTGTCTGTGCACTCCCTTTACTGTGAGGCACAGGTTGCCCAGAAAAGCCTGGAAGTGTTCAAGACCAGGTTTGATGGGACTTTCAGCTACATGGTCCAGTGGGAGGTGTCCCATGCAAGAGCCCATGCAGGAGGGTGGGACTTAAATGATCTTTAAGGTCCCTTCAAAACCAAAATATTCTATGATTTTATGTTTCTCCTAAGGAATACTGTAACTGGGCCAAGAAACTGGCTATAACCAATGACACTGCAGCTCTCAAGGATTTTACCAGTCAGGTCATATATGCCCTTTAAGGACAATGGTGCTGCCTCTGACTATAACCTAAGCTCCAGGCCTTGCTCTCCCTCTCAAATACTCAACATCTCTCCACTTACACTTCAGTACTAGCCTGTCTGCAAAGGCAAATGAATGCACATAAGGCAAGTAAGGCAAGCAGGTGAGACTAACCAGGATTAAACTGTCTACAGGTCTGTGGTTCACTTCCCTGCAGCCTCTAATGTGTCAGTCTCCCTTCTGCAGCTCAGCTGAGAGAGTCCTGGCACAGTTACAATTTCCTGATATTAATTCAGGCACATAAGACCTGATACAAAGCCCACTAAAATAAACCAGAGCTTCACTTTTCCTTCGTGCACACTGCAATGCAAATGTTACTAATTCACATACACTTTAAGGTATGTTTATTATCCAGATGTTAATTCGAGGTATGAAATATTTCTCTATTGCAATTAACTATGAATACAAAAATTAATTAAAAATCAAAATATTGATGTCAGGATTAAAAAGGATCAGGCAGGTGGCTGTTACCAGAACACATGACAATGCATTTCTGAAAAGAAACTAGTACATTTTTTTACAACCATTGCAGATGCCCTACTTAGATCCTACAAAAATCCTAGCAGAAAAAAAAAAAGGTCAGATTCAACTACACTCTGTGAGATTTGTAAACAGATAGTGTCATCACTTGGCTCTGCGAACAAAGATTTAAGAAAGAAATTATTTAATTGCCATGTGACATAACCAGTTTCTTCATATTTTGAATTTATCCTGCAGAAAGTAAAACAGAATGGGTATCTGTCTCTTCCACATAAATGCTAGCATCTCCCACTGTTCAGCACCTTGCACTTTCCTTCTTCATCAACACCTTTCCATTGAGTGAAAACTGGCCTTATCATCTTCATCACTTCTCTCTGTTTAATTTGCTGTCACTGTGACTAATATCACCTAACACAGTTTGGATGACACCCTCTCCCTGAAGAAATTAAAGAAAAATATAATCCTCTACAATTACTTTCAGTGGGATAAGAATTTGCACTTCTCATCTTCCCAAAGTTTAGGGAACAAAGGTATAGAAAAACAGCTGGGTCTGTACATGCTGGGACTTTGAAAACAGCACAGTCAGTCTTAGCCTTCTTATGTCTTGGTGTTTTTATTTCCCTCCTTTCTCTTTTCCTCTTAAATTCTGTATTTACTGCCTAAAGTTTTTCCCATCTCAGGTCACTTGGTTGACCCCTGTCCATTTTTCCTCCCCTGCATCTGAAACAGCTTTGACAGAAACTGAAATACTCAGTTGTTCACAACAGATGCTGTTTCTGCCAAGAATGACTTTTTTTTCCTTTTTTTTTTTTGTTGCCTCTCTTCTTTTCATCTGCCAGATTCTTTTTTGTTTTGCTTTCCTCCTCTTCTGTCTGGTATCCTATCCTTTCACTTCTCTCCCTTCAAAACTGCTCTCTCCCCTTTTCCCTCATTCACACATCCTCACTTCCACTACTTATGTCCTGTTTCTCTCACAGGGTATCTCAATTCCTACCTTTTCCTGCATTTTCCCCACTCTCCCAGGTTCCTCACTTCCCTCTATGCTCAGGTACTAATGCAGCTGTACAGACAAGCAGCTGCTGATTTGCCTGCAGATCCTGGGAGGAGCTGGGCCAGCCCAAACCACTGATGGCCAAGAGGAGCTGCAGCTGACAAGCAGCTCCCAAGGCTCTACAAGGCTGTCTCTTCCCACCCAAACTATCTTCTCATGTCTGTTTGGATCAGAAGTCATTGTGAATAGGTAGAAGAGAGCAAAAATATAAAATCATTGCAATGTTCCATTAGAAGGTAGCAAGATTTCAGTAAAGCATTCAATAATAAGCCCTGTAATTTAAATATTTTTTTGGTAATGCTCCATTATCTGTCTACAGCTGTACTGTGTATGAGCACAAGAAAAACTAAAAGTAAAAGCTACCTGTTTCACAGCAGTGATGTGTTTTTAAGCATTTTCATTGTTGCAAATAAACATGGAAGCAGTAGTAATTCTGACTTGCTCACTCATCTCTAAAAGTGAAGTTCTTCCCAGCAACACAGTAATGCTGTAACCTAGACCTTTCAAAACTGGAAACACATACTGTGCATTATATAAAATACATTACAAAATAACACACAGAGATGTTAATCAGCTCAATATTCTAGTGAAGTTCCAAGAGACAAAAAGTAATTGGTAAATGAGCATTCCTCTTTCTAAATGCATTTTTCCCCGGGATTACAGAAAACATGATACAGCACCAAGTTATGTGTGTCTCTCGGGGACAAGCATAATTTAAGCCTAACATCTGGGTTCCCCATAATGGGCCCAAGTCTCTCTATGCTGAAAGGAACTGGGATTTTTCCTACTGATCTCAAAACTGACTGCCTCAAGAAGCTCCAATAGTGGTTTATGTGCTGAGGCCCTACTGCAGGGTGAGGACTGCAGAGGCCAGAAAGCTCCAGCATTAACCTGTGAAATGGAGATGGAAGTCAAAGGAATTACCAACTTTGCCTAGAGTTGAGCACCCGATCAAATGACAGTCCAGAGTCAAAACACCCACCCCCCAGTGGTAAAGCCCTAAACTTCTGAGTGCACAGCAAGGTTCACAAGTTAGGAACTTCATCACTCATCTTTTTAAACTATGATCATTTAGTTGCTGGACTTCAAAAAATAATTTTGCAAAAATGCATGAAGGTGTTCAAGTGTTACCTTCTCTCAGGAAATTTAATGAAAAAAAATATTAAAAAATGCTCTCCCTGCAGGTAAACTGCATTTTTCACTGTGGCACAGAAGACAACCATGCTAAGAGTGCCAGCATCACTTGCACTGCAGGACCAGGATGTGTAGCACTAACTTTGGAAATAACTCTGCTCAAAGTGTGCAGGCTGCCTCTTAAGATCCAAAATCACTTTCCTGCCACACTGAAAATAGCAAAACCTTGTGTCTGTCAGACAAATGAGCCACGTAAAGAACAATCTTAATGAAACAACCTCTGCTGTTTCTCCAGTTGCATTTCAGAGGAGTATCATGGTATTTTAAGGTTTCCATCACATGTATTTCATTTAAGAAATGCAAGTAGCCCCAATTCCATAGTACTCCAAAGTAGCAATGCATCTATAGAAATGCATGTACATATTGGTACAGACTTTTAGACTATTTTTTTTTTTAAGTAGCACATTACAAAAAAAAAAAATTTTTCTTTTTAAAAACGCAGAAAATGTACTGGCAATTTCTAATTCTGAGTGCAATGCTCTTAATTTCTTCAATATAGTAATGGATGGCTATGGCACTGCTTATATTTCTCACCGGCCCATACTGTACTGTGCAGTATATATTATACTGCACAACTGGAAAAGTTAATCTTTCTAAAGACAAGAGAATCTTTTGAGAATGACTCTTCATTAAACTTTCAACTCCAAATTACCAAGGTCACCATTGATCACAGTAAAGGTAATAATAGCTTTAATGTCCTTTGCTGTGTAATAATTTTTGCCTACTTGTACACACACCTGTTAATTACTTTTAAGATTTCCTTCCACAAATTAGTAACTTAAATAACTGCATATTTTCCACTTTAAAAATAGATTTTTACTTACTGAATGTCAACTTGTCAAAATTGTTAAGAGAAACAATGGGTAACAAGAAGGACAAGTCTGGAAATCTCTCTAATATTATGTAAGTTTCTTTTGGTTTTTTTTTTCATGTTTAAGAAAGCATTTGAACACTTGGATAGCCTAAGGAAATCTTAAAATGATTAAGATTCAAAGACAGGCCTTTGTGACCTTTATGAATTCCCAGGAAAACCATCCAAGACCCAAACCAAAAATATACCAATTGTATGCTGCATCACAGAGCATTTCAACATCTCCATCATTTAAATGTTTTGAGTACGTTCTAATGTCTGCCTATAAATAAAAGGAAATATTTTTTTCCCCAATTTCTCCGCCACCAAAAAACCCAATCAAGAGAAGCTAGTTGTAACACTGTCATTAAACACAGTAAACACCGTAAAGTTCAGAAGGTGATGGTATGTTTTTGTGCAGAGCCTCTGAAATGCCACTGCCTGCACAGATGTGCAGACCTGCTACAAATAGAAAACATAGTACTTGTGGCTATGTGGCATTTGGAGTCCCCCACAAGCCATTAAGTAAACTCAACTTAGAATCTAATCTAGGTCTACCTAAAGTGTGATCCTTTTGTGTACGCTTACGGGGCCAGCCAGCTCCCAGCACCAAGGGTATCAGATTCTTGCAGCATCCATGACACTTGTAAGCATTCAGTGGTCAGAACACCACTACATATCCTTCAAATGACATGGACCAATGAAGCTGGAAGGTATCTTCACTGAACCAAGCCGGCTAGTATCTCAGCAATCCACCAGGACACAAGCCCCAGAATGCCCCTGGTGGCGTGCAGCATCTTGACTGAGAAGGACGTGGTGGGGTTTGCATTTCTGAAAGTCAAAAATTTTGAATACTAAAATGCAGAAAGGGTACACGCCAGCTACAGCAGCGGCACCTCAAAAATACTTTACAGTGCGAAATGCTGGTGTTTGTTTTTTACTGTAGGATTTCAGAGTGAGAACTGGTTAGGCAGCAAGGTGATGAGCACGACAAAACACTAACAGAGAGAGCTAGCCAGAGATCATAACAGAAGGCACAGCATTTCCAAAGTTAAATCACCGGGGTACCCATTACATGAAGATATAAAGAATCCTCTGCATTAATGCTAAGAGAGCATGTTATCTAAAATATTTAACAATCACTAGTTTTTCCTGTGGCTGTAAAGTCATTAATAATATTCACCTATTAGTCAAAAAGCTGAATAATACAAAGTGTGCTCTGATTTCTGCACTACCATGCCACTGTACTTAGATGCTATTATCTTTCCATTTTCTAATGAAATAAAGTATAAACATATATTTAAATGACAGAAAAATTAACATACTTTTAATTTTTAATATATTTATTGCTCATTAAATGACATGCTGTGCTTTCAGTTCCTAAAACTAACTTCACATTGTCAATCTTTGACATCATGATTCATTAATGACCTTATTAAATGAAAATAACTGACATGTCATAGATGTAAGGACTATGAAGTCACAAGTTTCCATGCACAATACAGACACCATCCGAACACCAGCAATACCAAGGTGTGCACAAATAATGTAGGTATTTACGAAAATAATTCATTAGATTTAGAACTTGGGTATCACAGATGAAAACGCCCTGCAGATGCGCTGCTGATAATCATTGTTAAGGGCTAACACTGTGGGGCAAAACCACAATAAATATAAATGGCCTAAAATAAATAATTACAACAGGTTCCCAAGGTGCGGGCGCTCTTACACACAGTGAAGACCCCGGGACCGGACACCACGTCTGACGGAGTTGCGATAGCCGCCAGTACGCCGGGAGGCCACGGGGAGGACTGGGCTGGGTTGGGCTGGGCCGGACCGGGCAGTCGAGGGACCCACGCCCTGGGAAACTCCCGCGGCAGCACGCCCCGCCGGCCATCGCCACCGAGACGGCCTCCCGCCCTCGGACTCGGCCTCCGACCCCGCCGCTGCCCCAGCCCTGCCGGGGCTCCAGCCCTCCCCGCCCAGCTCCTCTCTGATGGAAAGGCGGCCGGCGGAGCCTGCCCGGCCCGGCTGTCTGCGCAACGCAGGGCGGGCGGCCAGAGAAGCGCTGCGGGGCTCTCCCTGCCCCGCCACCCGCCCCTGGCCGCAACGGCCCCGCCGGGCCGAGGGGAGGGGATGAAAAGTTTAGCGGTGCTAAGGGCGGGCAGCTCCGCGCCACCGCCGCCCGGTCCGGCCGCAGCCGCCGCGCCTCCTCCAGCCCCCTCCGGAGGGCGCCCGGCCCAGCCCCCGCGGGATCCTTGCCCACCGCCGCCTCGGCCCCGCAACCTGCGGGGACTCCCCGCTCCCCCAACCTCCCTCCAGCGGCCAGGAGACGCCGAAGGAGCGTCCGTGAGGAAAGCCTCCCCTCCACGCCCCGTCCCTCCTCGCCGTCCCCCCTCACCTGCTGGCCAGGCTCTGCCGGCAGTGCTGCCTGAAGGGCATCAGGTGGTAGTTCATGGCGTCCAGCAGCAGCTTCTGGCAGACGGGGTCGGTGCGCATGAAATCCACCGACTGGACCCGCTCCACCAGCTCCGGGGCCGGGATGAGGGCGAAGCGGAGGCGCTTCATGAGGTCTGGGGCGTACTGCATGCGGGTCTCTCGGTCGTGCTCCAGCCACAGCACGGACATCTGGAAAAGCGCCAGCTCCGACTCGACGGGGGGGGGCAGGGAGTCGAGCAGGGCGCGCATCTCCTCGAAGTTGAGCAGCAGCACGTCCTCCACCAGATACTTGTTGGCCAGCTTCTTGGTCTCCTCCAGGCCGTGCAGGGCGGCGATCTTGCACACCTGCTTGTAGTTCTGCACCGAGATCTGGTCGTTGAGGAACTGGACGCACAGCTTGGTGACCTGCGGGATGTGCAGGATCTTGCTGACCGACAGCACCTCCTCCACCGTGTCCAGCGAGAGGGTCACGTTGGCCGTGTACAGGTACTCCAGCACCAGCCGCAGTCCGATGGACGAGCAGCCCTGCAGCACCAGGTTGTTGATGGCCCGTGGGCTGGCCAGCAGCTTGTCCTCCGGGGAGGAGGACGGGGTACCGGGCTCCTCCTGAGGCTGCGGCGGCGGCGGTTCCTTCGGCGGGCCCCCCAGCCCGTCCTGGGCGCCGGGTCCCAGCCCCAGGGCGTGAGGGTGCCCAGCGCTCCCACCGCCGCTGGAGAAGAGGGATCGGAAGTACTGGGAGCAGGAGGCCAGGACGGCTTTGTGGCAGTGGAACTGCTGGCCCTGGGCCGTCAGGGTCACGTCGCAGAAGAGCTGCTTCCTCCACAGCAGGTTGAGGCCGTGCAGCAGGTTGTCGCTGTGGCTGGGGTCGAAGGTGGAGGTCCTGTCCCCGGATCTGGACATGGCGAGCGGCCTCCGACACACCTGTCTTTTAAACCCTCCTCCAACCTGGGCAGAGGGGTGGGGAGGAGAGCGGGGTGGGGGGGACAACACGGGACGACACAACAATAAACATAGAGCTTTAGAGGCCCGGAGGGCGCATCCCAGCCGTGTGACCACGGGTGGCGGGGGCAGCAGTCAGGGGATGGGCTCCCCTCTGCCCCCGCCGAGCCGCCCCCCTGCCCCGCGCACAGACTGGTTCGCACGTAGGGGCAGCAACTTGCAAAGGCTGGAGGAGATTAATTTTTTGCCCTACCTCCTTCCCCCCCTATTCTACACACACATACACCACCCCTTTCTCCTCCCTCCTCGGTGCAAACCGGGCTGCTCTTCAGGGGAGGAGCGAAGAAGATGGGGACGTTTTCAACCCTGAGCCCCCCCCCTCAAAAAACATCTCACAAACCTACCCAAGCAGTCACGAACAAAATAAGCTCCCCCCCCCCCCCCAAGGAAATAATAAAACCCATAAACAAAACCACCAACCAGCAACAACAACGAAAAAAAAACCAAACCACAAAACTCCGTGATACCCAGAGAAACTACCAAGTCACTGAAACTCTAAAGGGAAGGCGAGCAGCCCCCGTCCCCCCAACCCCCCGGACGTTTGGGTGGCAACTCGGCGGCGCCCTGACCCGCTTCCTCCCTATCCTCCCTAGAATCGGGAGATGGCGTGTCCGGGCCGAGGGCCCCGGCATGGGCCGGCACAGGAGTTGTGCCCCTCTCCTCGACCCAGCGGAGGGTTGGCAATACTTCCCACCCCGGAAAGGGGAGGGAGGGAAAGCCCCAGCCTCGGGCCCGGTGAGGGGCCGTCCGCTGCTGTCCTGCCCGTCTCGCTTCTCCTCGCAGCAGACGGCGCCGCTGCCGTAACTCCGGTAACTACGTGAAGTTCAAGTTGGGGGAAGGACACGGGAGGCGGGCGGGGGCTGCGGGGAGCAGGGCCCTGCCCGGCGGCCCCTCGGGCCAGCCGGGCCCCGCTGCAGCCCTTTCTACCCCGTACCCGGCCCGGGGTTGGGAGGGGGGGTGGGAGGAGGTCTGCGGGGCAACCCCGAGCTGCGGCCGCACCTGGGGTGGCTGCTCGGCCACCGACCCGAGCTGGCCGCATCCCGCCTCGCCGAGCGCCGCCGCTCTTCCTCCTTCTCCTCCTCCTCCTCAGCGGGATCCCGCCGAGACCTGCTCCTGCCATTGCAGCGCGCTAAGACGCTCTTCGCCAGCGCTGGGCTTCCCTCTGCCTCCCTTCCCTGTCCCCCGCCCCATTTATCGGCACAGCGAGGGGCTCCTTCCAGCCGCTTCCCCTGCCCCGGCTCCGCTCAGCCCCGCTCCGCGCCCCGCCGCCAGCTACAGAAACCTCCCGGAGCCTCTCCCTTTAAGTGGACCCGGTCAAACCCCCCCCCCCCTCCCCACCGCACACACAGACACACGCATACATACATGCACACGCACATAGACACACATACTCCTCCTCTTTCTCCCTCCCCTTCTTTCTTCCTCGTTTTGCCCATTTCTTGCCATCAGAGTTTATTCTGCAAACGCGTTCGTTATACAACTGCCCCCCCTCCCATCCGCACACACTCCCAGCACACACACCCGCACACAGACACCCCTTTCCTCTCCCCCAACAACAAACAAATCAGGAGACACAAGAAAATGCACGGAGACGGTTAGACACAAGGCCAGAAACTTACCTGCTCTACAACCAGCTGCCAAAGTAAAGGTTCACTTAAGCTCCCTCTAAAAAAAAAATCAATTGTCCTTCCTTTTTAAAGGTTTGCTCGCTCCTTAAAGAAAAAAAAAAAAAAGAAAAAAAAAAGAGAAAAAAAAAGAAAAAAAAAAAGAAAAAAAAAAAAGAAGAAAAAAAAAAAAGGAGAGAAAAGAAAGAAAAAAACCTTCTGGTTCCCAACTCGGAGCAGTCACTCTTTACAATTTATTTTGTCGTACATCATTTGATCACCATGAATTAGCAACAGCAAGAAAATGTACGAGAGAGAGAGAAGGAGAGAGAGAGAAAGAGAGAGAGAGAGAGAGCGCAGAGCTTTCTGCAAGAGAAGAAGAAGAAAAAATGTACGTGTGACAAATTATGCTACCAAGAAACAACACATCATTATCCTTGGGCCTGGGGCTCAGTGAGTCGTAACGAGAGTAATAGGAAATCCACGGTTGGGGAGAGAAACGGTCGTGCATGGCCAGTGGAGAGAGACCATACAGGGGGATGGATGCTGGAGAGACTCGCAAAATTATGGCTCAAGGCTATTGTAAAAATTGTCGAGCGTAAATGACTGCGATTTCAAACATCTTTGGAAGAAAGAAGGGGAAAAAGCGAGCCCCCCCCCCCTCCTCTCTGCCTCCCTCCCTCTCGCTCTCCCTCTCTCTTCTCTCTCTCTATAAAGAACCGTCAAGTTTTAGTGCGCATTGCTAATTAGTCAATTTCTCTCTGCCTTCACAGGCTGGCGACTTTGCTGCTGAGCTGAAACTGCTAATTTCTGTGACCAGCTTTTTTCTTAGCTGTGATCTGGATGAATGAGTAGCTGTCTCACAGAGATGACAAAAATAAACTCTAATCCCCCCAAAAATTTCCACTACATCTTTCTCATGCATAGATTTATGATCTTCAAGCACCCTGTGCAATATGCAAACTTTTTTGTGTGTGAGTGTGTGTGTGTGTGTGTGTGTGTTGCTGGCGGGGGCGGGTGTGTGTGTGTGTGTGTGTAAGTCTGTTGTATTCAGGTTGCACAGTATTTGTTTTGTGTCTCAGCTCTCCCCCCGCACCCCGGATGTAATGGAAGTAATGCCTGATTTCAGTACCCAGTATATTGTCACCCCACCCCCGCCCCCTTGTATTTATATTGTTGCTTTGACAGGATACATCCTCCTTCCTTACAAGTATGATGAGGCTGGAGTGGTGGAGGGGGAAGAAAGAAAGTGAGGCTACTTAATGGTGTTAGTGGTAAAATGTTCCCTTTACATTTGTTCCCCTGCACTGTTCAAGATTTATTATCTTGTTTGAAGGCATATTTTCTCTACCGTTTTGTCTGGTTAGACAACCATCTCTGAACTTCACTGTCAGCTCTTCAACAGACAAGGGTTGAGAAGTCACTTTTTTTTTTATAATTTTTTTATTGGAAGATTAGCATATTGTCAGATTTGTCTTTCAGTTTCAAGACTTTGCAATGCAGAAGCCTGAATCAAATGGCAGGAAAGCAGCTGCTTTTTCACAAATGTAACCTTTCAACTTTCTACCAGAGATGATACCTTAGAAATGAGCACAGTGCAGCCTTGTGGGTGGGGGCTTTGTTTTGATTTTTGCTCCTTTGTAGTTGCAAGAAGCAGGGAAGTATTCTTATTGTAGGTATTTTGGGCTTTCTTCTTTCCAGCAAGGGGCATTTTGGTAGAGGACATGTTCTCCACACTTTGTCTCATGATATATTGCACCCTCACATTTATAGCTTCGTTCCTCTGTTGTCAAACCTCCAATTGTCAAAAAAAAAAAAAAAAAAAAAAAAAAAAAAAAAAAAAAAAAAAAAAAAAAAAAAGGTGGAATGTATGCCCTTCAATGAAAGCACATGAAAAGAAGCTGGAGTGAGCACGTACAGAAAGTTTTACCTGGTGTGAAAGGCATAAGCCCCATCCTCTTTCCAAGATAATACTCAGTCTCTCGTTAATTAAAATACACACTAGGAGTGGGACTTTGAATGCCTGGTCTCATGGTCTTTCTCTTTGACTTGGCCAAGGATACCAATACATTTACAGAGCTGGACTCAGATTGCTCAGGAATGCAAAGGACTGGAACTGAAAGGCATCAAGGCACTTTTTACTTTTATTTATTTTCTGGTGACCTTAAAAAAAGAAGTTCTGCCTTACCTTTCTATTTTTCTTCAGCAGATAGTTCCCTTCTTCCTCTCTTGGACATCAATTATTCCTGCAGGAAATTTCCAAGAAAGATTAGGCACCCGTTTTTTTAGGGCATGGTATTCCCAGAAGAATCATGCTGTCATATGCTGCTTCTAAAACCATTTTCTTAGCTTTGCTCTCGTTGAGCCTCCCCTTCCTCTCAGTTGTACATTCTTTGCCACCCAGATTCTGACCTCTGCTTGGGTGAGGAGAAACATGAATTACAAGACATCTAGATTTTGGTACTCTCTGATGTCTTCAGTGATGCAAGTTGTCTCCCAAGTGGAGTAGATGGAAAGAAAAATTTTTATATTATGCTTGTGCTGCTGAACTTTACTGCGGTAATGGCTGTAAATAATCCCCATGGGATTTTGTATCAATTTTCACTGACTGATGTCACCACTCTTCACTGATACTCTTTCCCCATCATAAGCTGCCAAAATATGCCCTTGCCAATGTGCAGCAAGTTTCTAGGACTAGCATATTGGTATGTTTTGCCCATTAGACCAGTTTAATTCTTTATCTTTGCTAGACAACTCAAGTAGAAACAAACTTTATATAGATGATTTGTGGTCACATGTGAATTACATTGGACAAATATTTCCAGAAGTTCTGGTTACAGTGTTTTCTAAATGGGCTTGAGTACTTTTGAAGTGAGACTTCAAAGCTTCTATCTCACTTCGGTGAGATATTTGAGAATTTCACCTGTTAAATATGAAATGTAGGAAGTTAAAGTACCTCTCTTGTAAGCAACAGCTATCAGCACAAAGTACCATATTTTCTTCCTTCTGCAGTTACTCCTTGACCCACACCATGTAAAATTACCTTTTTTTTTTTTCCTGTGGAGCAAAACAAGATGTACTTGCTGTTCAGGTTAAGTAGGGACTTCACATCTCTAGATTAAGAGCCCAAGACCATCACAAACATAAGGGGAACTACTGGGAGCAAAGAGTATCTCTTCAGTGGTACTGAACACATACCAACTCCCAAGCCTTCACTATCATAGCCATAGGACTCTATCCCTAACCAGAATTTCTAAAGAACAGTGGGCAGCACCCCATGCTTTCATCTTTTCAAAGAGGTTACTAGATTTTGGGTGGTTACTTGTCTTCCCCTAGCTCATCTCTTTCCTTCCATGCAGACTCCTCAACTTGCTGAAGTCTCATTGCAGAGGCTTGTACTAGGGAGGTCAGTGCTACAAAAGGAACTGCAATTAAGGGAAGAGGTGCAAAGGGGGCATTCATCAAGAAACTATAAGACATTGTTATTTAAGCCCAAGGGAACAAACTCAGTACATAAGTGAGGTATTTTTCACTAAAAGTAAGTTTAGAAACCCTTTATTATCTGTGCTTGCAATGTGAAATATCCATCTGATTTTGGTTTTGCAATATACACTCATATCCTGGCACAGCTGAGAAATCAAGTTACTTGCACAGTATCCTAATTATTAAGAACAAAAATAAGTATCAATTCTGAACACATGGGCCTTTGTCATTGAGACTGCTCCCAAAAACAGAGCTTCAGCTGGCTCTCTGCTTGGAATGCAGGAATTGCCTTTATGCATATTGTCTGGCCTGTTGAACTCTCTCAAGAAAGTCTGCATTTCTGCCACTGTTGCATTTCAAATGGTAGAACAGAGATGGTAGTTCTCACCAGAGCCCCTCATATGTGTATGGGATCTCCCACTGCAAGGAAACGAAGTTCTTTTGGGGGTCTTCCAGAAAAGTAAAGTCCACAGGTAAGATGGATCATTTTTTTGTTGGGCAACATGCCATACTAGTTGCTTGGACAGATCTGAAGACACAGGTCCTTTTTGTAGTATGAGTGCTATGCAGATAGGTTCACAACATTTTTGTATAATCCACCCTGAAGTTTCCTATGTGGAAATTTGTAAACTGGGACTTCTGAAGGTAGACCTGGCAGTGCAGCTGCACTGTTCCTGCCATACAGCTGGACTGCTCGCTTCATTCATTGCCAAGCAGAGTCAGTTCAGAAGTAAGGCAGGAATGGAAGATTTCAGGAGGCTGCTGTGCTGGCTGTTAGAGCCAGGGTCTGGATTCCCACCACTGGCACACAGTGATTGCACCTGCACTGGTTTGCGTGCTTTGGGATTAGAACCTGGGACCCATCCAAAGCTCACAGGTGCCTTCTTGTTCTATGAGGAGGCCTTTGTCCAGAAAACTAAGGAAATGTGAGGTGTTACAAGGAGCTGGGAGGGAGAGAGATCTGAAATCAGAAGTTATCTTGAGTCTAATATGCAACAACCTTGATTCAGGTGCATCCTTTCATATCTCTGTGCTTCAGTTAAATGCTAAGGGTTTTCATTACTGCAGTCCAAGACTCTCCCAGTTTATGGTCCATTGATCCCACTGAGCACATCTGCCTAGCTCCAACATGCTTGCTTTTCCAGTGGCTTCAGCAACTTTGTGTATAGAGACTGGCACAACTCGTCCTAAAGGTGTCACAGGCATCCTGGTCACCTGTGTTGTGTCCTGGTTCATACATGCTTGCCTAGTGCTTGGGATTTCTCCAGGAATACTGACTGGTTTTATTTATGCATGCAGACATACTGTGAAGTATTGTTTCTATGCCTGAATGTATACAGAACATAATTTTTTCTTTATCAAGGAGTCATAATACCATTAAATAGTCAGACTTCTGCCCTGCTTACCCAAAGCTTTGGTGGGGGTGGACTAGGAGATGCCAAACAGGACCTTAAATCAGTGATCCTAAGAGCCAAAAGGCAAGTTGTTCTTTCTCCTCTTGCAGTTTCCAAAAAGGCAATAGGGTAGATTACATAAAAAATTATAAAGTCATTCCATGAAATGCTGTGCAGTCAAGATTACATGAATAAAGTTTGCAGGAAACCAGTGGCTTCTGAAAAATCAAAATATAAGATGTTGCTTCTGAAAGAGTTATTAAAATAACTTGGGGGGTGGGAGGGCAGAATTCAGAACTGTAAAAAGAAGCAGCTAAGCTTGGGGAAATTGCAATCTAAAAGCAAGGTGGATTAAGCAAATCCTCCTGTAAAGAACCATGCTACAACTAGGAACATTCTAACCATCACTCAGAAAAGCTTATGCTCTGGGTCTTGATATTCAGGAACATAATACGAGCTATAGTGATTGTGTCTGTGCTCTACTCCCAGTTAAGGGATACTCTCTTGTACTTAAGTCCATTTCTGTTCAGAAAAGCATTTAAGCAGTTCTTAAAGAATATTCTTAAGTGCTCTCTTGAAAGGGAATGCTTTCCTGGCATGGGACATGTGTCCTCATTCACCATTCAATCTGGCTGAGTTTTTCCAGCCTGATGCACATAGGACTCACTGCAAAACTAGGAGGGCACACTGGTGGCAAGTGAAACCACAATTGCTCTAAAGGCAGTCAGGCTTTGTTAGGAGCCATCCCCAAGTGGGAGAGGCCTCCATCCCAGTTGCTTGGTTTCTTGAGGCAGCATTTTGAGGCACAAAGGGGAAAGGGCAAGTTTCAGTGCAACAGGAACCAGCTGGATTGTGGGGGCAAGATTTGGAGTATATTTTTGTACCAAAATAATACATAATCCATAGGATGGCTCTTGCAAGCACCTAGGGACAACTAACAGATTTGAAGGGAGAGAAGAGCTGCAAAAAATGTTTTCATTCCCTTTCAAGCAAAATCTACTGATAAAGACTTTTGTTCTCCATCACATCTAAGTGCACTGAGGACAGAAATCTTTCAGCTGCCCCAAAACTCTCTTCTCCCTTTGGATGTAGCAGAAAGGGCTCATTTGATGTCAACTCCCTTGTGAGGTGTAACAATTTCAAATAAAATGTGATGTTAGCTTTGACTATCAAGATACTTATTTGTTTACATAATTTTGGCAACATCAGTTAAATGTAAGTATAAAAAACCCAAAGGAGATGCTAGTTTACAGTCTTCCCTTGATTTACTTCATCTTTCTAAGATAACATAGAGCCCCTCCTGACCTGGCTGCTCAAATAGTAGGGCTGTGCTTAAATAATAGAGTCTTGTTTGGCTGCAGAGAGGAAAAAAGGTGATCTCTCTATGGAGATCATGTGTCATCATCACTTTCCCAGTAACCAGACCTATTCACCATTGTAAAATAGCCAACATGCCACTTCTGCTGCCCATATCCCATGCTGTGTTTTTGAAACCTGCTAACTCAAGCTAGCTGGTTTGCTGATTAAGAAAAAAACAAAACCACAAAACATGGAGATAGTGCTTCATGAGATTGAAACCAGGTAATCTTTAACTTTGTGCAGCCAGTGAAGGTCAAGCATTATTCCCCTAACTGGTGTTGACCCCATTAGATGGTCAGGGTGATTTTGGTGAACTACAGTACTGGCTCTGACTTAACCCAGCCAGCTATGCAGATAAACAAGGACCTCTTGTCTTGTCTCCACTAGATCCATCTGCAACATAGCAACCTGAGGTTGGTGTAGCATTGTAAAAATAACTTTTTCGTCAGGGAACATATAACTTTAGTAGCAGATACTCTGAAGGAGGAGAAACTGGGAGCAGAAAAATAATCCCTTTCCTTTGCTGAACTGTTTCTCTACTTCTCAGCAAAGTGGACAGTTGTGTCCAGCTTCCTGGTTCAAGTCTGGGCCAAAAAGTAGAACCCAAGAAGAAGACATCAGTGAATGGGTGGCAAGGCTCCATGGGTCACCAGTCAGCTGTTTCAGGTCAGCATCTAGTTCACGTAATAAAAATGTTGTTGTATTTTGCTCAGAGTTACATTACCTTGGAATACAAGCGGATCATGTGTGGTCTGCTTTGGCATGAAGGATATACCAGCCACTGACAGCTGGAAATTGTTCCCCCCTCACCTTTTTGAGTATTTTCACAGTGCTGAATGAGGGAAGTGAAGAAATAAGTATTGCTCTGTTTCTCTCCTACCAGAGGATTAAGAGGAGACTTTAGTCTTCCCTGTTATCAACAAACTGAATCAGCTGTATATGGGAGGCAAAAAATCAGGTATGAGGGTAGGTATGATTAATTCTAAAAATTGAGACCAAACAGAATAAAGCAATACTTGATTTGAAGCCCACTCGGCAGAACTTCATCTCGTTTTTTCCTAATTTAGCTTAATATGCTGGGATGATTTTCAGGCACCTATTGCTCACGAGATAACATCTTCCTGTCTGCCCAATGCCTCATGTGAATTTACACCAAGATATGCACAAGCAATCCTAATATTCTGGGGCTGAGAAACAACACCAGAGAAAAATGAAAGAGTTCTCCATTTTAATTTCATTTGAGTAAAGCTCATCAGCAGACAGAGGTTCATTGCTGATGTAAAGGGATGGTCCTGGTGGACTCAGTGCTCACTCACACGAGGAATGAATCTGGACAGTAGTCTTTTACTGATGGTAAAGCAGGGAGACAGACAAAATGAAACATCCCTCTTCTGAGAAATTTAATTTTTTAAAAAATGGATATATTTTAGTAATGAAAGACTGTGTAAGTGTTCAAAATAATAAAACTTTAGGATTTCTGTGTTCCTTATCTCAAGGATAGCCACAATGACTTAAAATGAATATGATGAAAGGAAAATTTATATATTACTCCTTGACTTTGTTTTCAGACCTGAATGAATCTTAACTTCCAAGTGATGAGCTCTTAAAACAAGATTAACAATGGAAATGCTGTCCTTTTTTAAGCTGCTTTTTTAAGGTGCTCTTCTAACATCCAGGCTTCTTCACAGCCTTTGGTCCACTGTCAAGAACTCCCAGTGACAGACACCAAGACACCAAGCTAGGGCAGTAACCTGAGTTATTTTGGGAGCTACAGCTCAACATATAAGATTTCATGCAGTAGCTCTGATGACAAAAAACAAATTTACCACATGGAATCTCACAACATATTGTGCAGTAACTCAGAAAATAACCTGGGTTACCATTGCATGTATATATACACACATATATATGTATGTGTATGTATATAATACATTAGCAGCATTTATAGACACTGATCTATTAAGTCATTTTCCTACACTACCTTCAGACCTTTTGTATGAAGCAGAAAAACCATCATTAGAGCTATGCTTTGCCAGACAATTACTTTGTCAAATCTCAAGAAATTGCATAATAAATTGTATACATGCATCAAACATGAACAGCAGAGGGGTATAACAAGCTGTGTATTTCCAGTCCACTTGTTCTTTCATCTAAACAGTAGCTTTTGTTTTGAAGAGTAATCCTATATTCTTTTCAAGGCATAAAATGTGCATATACATTTATCTATCAAACTAAGTAGAAATAATTGAAACACTTAATATGCACAGTAATAAAGAAACGCAAGAACAACTTCATTATTAATGTCTATTGATTATTTATGTTTTGAAATAGGCAAATGTAGCTACTAATATTTTATCATGTTAGCCTATATGTGCATTTTGGCTTTACCTGTTTATTGGCAAATTTACTATCCACATTATGGGTGTTTTTATTGCTGTACGCTCATTTGCTATGCACCTAACGGAGGTCAGTTTACGAACTGACTACTGTTTACTCAATTTGATTACTATGTAACATTGCTGAGACTATTCCCCCTTTGGAAAATTAACTGTACAAGGAAGCCCAGTAAATCTTTACTTAAAAATTCCAAACTTTAGATTGATTTCAGCAGTGGGTCTGTATTGATCTAAAAAGCTTTGCGTTCCTAACTAAAAACTAATCTTTATTTCACCCTTTAGTGACTGCAGCCATAAATATGTTCGCTCGTACTGGAGTTTAGTGGATTAATGGTTATTGGAGATTGTGGCTTCCAACTGAGGTTGGTAAACCTTAACCTTTGGAGGACAACATGAAGGCATTTACCCCTTGTCATCTGTAATAGCTGGGTCACTTTCTGACAGTTACCTGAGTGTTAAAGAGGAGGCAGAACAGGGGATAGGAAATAAAGTACCAGTGGCTCACTTTGGCTATTCATCACCTACCAGTCTGACCACTCTATCTCGACATGACTCATTTTCCAATGCAAAGGCATTGAAATAAAACAATGATGTGTTTTGTTTGTGGTACTAGAACTCCAAACTTTTCAAATTCAGAGGCAGAAGTATTGTCTCTCCTATTTTATTTCACCTTATGTGTGTGAGATGCTTTATGTGACTCAGGACAGATCTTTCTCATTGTCTCTTAACAGAGGATTTTTGAAGGCAGCTGGCAGGAAACATTACCTTACATTCTGCTGTGATGACTTGTTAGTTATTACCCAAAAACATAATTATACCAAGTTTTATAAAAACTGGAACTGCATTAATTTCTTAAAGTAGGGTTTCTTCTGGAGTGTCATGTTCTGAAATAGATGTCAATTAGCACTTACGTTATGAGCAAGCCATCCCTACAAAACTTTAATTCACTCAAGTCAGCTTAAGTTACTCAAGAAAGTAATGTGAGGGTAGAAATTATTCCCAAATGTAAGGACTGAAAGATCTGTCCTAACTTTTCATTGAAGATAATAATGATTATTGAGAACATAAAAAAATTATTTCATTAGCAATACAGAGAAGGTTTCACTGGAACACGAAATATACAAAATGGTAGATGTCAAGTGATTATATTAACAGACACAATTCAATATCCATTGTTCCAGAAAATATTCTGAGCTTAAAGGAGAGATTTCTTCTGCAAGAAATATTGACTTGTGCCTGCCTAAATTCACGGCAGAGGTTTATTTTTCATAAGCAGGTATCTTCTTGTGAAAGCCACTTCTGTAATTATTCCCATTTGAGAGCATAAGGGATACTTGTGTCAAAAAGGGCACCTAGTTTTTTGAAACCAGTCTTATTTAACAACCCTTCTTTCTATTTTTATTAATTCTTCTATTTTTGCAGATCCAATTCCCAGGAAGGGGAGATTGTTTTTGTAATAACATCGAATCGCAGTCGCTGGCAGCTGTTGCAAATGATTCTAGGCAATTTACGTCCCTCGAGACATTTCCCCAGCATCAAGGTAATCAGGGCCAGTGGGATATAATCTGGGAACAATTCTAACAACAGGTTTCCCATCCTGGACCAAAAAACACAGTCCCAGAGGACATGCAGATTGCTTGCTGTGCCTTGACATTCACTCCTAACACTTAGCTATGAATTTTGCATCTGTTTTGGATATTAAACTAAGAGCACTGGTTCAAACATTTAAACAAAGGTAACAAGGCTGTAGGAATCTTGAACATCTGCTAGGCAGAATGTTGCCCTTATTTTGTCATTTTATTTTTCTTAGCTGTTCCTTGTTCCTTGAATTCCCTCTTACTCATCTCCCAGGTTCAGATTGTGATATATTTCACCCAAGAAGATCAAAAAGCACAGCAGCACATTGGATGGGACCACAGTATTTGATGTCCTCATCAGAGGTGGAAACTGGATTTGTGGGAATCTTCTTCAGGCCTTGGCTAACAGCAACAACTATTGGGCCTTTGTAAAGATAATCTCAGTTTTCATTAAAAAAGCAGCATCTTTCTTAAGTCTGTTGGTTTTGAGAAACCTTTGATGATCTGGACTAAAGCTCGCTTCCCCTTAGCATGCAAAACAAGCCTTAAAAATGTGGCCTAAGTGGAAAGAGTGGAAAGAATAAAGAATATGCCTGCTTCAGGAGGCAAAGGGGACAAAAATCTGCCTGTATCTCCCTGCCAAGCACACATGCAGAATATATACAAAATGGTGGCAGTTAAGAATGTGCAAAAAACATTAGCTCATGAGCAGTCCCTTAAAACTTTGTGCTGTAAAATGTTTCAGTAATTACAGATATCTTTTGATTGCATTTAGGGTGGAAAGAACATTTCCAGCTCATGGCTAGATGTGAAGGCTGGGCATTCCATTTTATATTTAAAGCCTTCTCTGAATGCAACTGTATTTGATACAGCACTGACAGCAGCAGTGAGAAGAATGAAATTGGTCCTTTTGGACCAGCATGAAGCAAGAAAAGCATGTACTGCCATACACAAGACAGAAGAGCTTTTTCCTCTCCCTTCAGTGCCAGCTGTATAGATCTTTCCTGGAGTTGGGAGACCCCTTCATCTGTCTGCATGGGACTGCCAGCCTGGGGAAGGGAAAGACAGATGTGTCTGCCTCTGACCAGCTAATCCTGTGGTAGGGCAGACCCAGCTGAGGCTGTCTGAGCCACCACTGTAGGGTTAGTTTTAGCAGCAGAACTAAATGCCCAAGGGAGCAGTGGTGACAAGAGACCACCAAACTCCTTTCCACTGAACAGGCTTTGCAAAACTGTGTCTGGGCAAGGAGACCAGCTCTAAATTCTACCAGGTTAGTGGTATGAGTGAGTGTGATGGATCAGTGGGGTAATGACTCAAAAAAGAGGAAATGGAAGTATGGAGCTGATGGTATTTCGCCGGGGAAGGAGCATATGGAACTGGCACAGGTTGGGTTTTTTTTGAGCAGGATCTGCTCACAGAACATCATAGGTATTTCTGAGTGAAGGGGAAAATATTTGTGCGAACCTTTGTTAAACCTGTGGGAACTCATCATTCACCATCACCTCGCTGAGATGGAAGTAGGGCCTATAGTAACACTGCTGTTCTTTTCAGGGAATGCCAAGATGCTTAGAATATTACAGAAAAAAATACAAAGGAATTAAAAATGACCACATCACTTCACACAGCAGTAAATATGTCATAAGGATTTTTTATCACATGGACTTGCTGCAGATTGGGCAATAAGAAAATAGATTTGATCAAGAGGAATAGCTGCTCTAGAGATAATATGATCTACTGAGTCACAAATCCTCTTTTTCATAATGTTTAAATACGGATTTACATGATGGACCATAACAACTCCAAATGCACCATTTATGTTTATCATGTAAATAATGATGAGTTTTCAAATTAGAATGCAGATCAAAATAGCACACTAGTTATTCAAATGGCTTCTTGGTTCAGAAACTCACTTTTTGAATAGTTCAAAAGTATGAACTATTTAGACCATGAGTGTACATTACTGAGACCCAGGTGAGTAATGTGCTTATGGACATGGCCCTTCTGAACTCAGTAGGTTTACTCAGCTGTATAAAAGTTGCCTGTAGCTTGATGCACCTGCAGGAAAGATGTCGGAGTCAGTAAGGACACTTTATATTTCCTTGTCAGCTTCCAAGGATTCTGTGAGTTGATGACTAAGATCCTGTTAGTAGTGTTCACTGTTATCTGCTAGGGAATAATTTCAGTGTCCAAAGCGTGTTCAACATGATCACTAGTTCATTCTATTCTTATTCCACAATGCAGTACTTTAAAAAAGGCAAGAAACCTTGCAAGGACCCTGTTTAAGGAGCTTCAGAAAGGCTGGGCTAGAATCATAGAATTGCTCTGACTAGAAAAGACCTTAAAGATCAAGTCCAGCCTCATCCTAACCCTATTACCCTATTCCTGGGCTACCTTCTCTAAGCCTGCCTCTGCTTTCCCCAGCTGCCTTACAGCCCTCCAGCTTAGGTGTGCATGCCTGAATGTGGTAATCTATGGAGTCAGGATAGGCCTTGCATTTGACATTTAAATCTTTGATAGTTAAGCAATACAGTCTTCTCTGGATTGTCCAGTGTTGCTGGAAAACAGATACATTTTCACCTTTGATACTAGGATCTCAGCCAGGGGTGACTTCTGTACTTCTTCAAAGATAAAAAAACAGTCTTGTGGAAAAGGCCAGTACAAAGGTCTTACAAGTCAAGTTATTCAAGTCCTTTCTCAGCACCAAAAATTAGTCCTGGTTGTCATAATTCATGGCTGACAACAGGCTTTGGGCTGCCTGTCAGTGGAAAGGTAAGATCTAAAAAAAATAAGGTCCAAGGGTTCAGAGGATACTAGAAAGCCCCAAGTTTATTTGGTATTATCTTTTCCCAATCTGTACCCATCTCTCCCCCTAAGCAGACAGAGTCCATCCCCTTCTACTTCCACTGAGTTAATTATAACTTGCATTGAGTAGTATCATGGAGAGAGACATAAAAAGCAGCAACACTAATAGTACTCAAGGGGAATTTAGCAGCTCTACAGCAGAACAAAAATCTCCCAGCAAAGAGTTGTGGCAATAAATGAGCCAGTTTGATACCAGTCAGAGTCCACATGCAGATAAATTTATTTGCTCTATATTGGCCATGCTTATCCAGCTTCATGAGAGATGGGTATTTCTGCAGGAAGGATTCCACGTTTAGATGGAGAGGTAGCATGTCCCTGTAACATAAAGCATTCACTGACCACTGCACCGGTGCTGGGATGCTGGAGTTCAAATGAGCTTTTGCAAATCCCCAAGAGGGGAAATAAAAAAAAAAGACTTGGACACTGCTTGAAAAGAAACATTTGGATTTACATTTCAGCAGAGTTGGGGGATGAGCAGGCAGAGGCAGGTGTCTCACTGTATCTGTACTTGTCTGAGACAAGTCAGAGCCAGACAGACTCAAGCAGGCTGTGAGCAGTATGATGCAAGGGCTTCCCCAGCCTGGATGCTTGAGAGCTTTGTGGGTGATCTGGGATCATGGGCAAAGTGCAGTGTGGAGATGGGGGCAATGCAAAGCAGACCTGTGGTGCCAATATTTAGGTATTTAGGTATTATATCAGGCAAAGTGTCAAGGTCAGTAGTGCCTCACTGAAATCAGCAGCTAGAGAGGACAATATGAAGCTACTTGCAGCTGGAATCCCAGCCAGCCCATCTACTTCTTTCCTCTTGATTACTACTGGCTTGTCCAAAGTATCATGTTCTTCAACATGAAATTCAATTGCAGTCCTTGCTTCCTTCTCCCTCTGTGGTGTCTTCTCTCTCTACCTCTCTCAGTGTTATCAGCCTTCTCACAAATGGTCTGAGTGTCTTTTTGCTCTTCTGGTTGATTCCATCTTGGAGGAAGAAGATGTACATTTTCCATCAGAAGGGCCAACACAGTACCAGGGCTATTGCAAGAGCTCACTGGGTTTATGAACTAGATTTTACATCAGAATTTTCCTTCATAATGCCTAAAATCTGTTTTGTACAGCATGCTTCCCATGCTCCTTGATAAATGTGAGCATGGTGAAGCCAGTGCTGTGGACACCATCCCAGTTCAGAATTTGCATCTTTAAGATACCTATTTGCACTATGGCATGTTTTTACATAGAGAAGGGCTTCTATTCATGCTGTGAACATGTGCTCATGGCCTGGATCAGACACAGCTGTTAAAAGGTATAAAACAGTTCTAAATCTGCACTTCATAGGTGTCTCCTAACACCAAAACATCCTTTAATATTTAATTCTTGAAGACTGAAAAAGGTCTGACTGGTCTGTATGACCTGAAATCTGAAGCCTCCATTTGTTTTTCAGGCTGCCTGTTTCGGACATGTCACTTGTAGCAATGTAGTTGATAGGGGAGCATGGTCTGTCTAAAGAAGCTGTAAACCATTTTATTTGACAAGAGAAAAGGCAGCAGAAAGCTTTGCAAGCTATGGATCTGTGGGGAGTTTGACTTTATTTGTATGCGTTTCCCTTCTTCTTTGCAAAACAATAATTTTTTTCTTTTATTACTTAAAGGGCCAATCTCTACAGCAGTGAAGAGATCCAAATGGATGCTTCAAGTTTTCCAGGCATTACATGGACTTTTCTCCAGATGGAAAAGATAAATTTGTACAAGAAAGTACTAAAAACTCTGATGGTAAGGAGAAAAATGTGGTGAGAAAAAATATGCTAAATGCCACTTAAACACAGAATTATACAATACTTTACCGGGGCCTCCCATCTTTGTCTTCAGGTCAAGCTGGGCTTGTTGACTACCACTTGGTCTTCTTCAGAAGTTTCTGGAAAATAAACAGTCTTCCTGTAAAACTGCATAGAACAAGTACCAGATACAGAGCTCCCTTCCCCCATCACCTTTCTGCACCAAAGACTTACTTAATGATTTACATTGTTCACAGAGTCATTCAAGCAAGCAACTGGAATTCCACCTGATTGGTAACGTGGGGTACCTCCTGCCTAAGCTGGTGTGCAAGCTGTTTGTCAGCTCTCCTAACATGTGAAGAGCTATATGGGAACTGTTGAGGTGGCTCTTGATTTTAAGGGCAATAATCTGTTTGGGTTTTATTTTTTGGTGATGGCATGAAAAAAAAAATCATGGATGATGCCATTAATACAGGGAGAAAAGTGAATGTAAGCACATCAACTCTTTATCCATCCTCAAAGGCACATGGTACATTGTCTCCATTATCAGACAAAAAACCTCAGAAGAGACAGAGATCAAAGGGTTAGCTTTTCAGTGATCTTGTCATGCGCCTTCTTAAATGATAATGTAAAGGTTTTAAAAAACATTTACCGTAATTTCTGCTAAGTGTCACAGCCTAGTGAACCATTAAAAGTGAAGCAGCTCACTGAACCGCACGGAAGTGAACAGATGGAATTCCACCCTCCCTCTGCTCCAGAGCCTCCTCAAACAATGCAAAGTCTTCTTTCAAATCTCCTCCTCTGAGCTCATTACCCACGGCAAGTATGTGGCAGGTTCTACCGCCACAAGGGCTGGGGCTTGCTTTACTCTGTGGCTGGGCTGTGCAGTAGAATTAAAAATAAAAATATGGTGGATTAAAAAAAAAACCTGTATGGTTTCTACATGTGTGCAGCCCTTTCTTTGTTCCTCATTTTATGCTTGGAGAAAAGGAGGACACCCTGATTTGAGCTTCCCGGGGCTTTATGGATCACCATCAGTCTTGTTTTCTCCAGACTTCGCTTTTTAAAAAAGTAATAATTTTCTTTGGGAACAGTTGTTTGCACCTCTCTAGTTCAGAATTTTCTAGAAAGAAATCTGTAGCCCTGCACTGTTGCTGCTGTTGCCCTTATTCCTGCTCCTCTTATATTGTCCTCTCTGCTTCTCTGCCTAGCGACAAGTAATTCTGCACAGGCATGATCTTGCACTCTCCCTGATAATTTTTTTAGAGCACTTTATGGGCTCGTGCAAATTCAGTTCATTATCACAGGGCTGAAATTTCCACTGAGTTTTGTGGGTTTTGTGAGCACAGTGTGAAACATCTCCTCAGGCCAGCTTACAGAAGAGGCTCCTAGGGGTCCTGCAAGCTCCAGTGGGGCATGCAAGTCAGTGGTGCAGCAGCTGAAGGGACAGGAGGCTGCGAGGAGAAGTGGAGGACACAAGGGTGTTTGATAGGTGTAGAGGGGATTCATGCATTAAAACCCCAGTTCCACTCAGGGCCATCCTCTCCCTCCTAGGAATCTCACTGATGGGTGCATGTTGGCATCCAAAGGATTGATATTGCTCATATTTGGACACTTGTCAGCCCCCAACCCTGAACTGCAAAGTCCCCATCTACAGTCTGTGGACTTGGTAAGGTTAATTTGGGTTGATTTAATTTTTGCAATGTATAACTGGACAATATAAACTGTTTTTCATCTTATCTTTGAAGCCGAAACCACAATTTCTGCCAGCCTGTGGGTTAAGTACACAATTCCTCTCTAACCTGTGCCACATTTACTCCTGTGTAAAACTCTGTTGAATATAATATTTTTCCTAACTCCCATGGAACCATGGCAGCATGGTCCAGAAGACATTCATGATCCCCTTCAGTCTATTCTCACTATTAGTCTTCATCATGGAAACCTGGACGTGGGGCTTACTGTGTGATTCAGTCATGAGAGGTCTTTCAAACCAAGACAAACAGAAAACATCTGTCTACAGATGTCTCTCATCCACACATGTTTTCAACATTTTACAAGCAGGTTTACCCATATAAGAGCTGGTGTCTCTCAAAAATCCATCATTTTTTATTGTAAACCTTGTGTTCTGAAGGTACCTGGTGAGAATATAGTACAAAATTTTTAGCTGAAGAAAAAAACCCCAGCTCTTAAATTGGGTCCTTTTCTAGATTCTGAGGCTGTTTGCTAGTTACCACTGCAGCACAGGAAAATTCACTATTTGGTCTTCAGCTTAAGCACACTGGAAAATCTGAAAATCTGATTGTCTTGCAGCTTAGGAGCTCAACACAAGGCCTACTTTGAACTCTGGTATCAAAAAGCACCCTAGTATCTTCGCAAGGTTGAACTAAGTAATTCCAGCCTTTCTGGATACTGGAGAAGATTAAAGTTCAACCTCATGGTTTGCCTGGCTGGTGATGTGGTCTGAGAAATAACAGGGCTGTGGGGAAGAAAGGAAGACTCTAGCACCTCCTTCCCTGGAAGCAGCAGCAATTCCCATCACGGGCTTTGTACAGCAGCAGGAGATGCTGCCAGCTGAACAACACATCCCTACAGGGGCACAAAGTGCTGCTCAGCCAGGCATGGCCAGACCTGTCTCTGCCTGGCTGGGCTCTCTGCTGACTGCAGCACGCTCTCACCAAGGGCATCCTGATTCTTCATGGGAAGAGGCAAAGTACCTCCCTCAGCACACTCACTCTACCCAACACGCAGCCTTTTGTTTTCCCCAGCTCCTGATCTCTGCCGAGACGATTTCCTAGGCGATTTCTTTGGTCTCCTCCCCAGGGTAAGATTTAGCCAGGTGGCTCTGGTCGTTCCACCACTGGTTTAGCAGCATAAAAAGGATGCTCTCTGGTGTGACAAACTGTAGCATTTGGGCGGAGATACAGAGGGTTTGCTCAGAAGTGTCAGCTGGAAACAGATAAACAGGGAAGGACTGAGTTGACTTACTGGGAGAGGTTACTGCCCTCAGCTGTGCCAGACGAGGCAGAGTCCCTGACAAAGTGTGCTTGAACATCTCTGATCCTTTGACTGTGCCCTTGGAGTAATTTTTATGGACTTAAGATGTACTTCTTCCTCTTAAATCTTCCAGACTTTCAAGTGAGAACAACCACCATGTCACCAGGGCAGACCCTGCACCAATTCTTCCACAGCCCCTTCTAAGTGCTCTTCAGCACTGCAAGAGTAGGATCAAACCCTTCTGCACCAGAGTTGTTGTCCTGGTTTCCAGCTGCTGTCAGCTTTCTTAAGGGCTCGCTCCCTGTATAGCCCTAATTCGTATCCTCAAATTCATATCCTCAAAGCCACAGGAACTGTGTACTGAATGAAAGCCTGAGCACTGGTCCTTTTATGTGTGGGAATAGATACGAATGAGTGCTCAGTGTTTCATTATCATCTTTCTTTTTTTCCCCTTCTTCTTCTTTTTTACCATTTACATTGCATGCATACACTTGAGCAACTTGGCTTCAGTCTTGATTGAAATATTTAATGGATATTATTCATTGTTGGTATTCTCTCAATGTTGTTCTCATTCATTTTAAAACTGCCAAACCTTCCCATTTTTCAAGGATGCCTGGCCTTTTAAATAAGGAAAGCATTTTGATACCTTTATTACATTTTTGAGGCCACATTAGCTTGTTTTTGCTATCATTTTGACTTTGATTCTAATAAACTGAATAGAAATGGCAGTCTCTCCATTTCTTAAATACTACATGCTTTTCCATTATTGTCCACAAACAGTTGATTCCAATCAACTTCCTTCAACTCATTCTGTCCTCAAAATTATTTCACTTTTATAACCATTCACAAATATTTTCAGAACTGTTTCCAATTTGATATTATAACCTAGCCCTAAGGGTTTATTATCTTCTATATTATTCATTTCACCTAGTTTCATTTCCTTGGATTAAGTCCAAAATAGCCCCTGGTCTTGTTGATTGCTCCTCAAACCGAAAAAACAGTTTGGTACTGCACTCAGAAACACGCATCCATCCTTAATGACTCCACTACTGCTATGCCCATCAATCTGAGTATAATTGAAATTCCACTGTAGTTACTGCCTCTGTCTTTTTGCAGTTTACCCCTTATCTATGTAAGTGTTTCCTGATCTACTGCTTTGTTTTAACCACTTCCCCAGGTGCGTGCCAGTTTTCAGATTGTTTCGTACCTTTAAGAGGTCCTTATTCATGCTTCACATTTGTCAGCTATTTGACAAGCCGAATGGAAAAGAAATAGCATTATAAGGAGCATGTTGTTACCTATTTTTGGATTTCCTCTCAGTGCGGGAGTGGTGCATGTCTCAGAGCATTTGCCAACTATGCCAAGAATGGTTACTCAGGTGCAAAAGAAAGCAGAGAAAGTAAATAGAGAGAAAACATTCCCCCTCCATATTTAAGCCATACATCTGCTTCTCTACATGCAGTTTTTCTTGGGAAATTCTGGCGGTAAAATAAAACAGGACATTTAGGATGCTTCAAATAGTACAACCCTCCTCCTGGTGAGCAAACCATGAGGGGGCTTCCTGACCCTAGCAATATTGCAGTGCCAGCAGAGAGAAACTACTCTTCCATTTCTTAGGCATACGCTGAGCCTTTGAGAGCCTAATTTGGCTTTTTATATAAGCATATCTTCCTTAAAAAGAATTTTGAGTTAGCAATGAGCCCTTTACACTGTACTTCTGAAGAAGGTAGAGCCTTTCACCTCATTTATTAAAAAAGTAAGTTTTACTCTTATGTGGCATGCTGAGATCTTGGGTTATTGAGATGGATGGGTAGAATAGTTTACTTCCAAACCAGCATAATCTCACTCATGTTATTGCTAAAGTGTGTGTGATTTTAAAGGGTACCTGGTGCTGCTGAGACTCACTGAAATGGAACCTTCACAGGCCTGAGGTCCCCTGAGCATTGAGCTTATCATTGAGGGGACTTAAGGGGGTTCAGAAGTTGCTTTAAAAAGCTGGGGCTCACTGGTGAGAATAGACATGGAAGAAAAATACAAAATGAGGTTTAAGGGCTGGAGAAACCTCACTGCATGTTGCTGCCCATGAGCAGAAAGCCTCTGGTGGAGGGCTAAGATGCCCAGCTGATTCTTATCTGAACATATCCAGCACACAGCCATGGGAAGAAGACATCAGCTAATCCAAAAAGGGATTCTGCTTCCCCAAGGGGCTGAGCCTGCCAAGCACTTTGCTCACTCCCTTCAAAAGGGAACCCAACAGAGGCTCACAGGGACGGGGTGACACAAAGAACCAGGTTCCTTTTGTATGGCCACCCCTACTTACACAGGGATGCTGCAGGTGTTCCCAGCGGGCAGCTCACACCAGGATGCTCCTTTCTCACTATCTCAGCACCTCTGGAAGTTTTTCATGAAAGGATTATGATGCCTGTTCATTTTTCATATGCCTGCCAGCTTAATATTCTATCTAACCCCACGTTTAGGCATCACCCATTCCACGGTGCATGTCTAGTGTTTATTTCAGTGCCTGTCAGAGACCCAGGGTTAAAACTATTGGAGGTCCAGATGACATCTGGCTTCTCAGCTCCTCCAGAATATTGGCTGCACTGTTTATCAGTGCATTATTCATCAAAACTGATGATGCAAAGTACAACATGCTGTCTGCAGCTCAGTGTAAGAGTGTAAAGAAGTTGGCAGAAATGCCTAGTGTTCTGTGAGCAGCATGTAATCAATAGTCTGGGTGCTTGTTCACTTTATGTTGATGACTATTCCCTCTGGTACGTCTTTGTATATTTTTGGGTTCTCTGTATTACCAGCTGTGCGATTTTTCTCTCTCTTTTCTTGATACCAGCCTTGATAGAACAGAAGGGGCAACCTTTTGTGCAGAAGGTGTCAAATCAAATAAACTATTTGCACAAAGCCTAGAAATGAGAGTCAGAGAAAAAAAAGATTTAATTGAGAATTTCCATGACAGATGATATTCTTTCTTTTATTTTCTCTCTCACTTTTTTTTTTTTTTTTTAAGAAAAGAAAAGAGATTAAATGTAATAGACGTAAAAACTGCATTAACTGTTGTTAAGATTTCAAACTGAATTCTGCTCTCCAGGTAAGGTACATCTAGCAAGACCCCAGAGATTTCAGTGAAGTTACTCCCTCTTAGACCAGTCTAACAGAGCAGAATGTGAATGCTTATCTTTAATGCAAGAACTTGCAAAACAATAATCAGATTCTCAGCTGGGGTAAGTTGGCAAGTTTCCATTAAAGTCAATGGACCTAGGCTGATTTACACCAGCTGACGATCTGCCCCAGTGTCTGCCATACTATAAACACACACAAGTCTCTGCTTATTTATTTTCACTGTTAGACCTGCATGTGAATTTGGTGCTACCGGAACTGAAGTACACTGGTAGGTGACTCTTACTGAAAAGGCATATTGCAGATAAGAATAGCATTATTTTTCTTACAGATCTTCCCTTAGCATGCATGTATCAATCTGCAAAGTCTTACTGTTCCTGTCCAATGCAAAAATTATAAGGGCAAGTAGAACTAAAAAAAAAGGTTATTTGACTTGTGACCCAAAGCAAAACAGCAGTGTTTGAAATTCTGAGATGGACACTTAGCATTAATTTTTCTAAGCAAAACAAAAGGGAGGAAGAGCAAAACGAAATCCTGCCACCTCATTTAATGGCAGATCTTAGAAAGTCTGTGTGATTTTTTTTTTTTCCAAAGGGCTTCACAAATGTGTTGGCTAGACAAATGAGGATCTGTGTGCACTGTGGCAGATGGGGGCTGCTGTTTGTCAATTATCTACCATTCTCCTAAAGCCATGGTAGTCCAAACCATGCATGGAATAGATATGATTGCTGCTAGGGCTAGACAGTGGGTCAGTTCCAGAGTGAGATTTATCCAATATGCTATAATTCTGATATTTGAACAAGAGTACTGATAAACAGTAAGTGGTGGTGTGGTTGTTTTGGTAATAGCAGCTCAGATATGAAAATAGGGGAATGTAAAACTGCAGCTTATTTGCTCCTTCAACAGAGGTCTTCTGTTGTGCCATCAAGACTGAGAAATGTTCTGTAGAGTATCTAAGAAAGAAATAAATGAGAGGTATGATGAGTTTCAGACTTGATGTTTTCGTCAGCAGTGTTACTGGGCTTGAAGCTGAAGCAACATTCATGAAGCTGTGTAGACTCAACAGGTACCAATCTACAGCTCTGCAGTCACAGCATGTGCTCTTCCTGCCTGAGACAGGAAAGTATTCAGTTCAGTCCTGTTGCTATAGCTAAGTAACCTTCCAAGGCTAACTAACAAATTCAGGTCTTAAGGGCTCATATGGAGATATGAGGAATATCAGGGGATCTGTCTTGTACCTACGTGGGCACTTGGAGACATTTCTTCAATAGGTGCAGAAGCCCCACTGTTGGGACCAGAGAAGGTGATAGGATAAAAAAAAAAATACCCCATTGAAAAGGAAAGGAAGAAAAGAGATTTTGTACTTAAGAAGATTCTGAGCATTGGGTCAAAAGACAAACTGTCCTTGAGGATATGCAAGACTGAGGGAACATAGGTTATGCTGGAGTTGGTATCTCTGCCTTGGCTCTATTCCACATGCTTTCTGCAATATGTGGAGTATGTCCTGGAAGCATAATCTTTCCTAGAGGAGAGTTCTGATTAGCTCGTCAGACTGACCTGCTCATCTTATTTGTCTCAGTTCAGTAGGCATGCTGCTAAGCTCAGGCTTTTTGGATCTCTCTGAGTCATGGGGTGCTCTGGCACAGCAGATCTTGTAGGCTGGGAGTTAAAGAAGTGACAGTGCTAGAGGCAAGTGATTTTTGAGAACCACAGACGAGAGGAGGAAATAAAGAGTGAAAGTGGGTCACTATTGCTATACACCGGTGTTCAGATTTGATTTTGATCACAGTCTGTCACCAAATTGTGCACATGTAGCCTTGTCCCTCAGGGAGCTATGGTACCAGAAGATCTTGCTGTGGGCAAGAGGAAGGAAGCAGTGTTATTGTGGTTACCCATAAAACATTCAGCAAGACAGAATTTTATTGCAGTGACTGTTTTGCCTGGATGCAGACTGCAGGATTTGGACTGGAACAGTAAAAGAATTTGCTTACAGTCATGTAACAGGTCAGGAGTTGTGTCAGGACCAAGAACATGTGATGTGGCATACCGTCCCATAATCATTAAACCATTTGTCACCCCTTGCTCCTGTACTTTTCAGTCTTTCAAAGGCTGAGCACACCTTTGACAAAGTCAGATGACAGGAAGCCCATCATGAGCCCTGTAGCCTGTAACCAATGGTCCATGTCTGTATACTCCCATGATTGTCTCCTCCTTGCAGTGTTTGCTGCTCTTCGGTGAACCCCTAGTTCTGAGTGACATGATACCCCTCTTCGTACCTACTCTTCCTTTCCAGGACACATAAATGACAGAGATTTTAAGAAAAATGACTTCTGAAATATCCTCATTTGCCTCTCAGTTGGCAACAGAGCCATGCGGGGATGCTTAGGTGTTCAAAATACTTCTTATTCCAAATAAATATTAAAATTCCCAAACCAGGGTGCTTGCTGACAGGTGTAGGGTTGGATTGTTTTCATTTCTTACAGAGGGACATTTTGGAAGAGTTCTGGTTTGGCAAAGTGCTTTGCAGATGTCTTGCCTGGTAGACTGAGGGATCATGGAGAAATGGGTAGTTTTGGGAGGCTGTGGATTCACACAATCGGAAAATAAAGCAAGGAGGCTAGTAGAGACTTCTAGGGCATATTTCATGGGAGGATACAAGGTTGTAGAAATAATATATTCCAGTGGAAACCTGCTCTGATGGTGTTCTGGTCACGTACCGGTCAATATAATTTCTTCCAAAGCTCTTGTGGCAGCAAATAAGACTCCAACATTGCTGTCCGACTGGCACAACATACTGCATTGTCAGGCTCACTAGAGAGCCCCATCAGCCTGGTTTGGAGAGCCAAAATTAATTGTCACCCCCTTTTTGTATGCAACCTGCATAGCTCACCAGGGCGACACCCTGCACCTGGCATCATTCTCCCATTCTGTGGGAATGTGGGTTTTCCTCAGCATCACAGTACATCAAGGATTCCCAAGTCCAAGTGCGGACTGGGCTCTCCTGTTTGGGTGGTGAAGCTGGCTGGGTGGTAGGACAAACTGAGACCATGCTTCAGCCTGAGCCATGGACAATTTGTACGTCCCAGCAGCTGCATCAGCCCCTCTGCCACGAGTGCCTTTGATTGCCTGAAGTTTTGAAGGCTTTTCTTTGCAAGAGGTTTTGTAGACACTCAAATAACTGGAAACAGACTCAGAAGGATGGATGAAACATTTGTCTTCGTACCTGTGATATCCTGCCTGAACCTTTCTGTTTCCCAAAAGGGGCTCTCTGCACCACGTACCTGAAAACATTTTCTCTACTTCACAGATTTCCAAATTTGCCAGGGTTAGAAATATTGGGCTGGTGCCTTGTACTAGGGATGGGAGTACAGACTATCTCACATACCAGCTCATGCACATGCATGGATGTATGTAGGCACACAAATCCTCCAAGTCAATGATATCTTGAAGGTCTACTAGGGTCATAGCTGTTTCCTGAGAATTTAGTAAAAGGTAGTAAAAAAAGGATATTCCTTTCCACAGACTTCTTGAATGCAATCTGAGATAAATTTAGAGTAAAGAACAGTAGAAAGAAAATGTTTAGCTTTCTGGGACTACAACTGTCAGCTTCCACCCCAGATCTCCCACCTGAGCTAGCATTTACTGTGGCTCAGCACTTAAGCAAAATCCCAGTGTCAGGATTTACCAGTTTTTGCCAGTTGCCAAGAAGGGTCTGACCCCATTTTGTTTCTGTGCTCTGTCCACTGCCTTCTTATTAATTTCTGTCACTTGCTAGGGAAACCTCTACCTGATGCCTGGCCTGTAGGCAAGGGACCCCTTCTACCACTTCACCTTCTTGCAAAGCTGATGGCCACACAGCAACAGAGAGGTGCACATCCCCTTCCCCAAACACACATCTCTTGTTCTCATCTCTTCTGAAGCTCTCCTCCACTCCTGGCCCAAGGGAACCCATCTGCATCCTGTTGTACTGACCAGGCTTTCTCCCTGTCATCCCAATAGGGAGATGGGGTCTCCAGCAGCTTCTCAGCAGCTCTGCCATCCTCTCTCTGTCCTTCTGCCCTCCTCATCCTAAACTCATCTCTATGTTGTGTTTTACGAGTCCACCTCCAGACTCAGAAAGTCTAAAGAAAAAGAAAGCTGAAAGGTTGTTTTGTTCTTTTTAAAATTTTATTGTGCATGACATCAAATTTTGAACTCAATCTCAGTGCATCTCCTGCATGGTATAACCAAATCGCCTAGCCACTAATTACATACACTAATTCAGCTCCAGGTGAGGTAAGCATCAGTTTCCAAAGGAGTGTTTCCACATGTATTCTAAAATGAAAATGAAGCTATTATTGTTAGTAGACATGACCAAGATTTAAAAATTATCACCAAGAGATATCTGCTGGCCAAATACTCACAAGGATTTTAATTGTTAGAAAAAAGCTGGCAACGCTAATTATCAGTATTATGATGTCCACAATTTTGGGTCAAATCTTAAAGTGTAAAGAGACGCAGCTTCAAAGTGGGAATGTGACAATGAATTGAATACACATGGAGCATGGTCCTCAGAAAGTGACCTTTTGGGTATGCTTTGTCCAATTATTTTCTGATTATCTAAAAGTTTGTAGACTTTTTTTCTTTTATGCTACTAGTAGTATTAGTATGACTTACTACCAATAATAATGTATCTTAGAGCCTGAAGTCAGGTCATCTATCTTGGTGATATATTGAAAAGACCTGTAGGAAAAAGAGTTCATACATAGAATTTTGCTGCAGAACAAAGATTTTTGAGGGGAATAGTGATTTTGAGTGACCAAGGTTTGGAAAGTAAAATTCAGTTAAAAAACCAAACCAAAACAAAAGTGTTGATTTAAGACACTCACTAATTTGATCACTACTTCTTTCAGAAAATATTAGTCTACATTTCCCAAGAAGGGAGGACATAGTTTCTACACTTATATTTTCAGGAACTTTGCCTATGATTAAATAATCTTATAATTTCTTATGTAGGAGTGAAATTGCATAAGAACAATTCAGTCAGCAAAACCAAACAAAACCCAAATCCATTTGAAAGGCTTCTGCTTTCAGTGGCATAGCTATGGAATGAATCAGCATTAAAAAAGAAAGAAACCTGAGATCCTTCTTTTTTTTTTTTTTTTTTTTTTTTTTCTTTTTAAACTAATCGTTTTGGATTATCCACTTTTTTAAAAAGCATCTGCACATCAATTACTCATGCAGTTTTGAATGCCATAATCTCATTTTGTGACCAGGAAGTGAAATCCAAATGTCATCCAATTTTATCAGTAAATGACATTATGGTGCCTTGTGCTAGATATTGCACTTTATCAAAAGCTCCTCAGGTTTTAAAATTTTGTTTTATAAACACAAAAAATATGAAAGAAACAAAAGGTATAAAGATTTATTTTATAGATTTGTCAGAGAGACATTTGGTTTTATCAGAGATGGGGAAAAGACAAAGGGTTTTTAGTTCACTTTATAAATTCACAATATAAACTCAGTGTTGGGCAGTAAGTGTTCCAGGCACAATATTTCACACATAGAGTTTTGACACGTGCACTCAGCTATTTTCAGCTGCAGATCCGTAGACACTGTTCTGAATGGGCAGAAATGAAGTCTGCTAAAGGCATGGTGGAAAATTTATCCCTAAAATATTGATTACTTCCCTGGTTGTTAAATCATTATTAAAGCAGGTTGAAAACACGTTTGCAGCCTCTTCCAATACTACTTGTGTCACAAATGACATCACTTTTTAACAAGATGGATGTTTCCAATGCTGGGCTCAGAAATGCCAAGTGGAGTTAGCAACTTTAAAAAAAAAAAAAAAAAAGCATTTTGCTGTTTATTCATGATGACAAGTGCTTCTCATACTGCACTTTCATACTGCTGGCCTCCATAATGTGGCTGCAGTTTTCTTTTAACTTGCAAGTGCCAGGGCAGCTCCAAGGAGGCAAGGCAGAAGAAAGCTTGGCAGGGCACAGCCTGGTGAAGCATGGTGGGGGGCTGAATTCCACCCTCCCCATCGCTCCAGTCCAGTGAGCTGCATCCTTCTGAATGCTCCCTATGCTGTGGCCACCAGAATTACAATAAAAATATTTGCAAAGTGCTCTTGAGTTGTCTGAAGTAAGGAACTTCACACAGAGAAGATGCCTGGCAAAAATCTTAAAGCCCTTAAAAAACAGTAGTGCACAGCAGATGCTCACATTCAGAAAAGCCTCTCTTCTGCTGTAAAGAAAGAAACAAATAGACACAAGCTTTGCATAGGAGATGATTTGCTGAAATAGGATCAGGTGGTCATATTTCTTTTCCAAGCACTGGAATTACGTGAAGAGCTGTGATTTCCCAACTCTGGTGTACAACCACTGTAGCTGCCCCATTTCTGTTGCAGGCAAAGTGATGTCTCTGGAAAAATATTAAAGAAGCATAAAAACTCCTTTATCCCTTTCTAAGGAGCAAAGAAGTGATCACTGTGTTGTCTTTAGCATCTTTAACATTTTTATTGTCTCTCATGACAGTAAGTAAGTTGGCCAGGAGCCTAAAGAAGGGGATTCTCTTCTCAAGCCGTGTCTGACCCTCTGCTTGCTTTGCTCTTCCTGATCCATAGGTAACCAAAAAGAGATGGAGCAAATAACCTGTTCTCTCAATTGACAGGCACAAGGGAGATGTAATTCCAGTTGCTTGACCTTCTGTATAAGCAAATGGAAAGGGACAGAGAGGATCCTTTAAAGCACTAAGAAATTATGAGTAAGTATAAAAGGCTCCTTCAGGAATTACTCTGCAGTTAGGACTTGTGGAATCTTTTGGTGGTTGCCTGTTAGACTGACTCACCAGCAGTGGCCTTAAAATGCCTTCCAAGGTGCCTGCAGCAGGAAAAGTGTTTGTAGGACATGGCAACCAGCTGTTAGTCAGATATTTGTACTGCAGGCTCCCTTACTGCCCCTGAAATGTACAAGGTTTTATAGGTCTACCTTAAAGTGATGTTTTCTTCTTCATTTGACCCTTAGTGTTTATTGTCCCAGGAAGGAACTGCAGGTCTGTTTAGTGTTCAGTGATTTATACAAGGTCCTGGGGAAAGACTCATAGAAAAAAAGACAACAAAAATATTAAGCACTATGAAAAAGAGCAGAAGCCAAATGAATATAAGCAAGGTGCTTTTAAAAGGGACTTTTTCTTATGGCTGAAGACAAAGAGGTGAGAGAAGATGCCTTGGAGCAGGTATTGTTGCTCTTTATGTGTTGCAGTGGGAAATCAAATTTACAAGAACAGTAGGAAGGGTGGAAACAGTGAAACCCCAAGCAACATTAGTATATGCAGCTGAGCCACAGCACCCAAGAGACCAGAATCTGGGTCACAGCCTTGTGTTACCTTACAACATGATGAAATGGCCTCTGAGAAGCACAACTGGTGACCAAAAAGCAAGGAGAGAGGAATTGGGATACTCAAAAGCCTCAGGAACAGCACTGCACTTTCTCTCTCTCTAAAGGGCATTTGAAAACTAAAGCAAAGCCCTGAAAGAGAAAGGTGTCAGGAAGGGAACATCCAAACCCCTCCTGCTCCCAGTATAACACATTTCCAACTATTTTTTTTTTAAACACAACATCATACAGGCTAAAGAACACTGGCTGGATTTGTTGAATGTTTTTTGATATGCGGCCATACAACTTAATGAACCTGTGAGAGTCATTTACCCCCTGATGCTGTCCCCAGTTGGAAAGCTGTTCTCCCACAGACAGCTGACACATCCAGAATCTCTGGTGGCCCACAGTGGCAGCCTCCTGAAGGGCAGAGGAAAATGTATGGGAGATTTCAGCAAGATTCTGTTGGCACCATATTGCCTTTGTGTGTGCTTCTCCTCCATCCCCAAATGGGAAAACTTGTTATACTCATTCTACTTTTATCAACCAATTTTTTCATCATCCCTCCTGTTGCAACTTATTCTTGCTGTGGTTTTGGCTTTTTGGTGTGTCTTGCATCAGGTATCAGACTTTATGCCTTACCATACTTGTCTGTGTGTATAAGGTACATGCATTTTGCCAAAGCATGACATGAGACACAGAGGCCATATCTAAACTAACTTTGTTGTGTGTGCTTTAGCTTGAATTCAGAATCAAGAGCCATAGGGCAGTTGTGTCCATTCAGCACTGAAGGACTGAGCTAACATGGCGAGTATGATATGACATAATTTTTTAAAGAACCTAAATGTCTACACCTACCTTAGACTTTCAGAGGAACTAGAATCACTCAGCACACCTGGAAGGAGAAATATGTTGATATTGTAATGAAGTCTCTGAAAGAGCCAGGATAATAGCTCTGACAGTAATTTTTTTCCTCATTAACACTTCCCTACCTTACCTCACTGTGCAGGGAACACCAACCACGTCTTGCCAGACACAGCACACACTCTTCTTTGCCCCAAACAAAACCTGCAAAAACAAAACAAAAGAGCCTATAATTGTATATATGTATTGAAACATAAGCTCAAAGCTGACCTATTCTTACAATTCAGTTTTACAGCTATTTTAATTAGCAATAATAAACCATCAGGTTTGCCCAAGGCTTTCTGCCTCCCGAAGTTTGCCTGTTTCCTTCAAGCCATCCTCTGCTCCCGTTATCTCCTGACCTCAGGGTGACACAGTTCACAAACTGCTCCTGCTGCAGTGCAGGAGAGGCTCTGTGATTTTCCAGCAGAAGCTATTACCAGAGCTCCATCTCCAGAAAGAAGTGCAAGACTGTAAAGGAGTTTTTCATCAGCGTGCCTGGGCTACTGTGTTCGTTCCCTTTGTACAAAACTGTGTTGTCCTCACTCCTCTCTCCCAAAGCCTGTGTGGGGACCAGTTGCACTCTCTTGCACATCTCTCTGATGCTCCTAAAACCCACTTCTTTGTTTGTTTGGTTTTTGGGGTTTTTTTTTCCTCCCTTTTTGGTTTTTTTTTTCTTCTTTTTTCTGTTGTTGCAATTACAAGAAGTTCTCACCTGCATCGTGACTCAACAAATATTTTGCTTTTCTCCTATCCCTCTTTCCTCTTTATCTTAACCTCATGCAGGACACCATTGTACCTGTCCCCTCCTGCTTTCCCACTGTGGAGACACCTTCAGTTCTCCTCACTTAGGTGCTTCCACTGGCCCTCTTACAACTGGATCTTCAGGTCCCATTTTCTCCTAGACCTTTTTTACTTGCTTCTCCCTGAAGTGAAGTATTAGTGATTTTCTACCACTTGTATATTCCTTCCATCTTTCCTTCCTCTGGCTCACTCAGATCTGGCTATCCACTCCCTCTTCTTGAAGATCCTCTGCTTCTCTCATGTATCACTTCTGTCATTGTGGTGATATAATATACACTGCAGAACTAATATTCAGCAGAGTCAGGACCTTTCCCAGAAGAAACCTGTTATCTTCATTTCTGCTGCCTGCTCCTTGGGGTGGGCTGTGTCTACCTTTATGTCTCTAGACCATCATCCATGCTGTCCACATGAAATCAGAAACTAAATACATTTTATGTTTCCCACTGAAATTTTGTCCAGCTTTGTCTCACACTTAAACTATTGTATGGAAGCTGAGAGACTTGGGCATCATATATGCAATGGCAAAGTTGAGCCTGGAAGATAGTGGTGGTTTTAATTCAAGCTTCCATTCAGGGATTCTGGACAAATTGTGATGTTGCCCTCACCAGATGTGCCAGGAAAACTCTGTCCTGGACAACTCTCAAGCAGCTCACATCAGTTCATCACACAGAGTGAGGTCAGCTTCACAGGGTCTCTACTGTCTACACTGACATTCCCAATCCTCACAGGGAAACTCAACAGCTCTGTTCTGATAGAGGTGCTAGAAAGGGTTAATTCTGAACTGCCTGTGATAGGGAGACTTCTTTGCAAACATTGCTGACATTTCATCACTGGGATTTGTCACAAGACAAAATAAGATAATATTTACCCGTTTAAACACCCTGAAGAAGTGTCACTGGCATCTCTGTGCTTAGGGGCTGCATTAGTCTCTCTGCTACAGATCTTGTTTTTACAGATTAAGAACATCCACAGAAAGTTCTGTATGCACGGCTGAAGCTATTTAAGAACTGTGTTTTGCAGGAAATGTAGAGAAATATGAAGCAGCACATGAGAGAGGATAGTAACAGTCAGAAAGAATTAACAAACTACTCCCTTAGAAAAATAAATGGTCTTCCTTTGGCTTAGATAACCTACACAAGAGGCAAGTTGGGGCTTTTTAGTACTTTACTGCCTTTTGCATCCCTACACGCAGATGAATATCAAGGATTTAGAGTGGGGGTCAGGTTGGGGTGAATAGGTGTTTCAAATGCAGGTTTCTAATGCACTTTGCCTTGTTCTGTACCTGGTTTTCCAAATGGAAATCTTGTCTGGAAGTGAAACAACTCCAGGCTGTTATAGCTGAAAATTTTCTCTGACTTGTACTGCACAACTAGAGGGACATGAGGACAACTGCAAAGCAACTTCTCTTAGGAGCTGCTGGGGAGAGGGGCTGTAAAGTAAGGGCAAATGTTGCCCTAATAATTTTAATGGCTGACATTTAAAGCACGATATAAATTTAAAACAAACAAAATCAGCTAAACCAATACAATATAATCTATGATTTGTAAGTGCTGTTGCTAGTTACTCTTTTTGTGCAACTACTGTAAAATGACAGCCAGCCCAGGCTAAGTTAATGCCAAAAGATGGGTTTGTGCTCTGAGCTCTGCTATGCCTGAGCTAATCTTCTGGGTAGGAAAAGCATAAATACTACAAGTATCCAAGAATAAGTAACGCATGTAAGTTTTCAGCAAGGAGATAATGAGACAAGTTCACCAGTTGGCTCAGCCTTACTGATCCAGACACGGCTATGACTCCTGGCAGACACAAGGATGAGATAAAAGCAGCAGGTCAAAACTTTTAAACTAATAGATCAGAAAAGGGGGATGCACCCGCCTCAAAATAACATAAGCTGTCCCCAGCCACAGGGAGGACTCAGCTCTCCTTCTGAGTCCCCTCGGGCCCCCCCCTGCAGGCAGTACCAGAAGCAGGGGAGGGAAGCTCATTCTGGGAAGTCATTAAGTCTTATTTTCTCTGACAAGCATTAGGACCACTGTTTGATCTTTGATTTTGGGAACTGAACCTCAGGCCTGTAAACCTCACTAGGCAACAGTCATGGGCTGTGGTGATCTGGATAGGTGCCTATAAGCTGATAAAACCTTTAACTCTGTGTTCTGCTTAAATAGTCCCAGGGGGAAGTTACAGATCAGGATCTGACACTTTTGGCTCCAAGGGAGAAATTTTCTCTTGGTGCCCAAAAATGGATCAGTCCTGCAGCACCCTAAAACTACACCCCCTGCTCTACAAGAAGGCTGGATGAGGAAGTCCCATGGCCATGTAGACAGGTGGAGATGGGCTACGAGTAGCAGCATAAATAGCATGGTTGTTAGTGGAAGTGTCAGAAGGACCCTCTTTCTAGCCAAACATGATATGGTTGAGCCCACCTGTGAGGGTTCAATAGCCATGAGGGTCTGTGTATCTCCAGCAGGGGCTGGAGGAGGGGTTATGCAGCTGCACACCTCCTTCACTTTGATCTTGGTTATCTGATATGAACCAGTGCCTCCCTGTCCTCCCAGCTTTGATGCACAATACCCCCTGACTCTGTAGGTCCTGATGCAGACACATCACCTACACGCCTTATGTAACCTCAGCCCTTGAGATCCATCACACAGGGCTTTAGCAGGGAAGGAGCTCACCTTTCTCATCCAGGAGGGAAGCAGGGAGTAACACCATGCCCAGATGTCATGTGTGCCTTGTGAAAGCAGAGCAAAGTCTTCACACAGCTGCAGAATCACACTGGATTAGCAAGGAGGACCTTGCAAGACAGGATGTTGTGGGAAGAAGGAGATCTGTGTAGACCTGGACTGGACAAGACAGAAGCTCAGAGCTTATTTCTCCAAGAGCCAATGCAGGACTCAGGGCACTGAAAGGCTGTGCCAGAAGACAGGAGAGAAGATAGAGCCTTTAGTCTCTGGTCCATGAGTTCAAACTTGGCCCATGGTGGCAGACACTAATTGCTATTTCTGCATGATGGGTGTTTGTAACACTGCCTGGCGGGCTCAGGCCAGCCCTGACGGCCAGAAATCTGCAGCGAGACAGAACTGTCATTAAAACTCCTGGAGGCTGGGGAAGTCCCTGCAAGGGTGTTGGGACCTGACACAGCCCTCTGGGATGGATGTGAGAGGCTCTTGCAGGCCTGTGCTGTGGCTCACACCACACTCATGGCAGGGATAGTCCTGCGTAGAGAAGAGAGAGATATTTGTCCTACCATCAGTTCACTAAATGGTGCAACAACCAACCAGTGCCCCTCTCTCTAGGGAGACACCCACATTTTAACAGCTGCACAGGCACCCCTCTTTCATGGATATCAGTGACGTACAGAGGATAAACAGACACAGGGGATGGCAAACCTGGAATGGTGACAGTGTGGTGTGGGGAGGAAGGCACTCTGCAAAAATTAAGTGCTTGGCTGATGTGGCTACTGGGGCACAGCTGCTCAGCAGGCAAATGGGTGAACAGGGCCCAGTCTTTACGACAGCTACACTCAGTAAGGTCAGGTAGGACAGCTGGAGCTGCCTCCTGTTTCAGGTCACACCACCCTATTGCTAATCATATAATGGGTTAAAACCATGTTCCAAGTCAGTCTGGTAACTGGGGTAGAGTTACCAGAGTGGGTGGGTGAGTTAATTTTTATTCTTGGTGTTTACTAGGACATAGTAACAAAGAAGACACAATAGGCTAGTGCAAGATGTCAGCCTTTAGATTCACATGGCTTTGTCCTTAAACAGGAAAGAATTTTTTTTAAGCACGACTGACACCTCAATATATATCAAAGGACACCCTGAATGGTCATTGCTATCTCAAATGAATGAGTGTCAGTACCTCACATTGTCAAAAGGAATTATGCACAAAACCAGGGCGTTTGAAAGCTGAACTTCCCTTCAGTTGTGGGATTTGGTGGAGCTGAGGAACTGGTAGCAATAGGAAATAACTCCGTGTGGTGTTTTACATGGGCATGTTTGAATTACGCATAGAAGAGCCTTCCATTGTTCACCTTGCTAGTGTGAGTACATAATTTTCCTGCTGTCTTTTCCCTCCCTTTTGTTCTTTTCAGCTATTTCGTGATTAACACTGTCTGGGGAAGAATTTCAGTATTTTCTCTGGTTTAGCAGGATGTGAGTGAGGTGGTGCTGCTGCATGAATCTTTTAAAAGCAGCCTAAGAAATATTTAAGACCTTAGTCTAGGAGGAACAGCTCTCCCAGGCATAATTTTTGGTGCTGGTTGCAGCAGGGAGCGTATGCTGTGAGGAAAGTATTATTTTTCTAAATGGAAGGTGTCAGATGGTCACGCAATGTGACTGCATGTTCGAGATCACTGCCTCCCATCTGCAATTTGTGACGTGTGAAAGATTCTGCCCAAATGTGCTCACCAACTGGAAACCCTCGGTACTTTTTTTTTTCTTATCAGGAGAGACCAAGATAACCAATGGTTTTACAGATCAGGGATCCTATCAAATTAATATCATTCTAGGATAAAATCTGCTTTAAATACAACCACTAAACTCCAGCAAAGTTAACTAGTATATACAAGTTCAATCAATTGATTAAAAATCCCTACTAGTAAAACAAAAAAATATACATAGATTTTTTTTTTTCAAGGAAAGTATTCTGCTCCTATCTTTTAACCCAAGGCTTAGTATAATGCATGACAGTCTTTTCCAGCACTAATTAATGCCACCTAATTATAACACTTCCTAGGCTCATGCCAGGCATTAATATACTGGGGATAGTTTCTCCTTGTCCGGCTTCCCGCTGGATCAAACAAGATGATTGCTTTTTGCTTCTCTCTGCTGGTTACATGGATGCCACTGTGGCAGGGGCAGAGGCTTAGCAAAGATTATTTGCCTCCAAAGAGCATTTGCAGCCTACCAAGAGGAGAAGGCACTCTGGACAGGGGTGGTGGCCAATGCCAGCCCCTCCACTCTCTCTAGCAAGGAAAAAACATCCAAGGGGTTATGAGCCAGTGAGTCAAACCTCAGCTGTGCTGATGGGGGGGAGGGTAGGTGGCAGATTTCCTCCCCCAGATTGTAGGGTTCCTGATGAAAGGTTCAGGGCCTGCATGGAGCAACATAGTTACGTAGCCTATTGTCAAGTGTCCTATTTCAGACACGACAAAAAATGGGGCTGTGAGGCAGTAGTCAGGCTACCTCAGCATCCCATCTGGCCCCATTGCCCTCAGCTTTACCACGGAGCAGTGTTTGGTAATAGATCTACAAGATGCTTGCCCACCACAGGGCTATGGTGTGGATCACCTGGGATTTATAAATGCCAGACCACCCCAAACAGGAGTACTTGGTGGGTTCAGGGCATGGCCATAAACTTCCCCCAGCCAATGGAGCATCCTCCAGTATTTTGTGGCTTGTGCTGACAGCTACCAGAGCAGAACTCCTCTCCTGTGAGTTACTATTTTTGATGATCAATAAGTTAATTGCATTTAATTTCCCTTCTTAGTTCAGCCAGGAGGTAACACAGCAGGTATCTTTGCCAGCTCCCCCAGGAAGAGCAGATGTGGTCATGATTCAGCAATGGGTGCCTGTCCAAGGAGGGGCTGCTGACCAAGGCTGTGTGATGAACAGCACTGATTCAGATGTGGCTGCAGCAGTTTGCATGCAGCAGAGCTATCTGTAACCTCACCGTTATACACTTGGAGTAGAATAGGAGAAGGAGAGATTTGTACAAGTTGATCAAAACCTTTCCAGGAAGATAGAATCTTGCTGATATGCCACAGACCTGATTAAAATTATGAGCAACTGTTATTGGTACCAATGTTAATTATATATTACCTGTACCATCTCCCATCACCATACAGACAGACTTCAGGGAGCTGTTTTTAAAAAAGACAGTGAACAAAGTGCAGGTGAAAAGCATATGAATAAGTCCTTCATCTGCTGAAGAGCTATAGCAAAGGTGGTGACAAAATCTGCTCTGCGTTGCCTCTTGAGTGGCCATCACACCAACCGGGAAAAGAGGGAAGATTGTGTCTCTTTTTTTTTTATGTCTCCACTAGGAGAAATACAAAGTACTAGCTTATGGGTATGGGCATCTTTATCCAAGCACTGGAGTGGAAGGTCTCCTGAGTCAGGGAACCCCTCTTCATAGCAAACCATGCCAAATATACCCTCTGAGCTCTATCTTGCTCCAGTTTAGCAGGCAATGACCTTTGTTCAGTGGATTAAAGGTACCTTCTTTTTGGCTAGAAACCCTCCTGACCAACCCATAGGCAGATGTGCTTCCGCCTACACAGTTCTTTAGATTAAAGTTCTCTTTTCCTTTCCCATATTCACCTTTTTTCTTGCCTTCTGGATGCTCACAGACATAGGGAAAATACCTCTTCAGAGCCTTTGTTTTTTTACACAAATTAATTCCTTCTGGTCTTGTATAAGAAAAGGTCCTCAGTCCCTTGACCAGCCTCCCAGATCTCTGCACCTGCCCAGACCATGCTCCTTTTTAAAAATCATCTCACTATTTCAGATGATGCCTTTACCTTGCTCAGTGGATGTGCATTTCTTTGTCTGTTCTTATCTGCTATCTGGTATCTAAACCCATCAACATTCTAAGTTGCATGGCTTCAACACGCTGTTTGTTTTTCTGTAGTCACCCTTTGATGTACTAGCACAAGCCCTTCTCTTCCCCAACCATATCTACTTAATAAAAATCCAGTTTACTGTAAAAAACCCACTGAAACCCTAAAACTTTTCCAACCAAGAGAAATGGAGAGCTTGCTACAGACTCTTCAAAATGAATCCGAAATAGAGCCAGTTTTCTAAGGTATTCAGGCATGGAGGAAGATTGAAACCCTACGATATTTCTGTGCACACCTTCCCGCACTTAGCTTGAAGCTTGCCTTACTCAAGCTTGCCTCTTGCTGTCAGTCCATGAGTATCAGGACCCTGGAGAGTTTGCTCTTAAAAGAACTTGCAATACTACAGCTACAAGAAGAAGTCTCTGCCATGCTCAGCTCTGATTTAGCAAATCAATAACTTACTCAAAGCCTTCCATCCATCATCCTTCTCTGCTCTTGTGCCATAGGAAGTGATGGCAACTTTCCCACCATATTTATTCTTGCTTTCTCCATAATTACTTCATCTTTTGTCTCATCTCTCTGCTGTAGCAGCCAGGTCACAAGTAGTGCTGGTGGTTTCTCTCAGGCAGCCATTGGACCACCATTTCCCTCAGGGTTGCTGAGCAAGGGGCTTACTCTAAATAACAAAAAATGCAGTAAATATATTTTTTTCAGCATTCAGAGGGAAACAAGTAAAATGAAAAAAAGAAAAATACCAATTGCATTCCAGGGGCTAGAATCTGGTAAGGCATTTTCCAATAAACAAAGACTGCATTATGGAATTCTTTTTTAAGTCTGAAACAAAACAGCAGAAGTTTTAAAAGCCCTAATGAAAAACCCTAAGCAATAGCCCAATGCTAAGAGTCTGTCACCTACCCTACCCCAAAATGTGGAGAGCTGAACTGGGAAGTGACCAGAACATCCCCAACTGTTACATGCATGAGGCAAGAAGCTTGGTGGAGATGGCTTTGAAGGAAGGTTTTGTATTGTTCAGAGAGTAACCCAAGCATGGCGAGGCTGGAATTCCATCTGTTCAGCTCTGCTCAATGAGCTGGGTCACTTTCAATGGTTCACTAAGTTCTGACTATCTAAAAAGTACAGTTATTATGCTTTTAAAATCTGCAGTTGCATGGCAAGATCACCTTACTGTTTTTTTCCTCTGTCACCCTTGAATTTTGCATCTCTGAAAGAGGGCTGAGTCTTGTAAGTCTAGAAGCTGGGTCATGTGTCATAGGCAATATTTGGGTTTCTGGAAAAGAGATGTGAGCAAGTTTTGCTCATTAATAAACACCCTTGTGTCAGAACAATGCTTGGCAGCACTTTGTTTCCTGAAGAACTAATCTCTAACTTTGGGGAAAAAATGACCTTTCAAGATTAAACTTTGCTTTCTAGTCCTCATGGAGCTCTGTCTGCACTCTGGAGACTGATCTCTGGCTGCTGTGGAAGACAGGAAGTATTTGGATGGACTTTTTTTCACAGTTGTTCCTGGTTACAGTGAGAACAGCTACAAGAGCAGTGGAAAGACATGGAATAATAATGTGTTTGAGGTCCAAAAAATCAACTTGCTGTGCTCAGTTCTGAGCCCCTTGCTACAAAAAAGACATCAAGTTGCTGGCACAAGTTCAGAGAATGGCAACCAAACTGGTGAAGGGTCTGGAGATAAAGCTCTGTGAGGAGAGGCTGAGGGAGTTGGGAATGTTTAGTTTGGAGAAGAAGAGACTGAGAGAAGACCTTCTGCCTTCTACAATTACCTGAAAGGAGGCTGTAGTGAGGTGGGTGCTGGCCTCTTGTCTCAAGTGAATAATGATAGGACTAGAGGAAATGGCCTGAAGTTGCACCAGGGGAGGTTTAGGCTAGATCTGAGGAAGAACTTCTTCACTGAGAGAGTAGTGAGGCATTGGAATGGGCTGACCAGGGAGGTGGTGGAGTCACCATCCCTGAAGGTATTTAAAAACCGTGTAGATGAGGCACTTCAGATATTGATAGATATATTTTATTTGGGGAGAATGTTGACATTTGGATGTGGTGATCCTGGAGTTTGTCTCAGGAAAAAGAAGTAAATATACCTACCTTGCCAAAATATGGATCTTCCCAACACTAGCTTAAGAAGGTGATCTCTGCTCCAAAATACAAAATTCACTTCTCATTCCCATATTTAGTTGCACTTTATCCTTACATATATCATATTGTGACAAATTTACATTACTGTTTTATTATAATTTCTTTTTCCTTTTTACAAATGGGTTAGTATCATTTAGCTGCCTTCCAAAGGTGATTTATGTTGTTATAAAGAATATAATGTCACCAAAGGCAAGAGAGTTAAAGACTGAGCACAGCTCACCAACAAAACTATATGGACCTCTAAACTGAATCAACTGAAATCAGCACTTTGGAATTTAATGTGAAGAACACATTATGGAGCCTGCAATTAAAGACTTTTTCCCCCTAGATGGTCACATAAATAAATGAACCATTCAAAGCGAATCAGTTCACTGAGGAGCAGGAAAGTGCACAGCATCAGCTCTCTGCTCATCTCCTGACATGACTACTATAACTTCCACACCCTGACCTCCTCCATGCCCAAATCCCTCCTCTCTGGACCATTTGGGTCACTGAAAGATAAGAACCGAGGATGAAACTCCTTGTGGAAATATTTAAGCTTCTAAGCACTAAATGTCACTGCAGACACTGTACATTTATATTTCTTTCTTCCCACCTGGCAGATGCAAGTTAGGCCCAATTTTGGTGCAAAGCAACAGCACAAAATGATGATACCTGTCACCCAGGCACGGACAGGCTATGGAAAAAATGAGGTCTCTCATGTTTGGCAGGAAGAGGATTTCTGTCAGAAGTGGAGAGAGTCCTGGAGATGTGTCAGACAGATGGTGAGGCATGTTGATATTGGGTTTTCTACACAGAAAAAAAATTCGGACATTTTTGTTGTGGAGGAAAGAATCCAGACTGAAAATTGTTTGAGTTCTTGCAGGTTTTCTTAATAATAATGATCATAATAAAAAAAATCTTTAAAGTATGTCAAGGACAATAAAATATACACCAGTACCAGAATATTTTTTTATAAATCAAACTGATTGTAAGCATTATTGTGTGATTGTGTGTAAGCATTCTTATGTGATTGTCTTATAAATCTTCATTTCCATTTTGTGACTGATTACATTCAGATTTCTCTTTTCCTTTCTTGCGTAAATTTCTTCACTCTCTAACTCATACCCAAGAAAACAAAGAGGTTTTAGTTTAATTTGCAGTATAGCTCTAAAGCAAACCGGCACACACGTCTCAAGAAGTGACCACTTCAGCTGTTTGTTGACTTTACTCACTTTTCTTTCCCATCTCTAGACTGACCTCATATCACTGCCCTACCATTCCGTTGGGTTTCCTGGCTCTCTAGTTCTTCTTTGGTTGCTGGTGAGGACATGACCCCTGTGGCACAAGGTACTGCATCAGCCCATCAACCTGCTGCTCTGCCTTTCATTTAACAACTGCAGGGAGGATGCAAATCTCAAGTCTGGGTAGCGAGTAAGTGTCAGAGATTTGTTCCAGCCTAAGATCTGATGCCTTGCAGAGTAGCTTCTGTGACACTTGTTTAGGAATACATACATTACTTCTTTGATTGAAGAGGTGTAGATTATTTCCCTCCTTTTGCCCAGGCAGTCAAAATGGTCACTATGAGAGGGTGACAGGATTTGAAGCTGCCTTGTGACACAGCTCCACGATTTGGGCAATTAGAAAGACAGAAAAGGAAAATATTTTCTTCAGAGCTGCACTGGGTAAGACACAGACATAAGTTCTCTGCAAGGTAATGGAAAGAAAAAAAATAGTTAATGGGTGGCAATAGGTCAGTTCCTACAAGATGCTAAGTGTCATCAGTGCTTCTGACCTTCACGGGAGGTGATATTATACATTTCTCAGAGTGTACCACTGGAGCTGAAAGAGCATGTACCATAATAAAGTATCATAAAAAGCCCCACCTGATCTTTCTTGTAGGCCCCCTTCAGTATCTGAAGGGCTTTTTACACAGGTGTGTAGCAAGAGGACAAGGGGAAATGGTTTCAGACTTGAAAAGGAGAGATTTAAGTTATACATTATGAAAAAATTCTTTCCTGTGAGGGTGGTGAGATGCTGAAACAGGTTGCCCAGGGAAGTTGTGGATGTTCTCTCTGGAAGTGTTGAAGTCCAGGTTGGATGGGGCCTTGAGTCACCTGATGTAGTGTTAGGTGTCCTTGCCCATGGAGGAGGGTTGGATTTAGATAATCTTTAAGGTTCCTTCCAACCAAAACTTTTCTATGATTCTATGATAATCATACTTTCAGAGCCCTTGCAGTGTTATCCCTCCACACCCAAACTCTCACCATTTCTGCTTTATGGCAGAAGGTGCACTGAAGCACAGGGAGGATGACAGCCACACTGGTGACAACAGTCTCTAGTTTGGGTTCATCAACAGGGGTTGGAGGTACAGTTCACATGGCTGATATTTGGCTCCTACCTTGAGGGCAGCTAAGGTTGTGTGAGGAGGGAATGAAGTCCAGCCTAAGAGTCTGTGTTTCAGAGATCTTAATAAGATACAATAGGAATGTACAGTGCCTCTGATAGGGCAGATCCCCTTGTGCTGCTCAGATACCAGGGACTGAAGCACTCAAAGAAGGAGCCACTTCTGGCAATAGGTCTGTGTGTAATTTATCCTCACTTTAGCCTGAATCTGCATTGGCTTGCACTTTGTTGTTATTTATATCTTTGCACAATGAGACCAAAACACATGCTGGACAGTCCCCTTGGTTTGGGAACGTTCTGAGTCTATAAGTAAAGCTATGTAGAGAGTGTTAATGTGAATCAATAGCAACAGAATCTGTGACTTTAATTTCTGGTCTTCTTACCAAATAGGTTTTGGTTACCTCTTTTACTTGATCTAGTGATTATTATGAAATGGAAAGAACTTCATGCCTGACATGACAAGATTTTGTTTTGTTTTTTAGGAAGAAACAGATCATCAAATATGAAGAAAAGCACTCTGCATAAGCTACATAAGTACCTGCTTCTGAGAAATTCTCAGCTTTCAAGGAAATGATCTCAAATACTTACTATCAAAAGTACACCAGATAAGGAGCAAGATGAAGTGACAATTGCTAACCATGCTGGGGTACCAAATCTCACAAGAGAACAGTGGGTCCAGTCCTTCAAACATCTTTCTTTATATAAAATTAGAGGGAAAAACCCTTTATTAGAGGAGTAGATTTCAAGCTGATTTTACATTGACAGGAAGTATCGGGCTGTCAGAACTTAAATGTTCTTGAAATATTCAAAAGCATGGATGAAAACTTAATCACTTCAAAAAAACCCCCGCAAACAAACAATAAAGAAAACCAAAACCAAACCAACCAACCAACCAAAAAACTCAAACAAAACCAGAACAAAAGAACCTCCCACTGGTTATATCCAACATGGTGAAAGTTATAGTGAGGTTCATCTAACAGAAGAAAAGAAACTGAGAAATGTATGTCTGAAATAAAATCTGACAGCTGCTCAGGTCTGTAAATTGGCTGTTACATGAAAACAGAACAGAGCCTGAACCCCCAACACATCTCTTTGATGCTTTAGAAAAAGTGTATTTTACAGAGCCTAAATTATCTGAGCCACATAATTTAAGCAGAAAAATATGAAAGATAACTGTAAAGTATCTGAGAAACAGTTACCTCACCAGATTCATATAAGTCCAGAAGAAAGGCTGCATGAGCTAAGGAAGCATGGGAATGCAAGCAGCAATAAATACCAAAGAAAAAGGAAAAAAACAATTAGATGTCAATAGCAGTGAACATTTATTAAAAGCAGAAAAATACAGAAGACTGAATGATAAAGCTAGGGGATACTAACAGGAAATGTACAGATAAAGGATTTAAAAAAGGAAAATGAAAAGAAGAATCATTTTAGACTTCAAAAAATAAGAAGGGTCCAAATGAAAGGTGCTTTTAAAGAAGATGGAAACATTAGAATAAATATTTATAATATAAAAAGGTGGAAGCATGGAAGAAATTTCTGTCTTCTTCATCTGGGGGACAAAAGTAGATCTATATTCATATGATACGAAGCTGCCCCCAAGCTGTTTCCCAGCATTCTTAGCAAAATGTAAGGCTGATGGTAGGAAGTCAACACAAAGGTTGGATGTTTAAAATCATCAGATGTTTTGTTTAGTGTTAGCCAAGGAACTCTTCTGATTGATAGCATTGATTTTCAAAAATTTTTGAAACAATCCAGATGTTGCAGGAGAGATGGAGAAAGAAAATATTGTGCCAGTGTCAGAAAAAGTGTTAGCACTGTGATCCCATTTGCTGCAGGTCTGTCAGTCTGATGCCAGTGCAGAGTTTTGAAATGGGATCATTGAAAGAGGATTTGATTAATAGATAATGTAATGTAATAAGTGACAATTAACATGATTTTATAGAAAACGGTTCTTGTAAAACTAACTTCCTTACAACTTTTATGAGATTATTATTGTAGTTGATAATTATATTGAGGTAGTGTATTTCAATTTTTGTAAAGTATTTTACTCAGTACTTCAAAGTATTTTGATTAACACCCTCCAGCAACAAAAAACCAGTGTGTCACATGTTGAATGTATTAAAGCTGGTTAAAAGGTAAGTCTCAAAATGTAATTATAAGCAACAATCACCACTGACTGTGTTTGTTGCTGGTGGTGTTCTGCAGGGGTTGGTTCTTGGCTGTGTATCATTTAACATTATCAGTGGCATGGAAGAAAACATAAAATCATTATGATAAAGTTTGCAGATGACGAGACAATTGGAGCCTTGTTAAGTAATGAGCTGGAGAGATCTCTGATGCAGGTGGGTCTAGTTGCTAGGACAATGGGCTCAAACAGAATAATTTCAGTAAAGCTGTATGTGCAGTGTCTGGGGGAAAATACCTGAAAGAGAGGGGGCAAATCTTCAAAACAGAGGCAATGAAAAAGATGGGAATCATGAACTCCAGTCTGGTCCTGCACTCGGTGTCTTCTCTGGGCATCTGTAGTGAGATAAGGCAACCAGGTGCCACTAATTGCCAGGGAGTGGGCATGAGCTTGTGTTAAGCTCACCTGTGCCTAATTAGGGTGGGCCCCCACTGCCCATGAGCAGGATTAAGGGGCCAATAAAAGGTGAGTCTTGAAGCACAGGCTCAGCTCAGTCCTGAGCTATCCAGCAGAGAAGTTGGTCACTCTTGGAGCAACAGCACTGATCCAGGCTAGTCAACTCTGAGGGCTATAGGCTCAGAGCACTACTTGTGAGTCTCTGCTGGAACACCTCGTTGGACCTTGAAGTGCCGTTCCCTAAAAGAGGTTCGTCTTGCTACAGGCATCTAAACTGGAGACACTGTGGGGACAGAGGGATTTGGTTATGCCAGCTGTAATGGTGTTGAAATTCTTTGTCCTGTCTATGTTCCCACAATTCAGACAGGTTGATACCAAGCTGTAGGTAGAACATGAAAGAGTGTCAAAGGTAATTACATTAGAATTACATGAGAAAACATGCCTTATTAAAAAAAAGGCTTAAGGAGCTCTATCTCCTTACCTTGTCAAGATGGAGGACAAAGATCTTTCTGAATGATGGAAAGTTGATGCTAGATGGGTCCTCAGACTCCTAATCAAGACACACAACAGCTGCTGGGGACAAAGCTGGAACCTTAATGACTTTGCAGTAACAATCAATTTGGTCAGTCTGTCCCAAAGAAAAAAGCATTTATTTCTATCTTATTGACATCAAATGTTTTAAATTTTGCTGTTTCGAGCAATAGATTCATTGAAAAGCTAAATCTGAAGCTAAAGTTAGAATGTTCAGGAACTGGAGGCATAACAAGTCATCCTAATAAGCTCATTATTACCATTTCCTAACCAGGGGACTGCAGATTTCACTCTGCCTGGAAGCTGGGTAAAAGCAGCCAGTTAATGTACTAAAGGTCAGAATTTCAGAAGTGCTCTACAAATGCATTACAACCAGCGATTAATAATTCTCTCCTTTTTTTAAAGGGGTCTGGTCATGTCCAAGGGAATGCCAGCTACATTTTTCTTAATGTATGAGCACAAGTTACACATAACAACCTAACAACACAATACTGCCTCTTTAATGCTAATCTATTCCTTGCAATCTACTAGATACATGTAGAATCATTGGTGTGTATCAAGAGAGCAAAATCAGATTCTGAAAATATCTGAAAGGATGCACTAGAGTGTACATAATAATGTATTTTAATCTGCCGGGCCTTAAAATTAATCATGAATTCCCACAGAGATTTTAATAATTTTGAGATGATGGTTTTTTGTTTTTTATTTTTTGGGTTGTTTTTTTTTTTCATATAGTGATATTCTTGGACAGAGTTCTCGAAATGCTACATGGAAATGGGTGGGGGAGGGAAAAATGGGGGCCATTTTTCAACTACCAGGTTAGCTAAATACAGATATGTGAGCCACTGGTTAATTGGTTGTTTTATTCTTTTCTTCCACCTAACAGATAATCAGTGAGGTACCTCAAACACAAAGTTTTATCACATCATAAAGTTAGCATACAGCATAAAGTTTATCTCTTTGGGCATAAGGGAACGATTCTCATCATCAAATGCTTGTCCTGAAGGACTGAAAACTTCCTGAGGAAATTCACAAGCCCCAGTTATTGAGGGATGAGATTAACAGGGGCTCCACACTCCAGGACTTCCCCTCGAGCAGTTATTAGGCACAGACCCTAAAACACAATCTTAGGATCTTATGTTTTGTCCCAAACATTTTTGTCTCTTTATGGTAAATAGCGTGTAGTGGTTCTTCATGGCTTCAAGTCAGACAGCACCATTTGTCCAGATACCCACAGCTCCTAAATGTATTTTACCAGAGCCACTCTGCACAGTCACAAAAGAAATATTATAACTCCCCTTAACCCAAACTATTTTGGGTTTTGTTTAATGCTCTGTTTTTGATGGGTGGCCATGCATAAAGTATGGTGAATTGCACTGGTATTGCTGAGTATCTATGATTTTGAGGGCCAAACTGAGCATATTTTTCCAAAACATACTATTGAATTCATCAAAGCAAGATATTTTTAATACATGTGGAAATAAACAAAGGGATAAATGGCTAATGTGCACCCCTGTTGCTGTTCCATGGGAGATATTCATGTCATGAGGGATCAAGCATGATGAGTAAAATGCATTTAACTCCTTCAAAAAAACCCCAAAAACACTCTTGTAATTTTTTTAAATTAAAGAGTATTACTTATGTCCCACCATTTATATGAATTTTGCACATCTGTTTGCACTAATATGCATTAAAATTGGTAATTACCACAGCAATTATGGTACGAGACAATACTTTTGCTCCATTTTAAATATCTAGCCTTGCTTTATCTCTCCCTTCCCCACAGACACACCTGGTTTTATGCTGTTTGCTTGCTTGTTTGTTCCTTCCTACAAGTTGGTGCCAACAAATATTTCAGATACCAAATATCTGACACATTTCTGGGTCTCATGTTAACAGCTTCTGGGCTCTGTGTTTGTTTCCCTGTTTTAATGGTTAGGAGAAGCAAGAGGCAAATGGAATAGTGATGTTTATGATGAGAGGGGAGATGAAGGGGTCGAGGAAAGCTGGGAATAGCTGAAGTGTGTCTGACACAGCAGTTTCTCTTCTGTATCACTATTTTATTTTTATGAGGCTGCAGCAAATTGATAGCTTCTGATACCATAGTCAATAAAACGTTGTGTAAATTCTAGCGATGGGCTGGAAAAGATTGAATTAAAAGGGAGGTATTGGGTCACATCCATATTTCAAGTCATTTCTGTGCTGCCTTATCCCAGTACCTGGGGGAAGCAGTTTCTTCACAACTAACCACCCAATTAGTACCTGCTGAGCATCCAATGTGTGGTTTTCTTCTAACTGCCCCCCTCTTTCTATGCAAACCAATTTCCTGACAGCTTCCATTTCATTCCACAGGAAACTTTTTTAGAAAGTTTGGACAAGTAACAAAAAGGGATTTTAGAAAGAAAATTATTTCTAAGATCTTCCTGATCCTGGAAATATTTTTCTTTAAATATGATGTGAAAGTCTGTTTAGTCATAATCCTTGCAGTAGTTATTACTGCTTCTGCCAGGAAGAAGTGCTCTGTAGGATCAGAGGATAATTCAGATCAGAAGGGATCTCAGCAGCCCTCTAATTCAACCTCTTTCTTCAGTGAGGATCAGCCATGAGCTCAGATCAGGTGCTTGGGGATTTCTCTGGTCAAGTCTCTAAAGCTTCAAGGATTGTCTCTTGTCTTCTCACCATGCACTATGATGGAGACCAGCTCCATCTTCTTGATGACTTCCCAGTAGAAACTGGAGGGCTGCTACTGTCCCTGAAGCTATCTCATCTCTGGGTTGAAGAAGCACTGATCCTGCATCCTCTCCTCACAGACAAAGTGATTCAGTTCCAGTCACCCTGGTGGCCTTGGCTGAACTTGGACCAGTTTGATGCTGTCATTCCTGTAGCACTGGCTGGAGAGGAGGTGGGGGGCTGGGTCAGGAGAAGCGAGAAATATCAGGGAACAGGCAAGAATAGGGTGGATGCTCTTACTAGCATGTCAAAAAGCTGGCAAATTTCAAGGCTTACAAGCAGCACATTGACCTGCTGCACAGCTGGGCAGCTGCTGTTTTGCTGCTTCAGGCCAGGAGGGACAAGAGCAGCAGTGCACCATGATTTAGTGATCCCTTTTCTCTCAAGTCTTGCCAGAAGTTAGCTACCTCCTATGTTTATCCCATTACCAAGACCTCTGGCCATCTTACCCTCAGATACCATTAGTTTCACTCATCTAAACCACTAATTTCTTCTGTGCAGAGACCAAGCAGGTCTCTACAGTACCACTTCAGCTCTGTCTGTGCTGGTAAGAAAATCAGAGCCAGGGTGTTGGCTCAAGCACTACCCACTCCTGTCCATACTGTTCCTTTCCTCTCTGGCACCAGGGCAGTGCCAGTCATTGCTCTCCCAGGCAATCCCCCAGCCCAGCTGAAGTGGCATCATGAGCCAAGGACCACTCCTGGGTACAACAGCTCTGTCCTGGATGGACAAGAGAGCGGAGAGAGCCCAGGTGTGCAGATGCAAGCTGTGCCATGCTATGTGGGATTGGAGAACAGCCCATGGCCTGTTTTATTTAGAATACAGATTTTGCCTTTGTTCTAAATCCTCGAGGCCTTCTTCATGTCATCCCACACAGCTCTTTAAGCTTCCTTTGGCTTCTTACTGTCACACACCAACCCTGTCCCTTATTTGCATTGAGGTCAAGCTGTAAAAAAAAAGTGACCTGACAAAATAATGTAGAGTTGAGCTTCACATGGACAGAACAGACTTTATATGGCTCTCTCTTTCACTCTGGGGCCATTCACCACCTCAAGTATAATCTCTGCAATCTCTGAGATCAGTACAATCTGTAACAGTTTTTAGCAAGACTGTCACTTCTACTTGGTTACAGGACATTTGGCAGAATAAGACACTTGCTAGAGCACAAAGATAGACTTCTGCATCCTCAGCTGGCCTGAGTGATGGAGTGGTGAACTGGCCATGTTTTATGAGGTTTTTCCTTCTAGATTAGATAGAAGTAAATGAACCCAATTTAAAAAAAAAACTAAAACCAAAACTAAAACCAAACAAAAAAACCCTAAAAAACAACAACAAACAAGCAAACAAAAAAAACCCCAACCAACCAACCAACCAACCAAAAAAATGCCAAGTTCTCAAACTCCTCCAAAACCAACCCAAACCCCCAACAGCACCTTGAGGATTACACTGGAGAATTCCAGAAAGGACTGTTTCTGATATCTACCTAGCCACATTGTAAGCCTACTACTGTTGTCTTTTATAAGAAAAAGAACAAAAGAGATGCTAAAGAAAGATAGTAGAGAGACTAAGATGGGGCTTTTGGGGCTATCTCTGCATTTGGATTTATTCAACTCTATGATTTTGAGAAAAAATAATGCATTCTTCAGATGATTTATACAATGCCTCAATATTGCTAATTTCATTAATTTGATTGACTGCCACAAGAGTGAAATATATTTAGAGCTTCCCCTGCAAGTGATGCAGCTCGTAATACTAAGATATAGTTTAAACTGCATGCAGCACCTTTTATGGAGAAGGACACCAAAGCATTTACAAATATAAAGAAAAAGAAACAAATAGAAGTCTTCTTGCCAGAGGTAAATATTCAGCAGAGCCCAACAGGAGAATTTATGACAAAGCATAAAGAAAAAATTTTCACCTATCAGAAACTACAAAGAGTATTTAGTTAAGCAAAATGAAATTCCCTAACTCAGCATCTGGAAAGGACATCCTGCTTATATACTTTTCCTCCTGGAAAAATGTCTCATTTCTGGCTCTTTGCACTCAGCCTTTCAGACCATGCTGACTCACCATGAGCAGTAGAACTTGGAGAAGATAACAGAGGTGAAACCAATGGGATTCAACAGAAATTACTCTGAATAACAGATGGGATTACTAGGGAATTATTTAAATTCTGGAGAACTGAAGAGCTAACCTATTGAACCAAGCAGCATTTATATTGCACACTTCTTCTAGTATGACATAGGGTGATGTAAACACCCTGTGGAAAGAAGCATCACTATGGCAGATTTTTCCAGAAGAGCAGCACTAGGAAACCCATACATAACTACCTCACACTCATTATGATACCACTGTTAACACCTTCACCATCCTCTCCTCACCAGCAATCATTACCATGGTTCACAAGACTGCTCCACATCCTACTGCTGAGGGGGGCATGTCTGGCGGGCTAGAAAGGGTCCTGCAGGCAGAAAAGGCTTCAATGGCAACTGGAATGGAACCACAGAATCATAGAATGATTTTGGTTTGAAGAGACCTTAAAGAGCCTCTGGTTCCAATCCCCCTACTTGGGCAGGGACACCTCCCACTAGGCCAGGTTGCTCAAAGCCCCAAAAGGAAGGACGGCTGCATCCCAGAACTGCAATGTGGTGGCTGGTGACGAGCTGTGAAGCTGCTGTAAAATACTTGAAATACATCTATAACAAGACAAACTGTAACCACTTTATAATCATTCTTTAGATAAGCAATTTTTAAAGTAACAACTATCACTATTACTTATTTTTCTTTTACTAATGCATGTGTAGTAATTACAGTCTTTGAAATTAATGTGATATTTACTGACTTCCTAACATCTTTTCATTTTAATTAAGCACCTCTTTAACCAAGGCAAGGTTGAATCCAACATCTCCAAATGAAGCACATAACACTGTGCAACTTGCTTAAAAAACCCTCAGAAGGTTGTAAGTGAACTCTGATATTTAAAGCTAGCAGACTGCTAGCTTTTGCACCTTGAATGGATGCTGTGCCACAATTTCCAAGACAAATATAATAAAAGACATCAGAATAAGAGCAGAAAGAATGATGGTGACAGAAGAAGAAAATCTAACAGAAGTCTCTGAGACATTCAGAGAATGGAAGCAGCAGCATGGTCATCCCTGCATTGAAATCAGCAAGACAAGAGGGCACGGTCTTAAGTTGTGCCAGGGGAGGTTTAGGTTGGGTATTAGAAAGAATTTCTTTACTGAGAGGGTGATCAGACATTGGAATGGGCTGCCCAGAGAAGTAGTGGATTCTCCATCCCTGGAGGTATTTAAAAAGAGACTGGATGTGGCACTCAGTGCCATGGTCTGGGAACCACAGGGGGGGAGTGGATCAAGGGTTGGACTTGATGATTTCAGAGGTCTCTTGCAATCCAACCGATTCTATGATTCTATGAAAGCTATGCATGAGAGCAAAATAGTGTCAGGAGGGGATAGGACCTGTGCCCAGTGGGGTAGGGGACGTTCCAGTGAGGATGACTTTGCTGCTGAGCAGACAGGCCAGGTGGGCAAGGCGCTGCAAGGGCTGTCACCTTCTGTGCTGCTGGAGGTAGCACTTTCCTAGAGGGGGACAGTGATGGGGTTCCTGTTGCACTCAAGGGTCCCCATGGCATTTGTCCCTTCTGTGGATCTTTGTGCAGCTCTGATGGTGGAAGGGAAGATTTCTGCAGACCAGCTGGTGAGCTGCTAGGTCTTCACCAAGAGGTGAAGAGTCAGGAATGCCCTGCACTGCTTCTGGCTTTGTGTGCGTCTTCTGCCAGTGGTGGGTCCCACTGGGACTCCAGCCATGTGCTATGACTTGCAGGAAGAGGCTGGCAGAGATGCTGGCAGCCCATGGAAGGGGACAGGACATGGACCCTTTCAAGCCCTATGCAGGATGATGTGTTATTTCCCTCTTTCAGCCTTCTAAGTGCATGGAGGGCCTTTGTCTGTGGTTCTGCTGAGAACAGAGAGAAATCCAAGGACCTGCAGCTTCCAAGTAGCACAGGAGACTTAGGAGAGCAAAGTCACACATGACTGGAATGAGAGTACTTGCAGCTGAGGTTATGCACAATGAAACATGATATTTGTTTGGCTTTTTACATGGGTGGGTCAGGCTAGCATGGCAGTGTTTTCCTCCTGTCTCCCAGCAGTCGAGTTCAGCTTGGCTTTGGCCTTCCCTGAGGAAAAGGAAAGATCCAGGGTGCTTGTGGGGCAGGGGAGAACTGCAGAGAAAGGGAAGTTTGCGCTTTTCTCTCTCTCCCCTCAGCTTTTTTCCTGCAAAAGTGAGTTAATAAGGGGAGCAGATGAACAGCATAGGATGGTTTCCAGGCTAATTGTCAAGAAAGTGAAGAACTCAGCCCAAGCTCTGCTACACTAGGTTCAGTGTGTCCTGCTGGCACCATCACTGCTGCCCAAAGAAGAGGGCAGCGGCAGTCCTGCTAATTCCTTAGCCTCAGTGATATCCTTTACTTCACTCACAGCTGTGGCATCAGTGCCTGACAGGAACATCCTGGAACCACAAGAGAGAGAAGCAAGGTGCTTTTGTGTCACGATGCCGCTGCGCGATGGAGTACCGAGGGACAAATAGCACAGGCTGCTCATGCCCTCGCTGAAGCTCACAGCAGGCACAGGCACACACATCTTGGGGCACTGACAGAAATAGTCAGGAAAATTCAGGTTGTCCATTGCCTAGTGCCCTCGGCTGGCTGGGAGCTGGGGTTGGGAAGAGTGGGGCAGCTCCCCAGAGAAAGAGCCCCGCAGCTATGTGTCCATAATGGGGAGGAAACAACACTGACCACCTGCTCTCTCCTTCCAGATGTTTTCCTTTTGTTTCTTTCTTTCTTTTGTTTGGTTGGGTTTGGGTTTTGTTTGTTTTGGTTTGGTTTTGTTTGGTTTTTTTGTTCTGGGTTGGGAGAGCCTTGGCTCCTTGCTCCATACTGTGGCATTGTCTCCCTGTTGGCAAGGGTTCAGCTGCATTTAAAGCATAAGCAAAAAGCATCAGAAACCTATTTTTTACAGCTTTTCCTGTGTATGCTGGCAGACTCCTCCAATGCATCCAACCTCTGAGTAAGTTCCTAAGTCCTGAAGAAGTCAGGCTTTACACTCTCTGTTCTTTGGCCTTTCCAGCAATTTGCAGTCCAAGGGTGTGATTTTTCTGAGCCCACAACAAGGATAATCATGGTTGCCCACAAGTGCAACTCTGATATTCTCCAGGATTTTATTTTTCCATATGGAATTTGACTGTTTCATCCTTCAGCTGAGTGCAAGGGATCTCATCTAACCTTTAAACCATTTGTAGTATCTGCTACAAAATTATTAATTAGATTTCACCAGCATCAAGAACTTAGGATTCACAGGAAATAAAAAATTTACCATCGGATTTTTTTAAAGTATAACTGACTGTTTAGTCGGTGCAATTTTATTATAGAGTTGTATTCTTCATTCAAACTGGAATTAAATGTTTTTTACTAGTTTTTCTCAGCAACTTTCCTGAATAGTTGGATTACTTTTTAATCAGCACTCATGGAATGGGAACAATGATGCATGTTTCATACCCTGTCCCTAAAGTCAGCCACTTTGAAGTGTTATTTGAGTTTTCAACCTAATACTGTTTTGTCATAGTCAGACCAGTATTTAATAAGATATTATTTTCCAGTATTTGAATGTTGTCTCCAATTATTATAGAGGAATATTGAGTAACTCTAGAAGATGATATTTATAAAACTTATTTTAAGAATGCAAATACTTGGTGAGTTGTTCTTATGCATGTCCTGCTAATGACAATCCAGTATGCCAAGGCAGCCTTTGTCAGTGGCAGTATAAACACCAGGGTCATTCTGTTGTAGCTATAAACCAGTTATTGACTTTTAGAGTTACTGAATGTCAGTAATGACTTTTCAGCACTGCTGGTTTGAAGGACTACCTATGACTCTAGATAACTGAAGTCCAAGACTGAAACTAGAGGATTTTTATGCAACAACATGGTTATTACCGTAATCCTGACTCTACAGATCTGTAAGCATGTGCTCATTTGTAAATCCACGTGTCTTTAATGGGATTCTTTGGGTGCCTAAAAAAATCAATCATGTATACATGTGCAGGACTGGAATCAAAATAACAGAAAAGAGATGCAGTGATTAATTACCCAGTTGAAAGTTGTTCACAAATACTGTGCCTGACAGCTCTATAAATCCATTGAAATATGCATTAACAATGAATGATCAAAGCCTAAGAGTATAGTACAAAAAGAATAGCCTAATTGGTAGAATGAGGAAGGGGTAAATCCAACAGGTATTAATGAAGATTGCCTTTAGACAGTGGGAAACCTTTTTGGAAACAAAAGCAGTGAAGCGTAGTCACAAATTGTTCAGGGAAATGATGGAGTTACCACCACTGGGTAATTTTAAAAAAAGAGGTAAGGCAAATTTCCCTTTTTTTTACTGGTTTCATTCCTCCATCTTGTGACAGAGGAGCAGACAAGGTGATCTCTTCCACCTGGCATGTTGGTGAGCTATTAGTGTGGTGTCCTTCCTGGGGGAGCATGATTTTATATTAACTAACCCCAGATCAGATTAGGAGCAGATCCCCAAATTGCAAAGGTCAGATGTGAATCAAACAAAGCACACGGCTGCACTCTTGTAGACCAAGTCTGAAAGCACAACAAAATATTTATGCCATCTTTGTGTAGAAGGACAGACAATGTCTGAGCAGTATCTAAGAACCTGATCCATAATGAACAAGATTATTTGTGAATGAATTTGAAGTGACCAAATAAGCTTGTGCTGGATTTATACCAGAGTGGGTGTGATGCAATTCCAAATACTTTGGAACCAGATATGAAACTCCATCTTCAGGGTAAATGAACACCATAACACTTTGGAGAAGTGAAACTTCTCTCAGTTTCTTGACAATGATTCCTTAGAACAGGCCAGAGGCTGCATGGCACCTATTTTGTCCCAGGAAAAGCTACCAATGAAAAGCTGAAAAATGGCTTCTTTATCTTGGAGGCTATTTACTTTGATCATGCCAGCTTTTCTTTGAATCATTACCACTACAGCAATCCCACTGCCAGCATGACAGACCTTCCACCAGTACACTGTCTCCAAACACTGCCAGCTCCATGCTGAATCCCACCAAGAGACACAGCCATTATTAAATATGGATCCTGTGCCACATGCAAATATCTTCAAGCAGAAAGGTAAAATGTATTGGAAGCCACTCAGAGTACTCTTGAGGGCAAGCCTTGATCAACAGAGGGGCTCTGCATGATATATGGGTTGGGGGCTGTGGTGGGGTATTCTGACTGCATCAGTCATTGCCATAGGTCTGACTGAGGTATGCATGGAGCAGTTGTCAGAAAACCTTTAGACCACTGGGATACTCAAGAGATGAGGAACTGAGTGTAACTCAGAGATTGCATTATTTACACACTACTGGTAAAAGTTTCATAAAATGTATCATGACTAGCTCTTTGGAAACTTGGTTTGCTGTCCAGTATAGTTATCCTCACCTGAATTCAGATTTCCCAGAGCTACTTTTTTTATTTGCTCAGCATCTGTGGGTAGAAGATGATCAGACCTTGACCTAGTGGAGCAGGAGCTTGTCATCACTAAAGCATGAATAGCACCAGGGCTTCCATTTCCCCCAAGTGCCATCCTACAGAGCAGATGTACCAGGGAGAGGATTAATATCAATGAAACTATGCAGGACAGACACAAGAAGAAGAGAAGCAGCTTCCTACCACCTCCTTCTGGGGTCTGATGAGTGCAGCTACGTTTCAGCAGTCATTTCTCTGCCTGTTAACCCCAGCTGGCAATGTGGGAAGTGGACAAGTTACTCAGCAGTGCTAAGGAGTTGATGGGCCTCTCCCTGGTGGTATAAGGGTGCAGCTCATTTACACTTCCCTTTTGCCACTCACAAAAAGCTGGAATGGCCTCACCTTTGATGTCTTCTTGGCTTTCATACAAATAAGGGTCCAAGTGTGAGGGTACCTGCAAGTATTCCTTTTCTACATGTGTATGGAGAGTGAGAGGGGCTGTACAGATTGGATTTTGTTGCAATATTTATCCTATATCTCTCCAGGCATTTCCCAGAAGAGGTACCTTTAACCTGTGAGGCAGAGAGCCCCAACTTGCCTTAATCCAGCACAAGTGAAAAGCTCTATTTTATTCTGGTCCTTTGACTATGCTATAAGAAAAGAAACACAATTTGTCCTGTCTGCATTAATTTCTTCTAAACATCTGTATGGACTAGTAAAAGCTTTATTTCATGTTTGTAACATGTTTATTTAAGAATTTTTTCTGGACTGGTGGATTTCCACCTCTGGGAATCAGTGCAGAGGGTGCATAATTTTTTTCTTTGTATCTCTGCCCCTTACAAAGACATTTTGCAATGCAGCCTGCAGAACGCATTTAGGATATGAACCTTGTTGAGGGAGCTTACAAGACAATGAGAGGGGACAGCAAAAGGGTAGTTGACTAAGCAGGGACACATCAGAGCAGCTCCAGACATACAGGAAAATAGCACATTTGTCTGCTATGTGTTCACATTACTTACTCTGGGGTCAGTCTGGCAGTATTCTGGGGTCTTGTGCAATTTAGTTTTACTGGCAGAGGTACTCTAGTCTGTAGTTAGAGCAACTGAGAGAAAAGGTAACTTGAAGCTGTTTTGGATCAATTTCCCCCCTCCTCCTTTACTCTACAATCCCACATCTCACCCTTGTGAATGATCCTGGTGGCACAGTGAAAGCAGTTGTGACGCACGAGGAGTGAAAGCCCTCAGTGTTTCCCAGACAGCATAAAAGTCTCTTGGAGGTGGGGAGAGAAGAGAGTATTTTTATGAGTATACTTTTATAAGGAGTAACCAGTTCATATGCCCATGTTCTGGAACCATCAATGGCAGCAGTTTTAAATACACTTTCCTAAAACCTCCTTCATCTTCTCTGCCTCTGTCACCTCCTTCTTTGCCTTCACTCTCTCATTTCTTTCAGATACCATCTGATCATTTCTCTTTTCATACGAAGTGTTCTCTTCTCTCCTTCAGATGATTTCTTACTCATCTCTCCTAGCTAGCAAAATTTGTCTTCCAGTCCTACACAGATCTTTCACCAGATCCTTCATGATGGCTTTTATCCTGATATCTTCCTGTAAGGATAACTAGCCAGCAGTTCAAGGCTGAGGTGCAAAACCAGCAGTCCTATTTTTGCCCTTTTAATATCTTCCTGCTTCCTGCGCTTTTTATCTAAACCTTCATCATCCTGCTGGTTACCACGGCCTAGGTTCAGCTTTAACTTTGCTCTTGATGGATGTGTCCAAACGTAATCTAAACATCCATCTATGTAATTTTATCAAAATTTCTTCCAAACAAACTTACGATGTCTTACATACCCTTGTCCCTGTGAAGGTGTTGACTGTTCCTTGGCCCATGTGAGGAACTCCCACCTGCCCTGCTGCCATATCCGAACAAGTACTTCTTCGCTTTCTCCATTGATGTTCTTCAAGCTTGGGAAGAGCACTATACAAAGACCACCAGATCCACTTCTTTGTTTTCTTTAATTGTTTTGGGGGGGTTTGTTTGTTTCTTTTACCCCCTCAGATACCTATACAAATTAACATGAGCTCTACTACTGCTATGCAGGTAGCTCTGCCTTGCCTCTGTTGGGTCCCTACCATGCACCATGTGCTGCCCTTCTCCTCTTAGCTTGCAGGCTCTCTGGACTGTGATTCATTTGTAGCTCTGTGTTGGTGCAGCACCTAGCAGAGTGGATTCAGGACATATATATCCTGTAGGACTGACAGCACTGGCAAGAACTGACAGAAATGTAAGAAGAAAGTATCAGTTTATATATTTGCAGTTTAATGTTTTTGATGCTACCATTGGGATCCTCTTAATGTTTAATACACTGTATAAGTGTTTTGTAAGAGCAACTTTTATCATGAACAAAAGTTGTTTAGCGACATACATTACATATTTCTGGAAACAGGAAAAAGGGGATGTTGAACAGCTAATGCTGCTACCTGCTTTTACAACTTTTGTTTGTATTCTCTTGCCAGAGAAATCCTGATGTCATGAGAGAACCGAGGCCATCACTATGCGGGTTTGTATGATGCTTCTGGCTGTGCTTTGCATGCCCTTTGTTCTGCAATGGCACCATAGCTTGCTAATATGATACTTTGGATACCCTGTCTGCACAGAGATTTCACAGTCAAATTACTCAGAACAGAAGCCAGAACCATGTGTAATTGGGAATGTGAGCTCCAAAGATTTTGTTTCCTAAGTTTATGGAAGTTCTTCAAATCATTAATAATTTTGTAAGGAATAGAGCAAAAAGCAATTCTCTCCCTCTAGTCGGAGGTGTGCCAGATTGCTGTTTATCTGTGATCTTCCCAGCAATCTACAAAATTTGAAGCCTGGAGTGATGCATATTTAGGTCTTGGAATCAGAAATTTCAGTTTAATGCCACTTTCTCATCAAGTGTAGAGTATGGTGTACATCTCCAGATGGCCTATACAAATGCTCTGCCGTACTTCACTCACTTTTTGAATGTCAAGCATCTCTGGGATTCAGCACATCACCAATTAGCATCTTATATCCATTTGACAGAAATGATTCCTCATTATTTCATACATTTCTTCTTTAATAATGTTTGCATGCTGAATTCCTCTTCTGATAAGAATACAGGAGATAAATGTAAGATCAGGGACTGCTTGTAAAACATTTTTCTTCTGTGCTGTCCTGAGTTAGTCTCTTGTTTAAGCTGGTGGCCATCTCTCAGCTGAAGCCCTGTCAGTGAAGGGCAGTCATCTTTTTGGTCTTACACAACACTAAGCAGATGCTCTTTGCATTTGCACTGGTAGATTTTTCATTGTAGTATTAATGTAGGATGTACCCCAGTAGTACAAGCACCCACATCCAAATCCACTGACCCAGGAAGCAAAGGAAGTGCAGGGCACAAGAAAGTGCAGGCATCTCCACTCAAACCTGTCCTCAAATCCCCCACTGTCACTAATTGCTACTCTGAAATCCACATTTACTCACAGTCCCTGAAACTGTTACAGCTGAAATGCGACTTTGCACATGTTTGCAGAGCTGGTGTGTGTGTTTGTAGGCTTATACCAGCCCACTTGCTAACAGGACACACATTGCCTCCACACATCCTTATAGTGTGCATGGGCACCCCTCAACATGATGCCCTATTAAAGAACCACAAATACAGACACAGCTAAGCATGTCTGACTCTTAATATTGTGATGCTAGAGCTTTTCAGTGACATGCTTTCAAACCACAGCTGCATGTGACAGAAACCTGCTTCTGTTTAGAAAGCCAAGCTGTTCACATAGTCACCTGTGTCCAGGATTCCCTTTATTAAAGAAAAAGCCATGAATAAGGTTTGCTACAGAGCTGGCTACATTGTTGACATTTCAGTCCAAATCCTCATTATTTTGCCTCAAAAATACCATGGACCTAAAGCAGCAACTGATAATGAAAATGTTAATGTATGCTCTTCTAGTGATTGCATTATTTGGGTATTTTGCGTGGGTGTGTGAGAATGTAGGAGCTCAGTATAGAGGTATAAAGGAGAAAGCCAAAGAGGCAAGCAGAAGGAATGCTTCCTGAGGACAAGGGGTTGATGTGAGTCCCAGGGAAGTCTCAGTGCCCTGCATTCACCCAGTGAGGGGTGGGGACAACTGTGCATGAAGGTATGGCTGGGGAAGGGAGCAAGATGCCTTGCATGTATTTTTAACTTGTAAGAATGTGCATGGTGGGGATAAAAGCAAAGCTTTCTTTTCAAAATATAAATGTGCAGATGACTTTTCTCTGTAGCCCTTCTTTCCATCTCATCTCTCACAAGGAATTTGGCTGGACTTGTATGTCCTCAGTTCACAACACTTAAAACAGGTCAGGTGGGCCAGCAGCTGCAGGGAGGAACAGCAGCACATTTGGAAGAGCTGGAGGTGCCTGGGACCCCCACCAGCAAGGTATGCAAAAATGAGGGGAAACCTCCAGTGGCCTCGTGCTTCATTCCAGACCCCAGCCTGGGGTGATGCCCTTAGTGGCATCCCAAAATCAGCTCTCCAGGTCAGCTGCTCCCACCCCAATACACCCCACAAGTAGGTGGCTGTGATGCTGTTTGCTATGCCTGCAAAACCACAGGGGGTGATCTCATTCAAGAGACAAAAGCCAGGATTTCACAGCTGAGTTTCCTTCTCTCTCAGTCCCTCCCTGTGCAGATCAGGTAACCTGTGGATGCTGATGGCATCCTGTACCCTCACTTTCTCAGCACTTGTATGTGATTGCATGATGCTCACTCTGGGTGTGTGCAGCTGCTGGCACAGACGTGAGTTGCAGTGGTGTAAATCAGCAGAGGCCCAGGGATGCTCCTGTTGAGAGGCAGCTCAGTCACTCCTCACAGATGTATGAAAAGAAAAGGTACCCATACACCGTGTTAAGGATACGGAGACAAAGCTGCTGGAGAGATGTGGAAAGGTGATGGGAGACTTGGTGGTGGCACAGCAAGGAACAGGAGTCAGGACTTCATCAGCTTTCCCACTTATATTTTGTTTTGTTTTGAAACAAACAAGTCATGGACAGGCATAAAGAAAGTAAGATGTTTGCATGTGACCTCGTGTTTGTCTTCTCAGGTAAAAATGTAAAATGTATGCAAGCAGTTTTTTAAAATTCATATTATGTTCCTGATAGACCAGAACTGCTGAAGCAGATCCGATCTCTCAGTTAAATATGCATTCATACATTTTAAAAAAATTTATAATATTGACTATATCAGATGTAATGGCTCCTGTAGAGTCATTACAGTGCACAGTGCAGGCTCTTTATTTGGTATTGTATCAATTTGTAGGGTGGACTGTCATGGTGTTAATACAGATGTATGTTAATAACAGTACAGAAGCAGAGAAAATGCAGTAGCCAGATTTGAATTCCAGCATTTTTAGCCTTTTCAAAACATATTCAAGCTTAAATTCTTCCTTTCCCTCTGCCCAGTGTGCAAGGTCTGAGGGGTGGCCCCATGTCAGTGATGCCTGTGGGTCATCAGCTGATGATCAGGGGAGAGGCAGATGCTGGATGTGCTATGGGGAGCTGCAATGCAGGGTGGAAGAGAGGGAATTTGGCCTGAAAAGATCAGATGGTTCCTGTCTTCATTGGCAAATGAAACTGCCTTAGGGCTGGGAGACAGGATGTGTGACAAGATCAGAAAGAGGCTTGATTTGTATTCACTTTGACGTGAGATAAAAATGTCTAATGTAATTGCAGTTAAAATATGAAAAGAAATATATATTTACGGAGCTCAGATACCATATTGCATGTCTTGGGCATGTGAGCAATTTTTACAACCAATTTATAAATACTTAAAAAACTGGTTTTCTGTAGGAAAACAGAGCTACAGAGAAAGAAAAGGCATCTCTACAATAATTCTGTAACTTCACACTAATGTAACCCACCAGTTCACAGAAGAAGCCCTCCATGTAAAGGAAACCAGAGAAAATGTAATGATTTTCAGATACAGTTGACAAGAGACCATTTAGTAAACTTTTATTTTTTTTAACTAACAGTATGCAGGGATGTTGTATTCTAGGCTGCTACTAATAATCTCATCAGAATGCAAAAGCAGTGACTGTGTTATAAAACCAATGATCTGTTATATTCTGCAAGAATTTACAAAAGCCTAATGTCATTTACTACACCATGAGAACCATACTTGGATTAAAAAAACAAAAAAACCCCAACAAAAACCAGAATTCAAAAACACCTATTACAGCTGACGGAAAACAAACTGTTTGTTAATACCAAGTTTTAATGATATGACACACGTTAGGGTTAAAAAAATTAACATCCTGAGTCTAGGAAAGGAGTGGCATTTTTGTTTAGGAAAGTGTCACCCAGCAAGTCACTCCGAACCACACTTGCATCACAGTTTGCTGGGGCCGGTCAGTCCCCACCGCCCTGCAATGGGTTTGTGCCCCAGACTCAGCCCCTGGGGATCTTTGCCCAAGAAGAGTTTGTTTTGTTTTTTTTTTTCCTTAACACTTCTGACAGATGGATGAGAGCACCATTCCTAGAATTAGGTTTTCAAATGATTGCAAAGGAAGGACTTTATTTTTTTTGTTGGTTTTTTTCTTATTTTACGCAGAATAAATGAAGCAAAGCCTTGACAGACCCAGGACCTTGCCATGCACTGAACACATCATCGTCATAATAATGGTTATTCCCTTTCACCAGCAATAAGATGTGTTTTGCAAACACAAGCTAATTAAGCCCCAAAACCTTGGAAATGAGTCTGTAATTTCCTATAAAAGGGGGAACTTAAGGGAAGGCCAGATTGTGACACACTTACTAAGTGCAAACACTCCACAAGTAGCTCCATTGACTTCCACAAGACCCTTTTTGGTGTAATGTGTAGCTCAATGAGAGGTATCACAGCCTGGTGTTAAATGACTCGCCCAGAGGCACGCAGCGAGTCAGAGAGGGGCCAGCACCAGGCTCGGGGACCCAATTCCATCACTCCCAGGGATGTAAATTGCACTGGAGTTGATGGGAGCTGCTTCTGTGTTCACCCGACGGGACCGAAGAGCCCCCCCAGAGCTCCTACCTGCAAGCCTTGCTCTCAATCCCTCCGTCCAGGCTGGTGAAGAATTGAAACCACAAAGAGCTTGAAAACAGTCTGTGATGAGTTGTGTTGCTTTGGAAAAAATTCCAGGTGCTGCTTGCCCCAGTACCTGTTTGTGCTAGGGGTTGCTATTGATCATACCATAGAAATCCAAGTCCTTATATTCTGGCAAATGGGAGGACAGATGATGTTTGCCTGAATAAAAACTGGAGAGGAAAGGCATGCAGGAGGGCTCAGCTCCTGAGTAGCTGGGGTCAGGGCTCTGGGCTGCACCAGTCTGCCAAGGGTCTGGCACCCAGTGGGTGATGGGATGACCCTTCTGCACAGCGCCCAGGGCCATTGGATACCACAGGTACCAGGGTACATTTCGGGCACAGGCTGCAAGTGCTGCAAGTAGTAAAAGATTGGGACAATGAGCATCTGTAAAAGGCAGACTGTGCTCCTCACGATGAAAAGTGGAGTTACGAGATGTCTGGAGGTTACAGAACATAGGAAAATTAGAAATTGATAGCATATCTGTAGTCAAATTGTGCTTTTGACACGCATGCTTTAAAAACAGGGAAGACGGGAACTGTGTTGCCCAGTTAGGACAAAACACCCCACTAAGGAATTGCCTTTTGGGAGTAAACACTGACTGCCACAGGACTCATCTTGGAAAGAGCTCCTGAGCAAGACTTTGCAGCAATGCAGTCATGAAGGAGTCAAGCAAAGGAAACCATTCCTGGCATTTCCCTGGCTTTTGTGCTTGATGTTGGCACTTCACTGAGTGTTCTTCTGGCTATAATTTTCCACATAATGATACACAGAGGCTGGTGTTTCAGGTGATGTGTCTCTGGAGAGAAGAGAGTAGAAGGCTTTCACAGTTCCAGACTTGCATGTGCTGGACATGCCAAGGTGCCAAACAGCTGCCAGCAGAGGCAGCTTGTCCTCTGAGGTCCTCATTGCTTTTATTTAATTTCAGAAAGACTCCAAAGAACAAGTCCAGAGACAGAATATTTCCTTGTTACCCCAAGATTTCAGTGCAGCTGGCTCTCCAGTGTCACGTGTAAGGGGAGGCATTTATTAGTGATTAGATTCTCTGGACAGCAGTAAACAGAAAATAGATTTAGACATCATGCAAGCGAATAAATAAAACCAGGGAAAAAGACTTCTACCTTGGAAATATACAGAGGGAAAAGGTCTTAGGTTGCCATAGAGCTTTGGGTCCATTTTGAGTCTTTTTAAAGCATAAAATATGTGGATTTTTCTTTTAGAGGCCAGTGTGCACATCTCCAGCTCAGCTTTTATTCTCTCCATGTCAGAGGCTCAAATGACAACAAGTGAAAAGATCGGGCACCAGCAGCTCTGGAAGGCTGCTTTCCCCCCATGCCTTTTGAGACATGCTTGTCCTAATGTCCCTTCCTCCTTCCTCCACTATTGCTTTTTTTGTATGTTGACAAGCCCAACATTGAACATTTGCTGGAGTTTTCATATCGATAGAATGTTATATTGCCATTACTGAACAGTTTGGGGCTTTGTGGCTAGCTACCATGACAATAGATGCACAGCCTGGAACCAGTTTTAGTTAATTAGAGTCAATCAATCCAAACTTTGCTAACTTACTCATGTGAAACAATAGTATAATGAACCAAAGTCTGCAAGATGATTGGGAAACACAAATTATTGCACCCTGATAAATTAAATGTGACTATTGCAAAACCTTCCTTCTAAATGAATACTCTGAGAGGGAATGTATGGGTGAATAAACATAATTTAGAATATAGGAAAAAAGAGAAGCTGTTATAACCCCACTTCAATGTGTTCATTTTTCTTTAAAAGAAATAAAAAGCCAGATTGCCCTATATACGGGACCAAATGGATATAAGATCTTTAGGATTAAAATTTTACACTAAGTTATCTTACAAAATTGACCCCTCTCCACTGGTAAGCTAATTTTCAAAATACATATCATGTCTGAAAAAATGGAATAATTCTGTTTTGTATGCCCTTCACAACTGCTTATTTTTCAAAGCTACTTGCTAAATGTTTGTCTGACCTTGACAGGGTCAAGGGAAAGGCCCAACCCCCATCAAGCTGGGATGCTGCTGTCAGGGCAGTCTTTTCTCACAGACAAAAAGACTTTTTGCCCCCTTTTAGGGTCATAAGTGCTTCCACAATGCTTGGTGTTCAACTTCAGTACCAAAAGATAATTCCTCTTTCCCACCTACTTTCTCTCAATTTTCTAAAAGCAGTAGTTTTAGAACAATAGAATCCAGTTGATAAAAGCAATGCCAGGATGGTGTTTAAATTTGTGTATTAAAATTGCATATTGAGTGGTGGGCTGGCCTATAATAAGCCATGTCAATGGTTCATGGCTTTCACAGACTTTTAATTTTGTCCAGTATCCTTTTTGTAGTTTTTAATATACAGTATGTCCTTCACATGTGCAACAACATCCAAAAAGACACACGTGGAAAAGAGCTGAGGTTCTGTCCTGAAGAGATTAATGCATAGATCTATAGGAGATGAAAAACAGATGAAAAACATGGACCCTCTGAGCCACAAAGAATCTTCAGTATTAAAGCACACAGGATTTAAGAAGCAGGTTTAAGAGAAAGGGAAGGAACTCATGTATCAGAACAAGATTTGGAAAAAGAGATTTATTGCCCAATTTATTTTCTGTGTAGATATCATATTGTCAGTTTGACCAAACACCACTTTTCAAAAGTAGCAAACTTTTTCTGCACATTGATGTAGCAACATATTTTCAGGGAAAGGGGCTATGTGGGGGGCAGGGCAGAAGTTTACCTTTTCTAGATAAAAATATAAGGAGGCCTTGAAGCTTGTTGGTGTGAAGAAGTCCATGCTCTAGGCTAAAGTTCTTTCCTAGTTGTTTCCCAGATTATCAGTCCTGAAGTTTATGAACCTTTGGATTGCTGAATCATGGGTGTGTTATGTATAAGAAGGTGGGATATTTTCTGCCCCATTACAAAAGTAACCATATTTTCCTGCCAATGTACTATTTGTACATTGGTTTAATCATATGAGGGCAGAGTTGGAAATGTTACAGAGGAGTAAAGTTGAACGACACTTTCCCTTCTACCTATTTCAATGCTACTTGGATTTTGCTTTTCATGCAGAGACTAATCTGAATTAAGTTTTGAAATGCTTCTCCCTGTGAAAGCAGATAAAAATCTGGGTATTGTCTACCTATTACTAGTGCCCAGGCTGCTCAGCAGCTCTGGATACATTTTGGAAAAAAGAAAAAAAAAAACCCCAAACAAACAAACAGACAAAAAACAAAACAAACAAACAAAAAACCCAAAACAAATAAACAAAACAACAACAACAACAAAAAAACCACCAAAAAAAACCAAAGGAAAAAAGAAAAAAGGAAGAACTGAATCATTTAAAAGTCTCCAAATTAGGGGACTGGCTAAAAGGAAACCTGAGCTACCATTTTTACATATCACAGTTGGATTCCTAAAGCTAAGGCTGTCAGCTGTTAATATCAAATTCAATCAAAAGCTGACAGACATTTCTCAAGTAGTTCAAAAGATCTAAAATAATATCTTTCTCTGCAACTCAACAAAGAAGCTAAGAAAACTATTAAAATAAAAAGAGAATATTAACAGGGAAAATTTATTAGCACCTGAAATAATTTACTCTGTATATACCTCCTATGTACACCTTTTATATATATCCAATGAGATTTTTTTACGGTAATTCCACTAGCCTTATTTCCTTTCTCCCATGTTCTGGATTTCCCACACTGAACTGCAAACACATGTGAAATCCAGCTATGTATTAAATCCACGTCTTAGAGAAAGTACTCATATAATATGTTCAGTAAATGCACAGGCCTGGTTACAGGTAATCAGGATTTTTAATACTTGTTCTGCCATAACTATGTATTAGTGAGGCATGGGAATTATATAAAGCATACTTCTGTTGTTACAGGTATTGGTAGAGAATTTTAAAAAGAAACAAAGTCCATGGAAGCATTAGGAAATGAAATACAGAGTCACTTCATAAAGTAAATCTGGGAAGCTGGATCTCAGAAACTGGGTCATTTTCTTGCTTAGAGCCTAAAAAAAAAAAGGTCCTTTAACTCCAGGGGGCCAAGCCTCAATTGAATATGCAACGTGAGCATAGATGACGCTGTTTTATACATATATTTAGAGAACAGTAGCTTCTTTAAATATCCCTTGGATGGGAACTCATCTGAATCCAGTTACCTTCACTGATATGCCTCTGACTGAGTAAGCTGCAACATGACCTTGCAAATTTAATTCTTCAGTAGAATAATGATGAGAAATTAAACCATCCATTTTGCTCTGACTTCTCTATATTCTTCATCTTAAAATTACCCCTTGGCGTCCAGCCCCTCCTCCCTGCCCCTCCAACACTTTTTGTTTGTTTGTTTTATAGAGATTTACTGCAGTGCTCCCAGATGGGGGCAACCAGATGTTGTAGGGGTATCCGTAT